>NC_054056.1:66475548-67675548 GCF_017639655.2 Falco naumanni
TTTTATTAACTGAGCTTCACCAGTTTCAAAGTTACAGGTGGTATTTACTATGGTTTACATTTGTGCTGTCAGTCAAACAAGTGTCACTATATATCACCGTGTGTTAAGAAAACATACTTTGTGATTGAAGAATGGAGTTGTGTTTGGACATGTATTTTACAAGTAACAAAATCCATTTAATTGACATAAAAAAACACGGCTGCTGCTAGTAACTTTTGGGTAGAGTCCTGCTCATAGTCATAAAAATAACTCCAAAGAGAACAAAGCGCTTCAGTCCGGAGGCACGGCTGTTTAGGTAGCCGTATGGGTGCCATGCTTTCACATAATGATTGTGTTTATACATGACAGGAAGCATCTGTAATCCACAGCTGCGGGTGCTCCAGCCCAAAGTCCTGATAAAATCTACACCTATGCTTCTGCATGAATGAAAACAGACTTTTTGAGCAGCCCAGAAAAGCAGCCTGCGTTTCTAAAGTTTTTAGCACTCGGTGGTCACAGTCGGTATTCTCCCTACTTTTCTGCAGACCAATCTGTGTTCTGCCTACATCGCTAACAACTCTACTGTGCTCGCTCCTATTACACTTTTTGCTCAAATACTGGCTTCCCACCCCCCCGCTTTAGCCAATAGAAACGAATTTATATTGTCTTCTTTCTCCTTCTCTGTCTCTCCCCCCCTGCCCCCTGCCCCCCTCCCCATCGCAGAAAGGCACAAAACAACCAAGCGCTTGCATCTTTTTTTTTTTCTTTTTTTTTTTTTTTTCACTACTTAAACTTCAGCATTGACTCTTATGCCAAAGTGAGAAACACTCCCTGAAGTTGCCTTGTTTCAGGAAGCACACAGATGCAACAAAAACAAGGCTGTATCAAGCTGTCTCAGACCAGTCTCATCATTAACTCCTCTTTATTTCTATTGCTGTGTCACACAGGAAAATCAAGCTGGAGTAGAGACTTTACACTGACTTCTTAAAATATTTTTAGAATACTTCAGCTATCCTTTCTCACTCCCTCTGTGGAAGAAGTGTGCAACAGTTTAAGTTGGAACCGAGCAAAATGAGGTTACAGTTGAACGGGACACCTAACGCCTTCACAAAGATGACCTGTAACGCGAAGTTTACTACATTTCACCATTTCACAGTTAGACCTGCACAAATAACAGCCTGAAGTTTCCAGGCACTAATGGCATCTGATTTCTCTGAGTCTATTCCTTAATGACAGAGCCATGCTTTAAGAAATCATACTCCAGCCTCTAATTTATATATCCCAATTTTCTTTACTGCTGCTGCATATGAATGCTCCGACACAGAAGACAGCTAAATAGGAATTGTGTAAATATGATTGTATGATCTTTTTTTTCTTTGTTTTTGAGAAGACTGGGCTAGAATAGTGGTAAAGGAAAACAACTGTCTTAAATTAATTACTGTCCTAATTTGAAAAATACCCTTCCTTTTCCCAGTAATTAATTTCAGTTCAAGAATTCAAAAAAAAAAATCAGCTGCAGTGAAGTTTAATCCATCTCTATAAATGCACAAGAATGGAAAAACATGCAGCTTTTCATAGTCTTCTACCAATACACAGAAATGTGTGTATAAATTTCCAAAAAGCAAATTAAAAATAGCCCACATGTAAGAGAAGCAAAAAAATATTGAATTAAAACTCCCCATTTGTTACTGGTGCATGAGTTATATAGTATCAGATGTCACTCACTTTCGCTTGCTCCAGCCTAATAGCATATACAAGTGGGAAATATTAGGTACCTAGTGAAAATGTTATGTGATGCAACTCAACAGCAATTTCGTGATGGGAGTCTCTTTACAATGAATAAAATGATTTCTGTATTTATATTTTTCAAATCTCCTAACAATACAAAATCTTGCTACAGTAGATTAAACAGAAAAATAACAGTTTGTGAAATATGACCTCCAAAAAACTAATTGCAGAAGAAATATTCATTCCCGGTCCAATAAATCCTTAATTTTAAATGTCAGCTGCAAAACATAAATCCCTTTAATAGATTTCAAACTGTGGTGACAAAGTTGTAATTGTAGGGTCCAACCTACTCAGGACCAGTCCAAAGCTCTCGCTTTGCATTAGCCAGTCTTCTGGTTGGTTTTTTTTTTTGTTGTGTTTTAAATCTGATCTCCAATCTTTTAGGAATTTTCCATTGCATTCCTGAGTCTGGTTCTGGATTACTTTTGGCTCAGATTGAATTGAATCTTGTTGCTATTCCTCCATAGATGTCTGAAGTGCAAAGTCTACTTGATCATAACTTTCTGTGTGGTTTACTACAGGGTAGTATGCATGTAAAGACCCTCAAGTCATGTGAAATAGGAGCCTTGACCTCAAGACACAATAAAGTTGGTTAGTTCGGTTGTAGCTCAAAAGGTCACTTTTTCTGGGGCTGCCTCTGAAGGCTGTTTTAAACTAATTATTACCTTTGATTTTAACTCATCATTTGTTAGAAAAAAAAGAAAGAAAAAAAAAGAGAGAAAGAGAGAGAAAGAAAGAAAGAAAGGAAGGAAGGAAGAAAGAAAAACTAAAAAAAAAAAGAAAGATAGAAAGACCTTCAGTTATTGTAATTGCAACATTTTGACTGGCATGTGTTTAACGTTATGGACATATGAAAAGACACGGTCCCTACCTGAGGAGCTTACAGTGTAAATTAGACAGAGAGCACTGTGAATAATAGAAGCAGAGGAGAGATTTGTATAAGTATGTGGGCAGAGTGGGGAGGTGCATAGAGAAATATGCAGAGTTGAGAAATATTCTACCAATCGACACTGATTATACTTTTCTTTCTTGCTCTTATTTTCATGTAAGAATAGTAATAGTTTTGTTTTTCTCTGCTTGCTTACTTGTCAGTGAGCTATTTCATTGCAAAAGCTTGCCTTCTGATTTTTTTTTCTGTTCTAGATTCTGGTACTATAGGTAATATAAGTACATCTTTATTCTTCTGCTCAGCTATAGCAAATAACACCAAAAAACCCCCAAACCTTCTATATTCTTCCCTTGGCAGTTTTTCCATAGCAGTCCACTGTAAACTATGATTCATTATGAGTAGAAAATATAAACGAACTAAAAATTCTGGGCTTCTGACGCTATCATCCCCTAACAAATCTCTGACATGTCTTTAAGGGTTTTTTGGCAATCAAATGTTTAAAAACATTTGCTGTCAATTTCTTTTTCCTTATACTTAGCTGCATTAGACAATCAGAATACAAAAAGAAAAACAGCCGAACAGCTTCTTTCCACTGTTCTTTAATAAAGGGAATGCAATACTACGCAGGCTTTATTCTTTTTAGGTGTTGAAAGTGAGGCACTATCAGAAATAGGAATATCAGAAATAGAAAAGGTAATGGATCAACCTGAGAAATTAAACTGCAATCAATCAGTAGGACCAGATGGTATTCAGTCAAGAGCTTTGAAGACCAATGCAAGTGAGCTGCTAACAAAAATATGTAATTTATCATTAAAACCAGCTACTGTACCAGAGGACTGGAGAGTGGCCGAGGCTGTACCCATCTCTTAAAAAAGTGCTAATGATGATCGTGGGAATTATAAACCAGTAAGTCTTACTTTAGTGCTAGGAAACTATTTGGAGAATCAGTAAAAATAATATACTTAGGCACACAGCAAGGAAAAGCTGCAAGGTTTCAACCTGCGTTCTCTCAGTCCTCCTAGAACTACAGGAAAGAGTTAATTAAGTAGTCGGTAAAGTAGAACCAGAAGGTACAATTTAATTAATGTTTCCAAAAGCTTATGGTAAGGTCTCTCGCAAGAAAAATACAGCAGCTCCAGAACTGAAGTCCATCAGTGGTGAAAAAAAACTGGATAATAGATGGAAAAGAAAACTTGAAAAGTCAGAACAATTAGAATTTTGCTCCCTGAAAGCATTTTATAAACACTGGCAGATGACCACAACTTCATAATGAGCTGGTTATGTTAGAGGTGAAGTAACTTGCCTATAATTGTAAAAGCAAGCAGTGTCAGAACCAGGACTTCAGTTCACGAGCACTCAGGTTCCAGAGCTGCGTTTAGATGACTAGAGAGCATCCGTTTCTCTAGGTACTGCAGTAGAATGGGTAGTCAGTTGAAGCAGAGAAAGAGGTTAACTCTGAATTGCCCCTGGGATCAATAGCGGCAATAAAGATGGTTTTGTTCAACTTATTCATTAGCAAACCTGAAAAAAAGCTTCTGAAATGAAGATGGTAACATTTGTTTTCACTACAACAGTCACAGCCTGCTTTCTAGCAGGTTTTTACACCCAATGCCCATTGCAGGAAAATTCATGACAGTGTTTGGCCATTTATTAACTAAATTTAGGCAAAAACTTGAAGAAATTTCAGAGCAAGCCAGTGAACTAAGATAAAATGGTGACATGATGGCACGTAAAATTAAACGGTCTAATGCCAAGGAGTGCATGCTGGAAAATATTTTCAAGACCTGATGGCTATTAATTAGCACAGGAAAATCTAGGCATCATTCACTGAAAATGCTATCCAGCATATTGCAGGAGCTTTGAAAACACGCAAAAGCAGAGAAGACACTCAGATACACTAAGAATGAAAAAGATGGTTAAACATAAAATATTACTACGCAATTTCATAAACAAAAGATGCATTTCTGGACATTCTGTTGTATTTTACTTTGTGGATTATAGGCAAGACATAGCAAACCAAGGAAATACAGAAAAATGTTTGTAAATATGGTTAATGAAATGGGGGATGGGACAGAGTTAGGAAGCAGATTTAAAAGAAGGGATCATTTAATTTAGAAATGTGAAGAGGATAAGGAGGTTTAGGACTGCATAAAATTTCAGTTGATACAGAAGAGCCCAGGTGTTCCTTTCTTTTTGCATTTCACAAAAAATAACTGGGAAGCACGTTTGAATGGATATACGGAGATGCTTTTTTTCAACAGAATATGTAGTTAAATTGTGGGATGTATTGCTGCTGCATAGGATTGAGGAAAACAGCTTTGGGGCAATTGCTGCCCAAAACACCCCACAACAAAACACCAAAAGAAACACAAAGCAGGGAATAAAATATTAGAAAACAAAACCAAAAACAGATTAAAAGAAGAGGACTAACTCTTTGTTGTGTCCTCCAGTTCCCTGAGACTCTTCAGCAGCTCCTCCACACAAAGATAATGTGGCCAGTGACATGCAGGTTTGGTGAAAGGGCATCTCAGGTTGCAAAGGAAGACCTGAGAAACAGCTATCCTGTGTGAGTCAGTTCCCCCTCTGAAACCACTGTGCTTTTTTCAGGCAAAAATCCAAATAGCTGCTGTTATAGGTCTCCCAGACTCCCACCCCTCAGTCCAAACAGCCCTCTCGGTCTGGGATAAGGGACAGAATGAGGGAGGAGGACAGAGTGGCCAAACTTGGCGCCTGACTCCCCTACGAAGCCCAGAACTGTGCTGCTTGACGTTCTTTCCAGCCCTGCCAGCCTCTCCACAAGCATGCAAACTGTAATCCCCTGAGACGGGAGAAAGCAGTGGGAACTTGATGTGATTCTCCTTGTGGAATTTATCAGCACTTTTTCCTTCCTTGGGATTTTTCCCGAGAGATGAGAGTATTTAGCCCTTACTTAGCTTTACCGAAGTATTAGACATTTATTTGATTAAGTATAGCATCTGCAGCCACACTAGCTAGAATAAAAATTATAAGGGCTATCAATCCTCATACTTCAGGGCATAAGCTGATCACCAGCTGGGGTTGAAAAGAAATTTCCCTCTGTGGTATAGTATTGCAATTAGGTGCGTTAGGGGGGGTTATGCCTTCCTCGGTAGCCTCAGGCATTGGCCAGTATGAGAGGCAGAGAGATACCAGACTAGATGGACCACTGGTCTGTTCCAATATGGCAATTCCTTTGTTCTTAGGGCTGAATGTTTCTGCTGCCGAGCCTCCCTACTTTGTCATAATGTCAAAATCCAGCATTAATTATAATTCTGAAAATGAAGGAATATTCATGAATTATTATGTTGGCAATAACCATGAGTAATACAATAAAGACAAAACCAGTGTCTGCTGCAGAGTAAAAGGAAGCTGACAGCTTTAAGCACAAGGCAGTTTCTGTTTCCAGTTACCCTCCAGAACTCCTTGCACCCCAGAGTCAACACCTTTGAGAATAATAAAGTAATTACAATTTTATTTTACCGTATTCTGACAACAAATTTGATTCAATAGTGTCTGCACAGTTCAGACAAAGCAAAACACTCGAACAGTTTGACTGTGCAATGCTGATATTTTTTATGAGCTCAAATTTAATCCCCCAAATGGCATGATGGTCTTGGCGAATGTATTTTAAATAAAATTTCCTTCTGTAGTACTCTGGTTCCATCAGCATGTTGATAGAACTCAGAAAAAAAAATAAAAAAAATCCAATAGCTGCTTTATTCCTGTCATGTTCTTTTTCTAAAGCAAATCTCAGAGATGATTGCAAGAGTACATTAAAGGCATGCATTTTTGAAGTTAGTCAGTTGTCAAAGTGATTCTGAGGGTTGACAATCACATTTAAGACAAATATAGAAATCTGAAAGAAATGCTTACAAGCAACTCCATATTCTGGGCAATGATTTGGTTTGGAAATGCATCCAGTTCAAGGGTTAAATGAAAGCAAAAGCAATCACTTCAACCATGTTTTTGAAGAAAATAAAACAGCTTGATGTAAGCTAAATGAAGGGGGTCTGTGACTTAAAAGGAATGGACAGATAGAGAAAAAGGTCAGAAGATTAAATTTTCCCTAAGGGAAAAGTCATTCTTTGGAATCATTAACCTCCTTCTAGGTCACTACTGAAAAAAACAGCAGGAAATCCTACTGCTCCTAGAAAGATGGGTGCATCGTATACCGCCCACTGACCTAGCAACTCTATGGCAAACATAATTGTGCTTACAAATTCTCCTCCAGGCATGCTTGGTTTTACTATGGCCATTTGAAAGCAATATGATCTTTTAGCTGAACTCTGAAGTGTATCCATAAAGACAATATTCCAAGGGCTTGGATGTTAAAAAAGAAGAATCACTTGCTTAAATGTCTTTTCATTTAACCGAGAGAAACCTAGAAGCAGAGTTTGTGAGTTTAAAAGTTGGTCAGTGATATGTATTATCCATTAACTATTTCTCTTTAGGACTGAAATTAACCATCATCATTGTTGCAATGCATTTTAGTGGCTTTTTACAACCTAAAACACTTTGTCAGGATGCCAGGATCAACTGTATGTTTCAAAACATCTTTTCATTTCAAAGAACCCACATCAGAGTGTGTTTTCCAGGTTTTATTGTAAGCTAACCGCTCCCTCCTAGAGAAGCCAGAGAGTAAAAGTTACACCAAAGAGGGGGATTGGGCCCTCATACAAGAAATACAATCTTCCATAAAGAGGATTTGGAGGATGTTCTGTAGCATTTATCAGACCATACTCAGATGAACAGTCTTATCAATATCAATAGAAACAAGTCTTTTCTCATGGTCAAGCCCCAGAATAAGTGAGGGAAACTACTTCCGGTCAATTTGTACTACATGATACCATGCAGAAGCACTCACATCTTCATCAAAATATGACCTCTTTTTCTTCCACTTGCAACAGAAATAAAATTCTCGATCAACATAAATACAAATTCAGATTTGCTTTTGATAGAAGCCCCAATCCAGCAAGAGTTGGAAAGGCAGCTGAGTGCCTGTAGCTCTGCAAAGCCCCTTGTCTGCTTGGAGGCTGTAGGCAAAGCCTGTATCCTACCGCAGAATCAAGGACTTAATCTTAAGAATTTGTATTACTGGAAAATATTCTGGCAACTGACTTAAAATCTTTTGTCTCTGGCCAGCAAAATTAAAAAAAAAAAAAAAAAAAACAGCAGGCATATCCTGAAGATAATTTTTAATATGGAGATAAGTCTTCAACAACTTAGAAGGATGGTAGACAGTAAAAACCATGAGAGTCTTGGATCATCTATCAAGATGTCTCAAATGTCAGGCCCGCTGAATGAATATTAAGCAATACTTTTTCTGAATTTGATGTTGTCTCTCTCATTATTTTTACATCTATAAAACTGAAAAAAAAGAAAAATACACAGAAATTATCACAACCAATTTACTGCCCTGGAAGAAGAAGGTGCCTTGATTAGATTTCATTTCTGAATTGTGTGTTTCATAAAAAGCCACTTTTCACATGTAAGCAAGATCTTTCAAGATTTCAGAAGACAATGACGTGACCCCTGGAGAATAAAGGCATTGAAAGACATACATAAGAGAAAGACAAATAAAGCATAGTTTGTGGAAATTAGCACCCTTTACAAAGCCTCCGTGAGGACAGAATCACACGGAGTTCACATTCTTCAGGAAAATTGTAATTTTTACTCATGTTCACTCAGCGACTAAATAGCCAATAAGCAGGAATCTCTTCCTGAATGTTAGCAGCCCAGTTACCTAATGTGAGCAGGGTGCACGGGTAACAGTCTTCTGATACGTATATGGCAAGAAAGAGAATTGTATGCCTCACTTGTTTTCTAGCCAAAATGCATTTCTGAGGCAAGAAATCAAAACTCCATCACAAACCTCGCAAGTAGACTACACACGTTCACTCTGCTGGTATTAGTAACTGTCAAGAGGCTGTCAGACTCAGGGAGTCACAGGGACCCAGAGCAGTGCTTCCTCCCCAAAAGTGTGGGTTTCGATCGTGCCTCGCTAGGAAACAGTGAGGAAATATTACAGTGTTGTTGCAGCTGCTTAGACAACTCCCCAAATTCAGTGCAAACGGCATTCCAAAACAAAGCAACCAAGGAATATTGCAGCAGAGCCCTCAGCTGAGCAGCAAGATGCAAGATTTATGATGACACAGTGCAGGGGATATCTGAAAGGGAAGTCAAAGCATGAATGTGTCTTCCTCTTTCCCTGCCGCCCCCCCCCCCCCCCCCCCCCCGTCTTCTTTTTTCTTTGTTATTCTTATGTGCATATATATATATATATATATATATATATATATATATATATATATATGTTTGTTTTCTAAAGTGAAACAGCATCTACAATGGTGCCAAATTTTAGGAGGTGAGGGTTTCCTAAGATCTTTTCTACTTGTTTTTCCTGTGTTCCAGTGTTCTCCACCCACAGGACTCTGAAATGCTGAAATTTCAGCAGTTCATATGTCTGCCTGCCCACCTCTTTTATTAAAGGGTTGTGTTTCTTTTCTGTCAACACCTATTCTTTAGCACACATCTCTGCTATCATTCAGGAAAATGTTGGCATAGCCTTTTTTTTTTTTTTTCTTCTTCTTTTAAATTCATTTCTATATCTTGGCTTTTCCTTTTAAGTCCCCTTCATTTCTGCTGTCGGTTTCAACCCTGAAGTTCTCACTTTCACAAGACAATGAGCTATTTTCACACATGTAAAGCGCTCCGTAAAGTGGAATCGCAGATGTCACATTTACATGTTTATGTTTTCTGTTTCTTTTTTTTCAGTCTGTCACTCCGTTCAGCTTTCCAAGTCCAAGGTATTTCAGTGGCGCTGAGAGACTCTCTCGGTTCCTCTGCCCAGACCTCTAGCTTTAAAAAATAAGCAGGTATCTCCAAATACGTGGCAGCTTCAGTTCCAAGGATAAAAGCAACCGCTGTAAAATCCAACAATGACCCCGTGCACAAACGCTCACAGCCTCTCACACATGTGACCCGTAAACCAGTGCAGTTAATTTTCCATACAGTCTTGTCCCTTTCTATGTGGAAAAGAGAAAAGAAGGGGGGTGGGTGGGTGGGGAGGGGGGGAGAGGCTGTGAAAGGTGAGTTTTGAGGAAGAAATCCCTCCAAGGCTCCTCTTGCTGAGATTCCCTGCCAGGATTGCAGGGGGCAAGAGAAGACCTGCTTTTGGCTCAGTGTGATAGAGGCCGTGGGATTTGCCCCCAAATCTGGCAGCTCGGTGGGATGCCGTGACCTCTCACCCTGGCGCCTAGGCAGCTCGGCCCCATTGTTCCTGGGGGCAGGGGGCTGGCCTAGGCGGGAGGGGGGTGGGCATCGCCACAACTTCTGCAGCACTAAGAAAGGAGACCACTTCCAAGTGGAGATTTGGAAGGTGTGAGCTGGCCCTTCTTTATTGAGAGTATTGAAGATTTCCGGGGTGCTCAGGTGATATTAAAAAGAACCGTGAAATGCAAAAAGATGCACTCACTGGAAGTGGCATGTACAGATTTAATTTGCCTCCTCCGAGCATTCCTGCCTGCCTGTACACGAGCCCGTGGCATTCTCCCTTCAGCTCAGGGAGGCAAAGACCCCAGGAGCAAATGGCTCTACCTTGAGCTCCAGTTACTTGCCCCATGCTAACCTGCAGCTACCCATTTCTCAGATTTTTCAAAGGCTTCTAATCTGGCCAGATCAGGGTCTTTTTTCACAAGAACAAAAAAAGGCTCATTGCTGTCACCAAAAGTGACACCATCCCCATACATCTTCCTCCCCCTCCTGCACATCCAATTATCAAGTCTCTTTTCCAAAGTATGAGATCTCTAGAGCTTCTCAATGAAGGGTTTGTAATAATTCTTTTAACATGGCAAAACACCACATTATTCCCTAAACATTAATGTTGCATGAATGCGAGACTTCTTTTCCCCATGAAATTTCCTTTTTGATTTTACAAAACAGAAAGTGCAATTTAAAACAATGCTAATGGTGTGCCTATATTCCATAATCTAAAATTATTTGATGTGGTGCCAGTAACTAGCTTGCTAAAATGCTTGTCTGAGGAACCAACCTGACCTTGAACAAGGGCACTTGAGCCCTTTCTCTCATGATGGTGTCTGAGTGCCCAGTAGAATGTTTGGCCACTTGTGTACTGAAAGACCAGAGCTCTGTATTTCAGACCTCTTTAACGCTTTATGAAACACCATTCAACCACTTGACACTAGCTAAATGGCCACCTATTAAAATGATTACATCCTACCCATGGTGTCTTTCATTTGCTGTTTGGGACAGAGACCTTTTTGCCATCTGTGGTGCTTCATTCAAGCACACACCTTTAAACTCTTGAACAACCTGAGGTTAGAGCATTTGCTGGAGGAGAAGGCCATGGGACATTCAGGAACACAGATACAGGAATAACAGAGAGGCGGTGGAGTTTTCACACTTCTTCACCCTCCTGGAGATGTGGAATAGAGGGGTGGCTGCTTGAAGGCTGCCCAGCAAAACCAGTAGCCAAGGGAGGATTTTCTGAGCAAAGGCAACAGGGGTGTGCACAATCAACCACAATCAAAACATGTGATCTGAAGAACTGTATTCTTTCACATCAAAATCAACATCTTATTGCTTCTGTCTTTGAAGTTAATACTTAAAAAAGTAGAGCTGTAATACACTCCATGACACCTTATTATTTCCTTTCATGGGGTCACTTTACTATATCTTCTTGTTTGTATAAGTTGTAAATGATGTATCTGATACATCCACCTTGAAAACTGTTTTTAACCAGTTCATGTCATTATTCAGTTCTAGCATACGTCCCACATTGACATCTCATAGAAACACCTCCACGGCCAGTTTTCTGCTTGGGTGTCATCATCATCACTCAGTGACCATGAAAGTATGAAACCAGATACTGTTCCAGCAGGTCAGTGTAACTCTGATTTGGCTAAACAAAAATAAAAAAGCTTTTCATGGTTATTGATCTTGATTTTTTTTTGGCCATTTTTATGCTTCATTGACTATAAGCTTAGTAAGGATGTGTTTTGTAAAAGGAACTGAAGTTTCTTTTCTCAATAGGTCAGACATTTCACATTTTACCTACTCCCACTAACATTTCCATTCCCCCCTCCAAAAAGCAGTCCTTTCCAATGACTTAAAAAAAAAAAAGTTGATCTTTAAGTAATACATGTGATATTAGTTTTTCCGTTTTAAAATAATCACATTATTGCAGACATTTTAATAGCTGTAGAGGTTGCTATGTATTAACATGATTCATGGTCCTTGACAGCAGTGTCTCTGAAAATCCCACAGGAATGCAAAATACAAAACTCCACACACGTTCAAATTTTACTGCCTGCAGCTAAAAGAGGGGGAAAAAAACTTAAAACTGTTGAAACCCTTCAACTTTAAAAGCATTAATAGATGGTCCCAGGGGATTAAATCTAAATCTTAATGTGTAAAAATCAAGTTAATAACCACAGAGATTAATATGGTTGCATTTGATTATTGTGATAATGCAAACAATTAGTACTGCTAAAGTGAGATATATTAGCCTCCTACTTGCCCCACACACATCTGCAAAGCATTGGAAATAAATGGAAATAAAACATTTTGCTCTGAAAGGTTTTTCTTTTTTCTTTTTTCTTTTTGCCTTTGTCTTGTTTTCTCTGTAGCTGACTCATTTTTAAATTATAATTGTTAACGTTTTATTATTAAGCCTCTCTTTTATAAGACTCATAAAATTGGTTGCCATAATCATCCATTCCATATTGTCAGAAAATTATGCATTCCTTGCCAATACCAGTAAATAAATAAATCTTCTAGATAAATGACACGGCTTTTTTTTTTTCTTTCTTTCTTTCTTTTAAGGAAAAAATGCCATACAAATGTATTAACCTGAGAAAAATAAGAACTTCTTCCTAGTCCACTGTGAGCCAGTTGTTTTAATCCAGGATGCCCTGGGAACAGAACCAGGCATCTAATCCAATCTGTATTATAGGCAGAGTTGGAAGTGCCACCTATACTTAATGCTTGACACTTCCCATTATAAAACCCTTTTTTCAGTTGCATATAACTGTGCCAGACTTTAAGTGTTCAACTAAAATTCCCCATGCTGGATGTCTGCCTTACTTTGATTTATTTGTTGTTCAAAAATTTTACTGAAAACAGTTCAGCAATTTCCAAGAACAAGATTATAGAAAATATATTATTGTGCCCACATAAAAAAAAAAGTCTTTGCAACCGTTTAATTGATTAACTCTAATATATCCATCCCTTGGAGCATGGACATCACATTTGGCATAGAAGGGGACCTACCCTGATGTCAAGAATGTGAAAACAGACCAACTTTGGCCAAACGCTTAACCTTTGCTCAAGTTCAGAAGATATTTCTCAGGCATTTGGGAGCAGTGTCCTCCAAAGGTTCTGTCTGTACCAAGCATGTGCCAGCCCTCAAGTTGCAGGCTCTGAGCAAAACTTGCCCCACTATTGCTGCTCCCAAATGCTGCGGTTACATCTGTTTAGGCATGGGGTATGGGACTGTGGGAAAGTGGAGGCAGAAACCTGAGGTCAGATGTCTATAATTTGAGAGTGTGGAAGAGAGACTGTCATCCTGGCTTGGTAAGAGGCACATGTGCAGAAGGACAAGGAGCTTGGGAAAGGAGTCCAGGCGAGCAACTTTATGACTTACTGCTCTATGGGATAGGAGAAGGAGTGAAACCAAGATGAGGAGCAAGGGGATGAGAAACTGAGATTGGAAATGAGATAAGCAAAAGCTGGCTGCAGGTGAGAATCCCAGTGAGAAAAAACTACACAGGCTACTAGTGCAGGGAATGGGGACTGGGATTCCTGGTCACAGGACCAGAAAACCCTGGCCCAGTGTTAGGGTGTTGGAAGGTGAAAGAAGGGGCCACTGGCTACTTATCTCCAGTACCTGGGATCGACCCCAAGTGTCTGGGTTCATCCCTTATGCACCCATGAAACCAACCACAAAACAAGTGCCTCATTCCCCTTAAGCTCTGGTGTGCATACAGGACAACATTAGTCACCTTCTCCTAGCTTGAGTGGCTGAGGTCAGGGTTGTGAGTCTGAACATTTCAGTCCTGCTGCTCAGCCACCACGATGGGAGCTCTGTGGGGTTTTCAGATTGCTTTTTAGAGAATGATATAGGATAGTACACACAGAGCATGTTTTAAAAGACAGGTATCACATGATAAGGCTTCCAAGGTATAGGTACAATCAAAGTTACTTATGCAGCCCTAATTTTCCCTCCCTTTGTTGTTTATCTTCAGTATGATGTGGATGGACTTATCTGATGACCAGTTAGGAAAAGTAGCAGAGAAAGACCAGCACATGATGTGTTGCAAGGCTGGAGGATTAGGAAGAGGTATAAAGGAAGGGCAAGGATGAGTTCCTAGTTGATGTATTTGACTATTGCCCTGCACAGAGGGGTCTGTCCTTGCCTCTTCCTCAGCTGCAGTGCTGTGGGAACACCAAGACCAGGCTGTTCATTTATGATAACTTACCATGTTTTGAAAGCACTTGACTTGTCACTTCAGCAGTCTTCCTTCCCAAGTGCCACTCATGACTACATCTGAGCTGTGCACTGACGGTATACATGGCTGTGCAATGCTGAGCACTCTGACAAACCAGGGTGTAGTGAATTAGCTCAACCATCTATAATTAGTGTGAATGCTGGCCTTAGTTAAAGTCTGGTTGCCTCAGTTCCCCTTTTGAAAAATGGGAATAACACCAACTTACCTCTCACATGAGTGTTGTGAAAATGAATGAATTACTATTTATGAAGTACTGTAATGATGAGTGCCCATGAGGAACAGCCCATGAGGAAATTAATTATTCTATCTTTGGAACAGGGTTTGAATAGTGAGCAGTAAATAGGATGTAGGGCCATTACACTGAATAATAAGAATGAAGCAGATGAATAACATCCACTCTGTGCAGTGAATGAGGCAGGGGCTTGACGAAGAAAACAGTAGGAAATCATGTGGTGAAAGACCATATCCAGGTGTACGGTAGGAGAAAGTAACTCTGCCATATACTAGCCCTGCTCCACGTCATGGACATCCTGAACCCTTCCCAGCTCTGACGATGGAGATGTGCCATGCAGCCTAACATTCCCTGTGATCTTGCCTTCTCTTTCCAATGGTTCCTAACCCAGTTTCTGAGTCCAGCCAGCCCCAGTCTCCTCCCATCTGACTCATAGTTCTAGTTTCCTTGCTCAGCCAGGCCCTGACTCAAAAAACCATTCAGCTTCCCTCCCTTCATCCACAGTCATTAACCCCAGTTCCTATAAAAACAGGAAAAAGCACATTCCTAACACTGAGACACCTTCCTTTACCAAAATCCTAGCACAGCTCAAAAGCCGAGGGATAGCAGAGCTTCAAAAAAAAGACAAGGGATAATGAGAAAATATGCACAAATATGCAAATATACATACCTTTTCTAGCCTTAGCAGCAGATACAGCTTTACAATGTCATCATAAATTTTTCAAAATTAATTCAATATGATATCAGCCCAGTATTTATCTGGAGTGATGTATGTTGGAAATTACAACTGAAAATAGGATTTTCCCCTAAAACATATCAGCAACCACAATCGCAATAGCTGGCAGTCCCTATCCTTCTTGCATAATATTGTCAATATCGAGGTGTATAAGAAAGATAATTCAAATGCTAGTTTCCTGGGTTCTGTAGCTGGAGGACAAATATACCTATGTGGTATGCTATCTTTCTCACAAAATTACCTCAGAAGTAAGAATCAGTCAAAAACAAATCCAAATGTAACTCATGCTAATTTCAGGTATGCTAAACTTTAAAGAAATCAATGCGAAAAAATCAATCAATATGTTTTAGCCAGCAAGCTCAGGTTTGAAAACACATTTTCAGATCAGTTCCCCATTTGTTTCCACACCTTTTAAGCCGTATGTCTCTTAAGATAATTTATGTCAAGGGATATTTTATCATCTTAGGTGCTGAGTTTGTAGCTCATCTCTCACTGAGATTCTCAGATTTGAGATTTTATAAAGGTTGAGTTTGTCAACTTTGGAATTGTCTGTAAAGGATTAGTGACTATTTTGTACTGTTGACATTAATGGTGTTATTGTGCCCAGTGAGAGAAAGAAACTTAAAAGAGAAGCATTTAGGAAGGAATGTCTCTTCATGCTCTGCAGGCCATTCTGTGAAAGGGAAGGCAAACCCCCAAGCTTTTAGGTAACTCTGACTTGGTGGGAGAGCCACCAGACCCGCAGCTGTGCTTCCCCCCGACTGTTAGAGGAATACATGAAGCTGATGATAGCACCACCCTTCATGCGAGATACTTGAGGGGCAAGACATGAGCAAAGGAGCAGAAAAAGAAAAGGGAAAGAGACTTTCATCTCTCCAAATTGTTATTTCTGCCCTGGCAAAGAAATAAACAGAAGGGAGGAAAACATCAAACCAAGCTGATGATCTTTTGTTCTTCCACCTTGACAAGGATGTGCCTGGGAAGAATAAATACCGACCAGCTGCAACTGTTGCAGCTCACACAGATCAGTGGAGTATCTATACAGCCAGGAGCAAAGATCAGAGGTTTTTCACATTGTGGCATTCTGCTTTCTGGTTGTGCACTGCAACAACAATAATGTTATGTGGCCCACATGGAGCTCCATGTAACTCACATCGCGCAAGCGGTGTTTACATTTACAGCGTGTAATTGGGTTGTAGTATCATTAGCTGAAGTGCAAACCCATGAAACCTGTGATCAGTTCTTCCACAGATAACCCAGACAAGTGCCACTACCCCGCTATCACATGCTAGCCAATACACAGTACAAGTGAGGTGGCATGGTTTGTTTAATCCCCCATCTTTGTGAATAAATGTTGCTAATGATCTGCCAGACCCATCTCAGCCTTTTAGCACTGTCCCAGCTGGTCGCTCCATACCTTGTAGCATTCAGGCTATATGAGCTTCAGGTTTGTCTTCGCATCTGTGATGCCGGCTGCCCTGCCGGCCACTGCTTCGTCACTGTGGTGGGGTCCAGGTAGTCCCAAACACAGCAGGCAGAAGAGAAGATACGTATCTGAGGGTTAGCTGACTTGTTGCTAATGATGGGGCAAGCCTGTTCTAAGATATTAATCTCAAGTATTTAAACATCATCTCTTGGACTGATCTGCCCAGAAATCGTTATTACTGGGAGAGACACTACGTACAGAATTTGTGGATATTCTCCATGCTTGCTGACCTTTGCTGCGACATATCCTGCCATAGTTCAGTACAGAACAAGGACCACTTTATGACAAGCATTTAACTGACTCAGTACCCGAAATGTGTGGGTAAGGGCGTGAAGGAAGATAGTCCATCACCAGGGAATCCTGACAGAGTGAAACCCCAGGACTTCTTTGCAGCCATGGTGCATGACCTTGGCATCATCTAACCCAACCATTTCACCAGCCCATCAATATACATGTATTATTTACTTGTTCCAGTTGCAGCAGTGTGTTGTTTGATGCAACTGCTGCCAATCCCTGTTTCATCCCAGCTAAACTCCCATTCTGCCTCCCATGCTGCACTGATGGCTGGGGCAGCAGATCAAGCTTCTTGGAAATGGAAAACATCCTAAAACAGCCATAAAGTGGGCCATGGCAGCTAACACAAATTGCTAGCAATTAGGAACAGGGCACAACTGTATCACTGGGGTTTGTTCTGGTTTTTTTGTCCTTCCCTTTCCCCTTCATTGTTCAAAGATTTAAAGAGTGGGGATCATAATTTCTTCTACACTAAGCTGCCAGGTTTCTGGTGTTCCCATGGATGGTTTCCTATATCCTCTGGATGTTTGTAGGAGCAAACTGAGCTTGGCAGGGTGACACCAAGGATAAGTTGGAAATAAGGCAGCTGTTTGAACGGCTGGCTGGGGTGGAGCCTGGAGCAGCAGGTAGTGTTCTGAGCTGCCACAGGTGAACACCAGGGCAGGAAAGCAGCAGATTCACCAGGGACACCGCTGAGCAGGATCCTAGGTCCTTCAGTGTATAGGGGGAGGTGGGACAGGGTGGAAGCAGGGAATGCAAGGGTATACATTATGGAAATGGAACCTAGGAGGTTGGAGGTAACACCAGAGGAGGAGGTGAGGGGCTGGTTAGGTGAAGTCAGTGATGGAGTTGGTAAGCAGTAGCAGAGAAATGGGCAGGGGCTGCAGAAGAGTTTCTCTCTCACCTTACTGGGGCTCTGTGGTGCCTGTGAGCCAGCAATGGGCAGCAAAGCAGCATGGCATCTTCCTTCAACAGCCAGTGAGGTCACTGGGAGCAATGCCTCATGGCCTCCTTGCTGCACCACCAGTGCCTGAGGTCCCTTCGAGCTGTGGGCGGAGGCCACAGGCAGAGGCTGGGCTCTATGTCCCAGTACCCTGTGGGATGAGTAAGGCTTGGCAACTTGATACAGCCCAGTCCTGGTGTCCAGAAAAGTCAACGTTTCTCTTTCATAAGCATATATGAAGAGAGATGCCTGGATAACCTTGAAGGTGCTGTCTTTGTGGAAGCATGGGAACAAGAGAGGGGGCTTTCTCCCCAGCTGACAAAGAGGAGGAAAACCTGCAGTGCAGAACCAGCTGGGTTCCCGGTCAAGGCTCCGAGCGGGTTCACTGCCAGCAAGCAGGCATTAAGGATTTTACACTGGGGAATTTTGTCAGTTTCTGTGTATTTAGTCAGTTTTTCCTGTAATAAAACTACGGTTTAGGCACTCTGATTCTGATAACATGGGAACTGACACATAATTTATGTTTCCTGAGCTGGTTTTCCTGATCCTGAAGGAGCCGCTTCCCCAACATTTTTCATGAACAAATCTCCTTCTTGTCTTTCAGCACTTTTTTTTATTATTATTATTTTTATCATTTTAACTACTGTTTCCAGTGTCCTTCTCCCTGGACTATGCCCAGCCACAGTGGCCTGGGTTTGTAATTATGGCAAAAACTTGTCTCATGACTAGGCGATGACTAGAGATAATTCCCCAGAAGAAACACCTACAGATGAATGCCATTTCTGCTCTTTTCCTCTGCTTTTGCTTGGGTTTGTCAGGCTGCTGCTCATCCATTACTTATTATGCTGCTGCTCAACCATTGCTTATTATTTTTAACCCTTCAGCTATATCTTTTGAAATGAGATAATTTCAAATATTAGAATTCATTTACAATTTGAAAACATTGCCATATTTACCTTAATACTCCCCAAAGTCCTAATATGACTATAATTCACAAATTAAAATCAGCCTACTTGCCTGTCTCTGAGTTTGTCAGTAACAACTGTATGTGGGTCTGGCTTATTCTGTATGAACAATGAAACACGTGAACCTCTTCCAGCAGAATGGCAGGGGGTGTTGTGCTTCTATGTGATTTTACATTAAGTTGCACCTCCATTGGAGAAGAAATGCAAAGTCCTGCACTCAGTAGGAAAAGTCCTTGGAGCTTTTTTCTTTTGGGGCAGTTTGTCCTACAGTCTAGTGTCTTGATGGCAAATCTGGATGATGGTGTTTGTTGGTTGGTTGTTTTTTTTTTTTTTTTTGTCAATATTTAAGGTCTAGGGACTTAATTCTCAAATATTCATTAAATAATCTGGGTATAATTAGAATAAGACACTAACACATTTTCACAAAACCACAACATGCATTTTAATGCATTTCTCAGATATTTTTTTCAGATGTCTACATTGGAGGAGTAAAGAACCAAATGAAACTAACTTTTGTACAGTGAGGACTGGGCTATGGTACTTTCTGGCATTAGCCATACCTTTCGCCAGGGTAAAAAGCTTCTCACAGACATGTTTGGCTGTGACTTATCATTTCCAGGTTAGGGACATACTTGAGTTCCCCAGTATGTTACAGAGCATTCAACATCACAACCTGTGTTACTTTCGGTTTTAAGCTAGCATTTTAGTGCTAGTGAATTTGATTTAAAGGCTTCAACAAAGGAGTGACATGGCTTCCTTTTGCTTGGCAAGTGCTGTATTTCGATATGCTGTGCACATTCACATGCACAGTGACCTTGCACCTCAGTGTGAATACAGAAGTTCCTGCATTGTGCTGCTGGTCTTTATGTTTGTCTGTCTGTGTGTGTATGTGTGCATGTGTCAGAAAGACCGGGCCAGAATATCATGCCCGGGTTTGTGAGCCGATTGACACATGAGCTAAAGGTGAAAAAAATGCTATTGCTCCAGTTAGGAAGCAGCAACCATAAGTCACCCTTAGGCATCCTCGTCTGGGGAGAAGGGAGAACGACACCGTAGCCGTGGAACGACCAATTCTCCTTGAGCTGTAAGAGCAGAACTGCTAAGGTGTGCTCTGGGGAATCTTCAGCAAACTCAATGGGTACTTTCAGCTGGCTTTCAAGTGACTCTGTGTAACTGCTTAGCTGTAGCTCCTTTGTGGAACTGAGACCAAACTGTATGTGTGTGTGCATGTGTGTAGGGATGTGTAGTTTACAGTCAAAGCAAAATTAACAGTTTTATAAGGTAAACATGGATTAGCATTTTACCTTTTTTTTTTTTTTTTTCTCCTTGGGAGAAAGCCAGCTTGACTTTTTTTGGGAAAAAAGAGAACAGTAGGGGATGGATCCTATCTCTGCCATGTTGACTTTTGCACAGTGCTCACACTGTAAGCATTGCTGTTGTGGGTCTACCTCTAAGTGATGTGACGGAGATTACAAAACATTCATCCATTAATGTTTGTTTGGGGCTCAGAGGTCCACAGAGGAGAAATGGGAGTCCTTATTATTTTGGTCATCTCAGAGGGGTTTAACATAATGTGATATTTTTAATACCGGTATACATTTAAGTAGTATTGGATATTAATTGTAGTATTGCACAGTAACCTTAATCCTAGTAACTAACAAAAACTCTGCTTCCCCTTGATGATATTGCAGCCTTAATACCCAGGTGTGCTGCCCCTTGCATGGGTGCCTGGAACAGCAAAGTGTTGAGCCATGAGCAAGCAAGCAAAAAATCAAGAGTATCATCTACTAAGAGGCAGCCTATTTATGCTGCTGAAGATCTGGCAAAATGGCTGGAACCTGTAGTTCTCTCCTCTTTTCCTTCAAGCTAGCAATGCTTCTTCTGTACCAGCTGCCATCAGTGGTATAAAGTGGAGCCACTGGACTCTCCAATGGTTATAATGATGCTTAGTCTCAGACTGAGTCCAGGAACAGGCCAAGGCTGCTTCAGGGACCCAGGAAACACAGCGTCATTTCTGGCTCCCACACAGCCTTCACCTGCAATGCACTGAGAGGAGTCCAAAATATATTTTGCATACAAATTAATGAGATACATTTATAGCACCCCTTAGACAGCTTTATTCTGTTAGTGCTTACCTTTATTACTGTGTAACATACTCAGCTCTCATTGTCATAAATTGTGCTCTACTTTTGAAGGGGAAAAATAATTCCATATAAAAGATAAATAAGTATGAAGAAGAAAATGTTGCCAATTCCTATGTGGCTACCAAAAAATGGCAAAGTCATCTCATACTTAAGTGAAACATCAGATCTTGACACCTAGTAATTAGAATCTTTCGGCTGACTTTAACATGCCCAAAGTCAGCACACATGGGAACATCCCTATGTCTCGCATATACACGAGGTAGTAGGAATATTGCAGCTTAGGGGCTTCTGCAAGCTTAGCAGCCTCCTGGGAAGGTGGTGTGGTGGCCTCAAGATCATCCATACAAACTAAGTGGAGTTTTATCTACAGCAGTACCCAGATGATTCCACTGGCGATATGCACTTTGCTTCCAAAGACAGGTAGCATAGTTAAAAACAAACGGATGGAAAACAGGTTTGCGCTGCACCCGGCCAACCTAACTTGTGGGTTTCTGCCCTGTGATATGAAAGTGTCTGCTCTGCTGCCAGGATATTTGCGGCGTTTGATTTCATGAGTTTTCACACAGAGGTATTTAATAGCCAAGGGCCACTGGTTCTTGCTATGCCCAGATCACTTCCACATTGCTCTGCCTCTCGTGACTTCAATTTGTACTGGAGTAAGTGACAGCAGAAGCATGGCTCTGCTGCCTCGTCAGCCCCTTACCCTTCGCCACTAAATCACAAGTCGCATCCCAGCAGATTAAGGTAAATTTCAATCAACAGCACTTTAAATGAGTAAATTGGATGATGAACTGCAACAGCTGAGGAAGGGCTAACACAGTCATTTTGCCACTTCTGAGGTACCCTCCAGGCGGGGAGAGGAGCGGGGGACCTGGGGTAACCTTCCACCTCACCCCGATGTGATTCACCAGGGCTCGTGAGTCACAGCCATTAGACATCAGGGGAACATCTGTGAAGAGGTATTATGCAATGTGAGTGAAGGTTGCAAAATTGGATTCTATTGTAGGAAGGCTTTTAAGTTATATTAGCCTATGTCTGTGAAACATTTGCAAAAAATTTCACTTTCTTAAAAAAAAAAAAAGCTATTTGATTTATTTTTTTACAAATACAAAGAAAATCTGAACCACCTGGACTTTCTAGGAGTTCTCAGGACACACCGTTTTTAGCACAAGCTTCCTCATTTCATGGAATTTTCCATGTACTTTGCAGCAGTACAAATTGCAGTGATGGACACTGATGCCAGAGGTGACCCACATACCAAAGGGGACACAGGCATCTTCTGGACTGTGTCACGGAGACCTCTGCTCTCTACAGGCAGAATGGCTGTTGTCTGGCCACATGCAGTGGCTATTAGTGGATGCTTTTAAAGAGCTTGTTGAACTAAGTATATTTGTTAGACAGTTTAGTCTTTGATTGTAGTACTGCTCTGCTCGGCACAGATTCTGCATTGTATTCAGATATTACACCCTCCTCGCCTGTCCTATAAATGTTTAATGATACATAGTCAAAGTATCATAGACGATATCCTAGTGCAGAAATGGTAGATCTGTATTTACAGCGAAATGGTAATCTTGGGATATATGAGAGCAAAAAAAAAAAAAATTTTCCCCCCCTGTATTTCCTTACAGACTCGCTTCTGAAAAGGGTGCTATTGTCTACCATTCATAACTAACTGCATTTATGAGTAATAGAATAATTCCTTACATGTGAGGATAAATGTACAGTATTATGGCATAATCAGCTAGGATGTATTTCAGCAGAGCTTTGAGTAAGTGAAACATTGCAATTCGGAGGTTATCTTGAAGATCAAATCCCCAGTCAGAAAGCTATATTGTTGCCTTCATTTTCTTTTCTCAACCCCATGAAGGCTTAATTGGCAGCTAGCTTACATTGTGATCTCCTAGCTTCTTAGAATTTTCTTTTTTGTTACAGGTTTTTTTTAATGAGCATTTTCTCAAAGGAATTAATTATTACTTTGACTAGTATATTCATATATTTCTATCAAGAACTTTTATAAATTACCAAACTCTTGGCACAGTGTGCAACCATAAAAATCACAGAGTATCTGTAGTTCTTTCTAATCCCAATAAATATTTTTTTTCATTTGAAGCTTATTCTCCTCTTTGTTAAATGACAACATTCAGATTCAATTGCAGCTAATGTCTAATGCACATGTGCTGTGGCACTGCTATGGATTTATAGAAGCTGTACCATAAGAAGGCATACATGTCATGAAGTGAGATGAGCTCAAATGAATGAAGAGTTTCATCACTGCGTGAGCATCATTTCTGCAGAGAGAATGCTCATTACAGACTTGACTTTTCTACCTTGTTTACATTTTATGCAGAGCTTTTAGAAACATGCTCACTGTGAGGCTCTCTGTGGGAAAACATAGTTTCAGTATCAGTCACCATATTAACAGGGGGGCACATCCTAGGGCCTCAGCTCTGTCTTTAGACAAGCAAACTTCAGTCAGGTTAAGGACTGAGACAAGTCCAAATGCTTCAGCAGTGACTTAGCTGCAGATCCTTAAGAAAGAAAATACTGCATAGCTGTGCTGCTCCAGAGCTGAGACCAGAAGCCAAACACAGTAGCCACAAGCCTGTTTATGAGTCCATCCTTAATTCACAGGGAAGATGCTCTGTGCCCTCTCTAACAAAACCTTTCCTTTGCCTACAGGTGCATGCCTTTTCTTGGGCCCCTTCCTGCCATTGCTTAAAATTTGCACCTTCCCCCCCCCCCCCCCCCCCAGATGTAAGCAACTGTTTGCAAAAGACTCCGGGTTTCAGCCATGTTCATCATCATTTGGTGCCTTCCACAGATGCAAGTCCAGGACAGGAGTCTTCCAAGCTCTGTATTTGCTTACAGTAAGCTCTCCATCTAGCTGGTCTGCATGAAAAAGGAGCGTGGGGATGCAGGTCCTGCCAACAGCCCGTGGGGAGGGTGGGCTGTCCCTGCTGAGGACCTTCCCCACCAGTGCCCCTTCCACAGTGAGGACTGAAAGCTGCCAATGTGCGTGAGTGAGGAGGCACCTTGTTCCCTTCTACTTTCTCTCCTTTCTGCCTGAACTGGCTTGCCAGAGTTAAAGTTACCCTCAGTGTTCAAGTTACAACTTTGTAACAAATGAAAACAGCAATTAAGGCTGCCACTTCATTCCTAAGTCACACCATTTTGTCTAATTGCAATATATATAATACATAAGATCATGCTGTGCTGGGGGATATATATGCAATAACTGAACACAGTGGCATGATTTAGGACAGACTGGCTTTGAATTTCTTTGTGTGAGCAGGTGGTGTTTCTACACTGCCTCAAATATATTCAACGTGACACTATAAGGTCAAACTTACCCCTTCTGAGGGCTTGGCTTTATTAGTAGCCCAAATAATAAATAACAAAACACAAACTTCAGCCAAAGCTCTCTTTCTAGAGTTTCCAGAAGGAATTCCCTGGGTTTGCTCTCAGCTTGTCTGTCCAGCAGGTAATTTACACAGGTCTTAGCTTTTAAGGGACTTCCCAGGACTACTTTAAGAAAATTGCAATAGGTAAACTAGTTCCTGCTGAAAAGTTACTGTCCATCAGCTGAGAGGGGGTAGCCGTCGGTGTGCTCCTTGCTCACACCATCTGTCAAAGAATGTATTAGCTTACACTCTCATATGCCTTATAATGGAAGAAAGGCAAATACAGTACCTGTAACACCCACTTTAAGAAAGGGGAGAAAGTGCTTGCAGCAGCTACGTGCCCTATTTTAATATCATCTCAACAGTATGCAATCCTCTAGGACAAAGCCACTGAGGTAAATGAAAGATGGGACAGACTGCAATGTGCAGTTGCCAAAGGCTGACTGTGGCAGAGTAACTGGATAGCTTTCTTCCCTGAGATAACAGATTTTCTTGACTAAAGAAATGCAGTAGGTCTCATCTCTATGGACTTCTGAAAAGTAGGTAATAAGGTGCCACATGGGAAATTATTAGTTAAGCAGAAGAAGATGGGAATTAGTTCAAAAAGTATAACGTGGATAAGAAACTAACTAAAGGGAGATGTCAACTGCTTGTGTTGAAGAGGGAGATTCAGTCCTGGAATGAGGTTACCTGTTGCAAGGATGTGGGCTTACAAGGTTACTAGGACCGAGCCTTTATTTGTGAGCTTCATTTTGAAACCGTGGTGCAAAAAGTAGGACTGTGCTAGAAAAAAGATTAAAATTACTGGTCACAAAAATCTGGGGGACGTCATAAATGCAGAAAGGGCTAGAAGAACAGAACCACATCCAAAGTGCAGAACCGTTTATTTGGAGGTCATCATTACACAAACTTTCGCTTTTCAGCTAGAAATGGTGTTGGAAAGAGGGAAGACCAAGTTGTTGGTCATGTCCCGGCCCTGAGCTGGCGGGCTGTTGGAGATGGTTGCCGTAATCCCCTCATGGACGGTAGTTCCCGTGGAGGCAGAGCTGTGTCGGCAGCAGCACAAGGGACCCTCCTACAAGTTCAGCAAGCAGCTCCGGGTCCCCCGGTGTCCAGGACCTGCCGCCTGGGAGAGGGACACCGAAAGGCTACAGGGCATGAAGGGAAATGAGAACCCATCTGGCTAAGGGGCCACATGAAAACGTTGCCTGTGCAATCTAGTGAAACACAAGCTGAAAGGGAAACTAATTGTTCCCTGTAAGAACATCAAGGGGGTAAATGCCAGGCAAGAAAAAGCTATTTCACCTAAAGGACAATGATGTCACAAGTATAAGCATATATTTAAACTGAATAAGTCTAGGCTAAATAGTGCAAGCAGATTTTAACCATTAAAGACTTGAGTTTCTAAACCAGCCCTTTTCCTGAAGTTATGAACAATTACCTACTTTCTTCTAATAGGGAACCTGATCATTTTATGAAATGGGACTACACGACAGTAACCACCTATGCCATAGCAGGGGGTAAGGCTTAGTGACCAAAGATGTCTTTTCTAGTTCTCTGCTGCTATGAACTCTTTGATTTTCCCAGGTTTAAGATTTTATTTTTCTAGCTAAGACTGTTCAACAGACTCAGTCCAGAAATTCTTTTAAAAATACATTGCATTAATAAAAAAAAAATATTAAAAATGTATATCCTGTTTTACCTACATGCTTGTTTGGTGATGATTTGCTCATTGCCATCTCTGTGCAAAGCTACTTGTGTTAAGGGGATTCTTAGTCTTTTACTTCTACCTTCAATGCAGCATTAAAAACTGAGGGCCCAAGGGGAATAATGTCATTCTACTATGAAAAATATACTAAATAAGGGTGGAAATATTCATGGAGATAACTCTCCTAAATGCAGATGCCATGGAAATATCTCCTTTTAACATTTGTGTCAAATGTTTCAAAGTTGGAGCAGTGCAACTTCATGCCCATTTTTGTCATTTTGAATTATCATATTCGTTCTTTTGCTATATCTGTACTAATCTTTTCCTCCCCAGATTGTCTACCCAGTTCAAATTGATCCAGATTCTGTCCCCACACATTGCTGAAATGAGACAACATCAAGCCAGAACTTGCACAAGGAAGCAAGGTGGGTAGAGACATGCTGAAATTTTAACCTTTCTGTGCTGGTACTACCTCTAGCAAAAAATAAAGTGGAAAAAATGTTCAAATAGATGATTTTAGCACAGGTTGATTGGTGGACATTTTGAAACAAGGATAGTAAGTTTAATCCAAAGGTATGAGCACTGTCACCACAACTGGCTTTTACGCAATGGTGCGTGCTAATCGGTGGTTAGGGAATAAGGCGAGCATGACTGGTAAAAGATAACTGGAGAAAGCTCTTGAAAAATTCAAGGCCCCTTCCCATGTGTGATTTTTCCTAAATGACTTTGGCTTGCTCCTTCCTGAGGTGCATTGTAGGGGAAGGTTTTGAAGTTCTCTGATCTGCATGTCTTTGCTGGTCAAAGTCAGAAGTCTTTGTTTCCTGTATATTATGGGAGCACATAAAAAAAACCCCAAAACCAACCCACCACCCTACCCACTCACACACACACAAAGTGGGCCTAGGGCACTTCATATTTTATTCTCGTGAACGAGCTATTAAAAAAAAAAAAAAAAAAGCCATCCTGTGATGTGAACCAGTCAGTTTGCCAGTTTGAGCTGAGGAGCTGGAGTGACTGAGGCAAATTGGTTTCCAGCAGTTGCAAGAGAAACCTCAGGAAATCTCTGGCTCTGCACAAGCAAGCTAAGCTGTGCTTTACAGTTATGGCATTAAAGTCCAAACCTCACAGAAGTGAATGAGCATCTGAGGAAAGCTAATCAGAACTCCAGGTAAAGGACCTTAAATCTGCACTGCACAGACTTTGACCTGGAGTTTTCTCTGAAGATTTAGTAAGTCTTGAACGTCCACAATGTATAGCAGAGTAAAATTCATTATATGGTGGTAAAGGTAATCAGCAGAGCATCTGGTTAAATTGTTCCAGGAGAGAAAAGTGAAGGTAAAATATAGAGAAGCGTATTAGGGTTTTATTTCATATTGCTCTGTGTAGGCTGAACACAACTTAAACTGCTTTATCTTCTGCATGTTTCAATCTTAACTCTTTCAAACCAGTGGTGACCACATCTCTTACAGAAAGATACAGGGTAAAATAGCAATTCATCACTACTGAATCTACAGAATCATCATTAAATGAGTAAGCCTATCAAATTTATAATCTATATGCATAGAAAAATCATTATTTTACCACTTAGTTTGATAGCAAACATTTATTTGAAAGAACACTGTTATTAGCAGCCTGCTTTCAATTAAGAATCTGTTCCTTTATGACTGTTTTTTGAAGACTTAACATCATGGCTGTTATATAAGTCTCATCAGCTTTTTGGCATAAGCATTCTTAGACCAGATGCAGTAAGGTTTCATTTGGGTAAATTGTGTTTTCAGCAAAAGACACAGTTAAAAAGATAAAACAGGTTTGGGTTTCATCCCATCTTTCTCACTTTTACAAGAGACAGAAAAAATGTAAATTTAATAATGGAAAGTAATGGTGATATTTACAAAGATAATTCTAATTTGTGCTGTGCACTCGAGTGGTGGTGTGAGGTGAACATTTGTCTTTTATAACCGAAGCAGAACCATTAAACCTATTTCACACAGGCTGTCAGCCATCCATCCAGTGGCAATGCCTTTTAGTCACAATTAAGCAGGCTACTTTAAGCTTTGTCATTTGTTTTACTTAAAAAAAAATAAAAAATCAAACTTGGGTTGCTAAAAATGAATTTAAGTAGGAAAAATACTTCAATTTTGGGTGATATGTCAGCCTGCTACAGCTGAAGACAGAGTGAAGAAATCTGGAGAGGTAAGACCAGCTCAGTTAGGGAGCAGCATGAACACACCACACACACACCCCTTCCCCAGCCTCTTCCCCTTCTCCACACCCTCCCCATCCCACAGCTGCATCCTCCAAAGCATCATCCCACCACCGCTGTGTGAGTTGCTGGGACTTCTGACCCATACATCAGCTATGCCCTCCACTTCCATACCATCATCACCAGCCTCCTCAGGAGGGGGGACAGTCACCAGGGGGGTGAGGGTGCAGAGCCAGTAACGCTGCTTTGTGCACCGAGTAAATGGTAGAGAAATTTCTCTGCACCTGAGCAAGGCAGCTCCCTGGCTGCGCTGCTCTGCCTGGCTCGCATAAATTCGCTACGTGGAGAAGCAACGAGGGAGAGAGGAGGCAGAAGGAACGACGGAGACTCAGATGCCCAGAGTAATGCAGGTGTTGTTATTATGATTTTATTGACAGCTTATCAGGTTTTGATGAAAAATTCAAAGATACTGCAAGTATCATGTTAATGGGAAGTTCTGTAGTATTTATTATAGGCATTGTAAGGTTACCGGAGCAAATCCTGTTTCAGTGGTGAATTGGGTAATCTGTTGCATTTTTAAAGGCCATTCGTCCTGAGAGATTATGAATTTATATTGCCTAAGGTTGTATTCCATCATTACAAAAGTGCTAGAATCCTCCTTAAAATTTGTTTTACCTGTAGCAACACTGGGAATTTTGTCTCCTGCACTACATTCACTAACACTGGCATTTTGACATTTGAGAGTTATCTTTTGGTTTTACCTGCCGCAGGAAAAAATTAGAGGCATAACTTCTTTTAATAATGCAACTAGTGGTTCTACTTATTCAGTAGCCTCAAGCCAATGACACCTTTCTTTACTTTCTATACAATCATCTTCATGTACAAAGGTCTACTGTTAAATGATTAAATTGGTCTTCAAACTGTGATCCATTTAACTTAACCGAGACTTTTCTCAGCAAAAGGGAGATGTCATTTTACACTTTCTCCAACAAAAACTTGTATATGCTATATTCTGTTAGTAGAAGGGAATGTAAAGATGAAGGGTAAATGTAATTACTGTGCTGCCTACTATTTCAACCCAAAAATGCCACATATCCCCAACATACCTCTTTTTTTTAAGCACAGAATCCCTTTTATTTACAGTCATTCTGAACCTGTGCTTGGCAACTAACTCACTATTGTTTGTGTGAATTCAGTTTTGGAAGAATCTAAGAGCTGATGTAACTTTGCCTGTATGCCTGCCCATTTTTCTGTTGCATTTCCCTCTGCTATGCTGAGGAATTCTTTTGTTGCCAGGAAAGTTTGTGGAAAAAAGTACCTTTTGAGCAAATGGAAGAAAATATTGTAAGTAGTGAAGATTAAACCCACTTCAGTTTTGGCTGAGAAAGGGTAGAAAGGACATGCCCCTAGGAAGGAACAAGCCCCAGCGGTGGTGACTCATCGGTAGAAGTGATTTGCCATGAGGACTGATATTCTTGCATGCTTATCAACAACCCACATTTTCTTCCTCAGCCTGGCTTCAGACAAAGGATCATTTAGCATTTCTGTATTAACTCTAAACGATCTCAGCATTCCTGAGTGTGCTGGCCCTTCTGGGCCATCTTCTGTGGGATCTGAAGGTGTCAAAATAAAGACAGTACATAGACCTATTCAGAGACTACTCACCTAGACATAATCTTCCTAGGCACTAAGTAGTTAACAAAATACTCTTAAATAGCACAGTAGAGGCACTCTGTGTGTCCTTGACCCTACCAACTGTGCTTAGTTTTATTTTCTTTCTTTCCCCCTGGACTTCAGTTATGGGTTAGAAATTTATAGGCAATGTAATTTGTTTATTTTATGGAAGTACCTATTATTTATGTTGAGATGGCAAAGGAAAATTCTAGACATCCTAATCTATTCAAATCTTAATGAAAGAGGGGTTGGTTTGCTGTATGTCAGCTACAAAACATAGGGAAGCATTCTTACACTGTCTTTTCAGAGGCCATACAGCAGAGATTTTCTAGTAAACCCTGAACAACCGCCAAAGATGGCCTGAAAAACGAAACAGACTTCTGCAAGATGAAGCTCTGTATGGATGGGAAGTGCTCACATCTGGAGGAGTCCTAGAAGATTTATACCTGAAAATTATGGTGTGCTCCTACAGAGGAAGGCTATGTATGGGCTGACCCCTAAGTGCTGTTTGTAACCCACGTCTGAGCCATACGGGGGTTAAAAGTTGGTGTCTTCCATGCAGGCTGAAGCAGCAAATGCTCAGTGACATGGGAATGATCTCCAGCATATCTCTAGTTCTTGACTGAATCATGCATTAATAAAATGGTGTTTTACATGCCGGGCAAGACACAGTTTCTGTTGGAATTAAAATGGTTGGCCAACACCTCTGCAACCACCATCTCAGCTAGAGACTCCTTTAAGTAGTTTCCAGCACAGGTGACGTCTAATTGGAATCACAGACCTGAATGAAGCTTGAGTGTAGTCTAGAACTGGGGACTAGGTGAAAACCAAAATGGCAGAAATACTTAAGATTATTTTGAATAGGATATGAAACAGAGATTCATCCAAAGCAGGTGACAGGAAGACCATTAGACTGAAGAAAAAAAAATAACATTCAGGCAACCCAAAAGTATAACCTCTCTGTGTCTCTGTTCTGCTTAGCCGGTTCAGAAGTAGGGTTTTGCTGAGGACGCTGACCACTCTTAGGTTTTAGCCTAGTTTTATTTTTTTGTTTATAACATTATTGGGTCTGCAGAACCTGGCAGTTGTGACAATGGATATATGTGATTTGTAAAATGCTGGACCTTCAAAAAAGAAGTGATGCCTTTGGAATATTTACCAGGGCTTGCACAGGATCTTGTAGCACTTACGCTTGATAACGCAGTAGGGGTGGGGAGACACATAAAACCCCACATCTGTGGGATGTTGTAAGTCTTTCTGATGGTCAGGGAGTGTCAGTGACATGAGCCTGTTTCTCATCCTCTTAACACCAGATGGAAATGCCAGAAATAAACAAATATTTCAGCTCTGTGTAAAAATCCTTGGGAAAGGCCAGGACAGATACAATATTGGGGAGGGGGAGAAGCACAATGGAGAATGAACCAAACAATAAAAGTGACCATGTGCACTGTGAGCCACCTGACTAAACCAGATGCCTCTGGAGAGGAAATGGCAAAATACCTTTATATCCCCTGGAACCATCAAAGGAAGCCTGCAATACAGGGCATCAGCATTATCCTCTCAGGTTTAATATCTGGTGTGTTTGCATCTGTAATGGGGGAACAAGGCAGAATTCCTGTTACAAGAACCTAATGGTTACAGCTCTCCTACAGGCTAACGCTGCACAGGCCAATAGTTATACTGGGGCCGGTGCTGGACTCGGATGTATCAGGAGAAGACTTGGGATATTTTTCCCTTGGTATTGGAAAAAGCAGCAAATGGCATCAGACTAATACTCTGTATCTGCTGCACCCTGAGAGGCAAGTTTCAGCCTTGCCTGAGACACACTGCTGTTCCGTAAACAATGCGGTTAGTTCGATTTAATTCGCTTTCTGGTTCATTGTTATTTTAATAACTCTTTTTATTTGCAATATTAGTTTAAGACAATGAGACAGCCGGTAAATAACTTGACTGTGTTCATTTAAGCTTTCTGGATTAAGAAAGTTTCTAATAACTCTACCAATGGGTCAGTTCATTCCCTGCTCACAACAACTAGCAAAAAAGGACAGGAAACTCCCTCGAGGAATTTTCTACAGACGGTTCCATCAGGAAGGCATTAAGTGTATATTTATCTCTTGCCTCCCCCTGTTCCCCTTGAAACAGGCAAAGCATTTCGGATCTGGGAACCAGGATATCTCAGGGGATCTGCCAGAGGTCAGGCATTTCTGCCTAGAAACCCAGAGCCTCTGTGCTACCCATACTCCCTGCGGTTCTCTCTTAGTCCTGGCAGTGCAGCTCCACAGCACAGCCAAAGCATGGAGAGGACTTCACGCAACATGTATTTACTTTTAGGTAGTTTCTTGATTATTTCTGGATGAGAATCACATGGGACATACCAAACCTCCTGGCCTGAATATGCAATCCACCCTTTTCCCACAAAGTGGACACCTTCAGACTCAGGACCAGGCTGGGGAGAGTGGACCCTGCAGCCTCCTGTCACAGTCTGATTCACACAGAAAATCACTCACAGTTTTTCAGGGGTACATGACCTAAACACGTGACACCTTTACTAGTTCTCCAAAATTTTAAAGAAAAAGAAAGCGTGGTAAATGATACTGTGTTCTTCTGATGTATTCAATAACATTGATTTCTTTGGAAAATAGTCAGAACTTACTCATGTCATTTGTCATTGTTCCTTTGTTAACATCACTGAATGTATTTGCAAGTTGACCCAGTTAAACGTTGCTTTTCTATGCCTCACATCACTGGGAAGGAGGTTTTTGAAAGAAGGAGACTCTCGAGAGGAACAAATGATCTGCAGTGCTTTGTAAACCTGGGGCACAGGGAAAAGTCAGTCAAAACAAAATAACACAACAGTAAGGTAACACACAGCTTGAAATGCCAGGAGAAATAGAGAACAGACCTCTTTTATACGAATTGCAAGTGGTCACCAGAGGAAGGAGTACAAGAACTGTCCCTTGGTCACGGTAAAGCTAGAGAGTCCTCAGAAGCCAAGAACATGTGGAGGAAGGGTTGTATCACCAGAGGAAAAGGGATATGGCAAGCAGTTGAGGTATTTTCTTCCTCTCCAAAGGCAGAGTTCTGTTTTCTTGCGGCCAGTCTGTCTCTCATCATTCAACTTCATTTTCTTTTCTAGTAGTAAAAAGCTGTCACAAACAACAGGTGTCTTATCATCGTCTAAAATGCAATAGAGAATAGGGAAAAAAAGTTTGGGGATAAATAATTGATTGCTTGAGGAGATACTGACAAAGAACAAGTATTTTTTTCTGTAAATACAATGTATGTTAGGAAGGAAGAAGGCACTGCTCTGGAAGGACAAGGACAAGAGAGAGATCCCAGCAGAGGGTGGGGGAGAGCACTTACCAGTATTTTGCCTGAGGGGCAAGAAGTTTCTCCCCATAAGTGTCTATAGGAAAAAGACTATTTTTGTTTGCTCTGTGATCCTTGGTTATATTCTTGTCTAGCAGTTCTGGGATTGTCAGCCAGAAAATTACCGTGGGGGCAGCACTCAATCTTACAGAGCAAGGAGGAGCCGGAAGAAACCCTCTCATCTCCCACTCTTCTGCAGTTCAGAAGACACATGCCTCACTGGATGCTTTCCTTGCACCTTGCTGCCTGTGGGCTGAGGACGGGAATCAGTCGAGGGAAGGACAGAGCCCAGGCAGCAGCACAGCCTCATGGCGAGCACTTGGGGTGGGGAGCGGACCTGAGTGCCTGGGACATGTTTGGCCATCAGCGTTCTGGAGTTCAGATTTCAAAGTGGGACCCAGGGACAGGCATTTGCTGGGTCTTGTCCAGTACCAGCAGTCAGAAATTGAAATATTTCTATTTTTCTTGCATCCACAGCTGAGCGGTACCTGGCAGTTGGATAGATTCTTAGTATTGAGTTTATAGAATGAAAATCTTTGGGGGCAAACTTGCTTAGCTGTGGGGATCTGGCAATCACAGGCTGCTACAGTTCCTCTTTCCTAATCTGAATAATTTTGGGGGGTGAAAAAAGATATAAACTACAGTGTGCATTATAATGCAAACACTGTATTTTGGAAACAGGTAGATTCTGAACTCACACTTTAGCTGGTTTTTATTCTTCAGGGAAAAAATGACCAGAAATAAATTTCCTGGGCATTTTCCAGAGCAACTTAGTGATTACTTCCCTGATACAGAATGAGAACATCTCATTTAGTTTCACCCACTGAATTAAGATAAACTGGAATATCGAGGTCTTTTTCTTGGAATAATTAGTCCAGTGAATTAAGCTTGAAAGAGGAAGAGGATACTCTGCTGCCAGAACTAAAAATATGTACAACAGGGAACTATTCGAGAATAGACATTGCACTGTTGAGTCTGAATTAGCTTGTCCCTTGATATGAGAAGGTAAGATCCCTGGCAGGCAGGAGGAGAAGATCAGAATCAGAAGATCGTTCAGGAGGATCAGAATCCGACTTTTGTATCTGCGTAAGCCTCCTGGGACCTTTCCTATGAGTAATGCCTGTGTAGCCACAGAGCAGGGGAGGAGATGGCTCAGCTCAGGTCTGTAGGTGCTGCGTGGTGGGAGGTGTGAGCACCCTGTCGTGCCTGGTGGGAAGCAGTGGGGTGAGTCATTCTGCCAGCGACACCCTGGGCACTTTGTTTCTCTTTGTTGTTGCAAAGGTTTATGTTTTATTTCTTCTTTCCTGGGTTTTTTTTTCCTGTAGTCAGTCATCAACCTGAAAGCAGCTGTTTTCGGTCTTCTTGTTAGGTGAAAGGAAACGCATTTGGGCCCTTCACATGGGTAGGGATTACTTGCCTGAGCTGAAGGGAAAGCCTGACTGTCTCAGGCTTGGGTTCCCTGAGGAGAGGCTACTTGTCAAAATTAATGATAATGATACCTTTCAAATTAAGGCAACAGTCAATGAACATCCTCTGTTCTAGCAACTGTTTGCTATGTAAGGGCTTTTTTGGGCAAATGCCTTTGACTCATATCTGCTCCTCTTTAATTCTTTAGTATTGGAAATAGGAATTTAGTAGAGAGTGGAATTCCTCTTGTTTTCGCTAACATCTGAAGAATACAAAGCCAAGACCAGGAAATCCCAGTGCTGAAACAAAATATTTCATCTTTTATTTTTTCCTGACCCGGCTTGCAAAGAGTTTGGTGCCTTCTAAGTGCATTTCTCACTTGCAATATTTGCATTATTGGCTGTAATTATGCTGTATCTGCTAAAAGTATTAAAAATCAATAAAGCAGTTGACATAGACCATAAAAAAGTAGTATTATTCTGGAGTGCAAAGAGAATAGGAAAGCAGCTGAAATTCTTGCCTTCTCTTTTGGATGGGATAATGGCCTGCAGATCTATTTATATTTTACATGATTATTGGTTTTCCATTCTTGGATTAATATTCAAAATCAATTCACATAAGTTGGGATGATACAGCTAGTGGATGTAGTAAAATATCTGCCATAGAAAAAAATTACATTTCTCTCTTCTTTGAAAGTCATAGTTAAAGGTGCTGATAGCAAAAGGGTCTTTGGCAAAGTGGAAATCTCAGCTGCAGATGGGAGGTTTATTGCCTTCCTTTGCATTTTATAGCATATTCTGCAAGTCAGCTGGGGAAAGCAATGGACATTTGCCAAAGCAGAGCCCCATTTGTCTAATCACCAAGTATACCCACAAGCTTCGCAAGAGAATATACCCGTGAAGCTCTTTACATGACTGTCTGGAGTATAAAACAGAAGAAATGAGGGAGCACTAGAGTTACTGTAAAGGCTTGAGTATTTCTGTAAGTGTACTTTTTCTTTTTTCCCTCGAAATGGTGCATGACACATTCATACTGTTAAGATCTCTGCACTCACTTTATCCTTTTTTTTCCCCCCATACAAAAAAATTTTCAGAAGATACTGGGAAAATGGCAAAGAAACCATAGAGAATTTCTTTCTTAAGGCATCTAACCAAAAACTAAAGAGACAAGACTCACCATACCCACTCTTTCCCTTGTCCCCCAGGAAGCCTTACTGAATTTGGTGCTGGGCAAATTAACTGGATCTGAAAAAAGAGCAGATTTTTTCTCAGCACAACACATGTGATGGCAGAAAGGCATCCTCCAAACGTCCTGGACATCCTGAGCTGAAGACACCATCTCTAGGGGTGAAACAGTGCTTTGGTCTCAGTGCTAATTCAGTCCTTGTCCTCTCTGCTGTGACTGCCAACAACCGTGTCAATTAGTCGTACCAATTGTGATGGTGATTTCTGTGATGTGAACACCTGTCCTCTAGGAACTGGGCGAAGGCGACCAAACAGTTGTCAGATGGTAAGTGTAATGCTAATTGATCCAATCCATAGATCTGTCTCTATATAATGCTTAGTGCCAGAAAGTTACACAGCCAGACATCTGGCAACTAGATGACCATCTAACTCTCTATCAGTTTGACTTTGGCAGGCAACAAAGTTGGTCTAGTTGTGTATGCTGTGAGCAGCTTAAGAAAGTTGAAACGTTGTTTTATGCCTGCTGAAGGCCTGTCTCTGTCTTGGTCTTTATTAAAATTATAATGCTAAAGTGACCTTCGGTCAGTACCAACATGTCTCAGAGGTGAACTGATGACCTAAGAGTGAAAGGTTCCTTACCTAGTTAATCCAGTTGTGCTGTATCTGCTAAAATACTGAAAAATCAATGAAGTAGTGATAAAGCCTAGACTGTAAAAAAAAAGCTGTTTCATTGTTTTTTGCCTTGAATACATTCGCTACCTGTCATGATTGTAAAGCAAATGGGGCAGTGATGAAACCTACTGATTAAAAGGGGAATACTGGATTAATAGTCACAGTCAGTTTATTAGCAGTTGCACTTGCAGCTTTAACGTTCATGAGCCCTATATTTGGGAGCAGAGCCTTCCTCATGTTAAATGCAGTCAGAGTGGTAGTGCTTGCCTATTACACTCAGTGCTGCACGTAGAAGTGGTGTGAGCATAGTTAGTAAGACGGAAAGATAAATACAATGCTTTTTTCCATCTATTAATGATCCTCCTAGTTTAAATGCTGGCAGCTTTCTTGGAACACTAGATGGCAAAAATACAGGTAGCTTCTATCCCAAGGAAATTTGAAAGACCGGTAATAGCACATGAGTTTGGAGCAGTAACAGGAAAGACTATTATATTTTATTTCATTCCTTCCTTTACGATGTTGAAGTAGAGTGTGGACTGGTATCAGTGAGTTTTTGTGGACCTTAAAAAAGAAGGGCCAATACAAGGAGGTAGGTTCATAGTTTGCACGTGGAACATGCATCCTCTACATAGTCCAGAGCATGAGAAGATGCATATGAATGCAGAAACGATGTTGCGGGATTACAAACTACACTGAGGGAAGCATTAAGAAAGGAAATACGGAGTGTAGACCTGCACAGAGCTATGAGCGCTCACGAAGGCAGGCATGAGAAACTGGAATTTGTTATGCTCAGAGACAGAGGAAGGTGACACAGTTGAAAAGAGACCTTAACGAGGTAATACTGGCAACTAGGTTTTGAATGTGGTGAACTGGCTACAGGCTGCAGAAGGAACAGAACATAAGGGGTTGCAAATAGCTGGGATGTGGTTATCAAAACAAAAGAAAGTAACAATTTCTGGGGAGAGTGGCAGAAAGTGTTTTTTTGAAGCTGAGGGTCTGGGAGAAATAAAAGAGAGGTTTTTGAAATGGTCTTGTTATGACATGAACAGCGGTAAGGGTCAACAGAAAGAGAGGAAGGCAGAGGCAGGAAAAAAACTTAGGAACACTTGCTTTTAGCAATGTGTTTAATCTAATGACGATAATCTACTAGAAAGACGTGTACAAAACCCCATGGGAAAACTGGACAAGTATATTTGAGAGCTGTCAGCACTGAGATAAATCTTAAAGACAGGCCGGTCTGAAGTCACACAGATGTGTACACACATGCACAGAGTGCCCAGAGTAGGTGATGGGCCTCCCTGTGGCTTTTCCCCAAATGCTCAGCCCTGCCTCCCCACCCCTCCTTAGGATGCGCTGTAACTATTCAAAGGAACTGAGCAAGAGCTGGTGCTTCCCAGAGAGCAAAGACAGAGGTGACAGACTGCTCCGCTCACAGAGCCCGCTCTCGTTTCTGCTCTGCCCTGGAAAACACCATCTGACTGACTGATAACGTCTTGCTGCCTTCCTGTGGAGCACTGAATTTTGGCTCCACCAGCTTGGAACCGTACCCTCAGAACTCAGCAATTAGCGCAGGTAAAGATCAGAAGGAAATGAAGGAGTCATAAAAGATTCAGTCAAAAGGGGAGAAAAGAGAAGATGGGGCAAATGTAGACCAGTGCCTTTTCAGACAGGCTACTGTTCACATTTCATCACTGCTTTCATGACCTTTACCCATGTTTTAAAGAGTCAGAAATCTGCAGATCGGGGCACAACTGACTGTCCCAGCGTTTGCCGACTTGACAGTGTTGCTGCTTTGGAGTAGCCGTTGGAGGCAGGTGCCCTTCATGAAAGTTCATTGTTCTTCAGAGACTCCCTCAGAAGGTGTCAAGGCCAATGGCCTTTCCTCACCTAACCACAAACAGAGTATCGGATACCAGTGAGCTTGGCCTGCAGAAGGCATTTGGCACCAACTGCTGGAAATCACTTTTATTAGAAAGGGGATGATCCAAACCGTGCCCTTTGTACTCTCTGCAAAACACAGATAATATGAGGGGAGAAGTGAGTAATCTTTAATGTACTCATCCAAATCAAATATTTGTCTCTGTGGTTTTGGAATCTATCTCTCCTACACCATCTGCTGAATAAGAGCTCAGCAAAGCTTGTACTGAAGGAGGTGAATAGCCCAGGGAAGAGGATTCCCTCTGGTTTTGCAGCTTCACACTTCAGTGGTATTTTTGCTGTGTGAGTGGCACAGGCAGCAGTAGGGTTAGCCTGTCCACCATACCCAAACAGGAGGGGAAAACACCGTTTTGTTTGCACAAGGTTTGAAGGCAAAAAGATTTTTAAAAACAATGTCCTGCAACACTGCTCTGATGCAGGAAGTGGCAGAGATGATTACCCTGAGTTTATAGCTCTGAAGATAATCTGACTTCCAAAAGCTCTTACACTGTAAGGAATCGATGACACCGTAATGATTCTGCTCCATCATTGTTAAGTCTCACATAGGCACACTGTCATGAAAATAAGACGTATTCAGACAAGTTGAGGATAAGTTCCTATATTAACCTCCAATATGTGAACAGGAAGCGAAATGACAGTATATCTTTTGCTTACTCAAGCCTCAGGACTGATAGATGGACATATTCTGCAATCATCTTCACTGAAACAACTCCCCCTGAAGCTGTAGTGACATCAGTTCAGATTATAAGCAAAGTACCAGGATGAGCTGGACCAGCCTTTACCTGAGAAACAACTCAGACAGACCCAAACCACTACAGGATTCAGAAGGTGAACACTCCTCGCAATGACTAGCGAATCATTCTGCTAAAGCATATTTTTCTTCTGATTTCTTGAGGTGCTTGTTACAATGCTGTGGCACGTTTGACGAAAGGAAGATGTTAACTCCAATGCTCTGACCCCATCTTCATCTCTCATCTGCTCCAATCCATCCCTCCTGCAGCCTGAATTAATTTTGAACACTTTTTTTGGTGTCCTACCCTGAGTGCAGTGTGTCTGTGTACTTAAAATGGCAGCCACCGTTCTACATCACAGACTGCAGTTGTCACAGGCCACTGAAGACCTCTCAGCTGACAATAATTTTCAGTCATTTCATTAGCCATTCAGGCTCAACTTCAGCCAATGACTCAGACGTGACAGGTTTTGTAATATCACACTAAGCTCTGGAACCATCAAGCCCCAGATACTTTGTAGGTGTTTTTTGTCGACAAAGAAATGAAAAACATTGGATTTTTTTCTCTCTCTTTGATCTGTAAGGCACAGTTGGTGCATTTTTCCTGAAATTACATTGCAATAGAATAAGCAATAACGTAGGAAGTATTTGGCATCAGCCAATTCTCTCCATTTTCTTTTCCACATACAAAAGCTTTAGTGCAAAGCCTTTCTCTCTTCAGCTTGGATGAAGCTTGAACTTGGTTCAACATTTACAAATTACATTGCTAATCTGTGCTCTTATGTCCTTTACCTTTCTGTCTTCACACAGGTCAGGTAGCGTAGCCTTAGACGTAGTCATGTCGTAAGTCGTATAATTTGTGATATTAGTCCGGAATACAATGATAATTGTTACCTCCATTTTGCAGAGAGCACTGGGGAAACTTTACTCAGACAACATGCTTCTCTTGTAAGCACTGGGGTCAGCATCTGAAGCAGACTGTGTACCGGTTACATCTCAAGGAGGGTGGAAGGCTCTCTTGTCCAGCCATCCTTGATGGTTGTGTGTTTTTGTAACACTACTAAGTCCACCATGGCAGCAGCAAATCTTTTTCAGGTTCATTTGGATAGCAGTGATAAACTGTGTGTCAAGTGAACACAGAAACATTCCAGGAGCAAGTGAATGGGCAGTCATTTGTGGGCTTTACGCTGAGCTTTATAAGTATCTCAGCAATGTTTAAGCACCTCACAGGTGGCCTAGTCATCACAGTCACAGCCAGACCAGTGTACTCTTCTCTCTTTTTCCAGGGTCTGAGCCTTCTTTCTCAGCACGGCGCTGCTCAGCAGTCCTTTTGCCACAGCCGGAGGCAGTCTGCAGGAGCGGGGTGCAGGAGGAGTCCTGCTGCACAGGGGCGATGGGTGGGCAAAGGGCTGCGATCTCTGGCAGCGGCAGGGGGAATGGAACAGGAGAGGGACCTGGCAAGGGAACATTTTAGGAAAAGGCACAACAGTGGGACAGGGCTACACTGATGCTTACCTGCATAGCCCAGAACTGACCTCATTATCTTATTAGCTCTCATTAGCTCCTCAAAAGCCAAAGCAAACAGCTTGGTTTTGTTCTTGACTCACAGCTGTGCCTGGTGCCGGGTCTGACTCAGGTTTTCCTAGGTAGGGCTCCCTCCCTTCTGCTAGGAAGATGGACAAGGCATCCCAGACTCCAAAAGGTCTATTCGTTTTGTGACATTACATTTCAACAATCAAGGACATGTCTACGTAAAGGTTTAATTTTTTTAATTTATTTATTTATTTTAATTTCCCAGTATTCCTAATTCTGGCTTAGCTCCACCAGCGCTAGCAACATGAGGATCCCGGAGGTAAACCAGTTGCCAGCACAACTAATACCACATAATTTCATCCCACTCATAGCAGTTTAATCAATATAGCATTAAAAATTCTGGCAGCAGCCAGGCTGCAGTAGGGTTCCCCATATTACTTATACTGATGGAGGCAAAAAACCAGAGGGCAGGAAATCTTCAGGGGGTCCTCTGAAGATGAACAAGGCCTAAAGTACAGCAATGGTTTGGCTGAGGGAGCTAGAGGTGGTTTGTAGGGGCCTTCTCATATCGAATGTGGCATGCATTAACCCAGCTTTGGCAGGTAGGACCAGGAGATGACAGCCATAATGGTGTCACAGAGGGGGCAGAATTAGTGTTGTGCTGTGTTTGTGCTCCTTTAGCATTGCCTAGAATTTTTAAGTCAGAAAAAAAGGCACTTGCCTCCAAAATGCTGAAAACTGACTATCATAGAACCACATCTATGAAGTGATAATATACTATCTTAAGTTCTGATTTTCACCAAGATGTTCTAGAAGAAAGAAAAAACCCAAACCAGCAAAAAGACAAAGGAAATAATTTTGGGCAGGAAAAAACCCCCAAACAAACAAATGAAGCAACTCCAGAAAAGGTCCCTGTTGTTCTCTGTGTGTCTCAGAGTTCACCAGCTCACAGAGCATGTGTGATGGGCAAGTGAAAGAAGATCATCCCACATGCCAGCTCTTCACAATACAACTCCAACAGCAGTTTTTGTCTGAGAGCATTGATGTCCATTTTATTAGTATGAATAAAGGGAGTTCTTTCACATTTAGCTATATCCAGAAGGGCAATAGTCCATAAATCAATACATGGCATGGCTTTGCTTTCCCAGTCCATCAGTATAATTCTTTTGGCTGCCAGTGTTACTCTCAGGAGTCATCTCTTTTCCCATTTATTCAAATTATGTAGCAAGTTGGTGAATTCCAATACCAGCACTGCTGCAGCTTTGTCTAAATTGATTTCCAGGACTAACTCCATTTATCTAAGAACATGGTTCCAGAAACTGGCTGTTCTACAGACATTTCACATCTAAAATATGAGTGTACTTTTGTCAGCACTGAATCTACAACTTTGAACACAGATTGAAGTCAATGAGTATGCACAGATCTTGTGAATTATATTTCATGTTGGGCTCTGCTGTTTTGGTCAACAGAGTTTTTCTGAGAGGTGCAAAACAAATCTATTCCAGTCTTATGGTTTTCTCTCTGGCTTTTGGAAACTAGAGTTTGGTTGGGGTTTCTGATCCAAATTTAGGGGCTGAATACAAGCAGCCAGTAGAATGAAAGCTCACTTCAGTATTCTTTATAGTAAAAGCACTGCTACACCTCTAGGCGAGTAGCTAATTATGTCACATATGGTTGATCAGTTCTGGTGAGGACAATGAGAGTGCCAACTGAACAGAAATAATTTGTTGTAATAGACTAATCCACTTGCTGGCATATTTTATTAAGATAGACATTCACAGATCTGTAAATGTGTAGAATATCCAACCCAGGAATATACAAATATATCTATAACGTATTAGAAATGCGATTTTTATGACTGTGTGAGATTATTGCAACTTTAATTATTTCCTTTCAGGTTTTATTAGGACTCCAAGCTCTTCTAAAATAGCTGTACATGTAGCCATGTAACCAACCGTTGTTGTTCCATTGTGTTAAGACTTTGGAGGCTAAGTTCAGGAATAAGCCTCCTGGACTCATTGTAAAATTTAGTAAATCAGGCAAATATTTCAAAGAATTATTAAAAATGAGGATCATCATCTTTGATTTAGCTTGTAACTCTAAAACTAGTGAAGCTGTGAAAGCTCCATTACATAGCATATGATTCCGTGCAGGCTTATGCTTGGTTTCTCTGGCTTCTTGTACAGTAGGTGTTTGTCTAGTATTGTCATTGCAATTTTTATTCTACCGCATGATGTGTGCAGATGTGCTTCATCAACATCCCATGAGGAAAAGATTCTCTGCTCAGTATCGTTGCTCCCAGATGACATCTACCTTATAGAATAACTTTCTGGGCTACCTCCTCTGGGATCAGGTAACCATTTAAATTCTCAGGATTTTGGTGTTTTAACAAGGATTTAATTACAAAGGTAAGTGTATGCACCTGCTAAGGCAGCCCTAATTATTTGATAATGGGGCAATCTTTCTCAATACAACCAGGTTTTGTGGTGGTAAGCTACACTAATGAAGCACACTGAAAGAACAGACCCTCTCTGTGTTAAAAGACTTATTTAAATTAAAGAAATCTGTAAAGATTGAGAGGCCTTTTTTGCGTCACAGATATTGACAACTGTGGAGCTAACGTTCACGGAGTACATCCATTACTACTGGAGGATGCTCGGTATTATTTTTTCCTTGTGTGACTTCATTAACTAATATATGGCATTGTCTTTTAATGATCATTTCTGATATTTTTATCTGTTGCTTTTAAAAGCTGGTTTATATCTAGAACTACTCAGTTGGAACCAATCAGTAACATTTCAACAGCGCTACTGTATTTCCTTCATCCAGTACATCTGCTGCAGGCCTGTGTGGCATGCACTGGGTCAGTATCGTATTTAGTTTTCAGAAACTCACACCTTATAGCAACCCTTTGCCAATTTACAATTGCAGAAGCCAGAAGCTAAACTACAGTGTTACAACTTTATAATCTCAGGCTAATAAAAAAAAGTGGGAGATCTATAAGCCAGATGGGTTCCAATGCCCCTGTCAGAAGCTCTGTTGATCATATACCACTTGGTTTTTTGTTTCTTAATAACCAAAAACATGTTAGCATTAAAAAAGCAAATGCACTTGACAGCATCAATTCCAATATGGTTCCCAGTCATCTGCTTTATTGGGTTTGAAGGAATTTAGCCAGAGCACTCTATTTTCACTAGAATGTCATTAAAAACTTTGCAGCTTAGGCAAATGGTAAGCAATTCCGAGGGAAAATATTTTTTTAACTCTCTCATTTTGCAGAAGGGTTTTCTTTTTAAAATATTTTTGTCTTTTTTCTTTGTTCTTCTTTGCACTAAAGAAACATCACTTTTAAAAACTTCATTGCTTTTCAGCACTGAGATGAAAAATATTGACAAATTACAGACGATGAAACATGGCCAAATTTTATTCCATTTGCTGCTGAATGGTAGTTGTGCCTGTGGAACGGATGAAAACAATTTGAAGTTCTAACCCTGAGGCAGACCCCAGATTATTGGAGCCCAAGCAGAAATTTCAGTATTTGGCCTATAAATATCAGAAGCTAAAAAGAAATTCAATTAATGCCACTGTTTAGAAACTCTGTAAAAAATCCACCGAATAAACCTTGGATCTCTATTCTTTGACTCTTCTTAGGCAATGCCTATACAATAAGTCTTTGCTTCTTAATCTGCCCTTTTTTTGCCCATCTTAAAACAAGAAAGTGGTAAGACTACCCCCTCCAAATAGACACACAGGGAAGAAAAGGAATTTGTCTTCCTAGGCAACCCAAACAGCAAAGTGAATCTTTTCAGCCAATTCCTCAGTGTCCTAGAGATCGCTGTTATTAATGTAGCTGGGGGTGCATGCTGCTGATAATTACTGTTAGCTAGAATAATTAATAAGAATAATTGCTTGGTATGGTAAGAGAAGGGAAAGCTCTGGGAAGGGGAAGGAATAGGCTGTAAGAGTGATAGACTCCCTAAGCGCATTTTTATAGACAGGAAGTTCAGCAGAAAGCATCCTGAGAATAGAAGAATTGTCTGGATGCCAAGGACAAAAGTTAAGACATATATAGGCTTAAGTGAGATAGGGGTAGCCTGGAATGCTACAGTAAGGCCCTATCATGGATGTGTAAGAGAAATGAACAGCTGTAGGTTTTAAAGAGGTATGATATATTAGGGACTGTGAGGTGGTCTAAAATTAATAGTGTAGGCTTTCTTTCTGGTGCAGGACCACTTGAGACAGCCAGAAGTCAGGCAGAATAGAGAGAAGTGGTGCCTTTGAGAGAGTTTTTGTGCAGTTTATCCCAGCTAGAGAGAGGACAAACTAGTCATTAGGAAGAAAATACAGGTGCCAGGGGTGTGGAGAATGACCACAATTTTGGTATAATAGGGTAAGTTTCCTGCACGTTTTGCACTTAGGGAATGGCAAGCACAGCTTTCAGTGTTGTTAACAGCAGCACTGCCTGCAGCAGGGCTGAATGCAGCCCCCGGGGATGGGTAGGCTGCTCGGTGAGGCAGCTTTTCCCCACCATGCCCTCTGCAGTACCAGTTACTCCAGGCCATGCTGCTGCTGGACCACCGCCTCCTCTGGGAGCATCCCCAAACGCCCGCTCTGCAAAGCGCCATGCTGACTGCAGCATTTGCTGCCTCCAGCCCAGCCCCAGCTGCCTGCTGACTCCTACCCCAGCCCCACCAGCTAAACTCCTGATGCAGCTGCTCTCGGTCCAGTCTTGAAGCACGTGGGCTTCAACAGCAGCTTGTTACTGGTTCTGATGGCTACCTGGAGATGAGCTAGGGAAGGATTGTGTTGAGCTGGAGGGGAGGGGGACAGAAGCTGTCCCCAGAAAGATGGTAACAAGGTCCTGTGTGATATCCTCTTTGGCCAGTGCAGCTAAGTCCAGGACAAGAGAAAGAAATTGACTCTGAACTCTCCCCAGACACCACCAGCCACAGCTCAGAGTCTTCCTTGGGCAGAGGAAGTCTCCGCATTTCCTTAATCCTTAAAGTACAACCTCAGGAGCTAAAACCCCAATCCTTTTTATTTATTTTGGTTTTAATCCATGTAGACCTTTAACAACAAGGATTTTCACAGCTCTGCTATAGTTTGTGTGAAGACGTGTTCTTTCATTAGTTTAGAAGAGCACCTGTGTTCTTCCTCTTCTCCCTTGCTCTCTTCTGATGAGCTGTCTTGGATGCTGTCTGTACACATCTTCTACGCATAAATACCCTCACTACCTGTAGAAATCAAAGTAAACATGGATAGAGGAAATGCAAGCAAATACAGCGCGGCAGAGGCTATCTGGCAATCAGAGCACTGATAATGTCATAAAGAACAAGTGTGATCAGAGTAACTTTTCGTTTGGTGCTAGTCACAGGGTTATTACTGTTTGCTAGAGACAAAGTATAGCATTTAATTCTGTCGCAGGAGATAAGAAAAGCTTGTACAGACAAGGTGTGACTGTGTATGATTTCACCTTCCTAATATAAATCTTTTAGGGAAGAGCAACTGAAACTGAAAAAGATAGATATAGTTAATTAACTTCTGTCTGGCACAGGGTAAAATCCCATTACAAAGGCTTCAGTCTGGATCTTGTCTTCCCCCATGACGCATACTACATAAATTAATTAGGGTCATACAACAAGAAGAGATGCCAGCCTACCAATGCAGAAGAATGAAACATTATCTTTCCCGAAATAATGCTGAAATTACTGCTGTCACCATGGGCCCCATCCTGTTACCATTCCTGCTTTAGTGCCTTCTCAAGTCCAAGGTCAGTAGAAATTATTTTGAAGGGGTATTACTCAAGCCTTTCCCCATTCCTAGCAGCCAACCTCCAGAAGAGGACAGAAACTGTTAACAGCTTTTCCTTCAATAATTGAAGGGAAATGTTGATACAATATCAGTACAACTGGGTCTTGGTCTCGGATGGAGCCTCCTGGCTGCTACCCCAGTATAATAAAGGATCTTATGACTGCTGCCAGCTGAAGGAATTCCTCCCCTAACTCAAAAGGACACATTTTCTGTGTACAGTCTCTGACAAATAAAGAAGCCTCTAGAGAGGCAGAAACAAGACCGATGTGAAACAGCCTATAGGTAAAGAACTTTCAAGCCCATATCTGCGAGGAACACCAGAACGGCTTGTCCAGGGGAACAACTTTTTTCTGGCCTATCCCATTTATTTAGTGATGACAGTTTCTTCGTCTGGCCAGACCTTGGAGGAAGCAGAGTCCTAAGGACTAACTGGCTTGACAGAGCTCATGGAAGAGCCAGCCAGCTTGCTTGCAAATCCAAATCCAGCACAACTACAGCCAGATAGCTTAGCTGATACAAGAGACTACCATGCGCAATTTTACAAAGCATAGTTTTATGAGGTTCCTATCTATCCAGGTGCTCAAACGCAGTCCCTTGTTCAGGTTGGCTGTTGAGTACCCAGACTACTCCTGACCATCTAGCTTCCCTGGCAAGTGCAAGTTCTTTGTGCCACAAAGCAGCTGCAGCAACAGCTCGGTTCTCAAGCAGGTGGGAGCCACTGGGAGAAATCTGTGACAGGGTAGTGCTGCATACCAGTGTCCTCCCTCTGCCTCAGGGCAAAGGGGACTCAGTCCCTGTTTTGTTCCCTTGGTCTCAAGCAGTTGGAAGACTTTTTACTCCAGATGCAGCAGGTAAAAACTGGCAGGCAATGATGGACCAAGCACCTGGTGAGGGTGGGTCATGTTCCCACCTCTGAGCAGCAGCGCAAAGAATATGGGCAGCTGAAAGTGGTAGGCTAAATAAATAAATACGTAAATAAGATCAGGTTCTGATCCTGAAAGATGCTGAATACTTCCAGGTAAGGACTGAGCACACAAAGGTTTCTCTGAAATCAGTGGGGGAAGACAGTGCAAGAAGATGTACGTCCTTGTGAAATCAGGCCTGTATGGCTGTCTTTGTATCATCTTTCTTGTTTCATCTGTTTTGGTTCCTCTCTTCCTTGGCCCATCTCTGTATCACTTAAATCGCAGACACCTCAAGGTCAGAGGGTACCGTGCTCAAAGGCATGCATTATATTAAAGTCAGTAACTGAAAATAAAGACACTCTCCTCAAACTTTTGGTAGGCTTGTGTGCTGCAGGATCCTCCCCTCTCTGCTGCAACGCTTCCCTCCTGAGCACAGCAGGAACACCCGCCCGCTGGTAGCTCCGCGCAGGCTGTTGGCGAAGGGGCTCCTGGGGGACGGTGCTCCGCAAGGCCAGCCAAACAAAGCACTTAATCATCTGCTTAACTTTAAGCACCTGACTAGCTCCATTGAGTTCAATACAACCACTCACGTGTCTGAAGTTAAGCACATGCTTAAAAGATTTGTTGGATTAGGGCCCAAAAGATTAGAGCTCTATAAAAGTGGCTGTGATCTTTAAAATGACAAAATGGCTTTCTCAATGGTAAAGAGAAAAATATTAACAACTCTGGAGAAATCTGATGGTTTAAATAAAAAGAGCCCTTTAAGTCTTCCACATGTATGTTATGTATCAAGAGGTAAGGAAAAGCTAGTAAAAATTTTTAAAGGAGCTACAGCAAAGAAAAAGAAAGAAAGAAAACAAATACGAAGAGATTTTTCTCGTCACCTGCAAGAAAGTGGAGATCAGTCAGGGGGAAAGTCAGAATACAATGGCACAGGAAATGAAAACGAAGAAGCTAGTGAAGGCTTTCCTTCGCTTCCACCTCCCCCCACCCTCTTTAAATGAGGTATTGACTGACTTCTTCAAACCAAATCTTAAAATGGGAGACAAAGTTAACTACAGGTCAGCCTGTGTCAGGGTCACTGAGGCCAGTGGAGGAAATTACCTAAGGAAACTAAAATCTAGGACATATCCAGGACCTGGAGGAAATGATGTTAGATGTTAAAAGACATCTGGAAGGAAATCTCTGCTTTATTGTCATAAGTTAAGTGAGTTCTTAGAAAACAAGCAACCACAGCATAAAGTACAGGCAGGAGAAACTAAGCCCTTAAACCATCACCCTGCAACCTTGTGTAAGACACAGTACAAAGTATACTCAGAGGTTTTTCCCATTTGCCACCAAGGCAGGGCTGAAGGCAGGAAAACAGGATAGCGAGAGCAGACGAGGCTCCATCTCTAAACCTTCTAAACTTTCAAGCAGGTTACGGTGCGTGATGAAGGGGCATGGCTACTGCAGCGCTCTGGACAGCCCATGATAAAGTGCCACATGACAGTCTGCTACTGAAGCTAAAAGCAGCAGGAGCTCAGAACAGAAGAGGGGAGAAGATAAAAACACAGCTGAAAACCAATGTCACGCTGCAGAGAAGTGTTGAGTGGGGCCCCCGCAGGGACTACTGCGTGGACCTTTAAGGATTTCATGTTTGCATGATTAACTAAGATGAAGAGGCCAGCTGCAAACTTTAATTTCCTGATGACACAAAGGGCAGTGAACAATATATATATAGGGTTTGAATTTGTAATGGCACTGGGCTAATACATAGCAAAGGCTATTCAGCATAGACAAAAAACATGCTGTTCAGGTTTATTGGTGCTTCATAACCAAACAACAAGGTTGTTTCCCAGCTGATTTTGCTCATGGACAATCCCAGGGAGATGCAAACAAACAAACAAACAAACAAAAAGAAACAATGAAAAAATAATAATAAAACCAAAAAAACAGAATGTAATTACTGACAAAACTTCTTTTATTATCAGTCTCAGGTAAAGACTAAAAATTATAAGCGCTTCTTAAAACTGATCAGGAACAGATGCTTATAATTTAAGAGAAGGTTGCTACAAGACTGTTTCCATGTATTGGTCCATGGAAAGAAGAAGCGGATGAATGATTATATCTGGCATCTTTACATAAAGCTTATGCCTAAACGTACAGGGGCAGACATTAGCCCTACTCTGGTGGCTCAAAGGTGCTGTAATGATGGGTTAGACATGTCTTTAGACCTGCAGTCCTCAAAGAGCACAGTAGGTTCCAAGTCACTTAACCCACTAAATTGTAACTGGCATACAGGAATAGAACACATACTCTTACTTTATGAAAAGGCAGGTCTCTTAGTAATATGCCATCAATGCCAGGCACTGTTTGCTTTCTAGAGTCCGTCTCCATATTCAGTTAGCATTCAGTATATATTTCAGCATAGCAAAGCTAGCATGCTAACTAGCTGTAGTGACTCCATATGCAGAGTCCAAGTTTAGGGAGTCTGCTGAGAAAACTGATACTGGTAAAGGCTACATCTTTTCTGCATTTTCTGCAGTTCACTATATGAACTTCTTTAAAACCCCAAAGAAAAAGCAAACCCCACATTTTTTGTACATAACTAGCTTCACATAATTTAGTATTATGTGGGAGGTGACAAGAAACAATTAACCTGTTCTGAGAAAATATAGGAATTTATAAGAGCATTGTAACTTATGAAGCAATAATTTAAAACTGTCCTTCTAATGCATTTCACCAAACCAGAGATAAACACTGTGGAATGTTTCAAATTATACAAGAGTCTGCCTTGATCTAAGTGGGTTGAAGAGTCAGACTGAAAGCATCTTGCATAAATTCAAACCACAGTTACAAATATTCCTACTGCAATACTGGTACATGAGTACAAAACTTTTGTCTGGAAAATTTTAGAAGGAAAAATGTCAGCTGATAAAAAACAAACACTTTTGCAGCAATGTGTTGATTTCTGTGAAAAGTTGTTTGGAAAGAATAACTGAAATATTCCATTAAACTTTTTTTTAAATGGTATGTGTTGATGTGTTCGGGTTTTTTTGTTGTTTTTTTTTTTTGTCAAGGCACTTTTTCCTCCGTTTGAAAATTTCTCTAACAAAATATCTCAAATCAGAACAGCGCATTTCAGTTAAGAAGTTTGTGAAAGACTGTTTTATAAGAAACATTAGACCTTTTCATTTTCATTGTGCACCAGAGCAGAAGTTGCTGATTTCTCCCTGAAGATGACAAGCCCTGGGTTCCTGAGGTGCCCTGGCAGTGAGTACAGGGTTTCTGCTGGCAACAGCAGCATTTTCTGACCACCTGAGAGTTCCCAAAGACTGCAGGTATCTTGTCCATGTACGAATACAGCCTGCATTTCTCTACAAAGAAGGTTGCTTAGAGACTAAAGCGCCCAAACAAGCTGGAAATGTAGTGGTTATTAAACCAGCAGCAATCTATGATAGTGAGCAGGTACCTGTCAAATATTTCTTGAATGGTCCTTGAAACCATCCATCAGGCCCTTTCTGAAATTAGGCAATGGGTAGGTGTGCTAAACGAGAGGCAGAAGCTCATCGTATACTGAAGCCTAGAATAACATTTTAATTGCCACTTAAATCACACTTAACTAAGTGCTGGGATTTGGGGCAGCAGTCTTAGACTCTTAACCTATCCTCCTGACCAAATTATAAGATGAAAAACAAGAGCTCTCAGATATTTCCCTGGAAAGTATTAAGGATAAATAAAAGGTACCAAGAAGGGGAGAAAATATTATCTTTCTATCACAGGTTAATAATTTGCTGAAGATATTTACCTTAGTTGTTGTAATGATAGCCTCTGGCACATCAATACAAGGCATGCTGTCTCAAAAGAAAATACATGCTGTCTCAAAAAGAAATACTGAAGAAACACCCTTTATAGCTCCCCCTACCCCCCAAAAAAGAGTGGCCTGATAACGAGAGGCTGTTAAAGGCAAAGTGCCTTCCTCGAGCCTTTTATTTTCAAGTGGACCAGCCTGAGTTGCCCAAACTTGGTGTCAAGAAACCATGTGTCAGTATTATTTGCATTTACATTGAAGTTGTGAAACACCCAAATGCTCAGGAGGAGTGGAACAGGGCAGGAGCAAGCACAGTCCCACACATTTTATTTTTCCTGGCCCCCTTTGCAGGGCTTGGCCATGGCATGCATCCTTTATTTCGAGGGGTATTCCCTTGCACACGGCTTTCTGCCAAGGCACTTCTGTGTGAAGCTCAGAAGAAAATGGCCCATCAGGTCCTGTGTTCCTATCACTATCAGTACTCTCCATATAATGGAAGTGACGGCAAGACTCCTGGAGTAACAGATGCTCCATATGTATACATGAAATTGTATCAAAGAATCCGCGCTGCTCTAGCCCTTCCTCACATCCATGGAGATTGAACTAATTGACGGGAATGAAAATAGCTGAACTGTGAATGTGAGCCAAGGAAGTGTTGGGGGTCCAAGAAAAACCGCTTTTGGCTTATGTCACTAAACAGCTTAAGTTTCAATTTTGAAAATTACTTCAGTTTTACTTAAATAATTCTGTCTGCCAAGCAGCCAATTTGGGGAACTGATGAATGACAATGTCGCCCCATCTGTACTGAATGCAATATCCATTTTATATGACCTGTAGCAAAAAGGGAGAGATGCATTATATTCCCAGCTTCTCCCTGGCACTCTCTATAAGACTAAATGGGGATAGGGTAGAGAATTAATAAAGACTAGTTTGCTCGCATGGGAAAGGAACAAAGGAAATGATTGCCTCCTGCACTGGAGCTGTGCTGAGTGCATCTCTGTGCAGTTTCTTTTATCTGCATGCTTTGGGAATAGCACAGCCATATGAAGCAAGTCTGATGCTTTTATTCTATACGGGTCTTATATAACACTAAAGAAACCAGCAGATGAAGCATGAGAAGGTTGCAAGCAACTCCTTGAAACGCCTAGCTGAACATGAGTGTGTGCAAGAAGAAAATCCGGCAGCATATACTGTCATGCCAAAGCTCCAAGAACTCAAAATTAAAATTAAAATTTGTTTAAACCAATTTTTTCAGATTCCGAGTTCTTCCTTCTCGATTACCAGGACAGAGCAGGAGCCAGATTTTCCAGTCCTGGAGATTGGAAGTGAAATATACCTGTCCAGCTACTTGAATGCATAATTTTTACTTAATTTATGAGTTACCTGGGCTGAGGTAGAACTACTGAACTTCCAGTCAACATTCTGACCTAAGTTTTTCTTTCCTGTTTTTGTTTTTTCCTCTTCCTGAAGGCATACAAATTTCAACATCAGGCCACCACCTAGGAGTGAAGACAAAGGCTTATACCTCAGTGCCTCTCATCCCAGTCTCTACATGTGGCCATGGTAATGGTGTGGGAACAACAGAAGTCTTTTTTCTTCTAATGTGTGCCATCTTCTTAGCCTTGGTTTTATTTTTATTTTTTTTCATTAAAAGAATAAAGATAACAGCATCTCCTCACATGTCAGTATGATTAGTACTATGAGATGCCTTGAAAATATTTTGGGTTATTCTCTTGACATTAAAATTTTAGTAGAGAAAAAATGAAAGCTTGCGTGCTGAGATTTACAGTGCAATAAATCTACCCAAGGTCAGGGAAGACAGGCACCAGTTTTGAACCAGGGACTATTGAAATGTATTCTTATTATAACTTTATTTGAGTGCAATAAGCAATGAGTGGAGAACTACTCACTATGAAAAAGCGAACCCCACGTGTAAATCAGATGACCGCATTAAAAAGATTAAAATGTCAATGGCTGCTGAAGTCCGAAAAAGGAGTCTACAGAGACCTATAAAATTAGAACTAAGAGAGGGAGGTAGCCCTTAAACTTTTAACCAGATATTCTAGTGTATGAATGACCACATTAGTTAATTTTCATCATGACAATCTAATTTTCTATTGATTATTTGCTTTTATTAGTTGGCTCTCCCAAAAGATTAATAAAGTCTGAAAAGCCCCCCACCCCCACCTTGGAATACTCTTTCTGAAAACCAAAGATCAGACACTAAAAAAAGCAGGCGGTCATCCTGGTTTTCACAGCACAGCATGGGAATTATGTCTGTGGAGCAGGCTTGCACTGCTATGTCTCAAGGTTCTCACTCAGGCGACTGGGAGTTTTATGAGGAAGGATGGAGAGAGGACTTCAGGAATTGGCCCCTGGTGAAGAACCTTATACAACATGAGCATTGTGCTGCATGCACTGCCAAGGGCCCGTGGAGAGCTGTCTGAAACAGCAATAGACACAAGGATTTACGACAAGAAGCAGCAATTGCAATATCGGGCGCTAAACATTTAATCTATGGTTACAGTTTTTACTTCGGATCAGAGCTGAAGTCAGCAGAATTAAATCTTCAAGTGTATTTCAGCAGCTCTAAATCCTTCTGATACTGTTAACAGTGGCAGACTTCCAAAATGCATTCTGTTAATAAGACAGTAAAGTATAAAACCAAGTTATCTTCTTCAAGGAAAAAAAAAAAGGGGGGGGGGGGGGAAGTAAGAGCAAAGAGTCTTTAAAAACTGCATTTTTTGTGTCCTGGCCATATTCTAGCTGAATTTCTTTCCAAATTATTTTTTTAACCTACTGTCCTTGATGAATAAGAGAAAATTCTATTACGAGAGAAATTCCTCCTCCAAAGCTTCAATTTTTCCTCTTAGTTTTACAGGTTAAAAGAGGTTAAAAAAATCACCAATCAGCTGGTAACATGCAGTACCAATTCTCCATAGGCCAGCAAAAGGGATTCAGCAGCTGTTACCTTCACTTTTGCACTTAACATAACTTTTTGTTCACCTGCAGCTAAAGAAGATTTATGCAGAGCGCACTGGGAGGTTGCTCAACTCCCCAAGGCAACTCCATTAGCTTTCCCAGGAGCTATATTAAATGCATATTAAACCACACACAGACACACACAATCCCTTCAGCTAATGTGCTGGTTCCAGCTTTAAACTGACAAAAGTGAGGATACTCACAGTAAAGGCCCAGGTACCATTCTTAAGTCCCTGCTTTATGTCCCCAAATTATAGAGTACATAGTAAATGAGACTGCTGCTGCTCTGAGGTCCCTGTGAGGCAAAGCTAGGTTTTATGTATTTCATTTCATTTCACCCTTTGGTCCAAATGTCTTTGCTTCTGTGAGTCTCACTCAAACTCTCCTTTGGTTCATCCATTGTGGATTGCTAAGGACGTTGTAAGACCTGAGTGCTGTGTGCATGTGTGTGAGAGTTTTTAACACGCAGATTAAAGAAAAAAGGATAACATCTCTCATTTGGACATAAGCATTCATATGAACCATTAATTCATTTGTGTTGTGCTGAATGGACGGAACTGCGGTGTACCATGAGAACCAGGCACCTGACTCTCTGAAGGCTATATTATGGTCACATTAGCAAAGGCTCTGGAAAAGGAGCTGCGGAAATCAATGCCCCAATGCCATTTGCTTGAGGCCTCCTGCCTGGAGAGGGCTCAGGTAGCAGAGTGCCACTGGGAGCACACTTGGAGAAGGAGCAGCTGTGACACTGGCCCTAGTCCACCAGAACAGCAGTTCTGCTGGAGAATTACTTGAAAAAGTCAGGTGGGGTTTATCAGTGAATGTTAATCTCATCGTTGCATTTGGAACCTAACTGGTACAGTTTGTTGCTACATTCCCAGGGATGATTATAAGATATACGAGAATGCGCGTTCCACTGAGCTTATTGTATTCTGCAGAGTTTGGGAATAATTTTACGTGCATTTCATATTCTGAAGGATCCCACTCAGTTCAGACTGGGAAAAGCTCTTCTCAAAGGCAAGCTATCACCAAGCTTGTTGACTGATGTCATCACCATGATGTCACATTACTGCAGGCTTCAAGCATACGAATGCCCCCCACATGATTCTACTTTCCAAAGAGATAAACCGCATGTAATGGGATTTTGGTAAAGGAAAAGAAATGGGAAGTTCTCTGAGCTCTGACTCTTCCTTTGAACAACCATCAAGATTGGTGAAAAGATGTATGTTCTGCCAAAAATTTTACTTAAAGTGTGTTATTAAATTTGTAAAAAGGTGCAGTAAAAAATTAGGATATGGGAGCATGTCCAACCTTATTTCTTCCCCATTTTCAACCCACCACAGATGACTGCTTGCCCATGATACAGTTTTCAATTACCTGGCCAGGCAAGTTTCCATTCCCGCTAGCTTTCTCCTTCACTTACCATGACCCTTCTGGCAAATTGTGAGTCCCACAGTATTGGTATGCTATACTCAAATGAAAAGAAATTTATGTCAATTGAAATGTGTATTTTGCTTCAGCATATTTCAGAAAATGGTTAATTTCTTCTAGATTAAAGTTGTTTCTAATAGTTCATTTGAAGCAGGCAGCTACCATGGATAATTTTGGTCTACAATGTTAAAGCTTGACAGATTTACAAAGAACTCAATATGGAATTTTACAAAGTGAAGTGTTGGCCACTTACCAGCCTTATAATTTTAATAGTTCTTAATAGAAACTTGTTTCCTGCAGAGAAATCATCAGAATCATTGCAATGACTTATAGTTCTTCATGCCAACCTTTTGATACGAACATCTTTTGGTGTGATGGTAACAGATCATACTGCAAAGGCTATTCCGAGGTATCACCTAGATTAGCCAAGGACCTTGGAGATATGCTCTGGGTCAGTCAAACTTTTTGCTCGCAGTATTGCCTGTCAGCTAATGTGCTGTGAGACATGGTGCATGAGAAAGTGCTCCAGGGGAAAGGCAGCTTGGGCAGATGGTGATGTCCATCCAGCATAAGGTTCCTGGCAGCTCTAGGGTAGATTGAGGCAGCGTGGATCAGAACCAGGGAGCTAAAGCCAGCTCGATGACTATACTTCTCTTTGCTGTGGACACCATGGATCTAGAAAATCTGCTCACTCTTTTGTTTGTCCAGACTTCCTGGCTTAGGACAAATTTTCATTAGAGAAAAGGTCACTGAGTAAGTTTCAAAACCTTAGTAAAGGAACATACTCAAGCCTTTACTCAGTTTTCTGCAAATACTTCAGTCTCAGTGTCTTGAATAAAAATCAGAGGCATTCTTGCAGTGAATCTTGTGATTAAATTCTGTCCTGGTTTACTAATTTCTTAGTCACAGTTAATTTAAGAAAACATTAAGTAGAGGCAATTTTTTTGTTTGGTGGTTTGGATAGTGGCCTTTATAAGTTTGATAAAAATTCTGCTAACATTTTGTCTGTCTCTTTTCCCATTTTCCATTGAAAAATTGACAGAATTACAGGTTTTCAATATATTTCTCTGTTACAGGTGCAAAAGAATAATAGGAGATGATGTGGAACAGTTGGATAGTTCTATCTACATGATCCTTTTTCTGTTCAAACAGCAAAAAAATGAGTCCTGTAGAGCGACATGCATATCAAAAATAATTTAAAATGTGCTTAGGAAGAGAGAGGAGGGGAACTCGGGGCGGGGGTGGGGGGGGGGGGGGGGCAGGCACAAAAATACAGAGCTGTTTTTCAAAATATCCATCTTAGCGCAAAGATTTTAGGTCTCTTATCACCGAGGCACAAGGAGCAGATTTCTACAAAAAGCTCTCCTTAACAGTTTTCAGGAGTCACTTCAGCCTTTTTCCTGGAAGTGTTTTGTGTTTCGGCATTCCTGCCCTGGGCTTGGTTTCAGAATAGCAGCCCTGAAGACCCTTAAATAGAGCCAGGTTTGTGGGCACGGACATAATTCCCACAGCTGCGCAAACAGTAAAACAAAGATAGCATCTCTTCTGGTGCAACCCTGCAGATCACTGAATGATAACAAGGTGGAGGATTTACAGTGGATTCAAGGTGCTTCTCTGCACTGGAATTCCTTCTGACTCTCGTCAAAGAGATGACAAACAAGTCCCTCACTCCTGAGGCGTCATGTACAACTTCGAGGAGCATAAATATCCAGTTGCATTTCCCCTTTCAGCCGTTTACTGTGTGGCATATTTCAGCCATGTATGTGGCAAATCATTCACTGCACCTTTCTCAGACCTATAGGTAAGGTTCAGTGCTCTGGCGAGGAAAGTTCTGGGAATGTTCTTCCATGTTCTGATGGACGTCAATTAAAAATGAGCTTTTCTAATGAACTAAGTGAATAGAAACTAGTTCCGCAGTACGTGCCATTATCCCTCTGAGGGGTTTTTTTTCTTTCCATACGGATTTCTGTAGGTCTGTCTCTTTTCTCTTTTTGACAGACATAGAACTCTCTTGAGTTAATAGAGTTACTTCTCCATGCTGTCTCAACATTTTCAGTTTTCTGGATGTTACCAATTCTATACTAAAAGAAAGTCGGGGCATTGTTGATGTTGGCAATGGAAAAACTATGGTTTTGGCAGTTTTGTGAGGTAGCTGGGTTTTGGCCCACAGGAAGGTCTTATGATTTAGGACTGCTGAACAGGCACATTACTGAGAGTTTCCTATTACAGTTATAAGCAAGTATCTAATAGTGCTGACATTTACATAGCATGTAAGAGCTGAAATCAAAGCTAGAAAAAGATACTGACTTTGAGAGACAGTCGTAACACCAGGCCACTTTCCATGGCTTGGTACTCGACATTTGGCCACTGTCTGACTCCATGGACAGCAGTACGCAAAGTCCATGTAAACCATCAGGGATAAGCCTGTTGTGTTAACACTGTGTTGCAAAATGTTCCAGCCACAGTGATGCCACGTCCCTACCTGCAGTGTTCATAGGGTTTAGCAACAGAGGGGTAATGAGTTTGGGTCTTAAAATACTGCTAGATGCAGAGCAAAACGGGTGGGAATTGGCCAGTCCTCAAAGTGGTGGTGAGGGTGATGGGCAAATGTTGCCTTACCCCAAACATGATGTAGCTGCTCCTCTAAAAATCAACAAGGCAAAAAGCTGTCTCATAGTCTGCTGTAGATTTTATCTTCCACTAAACTGTGCTATAGCATTCTAACAAAGATTGAGCCACTAACTTACAATTAGGTGAACTCTGTTTTCTAACAACAACAAAAGATTTTTCTTCACAGTCATAAATAGAAATTTGCCCTCCCTCCCCCCAAAAATGGCTATTTTCAAAATATAACTTTCTAAATCCAAATTGTCACAAGGATTTTTGATAGTTCAAAAATTAAGAACAGAATATAGTGTTTAAATGTTTAAAAATAAAACCAAGCTATTGAAAGCATTCACTTCTATTAATCATGCTATATAATGGGCTGAATCGAGACGCTCTATTTATTTCACTCCAGAGGAAAGATCTCCATAACTCAACTGCATCTTTGCCACTCATGAATTATCAAGTCTCACTTTGCTTGTGGGATAAATATATCTCAGTTATGTATGCTCTCTTTTCCTCTCAGTGTATCTATATATTTTTTGGTGTCAATTTTTATTTATATGCATATACCTGTAACGCTCACAGTGGAGATTGTTACTTTGCAATAAGTCGAAGCAAATCAATTTGGTCTACAAACACAATTTATTTTCCTACTGCAGCATTCTCCAGTATCATTGCAGGAGATACCTCCACAGCCTTCATTGTAACTGTTAAAGTGTGCCACATGGCAAAGATGTGAGGGGGTCTAGCATTTGATCAAGTTGACAAGGAGTGTCAGGTTTCTGCTGTTAGCTGAAACACCAGCATGATGACACGTATTCGATGTCATTTCAATGCAGATTCTGACATAGGCCAATTTATAGTCCAATTTATGTCTTGACTCTCAAACCAAGGCCAAGCAAGCTATAAAATGTAATAAGAATTTCTTCAATCAATGTCCAGAGGAAAAACAAATCACTCGGTTACTGACACGATATTGCATCAACACTCTGGTAAAGTTCTCACAAGTGTGTGACATGCCCCTAAGCTACAGCAAACATGTGGAATAAAAGGCTGGGCATGACAACATCACATCCCTGAAATGGGACCCCCTCAACTTTACAGCCGTTACCAGGTCAGTCCTTCATCCTTGTAGATTTCCAGTTTGTTAAGAAGAAAACCCTTCTCTTTTTGCTTCCCCTTCTCTTCCCAGTTTCAACCTTTTCTTCCCACCACTATTTCTTTTGCTTTGTCTTACACACTGTAGCTAGTTATTTAACAAGTCTCAGCACAGAATGGTCAAACGAGGTTGTGGTGGTCAGACACTGATTACATAGCCTGGCTGGTGAGTCGGTTAAAGGCTTGTATCTTTTCACTTTCAGATGCTCTCAGATCAGATAGAAACTTCTACCCTCCTATTCATCTCTTCGTAATTAAGATACTAACCCTATCTCAGCCAGCTCTTAGAAGATCTTCTCAGTGGCGAGTAGGCATGTACAGCATATATTTTTAATTGGATATGGGATGATATGTTTTTTCAAAAGCACAGTTACTGCCTCTATAATATGGAACAAATCGTCTTGCCCTGTGGACAGCATAAAGCAGGCATGAGAAAATGTGTGTGTGGTCTACACTGTATACCTTCATTCCAATATTCCTCTGATTTTGAACGTTTAGGACTGTGAGTATCAGTATTTTTGGTTTTCTGTACTGAACATCTGACCGGGGACTTTTTATTTGGGAAGGTCTTTGCCCTGGTAATTTCAGGAAAGCTGCTGTGCAGATGGGGCTGACTCTTTAGGTGGCTGCAAAATGAAAAGGAGGTGAAGGGAGAGTACTCTACTCCTGAACATTTCTCTGCACACATCCAAAAAATTGCCCTCTGAAGCTTCCCCAAGTATACCACAGGTACACCTACACTGCAGTTACACTGTGAGCAAAATGTCAATGCATTTTCTGTGCAACAAACGGGCTCTGACCTGATGGAGGGCAGGGGATTGGGGCTGCATGTAGGTTGTCCCATCCCATTTCATAACCATTGCAGGGCAGGGGCTGGCGTTCATCCTTAGCTGGCAGAGGACCTGCAAGACCCTGAACAGCTTTTGCTGCCACTACGGTCCTGGCAACCAGAGAGCAAAGTGGTTTGCAGAGCTCTTATACCTGGACACATAAGTTCTGCCAAATCATATTCTCAGCACAACCTCAGGGATGCTGTATTGCTGCACATGGTTTAAGCATCTCATATTATGACTATTCACACATCCTTAGGTCTGGTCATCTGGATACCCACAAAGTTTTTTCTCCAATATTTCCCTGCTACTACTACTATAATCTCTTTGGCATCAATTCAAGGGATGTGGTCCTTCTATTAGCACTCCTTTGGTCACAAAGTTAGCTCTTGCTGCTTTCTCTTACATTTTCCTCCTTTCCCTGCTACTTTCTTTACTAACTTCCTTGTTCTGCCCTCATCACCTAGATATGTCAATATACCACCTCCCAGTAGTGCAGTAATCAAAGTGAGCAATATCTGTCAAACATGATTCAGTCTCTATTCACTTTCTTCAAAGAACAGAACCATAAATGAGAAATTTTGCCTTAACAGAGATTGTTACTTTGTTTGTTTTGGGTTTGTTTTTGGTTTTTGTTTATTTTTAAGAAAGATTCGTATTGTTTAATGTTTTTATGTTCTAAAGGGCAAACGTGTGTTATATTGGAAGAAAAAAGGAAAGGACTGTGAAAACGGTAGAAATTTCTTTTTCTTGAAGGTTGTAAATTGTTGATATTTGATTTTGCTACATCTTAGAACAGCCTTCCAGTTTCAGAAATGCTTTTAAATTGAGATGGTTTGCTTTCCAAAAGACAAACCAAAACAAAAAATATTGTTATAATAATTTCAGATGGGTAAGAGAGTACATTTTTTCATGAAAGGTGTCTCATTGAGAAAGATTGAACCAAACATTCATTTTGTTGCTAGAACTCTCAGCTCTCTCCTGCTCCAACATAAATCCAAATGCTGGTGTAATGTTGATCATAGAAAGCTGTGTTTTGATTGAAAGAGGTTTGCCAGACACCACTACAGAATAGCTTTTCTCATCAACTTTAGGACAGCTGAAAATGGAGACGGTTCCTAGCTCATAGCCCTGATTGAACTCACCTCCTTGAATCCTGTACAAGCAAGTCTTGCTCTTCTGGAAAGAACTTTGCTGGCTCTGGCAGCAGAAAGGTTTCCTCTGTTTCATCACCCATTTAATCGTTACTACAACAGTAGGCTACCCTATTGCTACGTGTCACCTTACATTAGTTTGCACATTTCTTGGAGAAAAGGTGTTGGGCCACAGTCGGGCTCTTCTGTGGCCTCTAAATTTAAGAAAAGACAACTAGCACCATCTATTTACTAACCCTAAAGACAACTAGACAAGGTTTGGTTGGCCCGTAGTGGTCAACAGTCCTTTGAACTTAAGCACTGTTGCAAGCACCTGAGACTGTCTTAGGCTTCATGATGTGACATTTGAATATGCCTCCCTGTTCTTTTATATTTCTGTGATGAGCCGGTCACTGTGACGTCTACCACAGTACATTTTGGTCACTGTACAAATAATAAATGATGGTGAAAAGAGGCATTTTGACATCATACAGTTAATCTCCCTGTACCCATGGCTAAAGAACCACCACAGCCTGTGCAGTTCTGTTCAGTGTTACACCTGATGTCATTGCACGCACTTGTGTGGGCAGGGGTGCACAGAAAGCTCTTGCTCTAAAAATCTTTCTTTTCTCTTCATTGCAGTTTCTATTATTATTATGCTGCACGTGGTTCTAAAAATCATATCTAAAAATATTGTGTCGTGTCTGTATTTACAATGCCTGATGTAAAAGTGATTATCTACCCATAGTGTATATAACTGTGAGCACCTGATGACTGGGGTGCTTGTGCAATTGGTCTGTTTCTTTTCCCATCATACAGTACCAATTTAGAGAGCTCTCCTGTATACACTAACAACAGGGACATGGCACATAGATACCATGAGTGATATCGATTCTATGTGAGCTCCAAGGAGAAATTTGCCCTGGGAATTAAGTTGTGCTGTCAGTAGTATCCATGCGTGCTCAGTGAATACATGATTGTAGCCATCCTCCCTTAAAAACTGAAACTAGTCCAACATAATCAAACATCCCCAATCTACCTAAGAAAACCTGACAAAACTAAATCCAAGAAGTTATTTTTATAGCCCTGTTTATAGCCCCTTTGTTTAGGCAGAGATAGGTCAGCTGAATTTAAATCTTTAAACCCTTAAGTGTCATGTACAATGCTGGCTTGCAAAACAAAGTGTAAAAAAAAAAAATAATGATCAGGACTTGTTACACTTTCCCTTCTAAGCATGAGGCTCAAACAATCTTTTTTAAAAGCACATATAATTGATATCCACTTCTATTCAAAACCTAAATTAATTTCCTCTCTCTCTCTCTAGTGTGCTGCCACTCTGAACAGTTCCATCAGAGAGTGGTAAACCAGAAGCTTGCTGTGTTTGCACAAAATAACTGCTGCACTGTGCTGAAAAATATCCAACCTGCACTTCCGCTCAGAGTATGTTGTTTCATGCTGTATGGTCAGTAAGTGTATGGAGAACCAGGAAGCCTGGCCCTCCTGTTACCCAGAACTGTTTTTTCCTGAACCAAGAAGCCTCCGTATAAAAACAAGATTTTGCATTGATGAAGAAATCACAGTGTGAATGGGCATTATGGGAACTGTTTGCCTCCTGGGATTAGACGAGAATTTTTCATGATACAAGGGATGACACTATCAAGCAACATAAATATGTAAGTATAAAACATACTGATGATGTGCAATGATAATTCTTGTGACCTCCAGTTCACTTCATTGAAAGAGAACTGCGGAGAATTTCAGAGAAGGCAGTTACAGCTTTCTGTCAGGTCAGGGTGGAGATAACGTGAGGAGAGCCTTTTCCAAACAAAAAGAAAAGGGAATGAATTGAACTAGTGGGGAAGTAAATTGCAAAATATGTGCGGTGCATTGTTATAGAGTCTCAGTGTTTGAATGGTGGTGTGATAAACCAAGGATTTGCTGACACTTAGGGAGTAGCACTGGCACGGTAATATTGGCATTCCCACCCCAAAAGTAGCAATGTGACCAGCTGGAGGTTAATTTATCAGAGATGGCAGGAAAGCACTGAGGGAGACAGTGAGAAGGGAGAAGTGTCTTACTACAATATTCACCTTAAAGAAAGCCAAAATCATACTTTTTGCAGCCACTGGGGCAGTATGCTGGAAAAAGACAAATGTATTGGTTTTGGGGGTGTCTTGTCTTTTCACAGACAGCTTGGCCCAGTTTTAAATTGTCCATATGGTTGCGTTTGAACTATCTACTTATGCAACTTGAATGGTTCTTTCCTGGTAGTGAGCCTGAAGGCTTTCCTCGTGCAGTAAAGCCTTTTGGAAGTTTGTCTTGTATTAAACTGGCTTGACCAGGTAGAGGAATAGGGTGGAAACAGTTTTCTTCTCTTTCCTTTTACTAATTGGGTGATCTTTGAACTCAGCCTTGGCTGGTGAGAAACTGAAGTAGTAAGGGGACAACCGAGGAAAACTAAGGTGTCTTCAAGTCACTCTCAGACAGAAGGACATAATGTCATGGCAACAATCTCCTTGAAGCATACATGCCTCTTTTGCATATACAGTCTCCTAAAAACAACGAAATTTTGTTGTCTTCTCTGCTTGAGTATGGAAACCCTCCTCTGGGGGGGTTCCATTGGAAACTCACCCAAGCTGCTCAGAGCTGCTCCCCAGCAGAGCTGCTGACCTCCTTGCCTGGGATTTCCCCTGAGAGTACATGGAATAATCTCAGTGTTTTGCTGTGCTAACTGAACAACACAGGGCTTTGCCAAAATATGTATGCCAACTGGACTTGATTTTTTGGGGTTACCTTGGCAGGTATTACTGAGATTTTGGCTCCTTTTGTTGTGTGCTGAACTGGACTCTGCCTTCCCTTTGCTTACTCATGTCATAGGTGAAAACCACAGTGAAAGCAAATCAAGATATTCCCGTTGGATCTGCTGGTATGCTGAGTGCATCCACTCACGAAACAAAGGGGGTCCCAGCTGTGACTGCATGTGCGTGTTCCCCCGACTGTGCCCAAGCTCTTCCTTTTCATGTGGACACTAGTACAATAAATAGATCACAATGCTGGCAGGAAAGCGATGGGCGTTCCGTGACAGACTTGAGACAGTCTGAGGGAGTCCATGTCCTCAGGATCACTGTCTCAGGCTCTTTGCTGACTCAGAAAGACAGTTCATGTTTCAGGGTTATCTGCAGTCCCCAAAGACACTTCGCTTTCACCTAGGGAAGAGACTTTGGAGTGAAGAACTACATCAGGAAAAAAGTAAGAAAAAATAAAGAGATAGACTCATTGCACATGATTCTTAGGAGTTTATTACACAGCTGAAAAGCTTAGTCTAGAAGTAGGATCCCTGTCTAACTCTCTACAGGAAGTTGCTGATGGTTTAATACCAGGATAGTACACAGCACAGTACATATAAGTAGCTGTGCAATGATCTAGAGATCCAGAGTACTCAGGGTCTGAGTCTTCTGTGAGTTACACTGATATCGATTACATGGAAGTTCATGGAATTATGGTGGCATAAAAATAGTCTGGGATGATAATCAGGCAGGGAGATTTTAATTAAGTTACATTCCAAATCCATACTGAAATCTCTGTAACAAGAAAGCAGTTTTCTGCAATACCGTATCTCCACGTTAGCACGTATCTCCCTTTCTATACATTTCTCTGCAATTCAGTTGGTTTACGCACTGTGTAAATCCTTTTGTACTGCAACTATCCTACGCAGCCTCAGCTTCTTGTGTTAAGGAGACAAGGGTTAGCTGGGCCTGCTTGTCCATCCCGGAGCAGGTTGTGACTTACAAGCTATTGGCACACAAAGGATGTTTCCCTCAGTCCTTGACAAATATTTCTTGAATTTTCTTCCTGGTAAAGATTTGTGATTTGGCTGGAAAATCTTCATGCCACAAAGATTGATTAATTGTTAATATTTGGTTTTAAAAGGCATAGAACCTCTGGGTATGTTTTAGTACTATTATTTATGAGGGGTAGGGGGATACAGGTGCATTTCAAAAAAGGTGGGTGATTTTTCTGATACAGTTCACAGCTTTGTCCCACAAGCAATTGTGCCAGGACATCTGAAAAATGTCATCATTTGCAGGGAGAGTAAGAAATGGTGGTTGGAGGCAAAGAGTGTGGATTAAGCTAATACTGGTGACCAACATATTACAGGGTGAAAACACAGCCTGAGAGTCTTAGGGAGAGGTTGCAAAGACACAGGACTCTTGGGAAGAAGCAGCTCCAGAGGAATGTGCTTTAAGAGGAGGGAAGTTTTAAACTCCAAAATTCTCAGGGAGAAGTGAAATATCTGCTAAGGAGGGAGATAAATTTCTATCACTTAGAAGGGTACTCATAAAAAAAAAAAAAAAAAAAAAAAAGGGAAGAAATTGGTCTGAAATGACATCTAGCCTAAGCTGGATAGATATCTGGAGGGATCAGGAAACAAACAGTAGATGTTATTTATTTCATTAAAATTGAACATTTCTCATATTAGTCAGAGTAAATAGTAACTGGCTTGTGAAACCTTTTGCAAAGTCTCTGTGTGATTCCACTATCTACTGAAGAGGTTAATTTCAAATCCAGATTCCCCCCAAAGCTGGAGTTCTGGAAAAGAAGGCATTTGAGGTATGGGAGATTAGAAGTGGCACTTCTACTTCTGGAACATAGGCTGCATGAACTGTGAAGTCCTATTTTTTGAGAGGATATACAGAATTATTCTGGGTCCATGATGTGCAGCAAAGAAGTTGAGGAAGGAACCAAGGCTATCCCTCCTCAAACCACCACCCACAGAGTCAACGAGTCAGTGTCAGGGACATCTAGCAAGGACACAAGTGACAGGTTCTTCTACAAACATTTTTGAAAGCTACAGAACAAAGCTACATTAATAACAGGAAAACTGACTGGTGGACTGTGAAGAGCAGAATCGTACAGTAACCCAGAATGTTGCCAGTAGCCCAAGTGACTGTGGTTGTGTGAAGATTGCTTCATTCAGTTTTCTTCAGATGACACCCATTCCTTTACATATCTTCCTGAATCAGTGTCAGAACTATTTTTCACAGTAGAGCTTGAGAGCAACAAGCATCAGTTGTGGCCATTAATTTTATGAATGATTTGTTGGAAACTGCATTAAATGGCAACATCAGCCCACAAATGAGCTTTGAAATGTTCTTTTTCTGAGTCTGTGCAGATGGGCAATTTGCTGTGTAATCAGTTTTCACAGCCACCCTTTCAATCAGGGTCACTTGTATTATAACCGTACTCTTGTTCTGCAGGTTTATATTTCACAACATCTCAGAAATGCTGCATGTACAAGTCCAGTGACCAGAAAAGAGATAACTCAGAAAATACAGCAAGATTATGTCCATAAGCACATTGAAAGGGGATTTCAACAAATATAATAGTCTGTAGGTGTTAATAAAAGATAGAGATATAGCTGAAGAGGAGCTATCTAGAAACCAGTAAGTAACAGAGCTTGAGACTATTCTAGCTACCCTATAAAGCTTATACTTGTGCTGTAACCCAAGCAAATTGCAGCAGCGCTATTCTTGTATGCAATTAAAAAGAAGCCTCACATAAAGGTAGAAGAGTGATATGGCAACTATGTAAATCTAGGACGATGCCACCCAAAACACTTTATGGTCCTCCTAGCATGTAGATACTGCGCTGGAGAACACACAGAGATTAACCACCAAAGTGATGCAGAGATCAGAGTATAAAACATATGGGAAAATATCAGAGGAACTGAATTTATACAGAGATCACTCACTGGGGACATTACCATTATGTAGAAGTGCGTTTAATGAAGTAAGGGAATTCTTCACATTAGTACAAGAAGGTAGAACAAGAAGCAGCAGCCTCAAACAAAGGAAGAAAAAGTTTAGGTTAGATACCATGATTTTTTCCCTTAAAACAGACAAGCTGGGTATTAAAATAGGCTGCCCATAGGGAGGCTATCTCCTTAAGATATGAGTGAGAGTAGATAAAACTTCACATGGGAGAGGGTAGCACAGCTGCAATAGGTGGAGGCATCAGTCTGAGCCCTGACGACTCTCCTAAACAAATAAGCCGCCTCTGAAAGTAGTGGAGAGTGGTGGTACACGTGGCCGTGCCCCCCTGCCACCTGTAGCATGAGGAAACTCTGGCAGCTGCTGGCAGGAGAGGGGCAACACTGGCTCACCAGCAGCTCCTACAGCCTCCAGAATGGTCAAGCGAGGCAGGGCCACATGTTTCTGAGGATTTTGATGGCTCTGGAGTTTTCTTCCAGGCCTTTGTCCCTGGTTTCAAACAGTCTATAAATTATGTGTCTTACTTAGTATATAAAGACGAGGAGGGTTATATCACTAATAATTCACTCTGTGATGCAACAAAGCAATGCGACTTGCATGTGACACCTATATCGAAAATTCTAATCCTGTGGGGATTTTAAAGTACCTTAAAATAGCATAGGAAAGTCAGGACAGACTAGGTTTGAGGGTGTAATCACTGTGAGTTGAGAACGGCCAGATTAGTTCCAAGTAGTGAAAGAACACATAAATAATCACAAGAGGAGGTACACTGTTTTTGGTTCCCTATGCACAAGTTCTGAAGGGCTTTTGTAGATTATTTGTGTCCTCATATTAATGTTTTCACTTAGAGAGTTTCCCTTTAGTTTTTACAAGTCTAGTTAAACAGAACTTGAAAGGCTGAAGAAACAAAACTTTTGCTGTTGTAGGAACCTCTAGAAAGTACAAAACAGTATTATATTAAGCGCTGATACCTCAGGCGTAAAGGCTCAACTGTGCCCCATTAGAAATACTCCATTTCCAGTCTGGCTTTCTGACCCTGCTAGGCTGTAAAATACTGGACCACGAACGGGTCATTCTGTGTACGCTGTTTATCCCAGAACTTCAGTTGGCTGTATTTTTTTTGAGAAGGTGAGAAGGAACAAAGAAGCCTCCAGTTAAGAAGGGTGAAAAGAAATGTTACTCTGCTGGTTGCTTTTTTTTTTTTACCCCTGGTTGTTTTAATGGCAACCTTTTTGAAGCTAGTCTCAAAGGTTCAGAACATTAGAAAAAATCCAGGCAGAGACATTAACAGGCAGGATCGTGCAGGTGGAGCACTGAAAGACACATGATAATACAATTTATCATATGAATTTAACCAGGGCTAGAGGGTATCTCTCTGACAAGTGTGATTTGATTCATGTGGATACATACACATGTATGTGTGCACACACAGACGTAAGCTTATGCATGTGTGTATGAGAGAAATTTCTTCTGTGCTTTGTACTGAGGGTATTCGCTGGAAATGATGTATGAAATGAAATCCCCATGCTCACGGCACACAGGGAATATCAGACAGAACTCCACAATCAGTGCAGAGATGGGCTTTGCTATTGGCAGATCAAATGCAGCCAGAAGAGCAAACCAACCTGAAAGACTCTGGGGAAAACAAATATTTTTTTTTTGTAAGTTATAAAAAAACGTTCCCACCCTTTTAATATAATTTCTCCCATTTTCCCTCCCTCCCCCCCGGCATTCCCCTGGGCAGCCAGCTACATTAGCTGGGGCCTTTGAGAGATGACAGCCCTCCCCACACAGATTTCCCCTTAAAAGCCCTTCACAATGTGTTAAAATTACATTTTGAATAACACTTTCTAGCTTTTTTTATTAATTTTTTAACGTGGTTTTACCATCTCAGAGTTTCTTTCTGGCAATAGTAGTGGGCGGTCGTATGGGAGACAGGGGGTTGTCCTTTTTCCTCCTTCGTGCTCACAAGTACTGTGCATTTGATGTTGCCTCTTTGAGAATCCAAGAGATTAAGCTATCTCTCAGACATGCCATGAGTTGAAAGGGGAACCTAGGACAAAAGGAATGGCTTCAACAGGCCTTCCCATCGGCTATTCCTGGGCCATAAGAAACCCTCCCAGGGAAGGAGCAGGTATGGACATACCCTCTTCTGGGGCGGTGGGGTCTCCCTCCACCCACCACTGGTGCTCAAACACACCTTAGCATTTCTAGACCGCTCCATTCGTGGTGAGATCATTTCAGCTTGGCTATAGATTGCTGAAGAAGGACATTTATTTACAATACGCAGTGTAGGAAATTAGGCCATTGTACTTCTGCACAGGGGAAAGATTCATAAAAAGTCACACAGAATTATTCTTATATAAGTGACAATGACATCGTTGTAAGGAGGAAGCAGAACTTTATTTGTCTTACTTAAAATGATATATAGAGCACTTGTCTGTTTATTCCACTGCAAACAGCTTCTGCAAAAACAGCGGTAATTCCCTAGGGGGTTCTGCTGATAGTTATAAGTTACTTGAGCAAAATCTCTCAAGTGAGCTACTGCCTTACAGGTAGCCATTATTCTAGATTCAAAGGGCTTTTTGTTGTTGTTGTTTGTTTGTTTGTTTTTTAAAATTATGTTCCATGTAATATTGCTTTTTAAAATATAAATTGTGTCATAACACTGCTACTTTTCAAGTAGGTAAGTATCTGTATCTAAATCAAAGGATGCACTGCCAAAGGAGAAACCAGTCAATAAATTGGCTTCATAATCAAATCTGGCTCAGGTTAAAGCAAAGTTAGTTTGATGGATTCAGCTGAAACCTAGTAAATAGCAGCCTACATAATTAAGCTGCTCTACCTTCGTGTAGTCTCCCTGGAAGCTTATGGGCATCTCAAAGGCACAAGAGTGACAATCAGCAGCTAAGCCGAGGAAATGAACAGGCAATATTGCCCACCCAGACGTCATTCCTTACCCCCCATTACCGTTGTCTCACCTCTCAGAAGGATTAGCAGAATTTGTCTTCGATTCTTTGACGGGACCACAACATCTTCTTCTAATTTAAGAATGGATTGTGGGTCTGAAAATCAAATAACTAATATTATTCAACGAGCAAAAATCAACACTGAGACTTGGTCTTCCTCTCTTTTTCTCATTTATGCAAGCTTATGAGCCTATTGTCTACAAAGTCTCAGCCTTACGCAGCACATTTAGAAAGTGTTTTTAAACAGATGACAAGAAGAGAAAAAAAACAGAAAAACAGGATAAAAACAAGCCTTGTAGTCCTCACAAAGACTTTGCATTTTTTTTCAGGGAGGAGGAAAGAGAGTAATGAACTGTCTGATGAGGCCAAAAGGAATGGAAATTGGCGCTGAGGCTGACATGAGTTTACACCATATTCTTACTATTAATTAATTGCAGTCATCAAACTATTTCTTTGACTAATTTGCTTTCCATAGCCCATTTTCACTCTTGACTGATATTTTTCTCGTTGTTCAGCAAGAAAGTGAAAAGTGCAAGGTCTGTAGTTTCTTTTTAGTGTTTTAGTCCCAAAAAGACGTTTTCAAAAGTTGAAAATGTGTGAAGCTTGTCTTAATTTATTCACTGGGAAAAAACCAAAACCAAATTAACTTCCAGGAAATTAATGCAATGGTTTTAATTTACTTTGAGAAGTCATCATAATTTCTTGGCTATTTTTGGTTCTTTGGTGTGCCAGGGAAACTCTCTTTCACTATGACAAAGCTTCTTTTTCCACAAAAAAATGGTAGTAATAATTACCTGCTTCACAGCAGTGTGGCAAGATTCAGTTAATTACTGTTTTCAAAGTGCTTTGAGATCCTAGGATGGAAGATGCAATAGAAATGCAAAGTATTATTATTATTCAGAGTTAACAACCAAATTTCAACCATTTGCACTTATCCATCTTAACAGCATGTACTCAAGGGAAGAAAACACATAACTTGTCAGCAGACAGTCCTCTTAATGTGGGTTATAAAACCACCTTCTTGATTACCATCTGGAGTAACATTCACAAGTGAGGGATAGCAGATGTGTGCGCATGGAGAGATACATCCCACTTTCCCAATCCATTGGACACATCAGCGTTGCCATACTGTATCCATCCAGCCTGGTATTATGCCTCTGATGCCAGCCAGCTCTTGATGCTTAAGGGCAAACAAGAGCCACTCTCGCCTTTCCCTCCATCTCCTCAGGAAAAAAAGAACAACCCAAGCACAATCCCCCTTCCTCCTTCCACTTCCCTCTTTCATAATAACAACACAGCAGCCAACTGTGCGATGCTCTACAGTGGATGAAAATGTCTTCCTGACCCCTGTGTGCAATTAGTTTCCTCCCAGGAGCATGAGATTTGATTATTTTTGCCGTTATCTTCACTTGTACAGCTACAAGTGTTATTATCTCTTCTCCATTTTTCAGATAGGGGTTTTTTTTTCCCTCTGGAAGATGAAGCCTGAACCTTCCAAAGTCCTTGTAGTGAGGTGCCCTGCAGTGCCCCGCAGGGGTGTGCTGCTGCTTGTAGGGGGGAGCAGCAGCAGCCTGTGCTCGGTTTTCACATCACGCCGTGGCCCTTGGACATCTCCAGACGCCTGTCGGGCAGGGGTGGGGATCTCTACAAGGAGGTGGAGGTGGAGGAGCTGCGTGAATGATATGCAGACGAGAAAATTGCTGGTGTTTAAATTAGAAGAAATGGGTGGTGTGACTTGATCTAATTCTGGTCAGACTGCCACCATCCTGCCCTTTTTCAAGAGGACGCGAGGGGGCAGGCACTTAAGAAGAGCTGCTCTGCAGCACTCACCCATGGAAAGCCAGCACTGAGCACACATGGTTTAGTGGAATAGTAAATGCACAGTCCTAGTGCTGTCTATATTTACATACCTTGGGCAGGAATGAATTGAAAGCAATCCTGCCCTCAGGGCAGGAACATCGGTCCTTCCAAGTACACACAGCATGCTAAAGGGTCCACCCCAAAGAGCAGCCCGGGTGGAAAGCAAGCATGCACGGCTGCTGTGGACGGTGTGGCCTGCCTGGTCAGAAAGGCTTGTGCAATGTTATTCCGAAGTCTGGGCTTTGGTGCAGCAATTCCCAGAGGCGCCATGTCCCAGTTGCCATCCGTTTCATGGCTCCTCTCTCTGCCGCTTTTTTATGGGCAGGCAGGGCCAGTAAAACACCTCATGCATTCAGCAGGAGCCTTTCTGCTGACACCGGTGGGCTTGGGATCAGACCCCCGGTCGTCTGCTCTAAGTCAGGAACTAAGATTTTCAAACTTCAGAGGTGGAAGTGCCGGCAAGTTTAACCCAGTGCCTATGAACTGCACTGACAAAATATTTATTAAATGAGCCACTTCCTTATCTTACTTTCAAATTGCGTTCAAAAGATTTATAGGTGGCAGAAAACAGTATTAAAGTTGATCAAACGTACACAGCCCTCCAGATCCCCAGGATGCTGCTCAGGGTAGCAGCAGGCCATTTTCCGTAAGTGAGCCTACTTTGTTGCAATGGTCTCAAAAAGCAGGAGAAATGCCCATTTTGGACTAGCAGGTCTCCTTGTACTGCTAGGCGGCTTGCTTGGTGGTGAGCTAGGGTTCAAAGGAGCATGGTGTACCTTTCACTGCCATAGTTAATCCTGTCATTAGAACATATAAACAACCTTCTCCCGCATTAGCAATGTTTACCTCATATTGCTCTAGCATTCATTTTCACTAATATGATACAAAAGTGTAATGATGTGTAAGTGTTTTTTAATGTTAAGTAAGTGAAAACAGGTGGGTAATTTACCACTGGCTCTGTATAGATTGGAGCTGGCATTTCACAAGGAAGACGCTGTCCTCTTTTTTTCTCTGTTTTTCATATATAATTATTTTTATTTTCCCAGTGTCTACTGCTACTGTTTACAATTTATGCCACCAGGTCCAAGCCACAAGTGCTACCATTATTTTGGAGCAAGCAGAATAAAAATTTGTCTAGAAAGCTTGGAGTAAGCCACTGGATGAGTAAGTTTGATGCGGAGGCAGGTATTCTTTACTTGTATTTATGTTAAGAGTAAATATTTTTCTTGTGTAAGTTACTTTGGAACTAGCGCATGCTCCTGGGGCATGATCTCTCTTTGAAGAACAAACCCTAAAACGGTGGAGACAAGCTCAGTGCTGACCAATGTTTTCTGTGTTGTAAGACAGGGGACATGCAGGTTTCACATCAAATTTACTGGATATCCCATTTTTACTTTCACCATAAAGTACATCTGCATTCATTCCTGTAAGTACAGTAATGCCCAGAAACCCAGATGAGTGATATGACACCACGAAAAAAAATAAAATAAAATGTGGACAGAGAGAGTTTTGATCCAGCAAGCAGCCCATCCAGACATGCATGGTCCCCCACATAATGGATGGGAAGGGGCTCAGGAAGCAGTGAAGCCAATGGGCTTTGCAGGGTCGCACAGGTCAGACCCCACAGGGAGACCCACTGCTCCTGCGTCCGCTCCGCTATACCACGCAGCTTCTCGTACTTGGGATCGGGCTTAACTTCCACTGCAAGAGAGTTTTGACTCCCAAGCTAGTGTTGCAAGATTATTTCTTTTTATCTTTGTTCCTTTTTTAGAATTCCTTTCTTTGAAACATTTTGCTTAGTAGTAATTGCTGCTAAAATTTCACAGAACATTTGCAAAAGTGACAGCCTAATTCTAGAAAATGTGAAACATTTAAAAGGCATTTGTATAGAATTTTGGTGCTGAAAAGCTTTGTTGGTGACGTTTTGTTCACTGAAGTTAGCTAGGTAATTTCTGCAAAGCAGAGGCCTTAGATTTGAGTATGCTCTGCTTCCATGCATTTCCTTGCTATATTTGGCATAACTGGAGGAAAAATTGTATATCAGAGATTCTGTTTTAAGGCACTAGACAGGGATTTCAAAGACCTTAGTAACAGTGTGGAAAGTATTTGCTGGATATTAAGAAATTTGCAGTGAAAACCCTATAAAAAAAGAAGTATCTGGTAGCTTAAAACAGTTTTTCACATTTGCTTTTACACTAAATCAGGGCATTAATTAGCTCCCAGTGCAGAAAAAAAGCATGACATTTTACAGAATTTCCCTGTTTCCTACTTGAAATAGACCTAGACATTTCCAGGTGGGCTGCTGCTCCGCAGGGATCAGAGGAGTCCGTCCATGAGGGGCTTCCCAGGGAAGCCCATGTGCCCAGAGCCACCGTGTGCATATCTGCTCCAGAGAGCTTGCAAACAAAAAGGACAACAAAACCAGCAGTGTGTGAGCGTGGCCATGGCCATTCAAAGCATCCCTCCATTTGGGATGGTAGGGAACATGCACCGCTCCACGGGACTGGTGGGGGCCACAGGTCCCTGCCAGCTGCCGAGCCCATGCATGGAGCTGTCGGGGGGTGAGCACCGCTGCCCCCGCTCCCAGCCCAGCTAACAGCTCCATTCCACTCCCAGCCCTCTCCTTCCTTTCCTTCAGGCTTCAGCCTTTCTTCGTTATTTTCCTCCGGGGCTGCAATTTTTCCCGGTTAGCCACAGACAGTATATAAAACACATTTTACTAAAGTTCTTCCAACAAAAACTTCATTGAAACAACTTTTAAAGTTGTGAAAAAAATAACAGGAAATTCACACTTAGGCCCTTGAGGATGAAACATGACATATGTCTTCCAACACATAGGCACAATGGGGTGCACTATAAAAGTAAATAAGGATCACACCATGGTGCCTAGCTGTTGGAGGACATGCCTTTTGCCATTAAGTTATCATTTCCTTATTTTTCTGTCCAAACGCACATGTACTTTTAATTGTTGACTCCAGTGACTAAATTAATCTTCTTTCTTTCATTTTAATAAAGCAATGTGTGACCTGCCTTAAGGTTAGAGACTAAAAATTAGCACAAGCATTAACATTTAATATACCAACCAAAAAGAAGATTTACATTGCAAACGGATAGGCAGTCTAAATTTAGGCTGCTCACAAAATGAGGCTATACACAAATGTATTTCATTAATTATATATGTCTAGGAGAACTTAAATACAGCCAACATTTATGCATGCTGAGTACGTGTGCCAAAAATGTTATAGTGTTGTATGGTAAATGCAATTTTAATTTGCATGTGCAGTGTGTTTTTTCAATAAAAAGGAAAAAAAAATCCCTAAAATCTGTACATGCTTTCATTCTCCATTTAAAATTTTGACAAAGCAGATCTTCACAGTAATAATCATAGGCTTCACTATTAATATCCAAGATGTGTTTCATTCATTTGAAAGCTTCCCTTGCAAAATATTAGTACCCATTTAGACTATTCTCATTCTCCAAAATGATCAGCTCTTGGGATTTCTTTCAGTTTTGGGGGTACTGGTGTATTCTTAAGGCGAGGTCATTTCTCAGAATATCATAGAGAGGTAGAAACACCATTAAGTATGGCAGTTCATTGGGATGTTCTCCCACACGACAAAACAGGGCACAGTCCACCGAGAAAGTCACATTATTTATTACTGGAACACATTTGTGAATCCTGTTTTAAGAGACCCCTTTACAGACGAAAGTGTGGACCCCAGGAGCTTCAGGCTTCTGCAGGAAAGCCCGCCTTTGTGTGAGAAGAGACCTCCTTCTGGCTCCGCAGAGATTCACTGCACCTTGCAGTTCCTGCAAACCCTAAATCCTTACAAGTCCCATATTTTCACCCAATAGCGAAACAGAAACTTAAACTTGAGCTAAACCGAGGCATTACAGGATGACTATTGCTGCTGGATTAAAAAAGGTATCTCCACATTCCTGTCTGACCATACTCACTTTCCGCATGGGAAGGGGTTAGCCATTGAACCAAAGACCCAGTAATCTGCTGCTAGTGCTGGGGCACTCGCCCTGGTTGCTGGACTGGGAATAGGTGTGCTGCACATGTAACCGACCCCATCTCCATGCCTGGGTCCGATCCGCAAAGGGAGATAATGCTTCCAGTCAGCGGGATTAGAGCCCAGAAAGGAAATAACTGACAACCTCCACTAAAAGGGAACATAAATATACCTGTGAATTGTGAAGTAAACAGCTGCTGAGTGATTAAAAGCTAAGTAAAGCTGAACCAGTTAATCAGTTTTTAAAGCTGTTTGTTGCAAGCATCCTGCAAAGTGACAGATTTTTTTCTGCTCTATAACAGAACAAAAAATGAAAGGAGCCTTTCTTCCCTCATGACAGCTTAAAAGTGCTGTGCTGTCTTTTTTTTTTCCCTCAGACTCTGAAGTGGTGTCACTTCAGGAGAATAGCAGGAGGGACGAGTGCCTGAGAGGGGCCCATCTCCTCCCCGAGCGGCACGCTGCATTGCGGGGACTCACACTGGTGAGGCTGACCTTTCGGCAAAGGAAGCTGGAAGGTTAAATACCAGTGATGAAAAAATCTCAGGGACAAGCCTTTTATGGGAAAGCATAGAGTGTGCCCAAAAAGAGGGATGCCCAGGCTAGCACAGACAGACTGTGCCACATTTCAGCGATAAACACATGCTCCTGAAAGCTGCCCATCAGGCAAGTGTATGCTACAACCAGCAGACTGCAGTCTAGCCCTGAATGGCAGTAGTAAGTACACTTCTGTATTACCCAGAAAAGTCCTAATACCTTCTCTGGTTTCTGTATTACACACAGAGGAACCAGGGCTCTCACACTGAAGTGCTATGGAGGAGAAGAAAGTTGCCCATCAGAACTGAGAAACGGTAGACACAAGCTTTACCACAGACAATCAGAGCAGCGTTTATGTAGGGAGAAACAAGGTTTCTGATCTATATCTAGCGTTCTTTCTATTACAGGCTCTTTTTACCCCTTCCTCAGAAATTATGCAAGAGGGAAAGACTTACAGACCTGGTCCTTCGACTCTCAGGTTAGTGCAAAACACTGTCGACCAAGGGATAGAAAGCTACCTTCTGTCTTTGGAGGATGGGAGCACTTCCCCACAGGAAAAGAATGATGCCACTGCTTTGTACTCAGGCCCTTGGAACAAGGCAGGGCCCATCAGATAAGGAAGGAATCCTTCCTCCCCACCCCCGCAAGAGCAGCACAGACCCAGACACCAGGGCTGAGTGGCATCTGCTTATTGTTCTGGCCAACTCCACAGAAGCTCTCATGTGGTATCTGCAGAGGAAGTGAGTGTATCTAGGAAAGTGAATAGATCTCTAAAGAAAAAGATTTTGCTGTTCTTATGTGAGGCTGTTTCTTGGGAAAGAGGTAAGCAGAGCAGCCAAAACTTCAGAAAGAATCATGGAACATGAAGGGTCCTTTCTGAAACTACTTGGAAATCAAGACACTGGGACCCAATCGTTGACATTTCTATCTTACTGCTAGCAGATGCATAGCAAGGCTTGGTTTGACAAAGGGATGAGCCTGAGATAAGGTAATGGGAAACTGTTCAAAGAATTTGAAGAGGTGTTTGGAGCTGGACTGCCATGGCACTTTATATTTAAGAGCAGTTTTGATCAGAATCCTATCTGAATCAGACATCAGGGCTGATGTTTGAAAGTTTGGTATTGCACCTTTAAGTTTTGATTCAAATCAGCTCCAGGTCTGAACAAGTACACTTCAAGAACTTTCACAAAGAGAAACTGTTGAGTTTCATGTTGAATCTGCAGTGCTGCACGGCACTTTTATTAACTTCTCTTTCATACCACGCCTTAAACTTAGGACTCCTCTCTGATAGACTGATAAAGCTTCTACCCTTTCCTTCAAGCCGCTCCTTGAGACAAATCTCCACTTTGCTTTTACAAAAGTTAAGCAAGAACAAGTTGGGGAAATAGGTGGGAAAAGGGAATATTCAGTATATATAACTGGGACTATTACAAAGCTCCTTGCACGTATTCCTGAGAAACAAAATGCTGTATACTTGTCTCGCAGACTTTCATGCATTACTCATCTGCTTAAACTGTCTTCCTTCTACATGTTTGCATCTAGCTCAGTGACTAAGGCTTTTCTGCTGTTTTGTGACAGCTGGATGTGAGGACTGTGTTAGAAGCAAGGAACGTGCACAGCATAGCAGCCTTTCAGAGATGGCTCAGGGTGGGACTGGGCTCTGGACCTCACAGTGCCCCTGAATGGAAGAGGTGAGTCCCTGAGAGGATGGAAAGAAGGATGCTCTGCCATTGCATCTTTTGGGAGTGGCATCTCTGAACTGGAGGGGCAGAATATGCTTCTGCTTCTACTCCTGCAGGTGTGGCTTGAGAAGGGCTTTACCACCATGACTGCCCACACGCTTCTCATGACTAGCTGCCTCACTGGGCTCTCCCTGCTCTCTCAGCCTTGGCCTGGTATTCATCTATGCCTGGAGAAGAGGTTTGGCCTGTTTTCAGCTCCTTCTCTTCTTTCTGCAGCACTGGGGTGGCTTCTTCATGCCCTTGCTGGAGCCCTGGAGCTTTAACAGCCAGATCTCTGTTGGGTGCTTCCTCAAAGGTGACCGGTCACCCCACTCCACTGGTCTCCCCTCCCCCCCACCCCCCACCTGGCTTCACAGCTGTTCCTTAGGCAGCTTCTGTCTCTGTGCTCTGCTGCTGCTCACAGATGCCATCTCGGTACTTTATCTCTTTCTGCAGGTGGTGTCTGGTTATGAACAGCCCCTGCTGCTCATTCTTCCCCCAGAGATGGATTTTCTAGGGCACATCTCTGACCTCAAGTCCTGCTGGATATTTGGCTTTGCTCCCAAGAAGACATCCCTTCGCTGGGACTTCTTTCTAAAGAGTTATCAGTTTTTACACCAACCAACTGCTCTTATATTCTGAATCACTGACCAGCTTCCCAGAGGACACGTTGCTCTTCAGGTAGAGTGGGATGAGTACAGCAGCCCCAGCTGGTCTGGCTACATCTAAGCATGGTGAGGTAGCAGGTATGACATGGAATGGCATGGCATACATAGAAACATTATGACTGCTCTTTAAAACTGCAAAATAAATAAGAAATAAGGAAATTACATTGACTTCAATTCAATGCCCCTTTCATGAACTGGGTCTCCTGTTTTGTAACTCAGTGTACTGTTTGTCCCTATAAATATGTCAGTGATCCAGTATGAAAAAAGTGTACATCAGAAACAGGAGGATTTTGTCTTCCTTGTAGCTCACCAAGAAAGTATGATTTACAGCAAGAGCAGCATTGTTATACATTTAAAGCAGGTAGTCCTTGTAGTCAGCAAGTTGTGATGATAAAATACGAGTGCTGCCTCCATATTCTCTACGGTACCAGCATGCAGGCTGCAGCCCCAGCCAGCCCAGGCAGCGAGGACAGCGAGCACGAGAGGCGGGAGGGAAGCAGCACAGGATTGCTGTGTCTATCCTTGGACTCGGCCAGCGTTCACAACGCCTTTCGTATTGTCCCCCCCATCCCTGAGAGCTGCTTGAAGTTTTAGGTGGGAAATGTTGGGACTAATATGTCTGCAATGATAGCTCTGTGTGCTGGGTATTAATGCACTTGTTATCATAGATACCTCAGGGTTTGTTGCTACCGTAAGTGCTCTTTCAAGAGGAGTTATTGATGTTTACAGGCGTGGCTTTGCATACAGAGTTTCAGGCCATTGATGGTCTTTTCTATTAGAAGATATAAAGGATAACTTTGAACAACAACAAATCATAACACTTCCATTCCTGCTTCAGCTCCATGCTAATTGTCTACAGTGTAGTAAGAATCTCTGATAACAGCTTTTCAACTACTTAAAAATATCTGTTCTGCTTTTTGGGATCTGCTCACTGAAAATATCTGTCTTCCTGGAGACTCTTAGGAGAAACCTTATAATTTCACTATTGCCTTAATTTGTATTTGAACATCAAGCTAAGAAAGATTAAACTACGCACAGCCTATGCACAGATTGCAGCTATGGACAGATTTAAGGCTGGAAAAATAATCACTGACTCATTAAAAAGCTTAATTCAACTCCATTGAACAAGAGAACTGGGATGTGTCGTTTCTTTCAGGAGCTCCTTTCCAAGCTCCCATGCAGATAAGGCAATTTGCTCTCACACTGGAGCACAGGTGAAAATTTGTTCTTGCCTGTAGCAGCTGGATATGAGCACTGTATTACAAGGCCTGTATTGAAAGTGTTCACACAGCAGAACTCGTCTTGGAGGGAGGTTTCAGAGAGGGCTGGGCAGGCAAACTGCAGAAAACTAAAATAAAGAGAAGAACACTCAGCTAGAAATTTCTGTTTAACACTTTCTGAGTGCTGGATTACTGTAAAGGTCAGACCCTAAAGGAGAAACCTTTCCTCTGGAAAGAAGGCCTGATCCTTCAGGGCAAAGACACAGAACTGGGCAGTAGTGCGCCTGGAGGGAGCCTGGAGCAGGACAGCAGGACAAGGGAAATCTGTCCCTCCCAGTGAGCCTACTGGTGCATGGCACAGCAGTGTCACTCTTGTCTAGCAACCATCCGATGGACTAATGCCTACAGTGGCGATTAAAACACTGTCTCTTCAAACGCTCTCATTTCTTAGCTTGCACTCTGGACTGTTTTTATTTAGGGCTATCGAGAAAGATGAAGAAAATGCATTAAATACTTAAAACTTACTAAGCTGCAAAGGAAAATAACATTGCTAAACCACATTTTCCTTGTTTTCTCCCACCTGTGTTTGTCTTGCCTGTTTTGACTGTGGGTGTCTTTGGAGCAAGTCCCACTGCTAATCTGTGTTGACATTTCCTTGTAAAAATGAACTTTCTTTTCCACTGGAACTTAGACACTTTCTTTACTACACACAGCTAGGAATATAAAAGAGAAAGCATGTTCACACAACTTTTGGTCTAGTTAGCATTACACAGGAATTTGATAGATCAAAGCAAATTCAATATTATTCCTTCAGTTTTTTAGTCTGTTTGAGTACAGATGCTGCAATGTGAGCAGGCATCAGTGTCACACGGTGGAAACTTCAAGATGAGAGGCTGTAAAGATAAACTCTATCTTGGCAGAGAAGGTCTGAAGGAATTTTCATTCCCTCAGATATTCTAGGAAAAGTGGGATTCATCCCACCTGACTCTTAGCACTGATGTTATAGACATGCACCTCCGGCTATGTAGGCACCTTTTGGAGTTAAAGGAAGGAAATAGGCATTCCAACAGTACAGCTCATTGCCCCTGATTTTGACATCTACCTTAGGAACTGTGATTTGGAATTTCTTTTTTTCTTACAAGGTGGGTCTAGACATCTAGTTCAGATGTAGATACTGAGACTGGGAAGGTCTAAAGCTGAACAGAGAAGTCTCACTTCAGCCATGTACGTACCAGCCCCTGTATAGTTTGGAAAAACATATGTAGGTTGTGGAAGGGAACGCTTTGGAAGATAAACCATTATATCAATCTATATGTCCACTGTGGGTATGCTACATATGTAGCTGTGCAATAAGTGATACTGTTAATAAAGAGAAGGTTTATTCCTACTGACATGGAATCCATATGGTACATGAATATTATGCCAGTGAGATCCACAGGACACGAGGAAATGTGATTAACTGCTAAACACAATAACCTGGAAAAGGAGCAAAAGAGCTGCGCAATCCCCTCTCCAGAATTATCTTGGCATTGTTCTAATGACCCCTCCGATATTTCACAGACCTTGATGACACCCATGATCTCTTGTACTCTCCCTCTCTCCATGGCACGTTATGGTTGTTGGTCTTCTGCTATTATATCTGCAAGATGCTGCAAGGTGGTGAAAAACTCTTTCAGCCTGAGTGAAGCAGATGTTCTGTTGATCATTCTGGGTGAGCTGTTGATCGCAGGGGTGGGTGTTTGCTCTTGGAAAAGGCTGGACAGAATTATACTGGTGATTCCTTTGATGTTGCTAGCTCCTGATGTTCCTAGCTCCTGGAAGAGAGGACAGATACCAACAAAATATTGCCCTCAACATCCAGCATAAACGTTGTTACAGGCAGTGCTCACACCAGGAAAAAACTCAGCCTATGAACAGCAGGAAAGGGATAAATAACCATGTAATGTCTGATTGTGTCAGCTCCCAGAAGGGGAAAAAATCAGCAATGCTTGCAGAGTCTAAAGGCATGGAGCTGCCCAGTGGAGAGAAGGCTTTCTACCAACATGCTGTGGACAGGTTTGGGGACTCAATTACCAAGCACGGCAGAAGAAAGAAACTAGCCATTTGCAGCTATGCTGTTAGACTGGTGACCAATTATATCCCATCTAGATTGTATAACAGCTGAAAGATATTTCCAGTAACACTGGTAAGTCATGATATTAGGCAGAAGATGTACGACCAAGTGCAGGCAACATACAGTCTAAACCATTTTGACACGAGTGGGAAATGCACGTTGCTGAAGAGAAAACAATAAACATAAGCCGTTATCACTTAACTTTTTTAGACGATGTGCTGGGGAAAGGGGAAGGAGGTCACCTACTGCTGGGTCACTGGTAGAGCAGTGTTTAATCACAGCACACCGCCAAAATGCACTTTAGAGAGGAGGCATGGCTCAAGTCAGCATTCTAGCAGCTGATAGGGACATATTTCTCAGACAGCAGTGGCTTGAGGGTAGCAAGAAACTAGATCACTGAGTGGCGCCCTTGGAAAATATGAAAACACAGGATCCCATTGACCCTGGAGCTCCTGTGGAAAGAAGCAGCAACACCACAAAGATGCTTCTGTACAGCCACTAGGATTAGAAGAACATAGATCAGCAGCCCTAGGACCATGCAAAGAGAGACAAACTGAAAGGAATCATTGGGAAGAAGTCCCTCCCCATTACCATCTGAAATAATATCATTTGAGTAACGATAGCTCAAAGCTGAGAGTTACCATTGGTGCAGTCAGAAGCCTGCTCTGGCACGTTCTTGGGGGAAGGAGAGTGAGGTTAGGCATTCACCTATCTGACCACCTTTGGTTCAATTTTTGGCAGGGTGTTATAAGGCAAGACCTCTGCAGGCAGGTAAATGGATCTATCCTATTCAATAGGATGTGCAAGAAGAAGTTGCAAGAGAGGAGAGTCTGAAGGAGTCTCCAGGAAATCGATGTATGCCCATGTGGCTGTAATGTTAACATAAATTGCTCCATCTCTTATTAGATCTCTTAAAAATCAGCTTCATTTTACAAGTGTGAACCTTTTATGTAGTATTACCCAGCCAGCGATACACAGGATAGGCTAACCTAACACTAGTGTTAAAAGGATGCAAGTGTTTTTCTGACTTTCAATATACAAGTTTCCAAACTGTGGCATGCGGTAGAGATAACAGGTTATACTTTACTGGCTCTTCTCCCTTTTTTCAGCTGCTGAATTTCATTAAAAGGCATCTAAAATACATTAATTACTTCCCTAATATTCCTGTAATTGCTACTGCTTTGCCACAGGGAGGATACATGATAGGAAGTGGATGAGGAGGTGATCTTTTCAGATGGGAGAATGGGAAGGGAAGCGTTCATCAGTCAGTCCTTCTATTAAGATGTGATCCCAGATGATAAAGAAGTTTAAGGACCCCCGCTGCTTTAGCAGGTCTGTGTGTTTTCATTATTGGAGCTAGAGAATGAATTGCTGAGCTCACGGAGAGATTGCGTAGTTGCTGAGCTAGTACCTTCCTTTGAGTTTTGCATCCTTGTGGAATTGCTGATTTCAGCAGAACCACCCCTGATTTCCACTAGGATAAAGGAAGGGGGACTTTGTTGCCCCACTTTTATGGAAATTGTAGCCCAGTAACACTTTTTGGTGCTGATTTTATTTTTTCAGAAGGCGGTGACACAAAACCATTGTAGCACAGGAGGCAACAGCCTTCCTGTGGCATCAACCATCAGCCTCAAATATTCTGTCTGTCCTCACTAGCTGGTACGTCTCCACTCACTCCAGGAGGAATGACCTTGCTCCTGACTAGGTGCAGGGCTGGAACGTACAGTCACCTAGCAAAGAGCTCCACATGTGTTGCTTAGCGCTAAGGTAGGAGCTCATGCTGCCATCTCCTGACCTTCACAGCCCCGAGGGGCTGTGCAGCCTTCTTGCTCAGGGTACTGTGCTGCTGGTGGGTTGCAGAAGCTGCAGTCTTGAGATGGGTCATTTCAAATTTCCTCCTTAGCCTTGTGTCTTGGAGTAGAGCTTGCATGAACCAATTCACAAAAGTTGGAGGGCTCTCTCATTGGCTCATGAATGGTGATTATTATAATGAAAATGCTTTACCTGGAGCCTATACAGAAGTGCTTTACCTGGACGGTTACGCCAATAAACCTTTATTAAACGTTAACAGGAGAAAAAATACCTGCCTATTTGGATTCTGTTCATTGAATATGCATATAAGCAAATTTCAAAAACCTTTCCCCCTTTTTCAGTACGTTTATTTCTGATAGTGATGCTGATTTCCAATGGTGATAACAATATAGCTGATTACAGCTCGTTTGCATGTGTAAAAAGTGCAATGCAGTTTTGTAGGTGTGCTTAATCTGCTCCTTTGGCTTATTTCACTGGTCTACTACATCTTAGTGCATGGTGAGCTCCTTGGAACAGGAGCACTCTCTGTATTTACAACTGTGCTTCAGTTATTTAAAAAAGGAGTAATTAAGTAGCACAGTTGTGATGTAATAACAAATAATAAGGGCAGGCTTTGGAGGCCTTGAACCTCCAGGGCTTTCCTCTCAACCTGTGTTCAGCTCATGGTGTTAAACTGTCTGAGACTTCACCCGTTGTCATAACTCTAAGACAAAGCATTGCTATCCATAAATTAATTTACAGATAACAGCTATTTGAGCTGTAATATGAGACTACCAAAACTGATTTAGAAATTTAGGCATATCTCAGAACCAAGGCAGTTTTGAAAATCCTGCCTTATTGGAGGCTTCTGTTTTCTTTGTTTATACTTCTTTCAATACTAATCTTTCTAAGCATTGTACACCCTTCTGGGCACATTATTCTTACTATGCGTGTACAGAAACCAACATAATAGTGAGCCCTCTTCTTGTTGAGAAATACTGGGCACAACTTAGCAAGTAATAAGCCTAAGGGAAATCATAATACTAGTAAGTGGATGCCCACAATCAGATAATTTAGATCCACTTGTGACCCTCAGCTGCAGCCCAGACTCAGTTTTTTATGCTGTGGCTTCAGAAGGGTCAGGGAAGTGCTCTTAGGGCACAGGACTGAGCCCAAAGGCCAGACAGCTCTTTCTGGTGGGTAAGTGTCAAGGTTTGGAAAGCAGAACAGTGACCTTAAAGAGGATCCCAGACTGCCCCTTGATTCTTACAGCTGAAAACAGGAGACCTTCTGAGGCTTTTCACTGTCACTCGTTTTAATATCTAGGTAAGTTTTGATTCACTTCCAAATCAAACAGCATAGAAATATTCTAGAAATTAATAAATGTGAGAGTGAGGGATGTTTCTTGGCAAAATACTGTGCATACCTATTGCATGGCATAAATAATACATTGTAATAATTAATAATGATAAATAATAAATAATGCAGTCGGTTGCAGCACTGGGGGTTGTGAATAGACTTACATTTATAAAAGTTGAAATTCTTAGATAAAAGGATGATGTTTCTAGCAATAAGTTGTGACACTTTGCACAATTCAAATTATTTTAGCATGTAGCAAAGACATTTGGACACCCATCTTGTTTTTAAGTGCCTAACACCCAATGAGATTGGTAACAGTTACGTGCCTGCATATCTTTGAGCATCAGGTTCACATGCCAGCAAATCGATTGATCACAGTGACCCAAACTGCTCCCACAAAGCAGGAGCGGGCATAGAGTTGCACCAATAGTTGTGTGTCCCCTTAGAACAAAGGGCACAGAAAAAGCAGACTGAGGTAGCTGAAAAGCAGCCACAGAGCATCCGGAAATCTGTTGTTACATAAAACATACTTAATATTTACCCTTCTGTACTATTCATAGGTCTGTATTGCCTCTGCTCTTTCACTGAACTCATTTATGGGTCTTGCATATAGCCCCCATTCTAATAGGAAGTGGGAGAGCTGATTGACAGTCCATTGAACCAGATACTTCTTAGGGGAAAAATTGAAAAGGTTAATTATAATATCTCTTACTGCTTTAGTATTTCAGTGAGCCACAGTGTAAATATAATGTAAGCCTAGAATGGGAACCGATATTTTCCTGACACCTCCCCAAGCAGGCACTCCACATTTTATGATGCTGAAGAGTCAGAGAATTCAGATCCTGTTCCTCTGTACTGCAAAACAGGGACTTTCAAACAGAAAAATAAATTTGTTGGCTTTAACAATATATATTTTTGGTTAACTTAGCAGTTTCAAAAGTCCCTGCTTTCCCATGAATTCAAATGGGAGCTGAATTCTCCGAGTTCTGCTCTGCTGCAGACTGTCATGTTGGCAGTCTGTAAGTCATTTATTTATTATTTTTCACTGTAAGCGCAGCACCTTTTTCAGTGATTTGATTTTTTAGTCAATTATATATAGTGGTTAGAATGGCTGTTGTATTCCACTGCTATTTCATTTAAAGATACATTGCTTGAGCCTCCCTTCAGCCAAGTACTTAGGCAGGTACCCAACTCAAAGTGCAGCACCATCAACACTGAGTCATCTGTTTTAAATTGGGCACTCCAGCTGAACCAGGACCTTTATTAGGCAAGTACAGTTTTAAAGACTTCTTTGCCTTTTGTCATGAGGCATAACCCACTGTCATCAGTGGAAAGTTTTCTTGAGCGCAGACTTTGTCCCTGTATTTCCAAGGCACAGATCTCCCCAGTGATCCTGTTTTATCATGTGTTTTTATCACTCCATCCCTAATGTCTGTCACTGCACAAGAAGAAGGGAAATGAAAAGAAAAATGCAGAGGCAGGAAGGTGGCAATTTAGGGTCTGTGCATCTGTGTGACAGGCATGCTAAAGCAGAAGAAAGAAAAACATTTAGGAAGTTCTGTACAACCGCTGCTCAACTACAAGACCACCCCACTGCAGGTAAGAAATGAGAAATTTTGAGGGCTGCTGAGCACTAACTCTTCACAGTAGATCAATGCTCAAAGTTATTTAGTGCAGTTGTTTCTGTAATTCTGACACTGATAAAATTCTGTGTTCTCTGGCCCTCAAGCACCTCCCTCTCACCCGTGCAGTGATCTGGTATTAGTACGCTGAGGCTGTAATGAAAACCGTATCATCAGCTGGGCTGTGTCAAACCCTGCATTTTCGTCATCTTGTGCACGCTTCTCTCCTTGTCTGGGCATTGGTCTGTGCATCTGCAGCTTATACATGTGTTTTGAGGGGAATCAGATGGTTGCTGCTTATCACTCTGTGTGTAGTACTTCCACAGAGCTGGGAAGTTCTTTTTTCTGCATTTGTACAGTGTGAACTCCTTACTTCCATCCCAAATACAGGTTAGGATTCCAGGTGAGGAGGTAGCGGATACATGTTGTGCAGGCAAGAAGAACAAGGCACTGATGCTCCGGGCAGATTTCCATACAGGCTGAGAGCCTGGGCTGTTTGTGGACAAGGGAAGCTCAAATTTCTGTTTCTTTCCTGTGGCAGTTGACAGAGCATCTCTTGGTCTTTGACCCAAGGTCTCCTAATATCCCTTTACACAGACACAGGGTGGAGGCAGAGGGGGTGAAGAGGGAGAGGAGGGGATAGAGAGGGATGTATGAAAGGAGGGAGGGAGGGAGGGAGGGAAGGAGGGGGGAGAGAAAGAAAAGAAAAGAGAGAAAGAAAGAGAAGGGAAAGGAAAAGGAAAAGGAAAGGAAAAAAGGAAAGGAAAAAAGGAAAGGAAAAAAGAGAAGAAGAAAAGAAGAAAAAAGAAAAGAAAAGAAAAGAAAAGAAAAGAAAAGAAAAGAAAAGAAAAGAAAAGAAAAGAAAAGAAAAGAAAAGAAAAGAAAAGAAAAGAAAAGAAAAGAAAAGAAAAGAAAAGAAAAGAAAAGAAAAGAAAAGAAAAGAAAAAGAGTAAGAAGAAAAAGAGAAAAGAAGAAAAAGAGAAAAGAAAAACGGAAGAGGGAAGCAAAGATTCGAGACTTAAGAGGAAGTACTAATTTCATGATACCAACTGACGCCCTTAGGAAAAGCATACAAGTGAGAGGTTATTTCACATCCAACACAGAAGCAGCAAACTTCAACCTAAATACATGTTGGGAACATTTGTCTGAGTTTAATTTAATTATGTTAATCAATTAAACATGCTGAGAGAAAATGGTGGTTGGCACCAGTGTCACTGAGGGGGCTTTCCCGGGGATCAAGGTTTCTTGCTCTGGTTCTAGCCTTGAGGAGAAGTTAGTGGCTGCCCTATGGATGGAGGAGCAGCTGGTCAGACATTACACAGCCTCTAATGCAGGGCTGGCTTGTCAAAAATTGAAGAAGCCACTCTCACCCCAAACTGAAGCTCCCAGGGGGGAGATGGCAAAGCCACTTGAGAAAGCTTTGCGGGAGGCAGCTCAGCATTGATGGCAGCAGCACAACATGCTGGTAGCTTGCAGCTTGGCCGGACCCTGCCTGGCCCTGCCATCTGTGTGGATGTCTCCCAGACCCAGTCCCCACGGACTCCACGCAGCACCACACAGGCTGTCCCTACAAGCCCAGCATGGTTAATCTGCTACCTGATTCACTGCTGTGTGGATACTCAAGAGCTGACTGTAATATAATACCATCTTTAAGAAACAGGATTTTATCACTTTTTCCCTTTTTATAGTATGGGAGTGACATATTTGTTCCATTCCTCTTAGGTATAGGAGTCTTAGCCTGTTGCACTTGGGTTTCTAATTCTTTCCCCATCCCTACCTATGAATCATAGGGTTTTTCACCTTTTGTTCCACTTACGCACAACACGCAGCTGGGATACTTCTTCATTTACACTATTTTGCACATCTTGAAGAAGTGCTGCCTGTGCTACCAAGCCAACACACGTATCCCACACAGATGTTAGAGCTCTTAAGACCCAAAGAGAATGTGTCTGAGAAAATTCAAGAACAGGACATGGGAAGAGACAATCTCGCTTCTCTTCATTCCTAAGGAGAATAACAGCAAGTACAGCAGCATAAAATTAAAACCAAAGCCAACATGTAGGGAAAAAAGAAAGTATCCAACATTTGACAGATAGACAGGACTGACAAATAGACAGGACAGACATGGTTATGGCATAGAAAGTGTTTGGATAAATAATATTTATTCTAACACTTCATCATCACCATATCAGCTAGACACTTTGTTGGTGGGGTGAAGAGAAAAATAAAATTTATCTTGCCATTTTTGCTTTACTAGGGAATATGTAACAGTTGGCAGTGTAATACACTTTTTATTTTCATGAGTTATGGATGTGCATGGCCATCCCTAAAAAATTGAAATAAAAACTGTATTACACCGCCAAGTCTCATATATTATATTTATACCATACCAGAGGAGGTGTCTGCAGAGCAACTATAGATATAAACTTTTATTATATCTATAGTTTCTCATGTTATTAGTATAGTTGTGAAAATAATAGGATTTACTGAAGGTTGTTATTCCCCCCAGCATCACTGATGTGGTATAAACAATATATTGACCTTTTGGATCTTTTCGAACCATTGCAATGGGTTTGAAAACATGGTCACCTGATGTGAATAGCCTGAGCTCTTGTCCCCAGCCAAAGGCAATGGGCTGATGGTACCTTTGTAAGGCAATATTCAGATTAGCCTCATGAAGTACACCCTGGTACTACTGACTGCGCCTCTCTTTTCTCCTCAGCGGGCTGGGAGTCCTAACCAAACTGCAGCCCATTAAATAAATACAGAGAGGGCATGAAGGCCCCAGGCTGCAGCAGACTGCAGCATGCTGTAGTGCTCCATCACGGTGCTTAGGTTCCTACAGGAGAACGACACAGAAATTTGCCACTGAAATTGGTGAATTGCACAGACCTTGTTAAGCAAGACCTTTGCAAGACAATTTCAGGTTTTCCAGATGGCATTCATATTTCTGGACTGATTTCTCACCTACCCCCAAGGCAAAACCCTTGCCTTGTAGGGATGCGTTGGCTGCCCCCTTTTCCTTAGCCCTCCAGAGCACAGCAGAAGAGCAGGCGGGAGCAAGCACCTGCTCAGTCCTGCCAGGGAGGTCCCGCAGCACTCAACACTGCAAGGCCACGGCAAAGGACCCTCACAGGAGGAGCCTCTGGGTACTGGGTCAGCCCTGCTGATGGGCACAATGATGCTGGGGAAAAGTATGGGGGAAGAAAGCTCTCACAGGCACTCACTGTAACGCGGGTGCGCTCCGCTGTCCTGCGCACACGGTGGAAAAGCAGCCTCGCTCTGATGCAAGGGAAATGGGCTCATTGACAAGTTGCATTTGCTTCCTGTAGGTGCACAAACGAACCCGCTCGAGCCTTCTGAGCTCAGAGGCACAGGAGAAGCCAGGAGCACCTGTTTACTGATGGGAAAAGCCATTAGAAATGGGTCTGGGAAAACAGCGTATTTATAGCCTCGCACAGCACCATATGGTGCATGGTAGCAGAAATCTTCACGTGAGAGATGAGCAAATGCAAATTTCAGCTTAGGTTTGATTTTTTTATTATTATTCTTTTAGCAATCATGTTATTTGATTTGCTGTCCTTGTCTCTGAGTGCTCAGGCTGACTTGGTTGTATCTTGCCCCTTGCTTTCTGGAGAAGGCTGTAGGGGCATACAGCTTTAATTGTTTAAATAAGCCTATATCCACTGGAGGAAGCGGAGGGGGAAGTATGGAAGAAAAGATATGCCTGGGGATGACAGGCTGAGAAGCTGAAGTCAAAAGGACACGTAGCTCAGGCCCTTAGGACTGGAAAAGCAGCCCTTAGAAATTTGAGGTCAGTTAAGCCAGAGGCAAAACTGATTTCTTTTTAATCAAGCTTAATTGTTTATATTAACACATGCATTTGTGCACAGTGAGCCAGCTCACCTTTTTAGCAGATCTTTAAAGAAAAAAATTTTAAATATTTTGGGTTTTTTTGGCAAGGATATCTCTAGGCCTAAGTCTGTAAATGACATTTGGGTTTATAGGGCACTGATGTAGTCCTTCGAAAATGCAGCTGTACCTTGCTATTAATGCACATCCAGCTCAACCCAGAAGATTCTTAATTTCCTACCCTCTTGCCATTCCCCTGTTCATTTTAAAACCAGTGTAGCTCAACTGCAGTGCTTTTCTATAACACCTGCAAGTTCGATCTTCTCAGAAGTGATCATGAGGCAAGGATTGTACCAGCCCCGGCTCCTGGCTGGCACAACTCTGGGCCACTAGGCTGCAAGTATTCAACAACAACTTCAAGTACAAAATCTTCTAAAATAGCAGTCTGAGTAGTCTTACATCAATCTTTCCCACCTTTCTTTGCACCTCGGCTCATGGGATACCAGATGGAGAATGAATTTGTATCTCCTGGTGGGACTGTACCTCTGGGTCAGGACCAAAGTGTCTGAGGAGGTCTCTACGGTGGTGTCTGCAATGGTCCAGGGCTTCCTTGGTAAGCAAATAGCATCCTCCAAAATCTGGGGCTATCTATCCACCATCACACCACACACCTGCCACAAGCCACATGGCAAAATGCAAAGGACGTGCTTTTGTTAATGTGTTAAAGTAACTGATGGTTCACCAAGAGGCCTATGTAACAATTGTAGTTTTGCTGATTTATTAAGTGCCAATAGTGTTTTAATACTGTTTGTGTTTCAGAAATAAAGATAGTCACTGCCCTGAAGGCTTACAGTCTGAAAGACAGATTCACACAATACACAACTCCCTGTGGATACTCAGAAGAAAGATTTTTTCTTTTTTAAGGAGCTATTCTGATTTAATTTGCTTCTTTAATGTGATATTGGAGCAGTGTGGGGTTGAGTGTCAGCCAGCTGAAAAAACTCCTCTGCTGAGCTACAAAGACTCATATACAAGAGGAGTATTGGCATATGGAGGGAGGGGGCGTGCAGCCCCAGTCGGACTTGATCGGAGTTTCAGGACATGAATTCCTGGTGATTTGCTCCTTGATCAACAACCTCTATCAACCTTCTGTTTACCGGGAACTCCCACCTGTCAGCCCGAGCCAGGGAAGTTAAGCCACAGGGAATTCCCTACAGTAAGGCTTGGTGTTAAAGGACGTGCCAGCGAGGTGATGGGAATTTCTGCCTGTTCCACAGTGGGGTCATTGAAGCAGGCAGCGTATGTGGTACGAGGAGGCAGAAGGGCTTAAGCTTTTATAGGCCCCTCATGTACAGTGAATTTGGCACCCACCTAGAGTTTGTTTCGCTCCATGGTCGGGATCACCAAGATGGATGCAGTTGATAGAAAAGGGCTGACGTTCACCCAGCCTCTGGAGCCCGGAGAGTTCTCACACACTGCCAGAGAGCAGCATCCCAGGAAGCAAAAGGGCAGGAGTGGCACCTCCAGGAGTTCCTAGATCCAGGCATCCACACCTGGGTCTGCATCTGAATGCGTGCACAGACGTGTGAGCCTTTGTCAGCCTAAAATGGCCTGGAGAGTCAGGATTTTAAGGGGCTGGCAGCAACTTCTGTGGCATCTTGCAAGGTCAGTGCCAATAAAAGACAAAATCAGGCGGGCATCCCTCCGGTGTCTCGGGAGGCTGACAAGCTGCTTTCTGCAGAGCACACATGGCTTCCTCCACCACAGCGGCCAGAAGGGCTCTGCTGCTTGTTTCCCACGATTCCACCCAGTGCCCCGCACCCCCCCACGGCATGAGAGACATTAGTCCTTGTTCTTTCACTTAAAGCAGTGCCAAAATCAATTTTGAAAAATTATCTCAAAGTTACTTTCAACTCGATCTGGGTGTTTCTTTACTGCTAGAATATCACCCCATACACTGGAATCGTTATTACATCACACTAATCTAATTTAAATGCATTTTTACTGTACTTGGTTTAATGAATGTGGAATGTGTCACTATGAAATTGCACCATTAATTTGATAAATAGGACTTGAAGGTATAATTTTTTCCAGCATTGCAGACTAATGAAGCTAAAATACATATATAATAAGAAGTGTAAATAATAAATTATTCTTAGGAGCAAAAAAATTAATTAGATCTTACCACAAATTGCATCTCAATGTCAAAGTTTTTTTACACTACTGACTTTCAAACTAGTTGGAACACGACTGTGATCCTTGGAAAGTTTCTCAGGTAATTACTGTGTGTACACATATTTGGGGATATACCTTAAGAAACTACTTTAGTTCATACTGGTCCTTCACATACAGCTTTCTCATGTTCCCTGCTGTCACACCTGAATTTTAATACCATTTAGAGGGATTCCTGTTATTATATGTTCTAAATCTCAGCATTTTATTTGTTCTTTAAGACTTGAGGAAACTTCTTTTTATAATTTCCAGCACTGATGAGAGCAAAATTAGGACATACTGCACGCAACTTCACTGCAGAAGCAACCGTGCCCCCGCAGCCAGTTTGCTGCTTCTGCCATTGAAATCAATGGGAGTTTTTGCCACTGACTTCAATAGGAGAAGAGACTACTGTACAAAGCACACTACTTTTCACCGGTAATGGAAATGTCACAGCAGTGCCATTCAGGAAGGAAACCAAGTGGAGGGAAATTAAAGAGGAAACTCCAGTCTTGTGCAGTTTAGTTGCTGATAGCTCATCTTGCTCAGCCTACTGCACCCTCAGCCGGTTACACAGCGCTGCCTGGTTTCGCATTCTCTGCCTCTTTGTCATTTCTTATTGAGCCCACAAAGAAAGGTTTTATCTCACTCCTCTGGAAAAGAAAGCACCTAGAGATTGGAGAGATCAGGTGGCATTTCACCTCTACTTTTCTTCAATCCCAGCTGGAGAGCTTTGAATGCTCCATGCAGCCAACTATTCTCTGACTATTCTATAGCTAGATGAAGGACCATTGGCCAAAATGTCATCTTTAACCTTATTTTCTATTCATAGTCTCTAGTTTAACAACCAATATTTTTACTTCCCATTGCTTGATTTGCAGCCAAAATTCTGACATGTTATCAGTTTTGTTGTGAGATACGGCATTAAGCCTTACTAACGGGTAAACACAAGGATTTTCATTAAACCTTCTAAATCAACCCACCTCCTGCTTCTTCAGGTGGAGGAAGGCATTGACAAGGAACACTCCTGAAGTGTCTTACAGCTATTTTCCCCTTGCAAGCAGAAGGAGGGAGAGATGAGTGGCAGCTTTTAAAGGAGGAAAAAGTTAGACAAACATAAAAGGGTTTGTGAGATTTCCTTTTTTAATGGCAAAGTTTTCCAACAATAAATCACAATTCAGTCCATGCCATTAGTTTTGGGGGCATTATATCCCCTCATTAAAGTGCATAAACAATTATATTTATTGAAGGTAATGTACTGTGTAGTGCATTATAACGACACTCATTAACATATGTAATCATCATTTGAATGGGCTTTACTACAATGTAAACTGATAATGGCGTGATTACCCACTGGGTTATTAACTTTTCAGTCCTAAGATAATAAAAGGTGATACAAGAAACAAAAAGAACATGTGCATTGCCCTTCACATGTGATTTATGTGTTTCACTGTGGAGCTATGAACACAGGCACCCATCATTGGGGAGACTGGCTCTTTATTGCACATTGTATTTGACAGAATAATAAATGTAGCTGAATGGTTCTTGGGTGGGTGTCTGGGGAAAAAAAGTCCTGCGAATAAGGCAGTCACTACTCCAAACTGCAAGACCTAGCAAAGGAAATAATTTTGTCTGTCTCTCCGTCTCTCTCTCACTGGCACTGTGTGGCTTACAGATCTTCATACGCTTTGTCAGACTCACACAGATTAAGGAAAAAAAAAATCCATCTTCTTTATATGTTTCTCCCCCTCCCTCCTGCTCAGCCTGCTACACGCTCCTCTGCCTGGGCTATAATTGCTGGTTATGAGAAAATGAAGGGAGGCACTATGCTAAGGTACCTGTGTGCTAAGGTATTCATATTATGCTAAGTGTATGCTTGTATCAAACAGATGGTTTCAGGTATTGAAATGCAGCTTAGCTGCAGTATCAGAGAATAGATTTATCTGTTTGCTGGAGCTTCTTTTCTATAAAATGCCTATTTGGAGGCATCAGAGGTATTATAAATACAGCTTATTTGTGTAATTTATCAGCCCTCTCCGGGGTTTGTCTCTATGGAATCTTAGTGCCTTAATTTTAATGAATGAATCTGAGTTTGTTTTAGGAGGGGATGAGTTAAGAAATATTAAAATAAAAAAGACTCACGAGCAGCCATTCAAAAAAGCGCCAGTTACCAATAGACAGGGCTTCTCCAACATTAAGTGGCATATATATGCTAAAGTGAAAAATGATGCATAAGTCTGCAGTGCCTACAGTGAACTGAAATACATGGGATATGACTGAGACGTAGCAGTAGTAAGACCCATTTCTCCACTGTGCTTTGACTTGCAGACAAGGTGCAGATACGCTAGTAGACGATAGGAGCTTGCTGTGACACAGAGCCATGCTGAAGTGTGTGGAGCCAGTGCCTGGAGAGTTCCCAAGTGGCAGAGGAACAGTCCGATAGCACTGAGCCAAACTCTTGACTGTAATGCAGAGGGTGTGACAAGGACAAGAACTGGGGTGGTCAGAGCACACCTGGGTCCAGCTGCTCTGCGCACCTTTGGGACCATGTGCGACAAGCGGCACAGCCTTGCAACTGTGCTGGCAGACGTTAGCAGCCAAACAGACCCAGCCACAAAGCGGCAGGATAAAAAACCAGTGCCCAGACACAAAAACACAAACCAGCCCGCAACCCTGAATTTGATGGCAGATACCACCAAGCAGAGAAACAGGAGGGAACACCACTGAAGAAGAGTTAATGCTGCCATTAAATCATACTCATGTTAATATAGTCATCTCTTCCTTTAGAAATTGTTTGAAGAGAAATTGTTTGGAACTTCTATTAGTTTGGCATTCCTTTAAGGAGTCCTCTGTCAGTCCCTGGCCCCTGAAGAAGCTAAATATCTGCACTTTCAGCTCTCCATGGACTTCTAGAAAGCTCTGGGATGGTTTATGGTTTTCCATTAGCCAAGGGTCTAATAGAGTCCTGAGATCCGTTAAGTGGGAAATTCTTCTCATGGAAAGCAATATACCGTAATTCTTTGCTAAAATCTGAGCCCACACAAGAAATCTGAGCTTGTGGTAAAGACCAGGGTGCAGTAAGTTTGTGCAGGAAATTACTTCATACTGTTTGCTATTGGCCTATTTATCCATGACATTTTAGACAACAGGCGTGATCGACTTGATTCGCTCTTGAACCAAATGGGGCAGATGCTCATCAGATGACTGGCCCTGTGGACGGGAGCTTTAAATCATGTCCTAGTACTGCAGATGCCTCGTTAGTGATTTGGAAACTGCTAAGGGGCTAAGGAGAATGAGAACACCCTTCTCTTCTCTGGTGACAGCATTTTTCCAGATCAGCTGTACTCATTTAGGGAGTCAGCAAGGGCTGTGAACCTTGCATTGCTCTGACCTCCCCCTGGAGCAGGCAGACTTGCTGCTGCGGTAGTGCCACAAACAGCAGAAGTGAATCAAACCCATTGTTCTTTCCTGGCCATGCTAACTTGACTTACTCTTATGACTGAACTATTCCTACAGTGTATGAAAACCCACAGTGAAAAATACAAAATTAGAGAAATACGGTATGTGAAAATACTCTATCCTACCTGAAAGCTCAAAGAATCAATGGCTGCTTTTGCTATTGTCAGTTCCAGCCGATAACATCAATGCTTATTCCCACAATGTTTCTTTTCTTATTTCCATCTGTTCAAATTTATGTTTTAGCAAGGAGAAGATTAGAGATAAAAATTATTATGTTTGGTAGCATTTACAACAACTTGGAAGTTTAAAGGTCTCCATATTTCCTTCAAAGCATCATCCAGTATCATGGGTTTTCAGATACTTCACTATTCAGGAACTACTGCACGAAAACAATGTGTAGTTTAATTGGAGGACTTTTAAAGACAGGGAAGTAGGGGAAATTAGCATATGCCATGCAGAAGCTCTCTCTGGCAGCACTGGAAAGTCAATTGATTTCAAAGGTCTGACCCCCCACCCCAGGCAGTGTTCTCACCCCACCTCCCCAGAGAGGAGGAAATACCTGGCATTGCTCTGGAGTAATTCCTGCTGCTTCACATTCACAGCAGCGCTGGTGGCCTTGGGGACAGGGGGAGCAAATCCTCCTGCATCTACTCAGAAGTTGTGTTAGGGGAGAGGCATTCAGAATGGGTATAGGGAATCAAAACCGAGCAAGAGACTAACCTCTATGGTAGTACTTGTGGCACTGTGCTGAAGTAGCCCAGATTTCAGAGCAGCGCAAATACTGCATTTACGTGGCTTGCCAAAGCAAAGTATGAGCAAGCATTTACTGAGGAGCAGGAGGTGTAAAACCTGCCTCAGACTGGCATCTGGTCTTTGCTCTCAGATACTATTGTAGTCCTTTGTTGCAGGGAACAACTGTTGAGCAACTTGAGGATTGTGGTTAATCCAGGGAAGACGTGAAAATGAAAGAAGGGAGAGCCTCATGATAGTTTTCACTCTAAGGAGATATTTTCTTTGCCCTTGTGTCATTGTTCTTCTTGTTTTCAAAGTCTCAACACAAATCTAAGAGCTCTGCATGAAAGGTACAGTAGTCTGGGTATAATTACCACAGCTGCCACAGATGGCTCATTTTAACAAGAGACCCTAGGTAAACCTAGTTGTTTAGCCTGAAGCATAAACAAAAAAATATTCCACTTAAACAAGTGGATCTGGGTCTGCAGAGGTGAAGCTCAAATCTGCCTAGCTAAGTTCTGTCATTAAAGAAGTGCAAAAGACATTGATGGGACATGGGTCAGTTCAAAGCTCAGTTTTAATGTGTACCTGAGTAGTCTCTGAGGAGGAGGAGGTCTGGGTGTTGGGATGCACTTTGCCCTTCAGCTAGGGTCCCCTGAGCACTGCCTGTGAAGTGCAAAGCATCCTCCATTTCCTGGGAAGGGAAGGGAAATTTTAAAACTTGTGAAATTTTCCAGTGGCATCTACTTAGGCTCTCTAAGATACTTCATTTCAGAACAAATACTCCAAAGATCACATTCTGTTGTACACTACTACTAGTTGCATGCTATCAGGATTGAGGTTAGTATGTTTTGTGAATGGAGAACTAAAAAGACTCCTCCTGCCTGACAAACAAGCAGTACTCCAAATCAGGTCAAAGAAGATGAGGGTGCAGCAGACTCTGCAGAGAGGACATAAACACCTAAAATGGCTTTTCTTGCCAGAGAAAATAAGAGAGAATAAATGATTTTTAGCTTTCTTTATCTGTTCACGTTTGTGAACTGGAGCTCCGAGTCAATACATATATTCTTTCCGAATGCTCACAAATTAGTATCTGCAGGATACCTTTATTCCTTTCAGCTCTGTATCTCCACCTGCATCAGCAAACTCTCCTTAAAGAGGTCCTGCTGGCACTAGCTCATTAGCACAGAGATACTAATTTTCCTTTCCCAGACTCCTCTGCTTCTTCCTCTGCCTGATGTTAATGTCATTAACCATTCAGTCATTTACACCCATGTGTAATGGCCATTTTTGTTTTCTCCTCCAGAAACAGTTGCCCGTGCCTACATGCCTTTCCTAGGTATGCTGCTTAGCTAAGCCCGTGCTGTTGACCAGCACAACCTCTCCCCCTCTGTCCTTCAGCCACTCTCCTCTTAGCCCTCCCCAGTGCTGCTTCCACAGCTGTCCACTCCAGCTCCATGCATCAGCCGCTTTACCTGCTGCTTTGGTTTCCTTATGAACTATTAAAATACATTTCCTGAATGATTCACAAATACGGAGATGGACATTTCTGGTCTTAACACCAAGGTCCATCCCTCTTCCATGCATTTCACTTTTCTCACAGGACTGCAAACTCCAGCCTGGCAGCCTCCATCCCTCTACCTGTTCATTCCACAAGCACCTTTTCCACACAGCCCCCCACAGAGACAGAGTCCCATGCCATGCCCTCCTCTAGATCCCATCTTACGACATATGTCCATTATAACACTGGTGTTAAACGACAGCACCCTGACACCTCTGTAGGAAGCCTACTGACTAATGGGTATGTCTACTTTATTTCAAAAAGAAATGAGAGCCTAGAAGGTTTTTGTTGTGCATAAGACAAGAAGTAAGAGGTTTGTGTTATCACAAAAAACATTCAGGTTCATGTTAATGGTAAGGGAAGAGTACAGGCTGAGAAGAAGCTGCCTCAGAAGGCTGTAAAATCTCCATCAGTGGAGATCATTAGGCATGAGTTGCAGAAATGTCTATTAGTGATTTAATAGTTAGAAATGAACCTGCATTAGAAGAGTATATGGGATAACGTCGCGGGTCCCTTCCAGTCCCATGACTTTAACCTGTCTTTCAGAACTATGTGATCACGTGTGCGTTTACCTATCACTCTCTTTTTCTTCCTACTCTTCTTTTAGTGTGCTTTTTACCATTTGCTATTCCCTGGTTCTCTTTCAATAACCTTACTACTTATTTCACCCAGCCCAAGAGAGGCCTTGGTCCCTCTCGAGACTTCTGGGCATTACTGTAACAGAACCACAAAGATGTAATAACATTAAACCTTTGATTCATTCCCTAGCATAAGCTGTTGTGCTAGTGCTGCTGTATGCCAATGAAGCAGCTGCATTTTTTTTTTTCCTTGGTGAAGGGATTCGTGCATGCACAAATTTTGGAAAGCATTTGGGCAGTCCTTTGGGAAGAACAGCACTTAATAAATGTAAATTATTATTATTATTTCACCAACAGGAGTTGCAGAATCTTCAACTGGTCTCTCTGTTTTAAGAAAATATCCATGTGGGAAATTAGTGGGATGTGGTCACACTGGGCCATGTGAAAATTAAATTCTAGCAAAATGAGCTGAAATTAGATTGATCATTATATACTAAGGCACCACAGCCCTGCCATACTGTAGCTGTCAGCGGTAAGACAGGAGAACTCTCTCTGACTTCAGCTACTCCTGTAAACAGTAGAGGCAACAAAAAGCTCATTCAGCCTGATTCACTGGAGACCTCTTGAGAAATCAGAAAGGCGGTCAGCTACAATCTGAGTCATTTCTTTGTGTCTTTCTTTATACAACTGTTTTCTGAACTCTGCATAGTTGACCCTGCTGTGACATCCCAGGCTGGAGTCTGGTCTTATCCTTATGCAGAACTGAACGGCAGGAAGGGTTTATTTTTAGGAGTCCCTCCTCTGATAGTTTTAGATGTTCTCGGAGAGCTTTGGAGACCTGTGCTCCCTTGTGTGTGGTACCTCTGCAAGGAGCTTAGCCCTGGCGTAGCTTTTGGAAGAAGCCCTGGGCACAGAAGCTGAAGAAGCTTCCAGGGCTTCAGGTCACAGGGAGCCCTCTCTGGGCTCAACCTTCCTCAGCCCAGGGACTGGTGGGCAAGTGAGAGGGTCACAGTATGGGGCCTGCCACCGGGTCCTGCACCACTGGGGCTGTTTGGGATAGGGAACTGAGCATGGGGTCAGCATGAGACCTGGTTGTGCTCCCAGAGCAACAAAAATGCCACAGACTAGCTGGGGAGCTGGGGAATGTGGTGAGCTCAGGAGGGCTGCATGGTGTCAGCTGTAACACCCTTTGTAACACCTAGATAGAAAGCATGCAAAAATATACCCAGCCTTCCCAACAGACTCTGCCACGGGGTGGGGAATAGTAGCATAGGAGGCACCTTCCCAGCCCCACAGATGATGGGAAGGATGGCTACCCCCGGACACAGCACACCGTCACGGCACTGAGAGCTGCCCCATGTGCAGCTGTACTGGGCATCTGTGCACAGCACCCATGAAACACAGCTCCACCTGGCTTGGGCTGGCTGCTCTGGGGTCTTGCAGAAATTCAGCAAGAAGGTTGTGAGACAAACAGAAAGGAGGAATGGGTTAAGCTGGTGTGCCAACAGGCCTCTTATCTGAGAAGGCTTTTCCTTTTCCTTTTTCTTTCTTTTTCTGTTCCTGCCTTTTATTCACAGAGATCCATAATGTGTAATATGTATATACATGTATATGGAAATACTAGATTTGGATATGAAAATATGGGCTGCAGGAGCCTGTGGACAATGCTCCCTTTTTAGTTGTTATAAAAATGAAAATAATTGTGAAAGCAGAGAGAAATCTGCAGCTGCTCCAGGCTATTCATACCATAAGAGATCCCATCAGGCCTTCTTTATTGTTGCAGTTTTGGCAAATTATTTTCTTATCACACACAACCTATTCACTTCTGTTCCTGGATAAGCACTTAGGCTCGTAAAGCAGTGGGTCAGCAACAGTTTAGCATAGAGCACATGGAACTGCTGACCTTGGGGACTGTTGGTGCCTGCCCCTCCAAAAAGCAGCAACTGGAGTCAATAAAAAACTGGCCAGGCCAGTCCATTAGCGAGCCCAGCTCTGTCACTGCTCGCATGGCTTACTCGGTGGCTGTGTAGCCTCCTCCTCCTCCTCCTGCCATTGTGTCTCACCTTATGAAACACAGTCATCACTCCTTCCCCAGGAAAGCTGGATGTATAGCTGTCTGCCTCCCTGAAGAGGTACATTTTCCTAGGAGAGGCAAAAGTGCCTATCTGTGTGCATATACGCCTATATCCATCACGTGCATGACTGCGCCCAAGGAATGTGTGGTATAGATTAGATCGGCAGCAGTGCTGCACTGTCTCCAGGCCAGGCAATGAGTTTATTGTGCCCAACACACATGTGCACTGGACAAATGCTCTGGCATCTTCAGCGTGGGCAGAGAGCATGCTGCTCCTATTATACTAACCCATTAGGGAAGCAATTTGAAGAAAAATATTTAGCAATTTGGAAGGAAGCAAGGTTCCAGAATGGCTTGTTTCTGTGTGACAGCCTGCCATGTACAGATGAAAGGGAAGGCTTATAACAAATTTTCATTACCCGCAAATAAAAAAAAAAGTAACAGCAGGCAGAGCAAGTGCTTTCAGGCTGGAGGTGTGGCCAGAAATCCCCCCAGGAGACCACAAAGGAGCCTCAGCAAAATAAATCAATCAATCTATCAATCACTTACACTTGCATAGCGCCCTTTATGAAAATGGCAATCAGTGCCTGACAGCCTGTCAGACTTTGGCCTTCAAGTCTTTACTTCAAAACTAGTCATTAAGTTCACCAAAATACAAGCTACAGCTCTCTGCACTCACTCGGCATCCTTGCTCACCTTCTCTAAGCCACCTTTATTTTTCCATAGAAAACTTTCTCCGCTCAGAGCGACTGTGACCATGGTAGGTGGCACTGCGCGGCAGAGGAGGGTCTGTAAACAACACAGCGATTTCAGATTTGCTTTGTTCCCATTGTCCACTGCAAATTTGGATCCAAGATTTAGCATCTGAATTTGTCCTGCAAGGAGTGGTGTCATCAGAAGCAAAGCACATCGCTACACAAGTGTCTCGCATCAGTCGCCTTTGCTAAGGAATTTCTTTCCAAAGCAGAGTTCAGGGAGCACATAACATAACTGTGGAAAGAGCTGTCCACTAACACACCGTTGTTCTTTGCAGTCATACGGAAATATGTGTGTATAGGTGAAGGTAGCCCTTTAGATAAAACTTTTAGGTATGTCAGTCATTTGGAGAGCTGAAGTGTGGCACAAAATGTTCATCTCCTAGTCTACAGCTCCCCCCCCCCCCCAAAAAAAAAAAAAAAAAAAGGTTAACTGAAGTCTCTTAGCTAAATCCCCACACAAATAAAACTCTCCAAGTGAAGATCTGTTTTTAGAAGAATCACAAGACCTTTAGGCTGAGGCATCCACAGGCTTTAGCTTCACTGATAAAAACTGACTCCAGTTTAGAAAGTCCCCAAGCTGGGAACCTGTGGTTTTTGTGCTGTATAGCCTTTCACAGATGTTTCTTTTGTGAGTTTATCCTATTACATTTGGGACCTACTTATACTTTTGGTCTCAAGATCCTGTGACTCCATGTTTCTTCCTTTTGTTTATTCTAAGCTTGCTGCCCATTATTTTCAGTTGATGACCCCTTTTGCTTTCATTTTTGGGAAGTCCTGAACAGTAACCTCCATTTGCTCCGTTTACCTTTCATAGACCTCGGCCTTATCCCTCCTTTATCATGTCTTTTTCAGGCTAAAAAAGTCCAGCTCTATTTAACCTTTCTTATGCTTGGGAGCTGCTCAGCTGCTCCACAGCTTTGATCACCATTTTTGCCCTCTTTTGTAAGTTGCATAGTTTGACCCTGTATCTTTTGAGACAGAAGGACAGAAAAGCATATGCACTTGCATGGTGTTTACCATTTGTTTAGTATTCATTCCCCCGTAAAGCCCCAATATTTTTTTTCCATTTTTTAGCCACAGCTAAAAGTTTTGAGCTAACATTTTCTTAAAGCAAATCATGTTGAGTCTAAGATGCATTTTTTAAATACCACAGCTAATTTTGATCCCAATATCTTCCTTGTATACTTAGGGTATTTTATATATATATATGTTACTTTGCATTTATTAGCATTGAAATTCACCTGTTATTTTGTTACCTAGTTGCTCCATGACCAGTGTTGTGAAGCTCTTCCATATCTCATTGCAGTCAAGTTTGGGTTTTACTATTGAACATAACATTCCATCATCGGTAAATGGTATTGTATACATTTTCATCCTCTGTTTTATGAATATGATGCAATACAGGGTTTCGTCAGCATATCCTTGGGACTCCACTCAGTGACATACTTCTTTTATTAAACTAATTATTTTTTTACCTCATTATTTTATTTTTTCATGTATCCATCAAGAAAAAAGTCCCCTGTATTGATTACTGTTCTTTCTCAAGGGAACGGTCACCTTTGTGCTCAAAAAAGGGTACACTGTAATGGTCATTTTAAAAAGAATACTTCATCCCCTACCAAAGTATTTTCAGAGCAATACCACATCATTTCCAGCATGTCTCCCTTTGCCTTCAGACCCTCAGACTGAGGACTACTACAGGTCACAGAGCTGGAGAATCTGGATTTAGGGAGAGGGTGAAAAAGAGGCGCTCATCCAGCATCCCTCCCTCCTGCACACTGTTTACTTCACGCAAAATCCTCTGTCCTTCACTGTAAACCATGCACCACCTATAAAGGTGAGCCAACATGGTAGCTACATCTAAGTGGCAGACAGTCCTTATTGTTTAATGTATATTCTACTTGATTATATGCAGCTGTTTGGTGGCCCTGTGTAGAGACCTGTTACAGTGTTGCCCGCTCCTGGGCATGCAGTGTCCTGTCCCCTCCTGTGGGCCATGCCTGAGATACTGACGTGAGCAGAATGCTGCAGCTTTAAGTTTAGCTGTAAAACTGGGGAAGGGAGAGAACGTTGGCTCTTCCTTTATAAGATTAGAACCTACTAATGCCTTCAGTAACACTTCCAAAATGTCCTCACAAGAAACGTACAGGTAGCCGTGAATATGGATGGACCAGAACTTTCTGCTTTTCGTCTAGTTCTATACATTTTTTCAGTGTTTTATGCAATTTGGTTTCCACTAGTGTACAGAAATGCTTCCACTTTTCTAGTGCCTTTCTCAAAAAAGAAGGCCAATAAGGCTCACAGATGAGGGTAATACGTAATGTGAGCAGCTTGAGGCAGAATTAGGGTCCTCATGATCAGCTTTTGCGTTGACACCTCCATTCACTTTCCCTTTCCAGGGATTTTGGAAACCTCCATTAATGACTGAAAATTCCATTGAGATGGATTTTTAAAAAAATCTTTTTTTAAGTGGAGAGACAGAAGTCATTACTTCCTAACAGCTATCAATTAAACGTGAATCTTTTTTTCCTTTCCACTTACATAATGTCTTCTGTTGATGCAAATTCCTGTTTATTTGCTTGCCTCTTTTGGCCAGTGGGTTTTGGCTTCCTGTTAGAGACCCGCAGAAAAGGAAATTATGCAAACATTTAAACAAGATGGGAAGTTAGAGCCATCAATTACAAGTTTTCCTAGTATTTCTCATGTTTTTCCAAGGGGGATACTCCTCGCCAAATCTTATTGGGAAAATTATTATAAAAGTAAGGAGCTAAAACACTGTGATATATTTACATCTATCTATCTAAATAAATAAATAAAATCTGAATTCTGTGTAAAGAACCAGTTTTCATATCTCTGTGTGTGTATTTGTGGATAGATAGGTACAATACATAGATAAGTGGGTTGGTAGGTAGATAGATAGTTAGACAGACAAGTATTCGAGAGATCTTTTAGTTTGGGTGGTGGAAACATGAACAAAGCTTGAAGCCAAGAGAGCAAAGAACAGAAAATGAAAGGGGAAAGTCTCAGAATGAAGAAAAAGATGGAAAATAACTTCAAAGCAAATGACATAATATTTTTTATTTGTCCTTTACTTCCAATTGCATTTGAAATTGAAGAGTTGCTAGAATTTAATCACCCATGTTCTCAAAATAACTGCAGGTATTTAAAGCTATGCACCTTCTGCTTTTCAGAGGAAGCTGACCCCTGCTTTTATCAGCTATTAAATATCCTATTTTAAAAATATGTAGATTGCACTATAAAGTAGCTCTGTTGGATTTCAAGCCCTTCATAATTTAGACATCAACTGTAACTAGCTATATCTTACTTGTACCTGAGCCTACACTGTATTTTGCACTGTAGATTCCTGATCCTTGTTGTGGGTATGAACACTATTCCAACATGAATATTTATATGTATCTATGTGCACAAAAGCAACACTTGTGGGTTTTTTTATCTTGAAAGGCCACAGTTTCAGAGCTTTGCCTATACTACATCCTCTATTATTGCAAAAATATTTAAACATATATGCAAAAAAATGTTAGCCATGCTAAGGAATAAGCCAATGCCCTCTTTTGTGCTTGCTAATGTATACAGCATGCTGCTGGAGGATGAGGAGAAAAAAAGAGGGAAAATATTCTTATATAGATTTGGAAAAGCAGCACAGTTGCATCACAGAGAATGTTTCCTCCTGGTCTGGGAACTCTGCCTGTGTGTGCTGAGCAAAAGGATACAGGGGCCTGGAAATGACTTGTCACTGTCTTTGCTTTGCCACATACTGCTGTTGTGTGGGTGCCATCAAACTGAGCATACGTTCTTCTCAATATACATATATATGTGTGTGTGTGTATACATATATATATATATATGTACTTGCACAGCTAAAATTATGTAAATATCAACTCAAAATACAGATGTTTATGTGTGTGCACATACACATACACATACACATATACATTCTCATACATTGTCTGAACTCAAAGACCAATACAGATACACTTTTATATATGAAGGTCACCCTTAATACTGTAAGACTAGTTTTAGTATTGGTCTTGCATCTAGGAAGCAGGTATGGGTCCAGAAAACAAAAAGACGCTCCATCCTCAAGAAGTTTGCAGGCTAAGTATTGCCAATGTGCTCTCAATGAGCTACTTCCAGGTGCCCATCCATGAAAGGAAAAAAAATCTATTATTAGTGTGACGTACACATTGCTGGGAGAAGCTGAGTTTTAAATATGTGTAGCTGCAGATACTAGGAGAAAAATTTCCAAGGAAGGGAGAATGCTGCCTATTTTTAACTTCTGTATTCTCTCAAAGCCTTGTCCAATTTGTCTTACACCTTCATTAAAAAATTCATTTTGCCGTTAAGACTTCAACAACGTTGAAATTTCATTTTGTTCAAGAGTGGAAAGCAGTAGAGAAGAAAAAAATCAAAATCTGGTTTCTATTAGAAGGTTCATGTCATACTAACTTGTGGAGAAACTAGTGTCTTTCCATAGTATATTTAACATTTAAGGATCAGGAAAATTACTGTGAATTTTCTTTCTTTTTGGATTTTGAAGTTTATTTTACATTAGGGTTTTTTTTCTTAAGAATTCTGGTAGCTGAGTAAAACAGAGAAATCACCTTCTGACAGAAGAAAATGGAGAGTGGTTGCTGGAACCATTGGGATTTTCTTGAATTTTTGGAAAAAAAGATTAAAAACCTACAAATTTTTTTACCATTTTCAACTGTATCATCCATTCAAATGATAAACTGCACTTCCTATGTCTGTATTTACATCAGATGTTGATATGCCACCTTTCTACACGATTTTTAATTATTTTTTATTATATTTTCAGCCATTTTCTCTGTAATTTTACGTTTTATGTTATACTTTAGCTTCAATGAACTGCCTATTAGCTTGCCGCTCTATATGGAAGCTGATGCATTCTAAGATCTCCTCCGGGTCCTCCATATAGTTCTGTTCCAGTGGTGGTGTTTTTATTTTATTTTTTTACAACGACTTTTGATTCATTCTGTACATCTAATTTTCCCCACATAACATCAGCAAAAGAGAATATAAGAGGGGGATGGTCTCCTCCAAACAGGGGGTCTCCCTCTTGGCTTTGATTTGCTTGGCAATCAGAGATTTTGTGTACAATCTCTCACAGCAAAAGGTGAGAAATGCAGAAGCACTGGCTTTTAACAAAAATACAGACAGCAGCAGGAAGTCTTCTCTGCCCAATTACAAGGTGATCCCAGTTCATTTTTATGGTTTGATTTTTTTTTATCACATATGTTTCCAAACACGGTCCTGATATCCTGTGGGGATGCTTTTGTAAAGAGCCAGAGCTTCTGATTTAAGGAGCTTCAAAAATAGCTCTCTGCCTTTTCTGTCTGGAAAAGAGCAGTCATGTAACAACACATTTATTCTCTTTGAAAAATAGAAGGATGTCAAAAGAAAAGTTCACAGTGAAATTAGGCTGATTTGTTTTGTGGTCCTGTGATTTTGGCTTCAGATGTAAGAGGAAAAAACCAACAGTTTGTTTAATGGGTAAAAATTAGTATTAAAATGAATTTTGTGCTCAGAAAATTCTTTTGCCAAAGAGACAGCATCATCAATTATACAAGACCCCCGGAAAAAAAATATAAATAAAAAAGGCAAACCAGATATCCATGGATGGATTTTTTTTTTTCCCTGTAGTCAGCATACAACTCAGCCCTCATGTTCAGAGAGGGAAAATCTCATTAATTTTGATATAAATGATCAGCCGTTCCCACAGATTTCCTCTCTGTTGTGACGGATGCTAAGTAGGAGCTTTCTTGTATCACCCTCGCCTAGTGAGAACAGCTCCCACTGATGCTGGTCAGGAGGAGCTGCCAGTTGGGACCCAGTGAGAAGTCATCAAGATATTCCAAGGTGTGATTTTTTTTTTCCAGGCAGGACCACCCAGAAAAGCACTGCCCAGGGTACCAGCAGTACTCACTCTGCAAATTTTGTACAGCTTCCTCCCACAGCATCATCTGAATAATTACATCCTGCATATCTGCATTAATGAATTCCCTCTCTATGAAACTCACAGAGTAAATTATCCAGATGGTAAAAGAGAATGGCATGGCCGTCTTCCTCCTCAGCGTGCTAAGTCAGCCCAACATGCATATAATGATGCTAACACAGGTGGGAGGTGGACACCCAGACGGTGCGGTGGCTCATCTTCAGCATTTCCACTCATGTGGCAAGTATGATTTTATAGCCCCTGGAGACTTATTTCAGGCTCACAGGGTGCACTACGTAGTGCTTAATGATAGACAACTTTCTCCTAATGATGTGGCTTGCACCAATTTGTGTTTCTCCAGCAACATTTCCCTTTTAGGCAGGTTGGGCTCCTCTGTCTCTAGGTAGCATGCCATTCCCTCTCTCCCTCTCACACACACAATGTCTCAAACCACCACATTAGAAACAAAATATAAATCAAACCAAAAAGGAAAAGCGATTTGAAGGTCCTGTCTGTTGAAACCAAGACCTAGCCCAGAATGCACAGTGTCCACTGTGTCTAGGTGCCTGCCAGGGTGCACCCTATATTCTCAGTGGGAGGGGACCAGCGGTCCTTGTGGGACCTTCCATAAGCTCTAAAATGGGGTAAAAGTCAAGAAATCTGAGTTCTGATGCTTGCTCCACACACACACAGTTCCTTCATGATTCTGCGAAGTCATCAACAATGCCACCTCACACCTAGCAGCAGGGTCAAAATTCCTACCGGCTTCAGGCTCGAGCCCGTAATTTCTCCAGGTTTATTCCAGCCTCTCTGTGCAATGGAGATCCTAACACTGTGGGTCAACTTATCATTACATGTGCTTCCTAGAAGCTCCCCTCCATTTGAGATTCCCCAACACAGGCCAACAGAAAAACGCCAAGTATTAATAATGATTTTTGATGGCACCAAAGGCTTTAAAAAATGCAAAAACAAACCTAGAAGTCCACTCCCAAGAGCTCCCCGTTGCTCTTTCACTCCAGCCTAGTGATTCTTTACGTGGCGCGTCCAAGAAAAGCACCATGAATATCTCCATAAATAATCAGTGACTCACAATGTAAATAGTTCCGGGACATAGGAAAAAGTCCATACAGACCATAATCATTTACAGTGAAGAGTTAGCACATTTCTTAATAGTCCACTGAATTTTTAAATAGCATGGCTAGCAAGAAAATTAGCACCCAAGCTTAACAGGAAATACCAATTGCCTGTAACAGTTCGTCATGAAAAAAACAACGCACCTCTGAAATGTTACCTGAAAACACGGATGATTATGCCAAAAGTCATAAAAAAGCACACAACTGAGCAACGGCAAGCAGCTAGAGCAGCTGCACCAAAATCTGGGAAAAGAAAATCACTAGCTGGAACATCACAAGGGGTGAAAAATATTCCAGCATTTCAACCCGAAACTGAATGATGTTTCTTTGGGTTTGGGTTTGTTTTTTTTGATTGTCTGTCATTTTTCTGTATGCTGCAGTCCCCCCTTCAGTCAGCAGGTGGAGTGTGAGGAGCTTGAGTAGGAAGCGTCAAGAGTTGTTGCAACAGTGTGGAAAGAGCAGACTGGAAGTGTGGAAGAAAGACGTAAAGGCTCTGCTGCAAAGTGCTGGAGCTAAAGCATGGAAATGCGTCATGGCTTTGAAAGACACTTATCCAAACAACACAGTAAACAGATTCATTTATTTATGAAGGGAGGATGGGAGCTTCAGTGCTTCAGGTGTGCCTCATATCTAAAAGGTCCATCGATTTTCTATTACCTAAAGAAACAGGAGGCGATGGGGAAAATATGGCTCTCCACAGTCAAGATTTGTACTTCTTTTTGTTCTTCTTGTTATTATGATATTAAGTGTAATATATGGAAATACATCAGAAGAGCAGAGGAATCTCTTCGGCAGCTCCATCTTACGTTGTTCATATTCCATAAAGCAGCTGTTGGCTCTGTGCGTCTACCCAAACACGGAGAGAAGGGAAGAGAGGAAGACCTTCATGAGGACAGGAACACTTCTGCCTGTGTTCTGAACAACTGATCACACACTCTGTCCTTGGAATACGCAAGCAATAGCATCATGTTCCCTGACTAAAGGGATGTTCCTAACAACAATCAAAGAAGTAAACCCAGGGCAAATAGCCACCATTTTCCAGGGCATCATGTGTAACACATCAAAGTAGCTTCTAAATAATGTGAAAATGTTTGGTTTGTTTTCACAGTGGATATACCATTGTCTTCCATGTGATTTCATGAAGAAATAATCCTGCCTCTTGCTGGGAAGGTGGTATCCTGCTTGCATGCAAGCCCCATCCTTTTTTCTCTCCCTTACCTGGTTCAAGATTCCAATATGCAGTCATGTCCTCTGGGAGGTCAGTATAATCCAAACAGGAGAAGCAGTGATCTTGGAAATGTGTAGCGTATAAGTCACTGCCAGAACAGCAATATGTGTCAGGAATGCATGATATGTTATAAAAAGCCCTGTTTGATACTTTTATGATTTTTAGAATTACACATGCCACACTGTGTCACTGATTTTGCTGGAGAAAAATAGATTCTAAGTAAAAAGACCTCCTTAAAACCAGTCTGTACCTTCTATACATTTATACAGTCGTTTGCATATTTGTTGCATAGTAGAATACTTACCTTTTGCTTTTCTGATTTGGGCACAGCTCCAACTTGTGATAAGTCCACAGAAAATTTCAGGTTGCAAGATCAAGCTCACAAATGCTTGATTTTGTTAGCTGGTACAAAGTCTTTATACATCACTTCAGCTAAACTTTCACTGATGTTGGAAACAGAGTTCTTCCGTACCAAAGCAATGCACTGTAATGCTTAACACTGGTGTAGAGTTCACCTTTATCTTTACACCTGTGATGAAATGGTGTGTGTGCTGTTAATCTGTATATAGCTAAAGATTAAATACAACCCCCATCTTTCAGATGCTGGAGCAACTGAAAATCTCCTACTAAAGCAAAGTCCCTTATAGGTTAGAATTACAATACATGAATAATAACACTTAGCACCGATGCAGACCTTTTTATTTTCAAAGAGCCTTAGAAACATTAACTGGCCTTTCCAGGCTCCCCAGTGAACTAGGTCAGTATCATTATTTCTGTTTTACACAGGGAGAAAGTGGGACAGAGAACCGTGCCACTGGCCTGCATTGCCCTCTCCCAGATAAGTATGCAGGCATGGATGGATTCAGCGGAGCACCCATATGCATCCGTATTGCTTCTCTGCATCTCCCCTCAGGAACTCTACCACTGTGGTTTCAGAGAAATAAAGTTTCCTTTCTGTATCTGGGTAGTGCGAAGATGATGGCAGGAACACAGAGGCAGCCAGAGCCTGTCCAAGGTCTGCGTGAGAGCCCTGGGAGGGGGTGAGCTAGTGCAACAAATGAGAGCAGGCATGGACATTTTAGCTTCCCTGTGGCCAGCTCATGCAGCAGCTACAGGAGTGTTACAATGGCACAAATGCTAGTGAAGGGCTCGCTGCCTGGGTTAAGGGCCATTGGCGTTGTGTCTTCTCGCCCACTAGTGCCCCGCTCGCAGCTCCATGGTGCTGTGCAGATGTGCCCCTCAGCTGGGCTAGGACAAGGCTCGGACACACACTGATCACCTTGTTTGCCCCTCAGCTGGCAAAAGGAAACTCACACCAAAATCCACCAGCTGACTGCAGTTTGCTAGGTGGTAACTAATTTTAAATGATCCAGACATTGCCACTTACTTAGATCATGGGAAATTTTCCTAAATCCTCACGGATCTTCCTGGTGAGAGGTTTTCTGTGTTCAGCTTTTTGCCATTTTCTGAAGGCACTCTTCAAATTTTGTTCCACTGCTTTAATTCTCCTTACCTACATCCTTCCCTGCACATAGGCACCCACAAATAATTTCCTTATCATTTTTAACACAGCTGTAGAAGTGGTTATGTGGTCCTTCCCCTCCACCATCCATTTGTAGTATAGAATGCTTGGTACAGGTTTTACGTATCTGCACCAAACACCCCACTGCAAATAAGCATGAGCGGAATAAAGAAGCCCCACCGCTGTCCTGCAATAGTCTGTCCCTGTCTTAAATCCTGTGTCAAATCCCTGCCACAGAACCAGGGCGTGGCTATGAAGTGATCCATATCCCATATCCTGGCGTGGTGGTCTGTAGTGTGTGTTGTGGAATTTTTCCTGCTGCTGTTGAGAGACAGTGCCTGGCAAGCGGTGCTGTTCTTCTCCAAGGTCTTTTCTGGTCCAAGTCACCCATGCAGTGTCATAGAATCATAGAATTGTTTAGGTTGGAAAAGACCATTGAGATCATCGAGTCCAACTGTTACCTTAGCGCTGCCGAGCCTACCACTAAGCCGTGCCCCTAAGGGCCCCATTTACATGTCTTGATGTTGCACATCCAAAGTGAGCTAAAGCAGAAACCAGACTTCAGCATATTAATATTTATTTTCAGCAAGGCTGTGCAGAGCTCACTTCAGAACTTAATGACAGAAAATCTCCCAGCTTCCTTGCAAGGAGCTCTTACCTGCAAGAGTACTGACTGAGATAGCAAGGTGTGGGATGAAATTCTGTGGCTATCATGAGGAAGTTGCATGCTGCTACCCAGAATGTGCCGTTGCACTGGATCATAAGGTTGGCCACCACGAAGGGACTCAAGGTCCTAGGCTGTGCTGAAGCCACTGAAGACCCCATATGTCTGTTCTCTGCCCTCTTGTGTAGTGATTTGTAGGGCTACAGAGATGATGAGGGGACTGGAGTATCTCCCTTGTGAGGAAAGGCTGAGAGAGCTGGGCCTGTTTCACCTGGAGAAGTGAAGACTGAGAGGGGATCTTATCAATGTCTGCAAATATCTTAAGGACACGTTTCAAGAGGACGGGGCCAGGCTCTTTTCAGTGGTGCCCAGCAACAGGACAAGGAGCAACGGGCACAAACTGCAGCACAGGCGGCTCAGTCTGGAGGCTTTGCTGAACTGGAGCACATTTTACATGGCCAAGAAGGGGTCCTCGATGAAGGGTTACAGTTGTGCATAATCAGAGAGACAGGGCTGCATTGTATTCTCTCTGTGCATTTTATGTTGCTTCTGAAGATGGCATGTGCTATGACATAAGGCTTCATCCACAATTACTGCACATCTCCAATTCGTGTGAACGTGCAGCATAGTGGTGCACGGATTTTATCAAGATTCATATGTCCATTTTATTATATTTTTTGTGAGGATTTTTACTGTACTGCATAGCCGGATTTTATTACCTTCAGTGTGTGTATTTTATGGCAGTGATGCCAAGCATTTCAATGAATTGTGCAAGACTCAGACCCATGAATGCAAAGACATCTTCAATGACTTTTTTCATAAATAACAATAAATGCACTAAATTGAACATTGTGGACAATCATTGTCTTTTACTGACTGCACATACTACTATGCAAAATTAATAGTTATTAAAAAACCCCTGCAATTAGACAAACAGCTGTGTGCAAGCAGTCTTTTTTTCCAGGGCTTAGGTAGAGCTGCAGTATAGCTATTTATCTGTCCATTATCAACATCTTTGACACAACAGTCATTTTCTCAGACTTGTCTCCTCTTTTCATCAGGTTGGTGTTATAGGGGAGGGAAAGTGAGGGAGACTAAAAAAAATACTGGAAGAGTGAGAAATATTAATGTTTTCCAAATTATTTTCCCCAAGCAGTATAATGATACTTTCATCCTTGTTCTGGAGTTTCATTCCCACAGGGCCACCACCCTTGCATGAGCTTGGGGCAGCTTTAACTGCTCTGGGCTTCTGTGTTGCTGCCCTCCCCAGTAGTATGTTTCCACTGTTTTCCTCCCTGTACCAGCACTTGTCCTCATGGTCACACATGATGCATACATGGGGGAAGTCTGTGGACCTGACTGAAAGCCAGTCATGGATTGCTGGTGGGATGAGGCATGGATAAGATGTTTCCAATGCGCATTTGTGGGGGATCTCCAGGCTTGCGGGACTGGACAGTGGTTCACAGTAAGGGATTGCTGGGGCAGACAGGTGGTAGGATGAGTAAGTGCCTATGAACTGTGGTTGCTGCTGCTTGACCAAACATGCTTTACTGGGAGCTGGTAGGAGCACAGAAATGGTTCCCACAAAGCTGCTCTCTTGGGGCAATCTCTGAGCCAAAGTAGAGCACCATCTTTGTCTGAAACTCTTCTGCAATGCAATGATCTGCAAAGCAGAGAGGTCTGCGATGGGATCCTGGGGTAGAGAGGGAAAGCATCTTTTTTGGTTTTAAATGGAGTCCTTATGGAGTGTGAGCCAGGTGATTTACCTTGTGGTTGGCTCCCAGCGGGGAGTGTTAATGGCACAACATGCCAGATACATGATTCCAGAGTCTTTTCTGTTTCTGGCCCACCATTAAAAGCGTCACCGGTTTGAAACCATCTCCTCATTAAGCCATTTGGCATTTCTGTCTTGGGTAGAGGTGGACCTTGGCCAGCTGGCAGGAAAGGCAGCTGTAAGCAGCACAGGAGGGACAACCCAACAGTACTGAGTGGGATGCACAACCATGCAGCAGATCAGGGCATGCTGAGCTGTTTAGAGAAGAAAAACAGGGCACAGAAATTTGGAAACTCCCTAATATGAACGACATTTTGACCAACATATCATCAAGGGTCTCAAAAGGTAAAAGGAAGATTGATCAGTATAACATTCCCTCAGTGCTACCCGAATTATCTTATTGCGCAGTCCCTTGTATGGCTCTATTGTAATGCATCGTATAATGCTTAGTAGGTGTGATACCCTCTGTGGCCTCTGGCTCCAGCTAGGGTTTGATGTAAGACTTTCAGCTTCACCTGGCTCATCTAACCAAGAAGATTTTCTATTTCAGCAAAAATCAACTCCATGTTGTCTACAAAACCTGCCAACTTCACCAGAGAGCCTACTGTCCTTGGTTTTACAGCGAGATCTCCTGGTATTGATGTGGGTCCCTGTTCTGTCCCTTTTTCTGGCCTCCCTGTGATAGGAAGCTATTTGCAGATGGGACTTCAGGTGGGCTTACCCCTAAAGATCAACAGTCCTGAGCAAAGGACCTTACTGAAGCAGAGGGCTACACAGCTCTGTAAACTCTAGAAAGCCACAAGTGACTCCTGGGAACTGGAAACACAAAGGGTAGCAGCTGGTTGTGCACCAATACTCAACAGTGAGGTGAGAGCAGGCTGGTTGGCCATGGAGCATTGGAGGATGTATAGGTAAATTAACTAGCTGGCCAGGGAGGCTGGCAATGCAGGGTAGTGGTGTGTAGAGGAATGAAGGCAGTGGGTCTGAAAAACAAAAAGGGGGAATTGTAGAGGGATGAAGGTAGTGGGTTGATTAGCATTGATAACATGCAGCTGTGGCCTTGCTGCAGAGGCAGTGGGTTGATTGACATGGATGATGTGCAGGTGTATCTCGTTCTGCTAAGTGGTTAAATAGCCCTGAGGAGCGTGGGAGAGGGGGTGAGATGGAGTAGGAGTGGTGTGACCTCTGGAGGAAGAAGATACAGCACAAACAGTAGAATCTGACCAATGGTAAAGCCTTGTTGCAGTCTACTAGTTTGTGCTGCAACAACTGGTGCCCTGTGTGAGGCTGACTGAGCTGTACTCCAACTACAACAATGGTGGATACACTGGGCAGGTAAGTGACTGTTGTTTTGGCCCAAGCACGCAGCTGCCTCCCTTTTGTTGCAGGTAAACTCATTCCACTCCCTTCTAAAGTGAGTTTTGCAACACTTACAGAACTGCCAATGAAAGAAGGCACCCTGGCAAGAAATCATTTGAATGAGGTCAAAATGCATTTCAGTTCATGAGCCCCTGCCAATTAAATATTCCTTGGGCACGGGGCTTTCCACAGTAGGAACCAAACCTCACCCTCCACAGGCTGCATTTCAGCACTCCTTCAGCTTCCCAGCGTCTGAAAACCCAATGACTCCTCCTGGAGTTGTGAGATGCTCTTCAGGACCCAGCGTTTTCTCAAAGGTGTCTGCTGGAGGCTGGGTCCCTTCTGCCCCTTGCAGGGATGCACAAAGTGATGGAAGGAGAATCTCCTTCTGTGGAGGACTTCGTTTCAGTGCAGAGAGGGAGAGGACATGCAACAGGAGCAAACCCATCTAGCAGGGCTCTGGACTAAGAGAAGTGCATGCCCTGTCTCTGGATGGGACTATGGCTTCAGCCTTGCCTCTGCACCCATCTCTGCTTGTCACATGATGGGCAGAAGCACAATTAAAGAGAGACCAAGATCTACTCCGTGTTAACTCGCCCAGGCCCGCAAATTACTTGAAAGGGCAGGAAGGAGCATAGACCGTGGCTCTGCTCTCCTTGACTGCTGCAGAGCAATGTGTGCCTCCCCACACCCAGCAAGAGGGAAGCATCAGTCAGTCTCCTCCGGGGGAGCGTGATGCTGTGTCCCTTGGCTATTTAGCCCCACAGCAGTCTGCCCATAAATTACAGCCCGGCCCAAATCTTCCACAATGCCATCTCTGCCATGGAAGTCTTGTGGACCACCTCTGCACAGATGTTTCAAAATCTGAGCTCTGAGCCCTTCTCCCACAACAGCCAACCCACATCAGCTCAGGCACTGGTGAGGCAAGAATTAGCCTTTTTTTCCCTCACATTTTAGAGTCTGTAGGGATTCGCTTGTCCAAAGTATTTTTATTTCTGCTCCACCCTGCTATTTTTCTAGAGGTTGTGGGTTTTTTTCTCCTTCGAACCCATCCAGCGTTCTCCTTATTCTGAACTTCTGTTTTCTCTCTTCACACTCCCACACTTGAGGCCAGACCTGCTGAGATACTGACTTTTGCTTTGACAATATGGTTTGCTTTTTATTTAAGACTCTGTGTTATGGGTCAATGCTAGTACACCCAAGATGATAAAAGCTCTGTTCTGAGATTACAGCATAGAACAGCAATGTCCAATTGAGGTTGCACAAAAGGCCATCAAGTTTGTGGTTTTATCTTGTTTTGCACTGGTTAAAGGGCTTTTTTTTCCCCTCTGTTCTGTGCAAAGTTAGCAAAGCTACAAGTCTGACAGGTTTGCTTTTCATGTACAGTGTTTTGCTGCAGCTCCAGTAAGACATTGCAATGCATTAGCTAATGCAATACAAGTTATTCCAAGAAGTTTGCAGGGGTCAGGTGATTAACCTGTATATTTTATAGAACATTTAAAGACACTGTGGTCTGAGGCCTCATAAAATCATAAAACTACCACTCAGCTGAACCATGGGTTGAAGCACAATGCTGAAATACTGCTGCATTAGAAATGGGAGGAAACAGAGTGAAATTTCCCCTTCTGATCTGCACAGCTGATAAAAGCTCCACAGCACAGCCTCCTATCACATTTTCCACAGCCAGAGCTTAAGTTGGGTTGAGTTCAGCATGTTTGCAGAAGGCAGAAGCTGTCCTGCTGAGTCCTGCTCCACTTACGCCACCCAGTTGGAAGAAATCATACCCACACTCAGTAGCCAGAGAGACAAGCTCACAGCCTCTGCACCAGCAAGGCTGCAGGGGCTGGAGCTGGTGGGGCCCTCACAGGACCTCCTCCTGGCTCTGGCCAGGGTTGCTGCATGTCCTTCTGCCTCCTGTGTCTGAAGGGGAGGAAGAACAACCAGCAGCAGGAGGATGGCTTCAGATTTTGAGCTAACCTAGCCTTTAACCCTCTCATAGTTTCACCAGCAACTTCCCATGAAACTTCAGTCTTCTAAACCGTCTTTTCCCTTAGGACCTCCATGTATCCTCTTCCATCTGATCAGGAGGTGTGTTTCCACCACATTCACTGGGGCTTTCCCAGCAAGGCTGGGGCTACTTCCAGTCCCTTTACAAATGAAGATTATCCGGTTTTATTAAAGCACAGCTCTGCTTCCCTAAAGGGGAAAATAAAGAAGATGGAAGAGAGACAGCATCATATGGCAAAAAGCAGTTTCCACCCGTGTTTGACTTCCCAAGGTAGTATCTGTCCTTCTTGAGCAGTCCCAGCCAGGCCAGCAGACAAGTTTCTTAGCTCTTTGCTGTGGAGTGAGTCTCTGCATCATGGCTTTTTCTAGGGGGCACAAGCAAGCTCTGCAGAGGCTCTGAGCTGATGGAAATCCAGATAGCCAAACTCACTTAATCATGCTGTTTTTTCAGTCTCTGACCCATCTCAGTATCATAGTTTTTGAGAGCTTTTGGCTTCCAAACATAGGCAGTGCCACACTGCTTACCAAATTCTAGCTGCAACAGCTGCTGGAGGGCAGTGGTGGCAAATGAGGTAATGTGTTGGACACTGGGAAGTGCCAATGGCATGCAAAGGGCTCCACAGCACCTACTCCCATTAGGAGCGCTGAGGGATGCCACTGTGGCCAGGGGACAGTTGCCAGAAGTAGGACTGCAAGGCTCATTGCTGTGCAGTCCAGACATATGGTTGCTATCAGGAACAGGGCGGTGTAAATAATTGTTTCACTCCCTAAACCAGAAGGAAAATATAATGGGAAGAAAAAAAATTTTGTTCACATCTGACTGAACTGATTTTTTTTTTGCTAGCCAAATGAAAAGTGGAGAAAAGCGTAGTATCAGGCTGCAAGAAACATTTTAGTGCCTTTTGGGTAAGATCCAGCAAGGCAGATATTTTCCACCTGTAAATAATTCAGGAGAAGAAAAAAGCCATTGCAACTAATTTTTTCCAGCAAGACCATCAAGTCAATTAGGAGAAGCTGAATAGTCTTCTAGACCAAAAATAAGGAAGAGTAAAATGTCGAGTCAGAAGAGTAACTCCCGTCAACATTCGGGCAGAAGTGCAGACGTCCACCTACAATGAGTAGCTTCCAGGACTGAGTCCTAAATCACCATTTAAAATTCCTTGGCCCTCTTTTTCCCCCACTATTGCACTATTGGATGATTAACCCTTCTGTCATTTCCAGATGTCAGGCTGGATGGCTATGTTCTCCTTATCTGAAAGCCCTCCTCTCCTTTCCCCAGAGCAGAACCGCCCTGGATCTCACCCCAAAGCCTGCTCTTCCAATCAGCTGAGCCACCACAAACATAGGGCTTTTATGCACTCTGGTACCACCTTCCAGACTCCTTTGGTAAAACTGGATCTAGTGTGACTGGCTCATCCTGGATTCAGAAAAACAAGATGCCTGTGAAGAGGAAATATATTTTATAAACCTTTATTTTTTTCTTCTGTAGTATTATAACACAGCTATTAGTTCCTGGCTATCAAAATGATTTTAATAAATTTCATTCACCATGCAGCCCTCCCCACCACCTGAAAAGAGATGTTTTCTGAAAAAAACCCTCAAGATAAAGGAAAAAGACTGGAGAGTGTTTCCATCAAAAAACAGAAATGTATTGGAAGTGCTGATAGGTATATTTACAGAACAAGTATATACTGTAAGCAAAAATTTCTTACTTAAGTGTGGTGACAAATATACCTAGTATGAGAGATAAGCTACACCAAGCATGAAAAGTCTTGCATTTGTTTTTTGCCTATTGACTTATTTTTTAAAAAAAGACAGCAAAAAAAAATGCTGAAAATAAAGGCTTGGTATTATTGACTTTAAATAAAAAGGATGGTTATATCAGTAGAGCTCAGGAATCTCATGTAAAAAGATACCCTTTGTATCTATGCAGACATATGCAGACACAGAAAAAGTCCAAATTTCTAGAAAGCTTAAAAAAATGAGCACAGGGTCCCTAGATAGACCCATTAAAATGCACTGGAGACAGTACAATACAAAGAACTAACAGAAATTGAACCCATTACCTGTAAATCTACACTATATTAGATGTATTTCCCTAATATCGCATGCTTTGAAATAAAGTTACTTCATCTGAAGTAGCCAGTGGTTATAGAAAGGATTTCAAAAGAATGAAGTTCAGTTATAAAAAGCCCATTTAAAACATTACTCTAAAAACTATTTCATTGCTCCTTCTGAACAAAAAAAAAATCCATGTACAGTTTTATGTTCAGGTTGTTGGGTTGGTTGGTTTTTTTCAAATCAGACCTCAGGGGGAAAAATTGTTTTCCTTCTTAAAAGATTCCAGGGTTTTTCTGGCCTCACCCACCTCTAACACAAGAAAGAGAAAAATCGTTATTCTTGCTTTGCTGATGAGGAAATGGGGGAATGGAAAGATCCTGTGTGCAACTCACTTTCCCACTGAAACTGGTGGAAATCCCTGATTTCTATGGATGACTGAAGTCACTGGCCGGCAGCACCGATGAAGAAAGGAAAAGAGCCAAACACATAGTGCTGTTTCTCCATTTGTTTCTGTAGCCACAAAACCCGTTCCTTTTTCTCCATTCTGATCCTATTCCTTTATGTGGTACATAACCGGAGTTTCTTTGGGATTTGTTTATTTTTTTTGGTTTTTTTATGTCTCTTCTTTTACCATCAGGAGCTCTTGTCCTTTGGGTCATATCCTGTACCACTGAACTCAATGACTGCTTGGTCATCGAGGAGGAAAAACTTCATGGGAGTCAGGCTGAGACCCAAAACCAAATTGATACCAAAGCTCAGCAAAGGAAAGCAAGCAAGAAAGGAAGGGCAAGGGTTAAAACAAATAAAACTGATGTGAATTGTATTATATAGTGAGTGAATCATATGGATTATGGACTGAGGACTACATAATTAAGCACGTAAGGTATCAAGGTAAAGTACCAGAATACATAAAGAGGATAATTTCTTTAGTCAGCAAATGGGCAATAACAGGAAAGAATTTTTGTCTTGGGATAGTGAGCAGTTGTATAAACATATGATGCAAAGGCTTTTTCAAATAGACATAACATTGCCATATGTTCCATCAAAAAACTGCAGAGGGACTTGGGAAAATCAGAATGATTTAAGAGGGACTATACACATCTCTGCCACCACTTGGTTAGCTGAACACAAGCAGCCAAAGGTAAGGAGTGCCGTTAAACAAGGACATGTTAAGAGACCAGAGTGTGCCCCAGAGATTCTTGCACTGAGATAATGAAAGCTCTCAAATGTCACCACAGAACTGCAGCTCTCCTTAAAACATGGCAGAGAGACTGCACTTTCTCTAGGTGCTGGGAGTTGACATTGCATATGGGATAGCTCTTCCCGATGGACACAAGAAGCCCATTAAAGTGCCTGGCTATGATTGGAATTATAGTTATTGCAGCAGCTGAGACACACCAAGCTGCAAACTGATTTCTAGAAAGGAGAGATGATGGGCTGAAAGTCCAGGGAACGAATGTACTGCACTTGCTGAATTTTGACGTATAGGCAAAAAAAAAGGAGAGAGACGGAAAGATACGTTTACCCTTTTTATTTTCTTTAGAAGCTTGCATTTTGGCATTAAGAAAAGAGACACACATGCGGTCCCCTGTTCTCAGGGACAACACTGTCATGCAGCCCTCAAGTGCATTTGCCAAGGTGCCACTTAAAATGGCAAAGAATTTGCCCCTGCTGCTCCTGTGGGAAGGCTGCTCCTGGACACTTGTCCGCAGAGTGCAGGGACCAAAGATCCAAATCTCCTCACTCTCTGAAGCAGGTCAAACATGGCTACAGAGTGATATTGAAAAGTCTCATTCCAAATCAAGGGCTGGCGTTGGATATTACCTCTTAGGCACAAAGCCTCATCTTTACCCGTAAATATCATATTCCATTACCTCAAATCTGCGTCCTCTGAGTGGTTCTTCTCTTACAGATATGAAGATGCAGCATCTGAAATCCTTGGGACTAATTTTATGTTTCAGAGGGACTATTAAAATCTAAATGAGAAAATTCAGTATTTTCTTCATTTCCTGACCATATATTATGCCTGTAAAGACCAGTGTAGTTAACAGGTGGCACTGACAGATCACGCTCCGAAGACAGCTGCAAGAGAAACAGTCTGCAGTGCTGAACAAAAGTTACCTATCTGGGGAATGATTTTTTACCCCCTTATATTGAAACTTTAATTTATTCTTTTATATTCAGAAGCTATTTTCACTTATACCAAACACTTAACAGAAAAATAAAAAAGAAATAATGAGGACTTTTGGTGTAAAAACACATTTTACTATAAAATAGGTTGATTAACTTGCAGACTTTAAAAAATTAATGTCCAATGGAAGGAACTGCTGACTGGTTAAATTAGATCTAGTTATTACAGCACTACAACAGAAACTAAATTAATTTTAGGACTCAGAATGAAAATTTTATTTTTCATTTTTGTGGGTTGTGGAGTCGGAGGGACTGGATACTTGGGAAATTAAAAGTCCTTTATTTATCATAGGTCAGATGCAGTACAGCCACCCCTAATGCAGGTTTTTCTCATAGTCCAAAATCTCTTGGCAGTTAACATAGAAGAGCTGTCGGGAATTCTAGTTCATCTATAAACATTTTCATGACTATGCAACCTCACAAATAAGAAGTCATCTTAGATGTAAACACTTTTAACCAAGATTGCAGAAAAACCTACAAGTCATTCTGAAGTTACAGATAAGATTTATATATGTTCTTTGAAGAGTAGCTTTGGTTGCCAACAAGAAATCTGGTCAAATCATTACCATGTCACCTCCAGCATCTATATGTGGATAAGAAAGAAATCTAACCATTGGAGGCTGTTTGCAAACAGCAAAGACAAAGAAGGTTTATTCTGGTATAAACCCATGAAAATATCAAATTTCCTCCTTCATAATTTCTTGACAGATTTTAAGGGAGCAAAAAAGTTTTACCTAGGATATCCATTAAGCAAAGAGTGATGGAAGGTTACATGAAGCTGTGACAGATTATTTGTCTGTAGGGATAGGTTCCATCTTCTGCTTTCACCTAGAGCAGTCCATGGTCACCTCCTTGGGGAAGGGCACAGAGGGAAAGGAGGAGACTCAACATAAACTCAGTGTGTAAACAAAAAACAAAATGAATGAACAAACAAAAAAACCCAAACCCCCAAACCCACACTAAACAAAGTGAGTGAGCAAAAAAGTGGGTGAACATAAAATCCAGGGCCAGAAAAGAAAACACATCTCCAAAACAACTGCAAAGACCTAAATTAATTCTGATGCCTTTGATCCTGCTTACCTTCTCCTTGGATTAAGTTAGAGTTTTTATAGCTTTTTATCTTTTGTCTGAACGACATTTCTTTCATTATAGAGGTGTTAGGATGTTTATGAGGATGTATTGTTGCAGGGCTGTGTGCAGTGGATGCCACACGGACTCTGCAGGGGCATAGTCTCAATGACCAAGGAGCCCTTTTGACTCCTGCGTATAACGATCACCCACCTCCACTGAGTCTCCAAGCAAAACAGTGCTACTAAATACTGGGTCTCAAGCCTTTGCTGTGGCTCCGCCTCTGAATCTTCACTACGTTTTCCCCCTTAATTAATATTTTAAGAGGTCCTGCAAGCTCCCAAATGCACAGCCCAGGAAGAGGCCAGCCACTAGACTCTGGAAGGAGGGTACCTGTTAAACCTGTTCCAAACACTGTGCGTGAACTACTGTCACAGGGAAGGCCATGGAGGTAGATCACTTCTTATGTTCATTTAATGCTTAGTCTTCTCCTGCCAGCACCAATGGCACCACCGAGTGACAGCTACAGTTTGTCATTTAAATACTTGCATGGGGATTAGAACGAGGTCAGGTGCTTCCTTCCATAGTGATCGCCTAATATTAACTACTTCGGTCACTATCTAATCAGGGCTAACCAAACCTGTGACTGACAGATTTTTAATTGCTAGTCTCCTAAGTCATAAAGTTCTTCTCTCTCACTGAGAGGTGTTACCTTCAGCTCTTACTATGATGGATAAGGGCAAATTCTACACTGTTAAAGTAGATCTGTTGCTGTAGATATCAGAGGTGTTACTTTGTCTTTTTGATTTCAGGGGATTATTTTTTTTTAAGTGAGAATAAAGGAGATAAGAATATTGAAAGAATATTTTCAAAAGAAAAAGAAAAAAAATATGTCTATGTGTGCATTCATCTTTCTTCGAAATCATACTGTTCTCTCCTACTTTACCGCAAAAATAGAGAACATAAGAATGCAGGAACAGTCTATCATGCCTCACCTCTTTTGCTTTCCAGTTTCTATTTGCTCCTTTATTTTCCATACTTTAAAATCTCATTTAGCATTCTCTTGAGAAGGAGAGCACAAGATTACAATCTAACGATTGTAATGAGAATGGGTTACGTTTGTGCCATTTCCCATTTTCATTACAATCTTTGTGGCAAGAGTAATGTAACAGAATTTTTAATGTCTTATATATTGCATGAACATTTTTTTCCAGCGAGCTCCTGCTACATTTCAATGGATGATGCTGTTGCAGAGCATTGCAACTTTGATCTTTTTATAGCTTGCATTACGATCACATTGGCAATTTCACCCACTTCCCCAAAGTGGGAAATATTTTGATATACAGCTTGCTGCTACAAAAGCCAGTCATCTACAGATACTATACATACCTAGAAAATTGTTTTCATCCAAATCCCAACTGCAGCTGAGTACCAGATACCGACATCACCAAAGCTGTGTTTTTCAGAGTGGTACTACGGGAATTGTAGTTTGCAGAATCTGAGCAGAAGAACAGAGCAGTTTGTTTCTTAAAAGGTGGGGACAGCTCTTGGAGAAAAATGTGCTTAATGTGCTTGGAATGGCATTGACTGCAAGAGGGCTGAAAGACTCCCCAAAACATGTAAACCTTTCTAAAAAGCTTCCCATACTGATGAACAACTAAGGAAAAGAAGGGTGATAGATCAGGACAAAATCTCAACAAACAAGGGATCAAAATGGGTTCAGCAAGAGAACAGAAGGTTAAGCAGCAGGCACAAGCTAGCAGTTTGTCTGCATTTGTTAATGCAAGTGGTTAGCAGGAGTGATTCTTAACACAGGAGCTCAGTAGGGGGAAAGAGAAGAGTGCAGGCATAGCTAGCTCAAGGACAACATTCCTGAGGGGATCTACACCAACTTTGTGTGACCAGCAAGGCTTCAAAGGGAAAGGCATCTACAGCTAAGGAGGGGTTCTACCTCAAATTCCTTGCCTACCTCAGTGGGGCAGAGAAAGAACAATGGCATTGGCAAAAAGCTAAGAAATCCTTGGGCCCTTTGACCATGGAGGGTTGCAGAGTCACAACAGCCTCGAACTAAGCGGGCAGTGGAGGACCAAGCTTCAGGTGCACCAGAGACAGCAAGCACAGGGGGTATGGATTAGTACCAATTTGATTGGACACTGGTGGTTCTACCCCTTGGTGACAATTCCCTTTTAGACAATGCAGCCTGGTGGGAAAAAAACCCAGAGAAAACAGCAGGGAAAGGAATGGGCTTGAATCTTGAGCATAAATTTAAGCCTAGACCAGTACTACAAATCCTACTGGTGCGCACATCCTGTAGATTAATACAGACTAACAACACTGAATTAAAACAAAACAAAACAAAACCAAGACCCAAAAACCAACAACAAAACACTTTGTCACATCTCCTTGCAAGATCAGAAGAGAAGACAATGTCAGCATATCTCTGTAAGACAGCCTGCATCTGCCAGATTCATATTCTTGGTTAAGAAGCTTCATTTCCTTGATGCATAGAGTAGAATCTGGCAACCTTGAGATCAGTGCCTGTGGAGACATCCACAGCTCGGCAAGGCAACAGGTGCGGGAGAATAACATCCTCATTATGATAACATTCAACAGACAACTTACAGATTTTGAAAACCCTGGACAAAGCCATTCACAAAAAGATGGACAAGGCTAGATTTCACACTTTACCAACCAGAGCCAAGTTTTAACCCTGACACTTCTCTGTACAACTTCTGCTGCACTTGAAATAAGCTGGGCACATCTACTAAGGCTCTTTTTTTTTCCCCCCTTTGAGTCTAATTTTAACACTGCAGACCCTGAGGATAAAACCAGTTGAGCCCTTTGGAGGGAAAACGTTCATCCTCTTTATCAGAGTGGCTTTCCCGGTGGCTTTCACTTCAGCGAGAAGAGTGTCTGGGATAATTGCTCTTTCCACAGAGGATCAATACTGTGTAATTAATCAAGATGAAATCATTCTTTGCACTTCTCCAGGTTTCATCCTTGAGACATATTCTCAGATTCACTGGCTCCTGGAGATAGCAGCGCTCTCCTACCGCACTACCCCAAAACACCCTGGGGGCAAAAACATCACAATCCAGCTGTCCAGAGCCTAGCCTGACATATCTTAATAGATGAAAAGAGACAAGAAGGCCCAGATGCCTCTTTATTAGGACTGTCCTCTCTGCAGAGACAACAAGCCCTCAAAATCTACCACAGTCAGCGTAACATTTGCATCAAGGGACCTTTTTCCCTCCCAGGAAACATGCCACCAAACTTGCAGTGATTACAAAACAGGAGCATGCACTGTAGAAATACACCTAGCAGAACCCCAGGTCACAATGAGAATAATTCAGCTAACATTTTTACAGTTTGCAGAGTTTGCTTAGCTGTGATTGATCACATGCATTGCACATTCCTGTTTAATTTCTGTTACAGGGTGAGCATATTTTTAATCCACTGCCTGGTATGAAACAGCATAGGAAGTAATTTTAAAAACACACTAACTAGGATAAATTAAAATATGAACATTTAATATTAAAGTCATTTTCAACCCTGACAGGTCAGATATTTTTCCTTTTTTTGTTGTTTTTTCTTTCCAGATTTCAAAAGGCCAGAGGGGAAAAACAAATGAAAAGACTATTGAATCAGTTCTAACGGATTTAAGACAAAATGAAACATCTCAAGCAGTTCACTTGACCTGGAAACTTTCCCCTTTTAATATATATACTTCTATGTCTCATCATAATTTGGGCTAAAAAGACTGGAATTTGTCACAGTCAAATTTCAGTCATCTCCACTTATGTTTAAGATTCCTCTTGCCTTTCAGGCTCTTTGTCTCTCTCTACTAAGCACAATCAAGATAAAATGCCTTCTAAAAAGGTTTCTGGACATTCTGGTATCGCTGAAATTAAGTAGTTGGTGAAGACAATTATAAATAATACATACAGTTGTGTTTATTACAGAAAGATATTAAAAGAATGACTGGAATTTTCCATTGGTTTGGGTAAGCAATGAAGACATTTTAGTAGACCTGACCTGAGAAACAGCATTGGCTCAAGTGATAGTGCCTTGATTCAGTTTACATTAAATGGAAGAATAAACAAAAGTAAGGCTGGAACTAATGTTCTCCATTTCAAAAGGGCAAGCTCTGATGGACAAAGCACTCTGAGCACCCTAGCCGTGAAGTCAACAATCCATGTGTCTCTGGGCCTTGGATGCAGAGAAGGCTGGAGGATTCTTCAAATCACTGGTGCTAACACAATCTCAAATTTGTATTCCTAGCAGGAGGGGAAAAAAAAAAAAGATCTATGCAACTGTTGGATAAAGAGCCACTTAAAGAGCCTTTATCTCAGAATTTAATAAGAGTAATGACATTGAACAGAAGGGCAAAGGGAAGAGAGATAATGGGAATGAGGCTTTAATATATTGGAAACAACAGCAAAAAATCTAAGTGCTTAATCATCTCCAGTTGGGAGGACTTGGATAAACTCATTCAGAATTCAGACAGAACTGGCACACGAAACTACAGGAGCAGGCGCAGGTATTCATGACAAGCCTATCAGCTCATGGGATTCAAAAATAGCAAATGCAGTACCTACGGTTAAGAGGGAGAGGAAAAAAGATCTGGCAATTACAAGTTAGTGTGACCTCAAACATCTGAAGGCTTTGGAAAAAATTTTGAAAGAAAGAGGTAGTGTAAGTCATAAACTGGGAATGGACTAAAAAAAAATTACCAGAGGGTTTGAGTTATGTAGGTTGCTAATGGTAGGTTGTTTTAGACTAACTTGATAGGATTTTTATAAGATTAATGATTTTCTAGACAAAGGAAATATGGTAGGTATAATTTATCTGGGCTTCAGCAAAGCATTTAATAAGGCACCAGATGGGAAATCATTTCTTAAACTAGAGAAAATAGGGATGCACAGAGGAACTATTGAGTAGGAGCCTACTGAAAGGAAGACGACCACTGGCAGTACTGTGAAGAGAACTGTTGGGCTGAAGGAGAGACAACAATGAATTTTCCCCAAGTACCAGTTTTGGAATCTTTCTCCATTTCCTGATGACCTAGATATAAATAGGGAGAGTGCTTACTTTTGGGACCGTGAGTAGGATACTAATGATTGTCCACAGCTAAAAGAAAGTGTTAATACAGAAGGAGACCAAGGCAGCGGATAGAAAGAACAGATGCATTCGAGGAACATAACAAAACAGAAGTCATTCAGTAATGTGCAACACAAGCTCATGCATTGGGGGACTGATAACTGATAACATAGCTGCTGTAAAAGGAGCTCTCATCAGCTGACAATGACTGAGATGCTGTTAAGCTGGTAAAGCAGCTAACGAGAGAGTGAATGACTCTAAGCTGCTAATGGGACCCACCCCTGCAAAGGCAAAAACCAGCCCATGACAGGCAAGATAGCCCCAGTAGGAACAGGAAAGTGTTAAGATAACTGTACAAAGCAGTGTTGCAACAAGGTCTGAAATACTGTCTGTTTCTCTGGCTACCCACATTCGAAAGCCAGAAGTTCAAACTGAAATTGATGTAAAGAACACTACTAAGGTGCTTGGGAAACAGGCAGTTTGTCTTACTAGAGAAGCTGGGGCTTGGCATATTCAGCTAGCAAAATGAAGCCAGAAGGCCTACAGAACTGCCCTCTGTGGATACACAGCGTGTAATACCTGTTGTAGGAGAAAAAGTAAGTCTACCTAAGCCATCCACTGGGCAAGAACAACTGGATAGAAACTGGCCTCCCATAAATTTAGAAAATTTACAAATTAAAAAAAGAATTAGAAAAAAAGGTTTCTAACCCAGTAATACCATTCCAAACAGAAGAAGAGGATCAACACATCAAGCTGGTGGCTCCTTTCAATGACAGAACTTGGTCCTCCTATGACAGGATTTATATGACATGGTGCCTGCATAGCATGGTGATTCCTAACCCTCTGCCAGACTGATGTTCCTGTTTACAGCTATGTTTTGAAACAGAAGTATTTCCCTCTCCTTCAGAAAAGGATTACAGTTCTGCATATACACAGTCATACATACTGTAATGTACAGAAAATATTCCTTGTGATTGAGAAACGAGCAGAAAGAATTTGTCCAGGCAGTGCAGGACAAGGTGACTGTGAAGGGCAGAGAAGAGATTGCAGAGATGGCAGCGTTGGGGGACATTGGTTGAAGTGCTGTTTACCACTATTATCATCTCTACTCATGAGCCCTTAGCACTGCAAGGAGTAAAATGCAAGTTAAGTCCCATGAAAGGCTATTGAAAAAAATCCTTTTATTAATGACATTATTGTCCCTTTAAAGCATAAACACCTTGTTTTTTCAGATGCTAGAAATTAAACAGTCTGAAATGCAGGTGGGAATGACATTTTCTGTCATGAATATTGGAAGCATCCATAAAATATGTTGGTTAGATGGCTGGAGGACAAAATAGGTGTAGTAGACAAGTGACAAAACAGATTGGAAACAATCCTGCTATTAGCAGGGAGGAAAGAAGAGGTAATAAAATTGGGAAGCCAATTAGGCAAGAAAAGGGCACAAAAATGCTGTAGGAGAAGGAAAGGGTAAGCAGGAAAAAAAAAAAAAGCAGTGAATGGGAATCTACAGCAACATCCAAGGTAATTCTGCCATGAAATACCTAATCAGCTCCCATGGGTGCTCTTGGGGAACCCAAGGGGGACCTGTGAGAGGTGAATGGAGTCAGTGGAGGCTTCCCAGGCACTCAGCTGTTCCTGTTCTCCCTGCTGGTGATTTCAGCTGAGGTGCCAGGCTGGTGGCTGAGTTACAGGTATGAATCCACTTCTGGTGGTGCTACCACATGGCAGTTACCTTTAGCAGAGGGACAGGACAGGTAGCTGGGGAGGAAGAGGGGGAGAAATGGAGAGAGATGTTAAAACTCTGGAGCAAGATGCCCCAAACATTATCCAGGAGAACCTCTGATGAACAAACCACGACTCGGGGAATGGAAGCATTGCCATGAGAACAAGGGAGAAAAAGGATTTTTGGAAGCTCCACAGAGGGTGAGGTAAACAAGCAGTCAGCTGTGACAGAGAGCCGAAGCAATGAAGAGGCATAATAATACATAACGCTATTTCAAAACAACAGATGGGAATAGGGAATTGATAGTGAAGCGATTAATACTAGCAATGAAAGAACCAAACACCTTTAAAATGCACAATATTTAGTAAGAGTCAAGCCAAAGACTCACAGCAATCCATAAATTAACAAGGAATAACATACAGTGGCAAAGAGGGAGAAAGAGCAAAATGAACCCAAATATATGCCAAGTGCTTGCTGACAGAAAGGAAGATGGCTTTGAGGGGTAAAGAAGGGGTAAGACTGAGCCTCAGGGTAAGACTTGCAAATGCAACGTAAGAGCTCTGTTTCCCAACCTGATGAGCAGCTGCGAAGCCCCTGTAACAGCACAGAAAAGAAAGGGCAGCCTTCACTGCTGCCCCAGTTGCACCCAGCCTCCAGCAGCAGCTGTGGCTGCCCCAGACCTGCAGGGCAGCCCCAGATGTCAGGCTGGTATTAGCTGCGTGGGACCTGCTGTACGCCAGAGCATCGCCAGTGGATGCCTCTGAGCGCCTCTGAGCGCTCTCAGCCCCAGAAAACTGGCATCCCACCCTCACCCCAGCAAAACAGCATGTGCCAGGGACAGGGTCCCACAGGCCAAGTGGCTTTGGTTTCTGCTGCTGATCCTTTAAAATGTAGTTTCTTATGAGGGCTTTGGAGTTCTTAATGGTTTTCACTCCTCCGTAGTTTCCTAGCATTCATTTCTCCTTCACTGCAAGTTTTAGACTGAATTTATACTTGCTTTCCAGTAGCTAGTGTTGGCATTATAAACTGCATGTACAAACTCACTGATGCCATACACAAATTACCCACGGGTGTGCAGCTTTATGTAACTCAATGCTTATTAACACAATCTATATAACTATTAGGGAGTTGACTGAAGGGAAGTAACTATGAAGGCAAGAAAGAGAGAGGGCTGGAGTTGTGCATTTCTGCCCAGCTCCTGGTGAAGCTGTAGGTGTATCATGAGCTTCTATGCACTGATTTTTGGAAATTTCGCTATAGAAAATCCTGAGCGCAATTGTCAGCCAACATTCAGCAGAGAAACGGGGGCAAAGATGCAGAAGATTGGAAGTGATACATATTGACAGCATCTTATTAGAAAGCCTAAGGATAAAGGGTGTTCATCACAAGCAAATTAAGGATTTGAAGTTTCCATTTCTCAGTTGAGCTATCTCAACTGCCCCTTTATTTCCCAGGCACTTCTAAATGCAAAGGAAAAGATTAATGTAAACCACCAATACCAGCTAGTGCAACTTCTAATTGGTTGAGCTATGTCTGGATTGGGACACCTGGGGATCAGGATGCTAAACTGAGGTGTTTCCCAGCAGTCTAGAGGGAAGACAGGTTCAGCTGGATTTGTTCTGGTTTTCTTTTTTCTTTTTTCTTTTTTCTTTTTTTTTTTCTCCTGTTAGATAGCAAATCCTTCATCAGGTTTCCAAGATTTTCAGTATGACGAGAGTGGATTTGTGTGGTTTTGCTTGTTGGATATGCTTTTAAATTGCTGTAATGGAACCATTTGAGAAAACAATAGGGAGAAATTAAAAAGATGTATTTAAAAAAGAATTAAAAATGAAAGGAACAGATGTGTACCATGCATGACATATGAACTTTCAAATGCAAAGGAAATGCATATACTACAATGCATGGCTAAGTAGTACATATACATCAGCATTTTCCATTCTTTTTTTTCTTTACACACATGTTTTAGATATACATAAATTATTTTTCCTTTTGTTTTATCCCTTCTTTAAAATCAGAATATTCAAACATCCTCTTTAAGAAGCAGAAGAGAATGAAAGATTGCATTTGGCAGGTCTCTTTTGTGCTATAATTTGTTTCTTTGTGGAAATGCAGCAAAGGGTGACTTTTATTATGTGTTAGGTAAGAATCTGCATAGAGCAACTTCCAGCTGTTGACCATGCGATTAGGCCGTTAAAGTGCAAAAATCGCTGTTTACAAATACCCATAATTACTATAATTTTCATGCAAAAAACTACGTTCACCTAAAACCAGACGGCATGCCAGTTCTTTCCTGGCCAAAATGGCTATTTCTTTCTGTCTTGAAGTCTCAGTCACATATTGAAAAAATATCTGCAGAATAGAATATATTTTGACTGCAGAAATAGATTTTGCATGAATAGACTCCTGAGGCATCCAACAGTTTCAATAATGTTTTCTATTCCAGGGGAGCAAAAAATATTTTTCCTTGATAGCATTTATTTTATATTCACTGCACTGGAATTACTTTTTCAAAATTCTGCCAGCGAAGACTTATCGTATGTGGGTGCCATTGCTGTAACATAAAGATAAGGATGGAGGCTTATTCCACTCATAAGCTCATGAGTCTGTAAATTGGAACTATCCTTCATAGTACAATGCATTTTACCAGTCCAAATATTTTTCTTAAAGACAAGACAGGAGTTTTTTCTTGGAAGTATTTTCCTTCAGTGACTTAAGGAAGCATATTCATGGACTACTTATGAAAGGAAAGACACAAACAATGTGGCACCGCTGGTTTCTCTGGACAGGAGAAGAATCCACATTATTTCAGCAGCTTCAGAATAAGTCATTGGAGCAGCTGCCCTAAGCAGGAAAAATGTTGCCTGGGGAGCAGAAGATAAGGTAAGATAGAAGCAAGCACCTCAGAGGACAGAGCTGCATCCTAATTTGATGATCTAGGTGCAAATAAATGGTTTCACTCATTTCAAAACTGGGACAGGAGGTGTATCTGGATCTGAATTTGGATTAAATTGTCAGGAATGTTCAGGCCTGTGATTTTGTTGCTGGCCAAATGACTACGATTATTACAATCAAATGTGACAATACAATGACATTTTACCTAGGGGCAGGCACACAGGTGAGATTAAAATGAGAACTGACTCGAGCCTTCACCAGGAAATTGAATCTAACCCTTTTTGAAGTTAAACATTTTGATATAAATTTTTTCATTGTAAGGCTGACCTGCATAAAACGACTGAATTCCCAGTGTACTGCAAACGCTTTGTGTGCTATAGTTAAACAGTTCCAGAGATGGGAACCAGATTAACTTTGAAATTTCCATCCTCCCCTCACAAACAGCAGTTCAGCTCCTCTTGTGGCAGCAGAAGTTTGCTGGCAGCCCACGATATTTTGATCATGGTCCTGCCTGGATCTACTAGGAGCAGAAATAATGATACAGTGGCAAGAGCCCTAGTGATCGGCCGACGCTGGATCCCTCTCCAATGCTATTAGTGATGAGGCTCAAACAATAGCAACCGCGCGGTGGAATTGAAGGGAAGAAAGGACTGGTGATGTCAGGACCCATCTGGTTCTGTTCAAGCCATTGTGCTGTGTGTTGTTATATTAAACCTCTCCTACATTATGGGCTAAATCATGGGCTTCTCAGAAGTCTTTACCCAGTGAGGGACAACATACTGTTCCGGAGGTTTGCGGCCAAAAGGGAAACATAAATAGTCCGGTCTGATCTCCCCTCTCATTGTTAAGAAGCTGATACATTCCATCCATGCACTCCTGCATTAGCCCAAAGCTGTTAGACAAAAATATGTCAGGTTTTTGGAGACTCCATGCCGGCAGATCACGGGAAACGCCAACGTGCCACCAGCCCATGAAGCCTCTGCCTGCTAATGAATCTAATCAATCCGTTGTTGGGCTCTCCTAAAACTGAACTGGAGGTACATCCAAGCCTCCTGCTTTTGCTGTGTGTTCTTGCACCAGCTCACCCATCATGTCCTGACGTCCACAGCAAAGCAGCCTGTATTTTGAGGCAGAGCAGAGTTGTTCTCTGCCCAGTCCTGTAACATGCTGCCACGTATGGCTCAGCCCTTCTTTGGCCCTACCACAGACAGATACTGGAACCCAGGAGGACACATTCAACACAGCAGCATTTGCCTTTCCAAAGGACCCACCGATAAACCGTGCGTCTGTTAGCCCTCTTCCTAAAAGTTGTACTGCTGCTCCTCTAGACCTTGATATAAAATAAAGTCCTGTTGTAGGTTTGGACCACCAAACCACCAGATCTGCCCCAAAGAGCATACAGCAGACATATGAGGTGGAGAGAAAAGATGATAACCCAGCAGGGAAAGCCCAAGGTCATGGTGAGATGATGATGATAAATGTAATAAGCAGCAGTAACAACACACAAACTACCATGCCACTGCCCTTTGTTAGCTCAGATTTGAACCCTTGGGCTTTGCTAATTATAATGACACAGTAAGCACTAAAAGGGGAAATTACCCAAAAAAAAAAAAAAAAAAAAAAAAAATGTTAACCACTTCATCTCTACAGCCACACTGAATGTTTTGTGTTTTGCTCTAATTGTTCAGTAGAGGCTCCATTAAAGTCAATGGAAAGTCAGGGTATCCCTTGTGGATTATGCTGTAGATTATGCTGTAGCAAAGTAGTTTAAATTTAATCTTGGGTCGGATTTAACACATTTAAAAGAGAACAAATTCACTGTTAAGTCTAACAGTCCAGTCAATATCTCAAGCTGATGGTTCTTACTCTGGCACTGCATGTTTATATTCTGACAGAAGGCAGAAATTATGTCCATGATCATGCTGTCATTACCAGCTCCAGTTGGTTTTTCCAAAACACAAAAGACAGCCAGATGCCCTGTGCTCAAAGAACAGCCATGGGATTTTGGTGCTTCTTTGAAAATTCCATATATGTTTAGCAAAAGGTAGAAAAACACACCAGAAACACAATTTGTGGAATATTACATTTGAACATAGAGTTGGAAGAGCTATTCCCTGGCACCAACAACCAGCTCCAAAACACTAAGCGGTGATTCAATAAATAAATTGGTTCAGCTCCATCTTCAGGGTAGTTTTTTCTTCCACTGCCCTAACTGGAAGGCCATTTCTGAACCTCACTGCTCTGCTGTTTAGTTAAGATGCACCCAGTTTCCAGCCTGAGCTGATTCAAGGCCAATATATGCCCATGTACTCTCCTGTGAATTTTGCATTTTTGCTGTCATGAGTCTCCAGCTTTCCTGGTGCTCAGCCCCCACCACTTTTATGGATGAATGGCACCTGTGGGAATACACAGTAATGCAGAACCAGCCTTCCCTAATGCTGACCAGCAGAACAGGTGCTGGGAAGATAGAGAAACTGGGAACTGGGCAGAAGTTGGGAAGGGTCCCTGGGGCTTCCCTGGGGAGGAGAAGCTTGGGCAGAGTGGGAATGGGTCTGTGAATTTCTTTCTTTCTCCTTGAAGACCCCTTCTCCTAGAACTAGCTGGGAGATCCTGCTTCTTCATCCCTTCCATCTTCCTCCACCCGTTCGCACCCAGCCTCCACAGCAGCCCCGAGAGCTGGTGCGTGGCCAGAGCTGTTGCTCCTGCTGCAAGTCAGCCACTGCCTCCTTGGGCAAGGATGCAGCCCGTCGCCCTAGGCCTGTGCCTAAAGATTGCTTAGGCTCCTGCCATCTGCTTCTGTTTTTCCAGACAAAATACGCTATGTTTCTGAGTTTCCCATAACAGGATAGGCTGCCCCGCCCCCCCCCCCCCCCTCCCCCCCGGCCATTCTGGCAGATCTTTTCTTCTCTGGTTCCAACTCCACATCACTTCTCCTTACACGTATTTCTGAGAGCTTCTCCATGCCCCAAGCAAGCACATGCCTGATAGGCCGTGAAACCACCTTTGGTTTCTCACCAGCCCCACCATGCTGGTAAGCTGCGCCGGGTGCAGGCGCAGGAAGCCATGTCCCCTTTGCCTATGCTCTGAGCTATACTTGCTCTGATCCAGAAGCTGTTTGACGGCATGAGTGTTATATTATTCCTGAATTAACACACTCTGCCTCCCAGTGGGCCTTATTAGCTCAGGCACAAACCTCACTAACACGGCTGCATGGTTTCTGTCCCGGAGAAGGTTCCTATCTGGCCAGTTTGCAGTATCCATCCATCTGCTCCCTCGATATAGATACAGCATAGTACTCCTGTGATTAGACACGATACCTTGTCTCTTGCCTTTTCAATGCTTTCTGGCTGATTATTTTTGTCTTATAGAAAAAGCGGATACTATCAGAGCCTGAAGTGTATGACCCTGTACCGTGCAGGCATGTACTACACACCAGTGCACAACTCTACCCTACCTTTAACATTTGGCTCTACCTGTATATCACTCTTTCAGCAGCTACACAGTTAGTCAGACAAGAAGTTGGGTTTTTTTTTACAGAACACCCCACCAGTCATGTAAAGCTATTCCCCAAAACCAGCTCAGAACTACCGTGTGGGATCCAGACACTTTCCCCCAGCCTCACAGTGGTGGGGCTGCAAACCTCAAGGTACGAACCACACACAACCATGCAGCAAAACCTTGAAGATTAATGCCATAGCCTGGAAACCATGCCAGCTATTTCAAATATTGGGCCCATCAGAATCTGCTTCACAGTCTTAGAGCTGTGTGTTCAGCACAGACAGAAGACACACATGCTCTTGACCTCCATACCTTTGCTGTGGTTGTGCCTGCAGTTAAGCATTTTTGTATCGTTTAAGCTAACATTACCTGGGTTCAGGTTCTCCCTCCCCCTACTTATATACGGTCTAAGTGGCTGAAAATTTCCATGAAATGGAGATATAACTCTCCATTTAAAACTGGAACCTTTCTAATGATTACATTAATACCCAGGGTCCTATGGACACCTGAGACATCCTCGGTCCTAAGCAGTACAGCCTGAAGAGCCTGCTAGTCAATAAAATAAAATACCCATTCTCTTTAATTAACATATGAAATAAACACAATCTGTGACACCTAGTGTGCAGCAGCAATTAAGAGGCATTGCTTAGTTAAACCTCCTAATACCTCATTTAAATATGCAATTAAGGGATAATTGCCTTCAATCAATAAAAAATTGAAATATTTTGCAGGGACCTCAATTATTTTTTGTGAAGCTTTCTACTTTGTACTTGGTCTGGGCTAAGCCTCCAAGTCTTATACCACTTGTTAAAGAAACATTATTCTTTTCAGCATTCCATTGATTTATGGCTTTTATGCATCCTACCAGCATCATAAGAGTCCAATGCTAACACTAAGCCCATGCAACGCATTTATTCTTGTGTTAACAGATTTCCATTTGCTTCAAACTATCTATTCTAAGTTCTCCTTGGATCATCTCCCTTTTCTGGTCTACACAGACTAAAAGCATCTCTTTGTACAGGTCTTTGCACAGAGCTTCCTCACAGACACCTTAACTATTCTTTTGTAATGCAATTATTTTCCCGTTTTTCAATATCTGCTTGCAAACGAGCGGTACCTCACTTGTGCACAAGTGCTAGTAATTCAAACCATATATCCGGCCCCCCTCCCTGCCTACACACAAATCAATCCTCAGTAAAACGAGACAGATCTATGAATCAAACAAGGAACAAAGTCAACCATTGCCTTCCCTCTCAAGGCAGGAAATTAGCAATGCAAATACATAGGCTCATCTAAGAGGTCTTTGAGTGCACTCCATCATGGCACCTCACGCCATCATCAGCCACAGAACAATCAGAATAAAGGGGGAAATATTTTCATGCTCAATAATTGAATTATGTGGTTAAAGAGACAAGACCTGTGAAAGTGAGTGAGATGTGGAAAAAAAGCAGGAGAGAAATTCTGATAGGTATTTACAGGCATCTAATGAGCACCAGAGAAAGCAGCTGTACTGACAGGGAAACCTCAGTGCAGGCTAGGATCCACGTTATTTTACAGCTAGCTGTGTAAGGCATTAACATCACATTATCTGAACGTGTTGTAGCAATCCTTGCTGAAGTCAAAACCTCCACCTGGACTATTTCTGTCATGAGGAAAGGCCAGTGAGGAAGCATTGCTTGGGTTTGAGAAATAAGGGTTCAAAAGTGATCTGTTCTATGATTGCAATTAAATCATGTCACATCTTCATGCCTCTTTCCCACTACGTTAGCTCTTCAGGCCTGAAAGGCTTGCTGAGGCGTCTTCAAACAAGGGTCATATCCTTGTTACAGTTTTTCACTTAGCTAAGTGATAAAAGCAAGCCTAGATTTAGGATATGCCTTTAATTAACAAAGGATACCAAACAAAACAATACTAGGTGTTGCTGTAGTCTCTAGAAAGTGCACACGTTCTCTGCTGGAAATCTTTGGTGGCATTCAGAGGTTTTAGATTTTGCAGTCATGACATCAGTGTAGCCTGGATGGGTGCCACCTCCATACACAGAGCACTGCATAATGTAAGCCAAAGAGCACAGCTGAAATTTTTTACTTAGATTTTGATACACAGTCTTGCTCAAGTGGTATTTTAATTTGTGTTTCCTTTCCTCTTGTTCCCTTCACTATAATATGCTGTCACTGTTCAGTGGCATCTAAGCACTGTCCTGAAACACATACATAAAAACATACTAAGTATGGAAATCATGTATAAACATAAAGATGATGCAAAGGTACTACTTAGGGAGGAGAGGAACTCCTTGATTGCAAGAAATCAACATTTTTATTATTAGGAATACCTGGAAATCATTTAAGTAATTATGAACTTTACGACTTCACTTTTGGAACACCCATTATTTCTTCTATCTGACTCACTGAGGTTTACTGCCTCTCATCAGTACGCGATTACTAGATTTAGTCAGGTGATTGCTCCTACTCCAGAGATGTTTTTCAAGATAAGCAACTGATTTGTTTGACTAGCAAATATATTTGGCTCCTTCTTGGCTTTACACAATGGCTGTCATTAGGCGTTCACTGTCATTCTCAGACTCTTATAATGACAGATGTCCTGCAAAGAATCAATGATGCTACGTTAGATCCACAAAGAACGCGGATACAGGAACTGTGGTTCTTCAGAACAACAGACACATCATGAGCCAAGCAAAAGAAGATCTCTTTGAGTTCACGGTACTTGGTAGTATGGGTTTTCTTAATGCACTATCCATTTTCTCATCTCACCCAGCTCTTGAAAGATTACAGGCTGTAAGCTCTTTTTGTTTCTGTAAACATGTTAAAATTTCTGGTAGTGGTGAATATATGTCTGCAGCCGTAAGTTTTTATAAAAAGCACTCTTTATCAAGAGCTGCTTCTGAATAACATGTTCAAACCAAGCAGAAAGCTTCACCAAATATTAGGTAAGAGTTAACTTTTAATATGCATACATCATTTGCCACTTCTTTGGCCTGTTTTTGGCTTTATATTGTCCGGTTGGTTGTGTGTAGGTTTGCTGTAAGCTTCAGAAAGGCTTTTCGTGAGCCCTGGCAGAAGATTCCCTAGCACAGCCTAGGACTACTGCCTTCCCCCATGGGGATTCACTGATCTGCCTCAGCCCAGACGTGGGTGAAATGAGGAGTTCAGCCTACTTGAGTTCAGATCCTTGCTGTTGAGACTGGCATGGGATGCTCATGAACTGTACCTACCTTTTGTAATTTCAGATACGGACGCAGATACTTGCCATAAACTCCAGAGGCATCTCTGGTCTCTAAGAACGTTAACACTGATATACCAAACAACATTGAAGAGCCATCACATGGTTGCAGCTTTCACCCACTGCTATCACAGGTTTAACCTGGGCCAAGCCTGACCAGGATGGATCATCAGCCAGTTACCAATTAAGTGAGGTGAGCTAGTCTCCCAAGGCAGCAATGAAAAAGAAGCCATTATATGATCACTGCAGTTACTTTATTATTATGAATGTACACGCAACTAAGTCCTGAAGGATCTCGTTCATTTCCGTATAAGGTCACAGAGAAAAAATTGTCTGCTTTCATTTACACCTGTCAACCCCAATGAAAGGAGTGGAGTGGAATGGATATAACTGAGAGCAAAATTAGCCTACAATGCATAAACGTTGTCCTGTGTTATTTGCACACAGCTTTTCATGTGTGAATTGATACATCAGCTGGGTAAATGATGCATCAGTTGAGATTCAGACAGAGAAGAACATGTGTATTTTTGCTCTGTTATCTGCCATCAGTTTGCATTAAAAGTAAAATGACTGACCTGAAATCAAACCAGTTTTCAGGGATCAAGCTGCAAAATGTCATTATCCAGCTCATCTCTCCAGTAACTCTCCAGGAAGATGTAGTAGCCTCAGAAAAACTGTTTTCCATCTGGTCCTAAATTTTCATAAAGAATCAAAACAAACAATATTCTGAGTATAGTAAGAATATATTGCTTGATAATAATGAAACTGGCTATCAAAGTGGAATTCAAATGTGCTATCACTTCATTACAACACCAGCCTGGATCATTACACCACCAGCCTGGTATGTCCAATAGACATATGGGACAAGAAGTAGTTCCCGGTCCACAAAGCCATGAGCCTTCCCCTGGTGATGTGTTACATCTGCCAGCCCTCATGGATGTCTCGGACACCATGGGGCATCTTAAACAGCATTTGAAATTTCTGATTAGGCAACTGAATTCAGTCTTTATGGTGAGACCTGTCTTAAGGAGCGTGCTGGAGAAACAGTAAAAATATGTCTATTCAAGGTTGGCCTGTACGGAAAAGCTAAATAGAACTGCATTAGGAACCCCAGGGCACGTGGAGTGGGCCCACAAAGGGGACTGAGTTATAGAATTGGTCTTTTATTCAGGGCTGAAAGCATGGCTAGATTAGATGATTTAATGCCATAAACCCCTTGGCAATGTACATTAATCCAATGTCCTGGCCAAATTGTGTTTGTACGTTAATGCCAATTTGTGTCCAGAATTATTTGAATTAATTACTCTTCCTTTCTTAAACTGCTGGGTGGCAGTTCTGTGCTTTTTCAAGCTGTTCTCTATTGCAATTCAAGGTATGTAAGACTATTGTCCTGTTTCAATATTCTTACCATACCTCCTTCCACAGTAACTCAGCTTCTCCTTCTAAGTGAAATGTGCTGTGAGAATGAGGAGTTAAAATAGACAGAGTGGTACATTTTTTTCTTTTAAAGTGATTCCCAACAACTCCATTCTCAGTCCTACACCACTAACGGTACTAAAACATGGGGATAGTACTTTGTAGTTTGGATGTACAGACCGATGCCTTTGAAGCACAAATAATCTGCTTTCGTCCCCAGCTATGATTAGGAAGCCTCACACATCCCTGGTGCATAGCACAGTGGCAGAAAATAGCTCCTAAAGGGCCGCAGATTTGCTGTTTAATTTTTTTAATTACTGCTTATTTAAGAAACATAAATACTTTTACAAATCATTACCATAGAAGTATGAAGCACGCACTATTTTTAATTAAAAAATGAAGCTAGCACTTTTTCACTGAAAGGAACACTGTGTGAGACACAAAGCCACTCTTTCATAAGGACTTTGCAAGGACAAATATCTTTGTCACCTAGGATGCCTTCATTCAGGGGTTTTCTTTGTCCTGACAGGCAATGCCATTTACAGTTCAGGAAATCCTGACTTGTGGTAAATGTTGTATGAATCTAAAGCAAAGTTGAACGACAAAGGACTACCTGGTTTGTCTTCACCAGGAGAGAGCAGACCCAGTGTTCAGGAAACAAATGCTGCCCTAGCGCTTAAGCGCCTCCTCAGAGAGTTGCTGCCTCTGTGTGAGAGGAGTTGATATTAGTTGCTATTAAGATACAGCTGGGCTTGGAGCCTTCCAAGGTGCACACCTCAAAGAGATTAGTCAGCCAGTACTAAAACTCCACATGAAAATGTGGGTGTTTTTCTCAAGAGCTACCTATAGCTGAAACAGCCAACTCTCCCCCCACCCTTGGGGTGTTTTTTTTATTCCTTTGTTTTATTTTTAATTTTATTTTTTTAAACTTTTTGCCATTTGCGTTCAGCTTAATTGATTGGAAAGGAATAATAAGAACGCTGGAGGACCTAAAACCCTGAGGAAGTCCAAGCTGTATGCTAAGTTGCTGCCTACCAGCAGCTCTAATCTCAATTAGTCCAATTTGTGAATGTTTGTTTGTTTTTTCTTATTCACCAAAAAGCTAAAAACAAAACTTAACTCTGAATAGTAACAATAAAAGAAGAACTTCAGCTTCAGGGTTTATCTTTAAAGAGTAGCTCCATCTTCAATTGAATTACCTTTCATTTAAACCATCACAGCCCTGGCCAGGCTGTCCTCAAGCTCTTAATTTACAGAGTTCTAGTTGAAATGGGGTAAAACAGGATAAAGGGAATTAGGAGCTGAGAGATCTCCAGGGCCATTCCCCACCATCACCAGGGACATGGTCTGGAAGGCTGCTCCTTCAAACCGGTGAGCTCCCTTGAAAAGCAAGGGTTTTTTCCCATCACAGCTCTTCCAAAAATCCCCATCCCACATGAGAAGATCCTGAGAAAGCTCAGCTCTCCCCCAGGCCCTGCTGCACAGCACACTTTCAGAGAAGATGGCAGATCTCAAGGCTTTTGTGTTCCACTCTCCAGTGCAGGAGCTCGGAGGCTAAAATTCAATCTCTTCCCTGCAAGGACAACTCTACAGAACTATGATTCACCTTTACGTGGTCCTTGTTGTTATTAACCTTGCTTTTGTATTCACTGTACCTCACAGGAGAGTCGTCATCAGAGAGGATAAGGTGTGTGTACCCTACTGCCCTAAGGAAGGAGCTTGTGCTGAGCTGCAGGCAGGGTCCCACAGGAGGACACAGGGTAAGCACCACTCAGTCACGGATGGACCTTAGCAGGCATTCCCCTTCTTCTGCCTCTGTAGAAAGCATGTCCCACACGCTGCAAGAACGAGGCTCGCAGCTGGTAAGTGCAATCACAGCCTCAATAGCTGCATCTTCTGTTAGCTGTGGTCTAAAGTACGTAGAAAATCATGGCTTTGCCTTAATACTACTCACATATGAAAATGGCGAGCGCTGACTGCAGAAAGAGTTTGACAAGGCAGATGTTTTAGTTCTTCCAATGATCTAGAAAAGATCCTTCTACAAGAGGTGAAATACTACCCGAACCACTTTGCTGCAGAGCCAGAGCAGCCCCCAGCTTTCAGCACACCTGAAATGTGTGAATAGAGCTGGGAAAGCGTGAATCCAACTGGGGGTCCACAGCTGTGCTAAACATTTCCTGGCCCAAGAAGAACACCCACCACAAAGGCTGCTTCTCACTTTGTGTCTCTCTACCCCCTATCCAAGAAAGAGGAACTCATTTTGGGGTACCCAGCTGTGGCTTTCACTGCTCCAGCCACTACCATCTTCCACCCCCAGCCCCAAATCAATGCTCCTCCTTAAAGCTGTTACCCTCTGCAAATTCTGTCATTTCAAATGAGTCTTGTGCTGTAATTTAAAAGATAACTCATTCTGGTTTCCAGCATTTTAATGCATTTTATTTTTTCTACAAGCAATATACGTGTGTAATTAATAAACAATTTAGTATGTTGAGGAACCTAGGAACTTGGCAAATGTTCTGGGGATATGAAATCTCAGGAAAAGCAGCACATTATAAGAAATAGTAAGTAATTACTTATGTAAGCTTTTCTTTTTAAATTCTAAGAACATTAGCTACTAATTACCTACTAATTACCAGTACTTCAGCAGGTGTTTGCACTTAACTGTAGGCTAAAGCCCCTGTGAAAAACAAACCCCTCACACTCCCTCTCAAGATTAAAGCAGAATCCCACTGGACTTCATAATACAGCATAGGTGTAGCTGTTTACATGCTAGTCCTTTAACCACTTGGCTGCTTAAGGTGAAAACAGGCTCCAGTTTATTTCCCTTGCATTTTCTGCCAGAGCCAAGGTGATTCGCTAGAACAAGTAACTCAAGAGGTAACAAACAAAATCTAAGGGTTAAAAGTAAACTATGATTAAGACTTCTTCATCAGCTGCACATTTATCTCACTTCTGTAGTGACCTGGCAGAGGAACGCTCCATTTCTGATCAGGAGTATTGCTGGCTGAACAGGGTGAGAATAAAACCTTATCTGTGAAAAGTTCCCTGAATTTTAAACACAGAGCCCTCAGCTGGTGCAAAATGGTTTAGTTTCACCAGTGTTGATACCTGAGTCAACACTTATGCCGCTTGAGGAACTGGCCTGCACTTCAGATCCAATCTGTTTATGCTTCTTTTGGAAGACTAATTCATACAGCCAAAATTTTAGTCAAGCAAACGTTTATAAGCAATGCACTTCAAGTCTATAAGCACAGGTTGAAGCTCATATCCCTAACTGTTTAAAATTTGGAATTTCTGTTTACCCAGTTACCAAAAACCACTTTACTGTTGATAGAAGGTATATGCCAGAAATAAGAAGTCCAGCTGGAGAGTGGAAGAGATACCAGGTGCCTTCGGCAACCTGTCACGGTGCCCAGGTGGCACCTTCTGCAGAGCACCTAAGAAGCAGGTGAAAGGACTGAGAGGCACACCTCAGGGCTGTATTTTTCAACAAAATGGTTCACAAATGAATAATTCCAATGGTGCTGCTAACACATTTTTGCCTTTTACCTTCGATGAAATTTGCAAGATCTATTCAAGACATATGGTTGCTTATTTCACTTCTGCTAAAATTACTTCTTTTTCACTGAAAATCAAGACTCTAAGCTTGGCAGTGGAGGTAGCTCAGATCATCACCATTTTCCTGTGGATGCCGGACTACAGGTGCCCTCCAGATCCATTTTTTGCTGAGGTGATAGTAGTAGTAACTGTGCTGTGAAGTATTAGGTCACAGGAGCAGAAGTGCTCGTGCCTGCTGCTGGGAGCTAAGTTTTTTGAAGAGCACATCTCTATTAAAACAATAGGAACTGCAGGAGACTAGAGACAGTTGAAAACCTGACCCTTTCATTCAGGTACTCAAAGGGGACCTTCTGGCTGCTAGTGTATTTTAAGACTTGAGTCCCACAACTGAGAAATTAAAAGTTGCTTTGGCATACGAGTGAACTAAATGAGACCATAAGGCTTCTGAGAAAATTACACAGCTCAGGCTTGGTGCTTTCCATGGGAGGTTCTCAAAACCATATATAAAAATTAACAAAGTAGCATGTCTGGGAGGTAAGTCTATGATGTTTCACCAGTCAACAAGCTGAGGCTTTGCACAGCAAAGTGTCCTAATGTCATTAAAAAAAGGATTTAAATGTAATTTGTTCTTCATGTAAAAATACTTTCTTCTCACTTCTTTTTCTCTGCTGGAGGTTTGTGGTAAAATTTTCAGAGGACCTGAATGGTGGGCAGAGTAGCAGTGCTCTGGTCACCAGGCTGCTCCAAGGCGGTAGGTCTCAGTCCTGAGGAAGGACTCGTGCCTAGAAGCTGGTCTGTTTTTTACCGTTATCTCAGATGATTTAATAAAAGGTACTGCTTCTCTTTAGGCTTAACCTCACTGAATGCTGAAATGACACAAGTGTAGCTGGCTCATCATATGCATTTCTAAGATAATACCCTTTATGTCCTCAAGTGAGGACCTGACCAAAAAAAGTTCCAGATAAAGGGGAAACTAACAAATAGGAATTTCTGAGGCAGAGCCAGCTGACTCACTTGTGCTCCCAAGAGGTGAGCTGAAAGACAAGTTCTCAGCTCTATCCTCCTCCTCCCCTCTTCCCCCCGTACCCATAGTTCTGCCCTCCTCTCTCGCTCTCAGTGCCACAACCCTCCTTTTTGCTTCCACTGGTTCTGGAAATGGACAAGTTGTTCAAGAGGTTGTTTCAGTTTGCTAACCGAACAGAAAGCTATCCTTTTTAGGGGGAGGAATTAGTTTTATGCCGACACAGAAAGTTATGTGACCTCTCAGAGGGGTCCAGCAAGTGCCAGAGATAAAGGCACGGTGAGGATTGTGCAGGCTCTGGGTGTGCCACAAGTGAGACGAGTGAGGAGAAGCCCTGCTAGGCCTCCCATCTTGGTGAGAGAGATGCATTGACACCCTGCCGACCTGGGCTGTGGCTGACCCTGGTACCATCACCAGAGCTGCTGTGCCGGAGCACCGTGGGGCTGTGTCCCATGTGAGTGAGGGCACTACCCTGCCAGCCATGCTACCACCCCCCCCTGCACCCTGCCGTGCAGCCCAGCAAGGGATGGGAGCACTGGGGAAAGGGGGAGCAGGCAAGGTGGAAATAGTACACCCCCTTCCTCCCAGAAATTAGTTACCTGACCTCCCCATTAGAGCACCCCTTAGGTGCTGGGCGCTGGGGATGCAGAGGGAAATACCTATGATTTGCAAAAAGCAAAGGAACATTTGGGGCATCTTGAATTTCATGGTTATATTTGTTTTACTTGTAAATATTTTTGCTACTTTTTTACCTATTTTGTCCCATTCTCATCGTCTTCCAGGTGGTTCCCTTTGGTGGGATATCACAGTCCCAGCAGCACCTTGATGATGTCAAGGCCGAACACCTTCTCCTGCACACATCATGGGTACTATGGATGCCATGGCCCACTGATATCATTTCAGGGGGTACAGAAGCAAACTGCAGAGAGAGTTTTTCTCATCTCTTTTCTTTAGTCTCAAAGAGGAGAGGAAAAAATGCAGAGCCAGGATTTTAGCCCCTCATTTTATAATGTAATTGAAACGCCAAGAGACTGAAAAAATTCAATGTTGATGAAGAAACGGATGTTAGTGCAATGAAGAATAGCTCTGTCTTTGTCAGTCTGCAGTCTTTTATGTGTCACAGGCTGTCACTTTCTATTGCATTTCAACTGACTAATTATCCCAGTTTATTAAAAGTGAATATGAATTCACATTTTTTACTTTGCTGTATTCCAAGTGTTAGTATTATCAGGAGCTATTACTGAATGATAGATCCCACAGTTCTAGGCTTCCTCATGTGAGCAAGTACAGAGCAAATCTACCTCAATATCAATGAAAACCAGATATATTCATTTAAGGGGGAAATATGTACCCTGTGCAGTGTATGTTCACATCCAAGCATTAATCGCCCTGGTGTGTCCCACATGGCTCAGTGTATTATTAGAACCTCACTCACACAGCAGAAGAGTGTCTGTAAGTGATGGTGTTGGAAGGGTTGGACTTGAATTAAATGTACTCATCACTTCCTAATGGGGAGGTATTTTCTGACAGCTGTAATGAAAACTGCTGCTCATCAAAAGGTACTCTGTGTCCTAGCTCGCAAATCCAACTTCAGCTGCAAGTTGCACATTTAAATTTCAAAGTTTTTATCTCTAGCCACACCGGAGTGCACTTATAAGTGCGGTGGAAGGGTCAAATTAGATGAAATCAAAGCCCTGCTTCTACTGAAGAGGCGATTGTAAGTTTTTGCAATTGGATCTGTGTGTTGTTATAGGCTTAAAAAAACCTCATCATCAAAAATAGGGATTTCTAGAACATGGTAATTATCACTTTGATCTGCCCAAATCAGTTCCAGTGGTAGCTACGATGTTAGAATTTCCTCATTCTGTATAAAATAACACATTCAGATAAACAGGTAGATAGACTACAATAATTCTTGTACAATTGGTATCCCCATTTATTAACGTTGGTCCTTCACACCTTCCCCTACGTTTGTGAGTGTGTGGTCACATTTCTTGTGAGGATGTCTGCACTGCCTTCGAAGGAGCTGGATGCTGGTATAAGCCTTCCATGTATTGGCAGTAATAATCAATAAGAGGAATAACAATAAATTAGGAAATTATGTCAATAGCAATTGGTGGGAAAGAATGGAGCATCAGGTCTTGGAGGGAAATGCCATTTTCCTGAAAGCATAGCACACACAATCAGCAGGAAAAGGAAGAGGGTTTCATTCTTCTAGTATTTTCCTAGTTGGTACTCATTGTTTATAACAAAATGCAACTATTGTACGTTTTTCTATGATTTGAGATATTTACTATTTCACATGCTAAACAAAATGTTCTTTCATTAGAATATAGTTGGAGGGGGGGGAAATATCATAGACTGACTGTAGTGGAGGCATTGTCATCTTGTGCATTTGCAAAAATGAGGCTGAAGGGCATTTTTCACAACATGCCTGCACAAAAAGAGGCAGTGGGACATGCAATTGCATTGCTTGGACTCCAAGCAGGTCAGCTTGATGAGCTAGCAGTGATGGGGATGCTGTAAGGCTCCCTTCTCCAGTGTTTTCAAGTCCTTTGGGTCTGATGAATATTGCATAGGAAATTTAAAGGACTGGCTGAAGCTATCTCATCATGGGTTTGTGCCCAGACTGAGGTACTGACGGCCATGAACATAAGATAACAACCTAAAGCATCTATCCCATTCCCAGAGAAGAGCAGCTCCCTACCTCTCGGTTTAAGGGTGGAGTGAGATCAGTCTGGCTGCAGCCGTATGCAAAGGCAAGCTTTCAGGTGTGCCTGCACCAGGAAGCTGCATCTCAGGTGGGGAATGATGATCCTGTATGCCACAGCCCCTGTACTGGGTTGGATTTGCAAGGAATGCGGCTGCTCTCTCCCTTCCAGTGGGGGAGACCGACAGCAGGAGAGATGCCTGTACCCCTGGCTGTCTTTGGTGGCAAGTCAGAGAATGGCAGGGAAGAGAGCCAGGAGGGACTGAGGACTCACTGTGTGAGGACATCTCCAAGCACAAAGAGGCTGGCTAGCTAGAGCAGGGAGCAGCAACATCAACGGAGAAGGAAATAGCTTCTCATCAGTTAGCGATGCAGGAGCTGGCTCCCTCCTGAGGCAGGTGATACCTGTGGAGATCAAGAACAGGTATGTTACCCAGGGAGCAAGCAGTATTTAAATCCCAGTGCTAAGGAGAGATCACACACTTGACTCCAGCTACAAAATTTGTAGCCAGCTATCCCTCCAGAATAAAAGAATAGCTGAGAAAGTTGATGACCCTCTTCTGATGGGAAGCAAGGAGGTTTGCTGCTAGCTGGATCGGCTGTTCAGGGAAAGCAGGTCAGGGGAGGGAGGGGTGCTGCCTGCCATAGCCCGAGATGCTACTGGAGGGTGTTCAGGCTTTTCTGCTGCACTGGTTCCATGCTGTTGATCCAACAAACTGCTAACCTAGTTAGAAGGGCTTTAAAGTAGGATCAAGGGAGGGGTTGACTAGGGGAAAAAAAAAATAAATAAAGTGAGCATAAACAAGAGCAGTCTGATAGGGGCCTAAAATTTCAGAGGTTTTGGTATTCAAAATAGGGTCACAGGAGAGACACAGAGGGTAGTCAATCAATCCACTGAACACTTTAGATGTCTGTATACTAATGGAAGAAATATTTGGGATAAACAGGCGGAGCTGGAATTCTTAATACAAGTTCAAAATTATGACTTAATTGGCGTAACAGAGTCTTGGTGGGATAATTCGCATGACTGGAATAATAATACGAAAGGAAGAACAGGCAGGGGGAAAACAGGAGGGGTGTTGCCTCAGTCTGGATACATTTATTTGCTGGAAGCCTGGCATGTAGAAAAGAGAAAAGCTGCCTGAATTTTATAGGTAATAATTATACAGGAAAAGAATTCAGGTACTTACATGGTGGGAGGGCCACCGCAACTGGCCACAAAACTGATCAAACGAGGGAAGCTTTCAGTGACAGCAAGGGGGCTTTGGCAATGCTGGAAGTGGAAAGTCCCTGCGGTAGGAGACAGGCTGACCAGCATGTGCGTGGGGTGCACAGAAAGAAGCCGTGTTTAGATACTATGGAGTGAGTATGAAGAATTATCAGGAGCATGTAAGGACAGAACAAGAAGAGCTGGAACACAGACGGAAACACCATTAGGCAGAGGCACCAAGGGTAGAAGAAATCATGCTGCATGTACATTAGGAGAAAGAGGTAAGCCATGAGTGGTGTTGACTGAATGATCATGAGGCAGAAAAGTCTCAAAAAGGATGTAGAGAAGGCCTATGTGTGAAGTGGGGTTCCTGCGTCCCCATCAATTAAAAGGTCAGTTGTGAATGTGGGGCTGGTATCAGAAACAAAAAAAATACTTGTGCCTAGAAAAGGGAAAGAATAGGTAAAGGATATTCATTGGAGCTGAGTTTTTTCAAATCCTTTGAGTCTGATGAATTTTGTATAGGGTACTTAAAGGACTGGCTGAAACTGTCTCGGTCATTAGTAGTGTTCCTGGGAACATGTGGAGAGGGAATGAAGAGCTACATAGCTAGAAAAGCACAATATTGTGCTTTTATTTAAGCAAAAGGGGGAATCGAGGAGTTATTGAAGAAGTCAAATTAACTTCAATTCTCAGAAAAATTCTGTAAGAAGTAAAGCACCTGTAAATCAATATTTATGTATCATACTATGTCAAATGAACCTTATTTTCTTTTCTGACTGTGTAATGGGCCTTGTGGGTAATGGGAATTAGCAGATGATACAGACCTTGATTTTAGTGAGTTTTTTACACTGTTCTACCTGATACTGTCACAAGAGATTTAAGAGATTATAGAGCAGATAGATGGAGAATATTTTGGATTTCGGTTATAGTGGTTTATGATCAAAACAAAAGTATTTATCATGCAATCCTGTAAAGGTCTGATCTGGGTCTGATTCAGTGCAGCACAGTGCTTATACAGCTGCAGATGACATAGCAAGTTGCAAATAAGACTTCAGTGCGATTTAAGACAAAGTCCTGTTTCTCTATTATGAAGTAGTCTTGTAGCTCTTCTCAGAACTGATAAACCTCTGCTGAAATGCTGTGTCTAGCCTTGGGTAGGGACAGGGGAGGTAACTTTTAGGAAAAAAAGCAGAGGACAAAAGGGGTGGGCAAACAGTGACTTTCTAAGAAAGGTTTTTGAATCTAGGATTGCTTAAAAGAGAAAAGACTGAAGATGAATTTAATGCCAGTCCTCAGGTATGCAAAAAAGTGTTAAAGGACATAGCAATGCTCTGCCACATCCATGGTGGAGTTGAATAACAGAAGCAGGCTTGATTTAAGGAAACCTTTCTAACCAGGACTGTAATGAAATGGGAGAAGTTGCTTGTTGAGATTGTAGTATTTCTTCCAGTAGAGATCCTTGAGCCCTTGCCAGAGGTGGCATAAGTAGGGCAAGATGCCGCAGAGTTACAAAGAAGACAGAGGATTAAAAAAAAGGCAGCTTCCTATAAACTTTTCCTGAGAATTTTTTTTTATTATTATTTTTTTGTTGTTGTTATTTCAAGCTTTCAGCTATAGAAGAGCAAAGCACTCCAGTTGGCTTCACTCAGCTCCTCCAAAACTCTTCGCTTGCACCTCAGATTTTAAAAGACTTTATGGAGTTGAGTTTAAAGTTAACAACAGTTGTATTTACAGAGAGGTAACGCATGAGCAGCTTGGGCACGAACCAGCATCGGACTGTGCTAGGTGCTGTGCAAAAGCCCATTCTGGCAATGTACAATGGCCACCATTTCCTTTCACTCAGGGGCTGGGAGATGGGAGGAATGAGCCCTCCTAGCCCCTTATAGAGCCCAGTCCCTCACCAGTGTCAAGTTTTGCCTCCCAAGCAACACTTTCCTCTTTAATCTACCATAGTAATCAATTCCAGCACCCATTTAATTTGTATCTCTCATAAGAGTAGTTCCATGAAAGCTCTGTGTCATGATTTTTCTGCTAGAGAAGAGGTTTCTAGGCCAGCTTTGAATTTGGTAGTCAGATCTCTTTTCATGAAGTAAAACTACAATGTACACAAGGCAACAGGCTTTTTGTCAAACACATGGTGAGAGGGGACATAGTCTCGAACATGGGAGCATTAGCCTGAGCCATGGAAGAGTGAGACTTGATGGTGAATTACTTGTGTGGCACTGTGCAGCCATTTGTCCCCACCGAGCTGCCAGTACTGCAGGATTAGCATCACTGCCTCACCCCATGGAGCAGTTCTGAGGCTAAATACATGAGGTGCCTAAATACAGTAGTAACTGGGGTGTTATAAACCCCTAAAGTGGATTATCGGTGCAGTTGCAAGAGGACAGTTTTGATTTCCATTCCTTGTATTTGGCACAACTGACCACTTGGCCCATGTAGGAGCTGAAGTGGGTACAGTAGTGTGACAGAAGCCCACACTTCTTGTAAGAAGGACTCAGTCTTTGATTAGGCGAAAGTGCTTACTCTTGTATTTGGCTTTGAGCACCTGGAGGGTCCCGGGACACATTCAGTAAAGTACTTACACACAAGGGATGAAATCTTGCTCTGCTGAAATCAACAGAAGTTTCACCCTGGGCTCCAGCAGGGCTGGGTTTTTTTCCCCAGCTTCCATCCCATTCATCTCAGCGATGTGCAAATACATGCTTTATGCTCCTCTGAATCAGGATGTTTCTTCTGGAGGAATTACATGGAGAACCAACAGACATGCTTCATGCCCCCAGGTCTTTGCCAGCTCAGTAGAATCCTGCCCTTAGAGCTCCCCAGCCTCACAGTCCTTGCCTCTGCTGGAGCACAGTGCTCTTTCAGACCTTTTAGTAGGGTTGTATCAGCTTTTCCTAACCTGACCCACTGATATCTACCTGTGCTGCAAAGATCTGTTTCAACGGCATTAGTTAACGTGGCTTATTTGGATGCACACAAGCCAGGGAGGAGCTGCAGGAGCAGCTCTGCTGCTAGAGCCTGGAGGACAGTACCTTCCAGCCAACAGTGCTGGGCTCGTTGGAGAGGGGATGGGGCAGTACCTGGTACCTCTGCAACCAGAAGGAAATGTGGCCACAGCCACACAGGTTTGCCTGAACTCCTCTGGTGAACTGCTGTCTTAGCAACTGAAACCAATGCTTTTTTGGAATATCTCTTCGTTGAAATCTTTGATAAAACTGAGCAGCATGCAACTATTTAACATGTGGCACTGCCACAAGGAAATTGTTAATGCAAATCTCTCCAAAGGTGTTTGCTAAATGTGTGTATACTCCATCATGGAGCCTTTCAGGAGCTTTCTGCTCCATCTGAAAAACAGTGCAATAGTCTCCAATTGTTCTTCTTTGGTCTTCTGGCTGTATAGAACACATACATTTTATGGTATGTGTCCGTAACAGCAGCGCAGTTACATTAGCTAGCTACAATTTCATACAAAACTGCTGAGATACTTCTCAGGCTTCAAGTTCACAATGGAGGAGAAAAATGCTTGTAACATGCATAAAACAAATATTGTTGGTTGCTTAAGAGAATTTGTTGGAGGAGAACTCTGGTAATGAACACAAAGCCTTAACCTTTATTAGAACCTGCACGAGCCAAACATGCTTTCGTTGTCAAGGGACATTTCCAGGAGAACATAAACATTTAGGCAAACTTGCAACAGGGGAAAACAATGTTTCTTAACATTTTCAGTCCACACCTCACTTCAGTTGATGATGGATGTTTCTCACCTTGTATATGAATGTGGCTCCTTTGGCTTCTGTGCCTCCTGAGCTGGCTCCAGAACAGCTGTTTTCGGGAAGAGACCCCTGGTTATAGTCAACTTCTTTTAGAAATAGTGTTTCAGAGGACAAGTTATCATTGCTCTATCAAAACTGCAGTTACACTTTTTTTTTTTTTTTTTTTTTTAATGTAAGTCGTTTGACAAGCAACTTATGCTTGTTCCTACCCCTGCTTCTTCCTTGCCCTTTCTGGAATCTGTTTTCAGGTCCTGTGAGTTGACCTGAGTTAAAAACACACCTATAATACAGAAAGGCATTGAGGCTGAGCCAAATGTCCACGAAAGCACAGCCTGATGTGATGCTCTTAAAAAAGGATGCTTGAGAACATAAAATCAGAGCAATTTAAAAGATTTGGGAAAAAAAAAAAACCACATTCACTGCAATGCAGTTTTCTGTCAAAAAGAAAATATTTTGTGGAAACATACCAACTTTGGCAAAAAATTTAGTGGGAAGGAGGAGAAGTGGAGAGGGAGACAAAGATTGTGTGTGTGTCTATATAACCATGTAATGGAATAAGACCATCTCAAAACCTAAGTGAATGTCCTCAAAACAAAATAATGCCTCATCTGACTTGAAGTCACTCATAAGAATAGTGAACGACCTCATCTTCATTCCCACCAAATAAAAAATATTTTGCAATTTGAAATTACAGCAACCGTTTCCCAGGCCTCTTTAGGAAGTATAGCGAAAGGGTCTGGGACAATACTCAGAAAAATTCTTCATGGCTTATTCACCTTCTTTGAATAAGTAAACCATCCTGTCAACTCCAGAAATCTTTGATTAAGTCCAAAACATTCTTAACGTGATCAGTAGTAGTAAAGTGAATTTTGTGTTTCAGTGGTAGGAGACACTTATAAGGTGAACTAGTTTTAAAGGCTTGTTCTTTCAGCATGGTACCGTTTATGTGCAACAGGTATCAGTATTCAGAGGTTTTCCAGATTTTGTGATTTCATCTTACTGCTGGACACACTAACCAATGTCTAAGTATCTGTTACCTTTAAAAACATGCACAGACTTGTACGGTATTTGAATGTACAGTAATTACAGAGCAGCTGATGTATCTGAAGATAATTTGGGAAATCTTTGTCCTTATAAGATATTTTTACTCAAACCTGTTTTATTTTCTATTGCACTGAGCTAAAAATATGCAGTCCTTTTAAACTGAGGGACAGTAATGAACACCTGGGACATCAGGAGCTGGTAGGTCATGACCAATGTGAGGAGAAAGCACCTAAATGAAGTGCAGTAACTTACAAAACGTCTTGAACAGGCATGAAAGTAGTCATCTGATGATACCAATAATTTTCCAATAGCTTTTGTAGTTACACGTTTTATTGTTGTTTTGAGGGCTTTTTTGAATTATTTTAAGAGTTATTAATATTTATTCACTCTTGTTTCTCTCACCCCCACTCTTCTTGCCATTTCCATGAGCCGAATAACTTTCCTATAGAAAAAAATCATATAATAATTCAATTATGTAAACTTTCTTTCATATAGCCTCCTACCTGGAGATTATAATTTTCAGTATCTCCTTGACTTTACTACAGAACTAGTAAACATATTTATTTATTTTAAATTCTGGCAGTAGCCTTCAGAAACCTGGACTTTTTTTCCTTCTTTCCCTGACAATCCTATTGCCTGCTTTCCAAGTCCATGTCTTATCTTTTTTTACTCTGTTTTTCTGTCACAATTTTACAGTTAGCCGTTTAAAAAATATATAATTAAAGTGCCAAAGCACCTGCTAGCCTCATGCATATGCATAAAACAGAATTATGTCCCCTCCGGGACACTGGTGTTGTGACTCTAGGGAAATGGCTAAGTAACCATGACAACGTGTCTCCACCACATCTTATCTCCAGTGATAAAAGCATGATTTACCCTGTTAAACAAACCATATTACAACTTGCCCACAGCAAGTGGTGTCAGCTTTCCAGTAGAGACACCAGGTCAGGAGAGAGAGCAGCCCAAATCCATCCATCCAAGCTTCCCCCTCTTTGACGCTGCTCCATGGTTACAATAATGGTAAGAGGCAGGTTGAGGTCCAACATACAGTATTTCACATTTCCATCTTGATAGGTGAAATGAATTTGGAGGACGAAGTGCAGTATTCATTAGCTGCAGGCACCAGCCCAATCCCCAGCACAGCAGTGATGGACGGTGCAGGAAAACCCAAGGGTAGGACGTAAAGATTGGCAGAGCCAACACATAATGATTCAGACGTTTGAATTAGATAATGTCTGCATCCTCTTTCCTGCCAGTTTGCCAAGGCTGCCAATATTCAGTGAATGCCAGGGAAGGCTACCAGAGATGGTTTTTCAAAGGCTGCTGCCAAAACAAAAAGTTAAATATGATTTTTTTTATAATCTTGCTTATGCTGCTGATTAGGTATTATCTTATTTAAAGTGATTTTTGAAATCACTTTAAAAGCACTCTTCATTACGTGTTTTTGACTTACACCTTGCTTAATTAAAGAAGATGCCTTGCTATTACATTATCTATAATAATTTTATAGGAAAACTCTCATATTTGGATCTTGTCTAATAGCATAATTCAGCAATATTTGTATTGTCAGCACTTTGAAGAAGTATTTAAATCAACCAAACAATTTAAATTTTTAAAATATTGCCATGAAAATGTTTGCATTAACTCTCTTCTTCCCATCACATACTTAAAGAAAAGTATGAAACATTAATTTGAGTTCTTAATCACTTGAGGGCACAATTTGATTAAGAACAATAAACAGAGAGGGGAAGAAATTAAAAATACAAAAGTCTCATAGAGAAAACAGAACTGGTCTTTAAAGGTCAAGTACATACACATAATTAGTTCTACTTACATGAAGAATTGCAATTAGCTTTATGAATTGCGTTTTGAAATTGCCGGGTTTTGGCAATCCTGGGGGTTTCTTAAAGCATCAGCTGTTACAGCTAAGAATGAAAAAACAGCTAAAGCACGCTTTCAGTGCAAGCAACTGTAAAGGCAAAGCTGAAAATACTACCTGGGCTTACCAAAAGATGACTAGAAAATAATAAAACAGTATTCATCAAATGATTTGGGAATCTGATTTATAATCACTAAATTCTTGGGATTGACCCTTTCCCAATTTCAAACATAACCTGTTCAAGTCAAAGTAGAGGGATTTTCCATTTACTGTCTATGGCCAGATTATTTTCTCTTCAACAATACCCAACACAGAAAAGATCAGAGCCCTACAAGCAAGAAAAAATTCATGGAAGTATCATTCACAGATTCGAGTAGTTCCAAATATCTCACTCCTTAAGCATGTCTTTCATCACCTAATATTTTGGACCATTTTCATTAAAATACTAACATATGCTCTGTCTTAGTCACTTGACATTTGCAATGTTCTCATCCGACAGCAGTGCTGGGGGTACCCCACCTATAGCCACCTTACAGCTCCCACATTTCAGAACCTTTTCATTATCAGAAAATGTGATAATTTAGTGGGTGCTCAGTGCATCAGCTTTGCCTTTTTGTTCCGATTTGTAACTGCAATAACATTGAAAACACTCCACTCCCTCTTGCAGAGTTCAGATTGAAGGCTTTTACTTCATAAACAAGGTTCAGAACTCAAAGGAAGACTAAACCAAATGCACTAGCAGACTGGAAGGAGTAGTCAGTGGCTTCTGAAAACCATAAAATTGCTACCAAAGAGGTCTGATGGTTTTGTAAACTCCAATTTGTTTTTTTACTTCTGTCAATGATGTAATTTTTTAAAACACCTGTCAGTGTTCTTGGCTTATTGATGCAACACGCAGAGGAATCAAAGGGACACATCTCCAAGCACTAGCAAGACCCTGAGAGTTGTTTCCCCCAAAAGCACGAATCCAATAGAAATTCCATTTCTGCTAGAACCTGGATTCTAGCAACAAAGTCAGTGTTTGGAATTCAGAACCACTTCGAGTGATTTGAATGCTGAATGGTATAACACTGTGGAAAACTTTCAGAAATATTGTTCAGTGTGCAAGTAACCCAGGCCAGTCACAGCTCTGGGCTTCCTGAGCAGCAGATTAAGCAAGAAGCACAGCTCCCACTTGCAAGGTTCTCTCGTTGCCCCTAGATGCCTATTCAAAAGCCATTGCGCATCTACCCTATTTTTGGTGCTGTATGGGAAACCTGTAGTAGAGTACCCAGATAAGTTGCTTGGAGTTCTGGACAGAGCAGGTCTGTCTGAGCACCAGGTTTGTTGCTTTAGGTCTGATCTGTTTGCTTTTTTCGTGTGAATGCTGCAACATAAATCTCCTTACCATACAGAAACAGGCCACGTAGGGCGTGGAGGAATGAGCAAAAGACAGGGAACGAGAAGTCCAATTTTACAATACTGCCTAGACCCCCAATTTGACTAGCAGCTTTGGGCAAGTAACTTGCAGCAAACTCCTCTAGAGAGTGTCGGAAGCTTTACAGAATGCAGTAGAAAAATAAAAGGGGAAAACACTGCATCTCAGTTTTCCTATCTGTAACATGGGACTAATACTTACCAACCGACCCACCTCACAAGGGAGATGCAATAATTAATTAGCTAATGTTCCTACAGCACTTTAACTCTGTAAAGTGTAAAATAAATGTTAAGCATTATTGGCACTTAGATTCTACCGTGATTGGTGCCCTGCAATTCCCTAAGCCAGGCAGCTAGTTATTGCTGCTTAGAGCAACAGTATCTTACAATACATCCTGCATTATCAGCTAGTTTCTAGAAGGTTACGTGCCAGTGCCGCCCACACATGCCAGATGCCACACGGGGGAATTCTGATGTGGAGGTCCAGGATGCGACTACGCAGCATGGAAAGGGGCCTCTACAGCCACCCTGTAACTAAGCAGTCCCATTTTGCTGGTTTTTTCCTCCTCTCTGAAGCAGGTTATTAGATACTAGCCAGTACCTGCAACACACTGCTCTGCTGTATAAATAATATTTGATCTAATTTTGTCAAGTGACTCAATATCACTGAAAATATCCAGAACTCCAATAAATTCAATGTCAAAGAAACTAATTGGTAAACTGTGTAAAGCAAAATGAAAGAAAAAAAAAAGAAGAGCATTCTCCCTTTGTATTTTGTTGCTTTAGACTTCTTACCTAAATTCTGTTCTCAGTGAACAAGAAGACAGCAGCTTCTAAAATTATGTCTGAGAAATGGATATGTAGGTAATAATGTTTATTATTAACTGCTGCTACATGAGTTCATGAATTCCCATCAGTCATGGGTTTTATGGAGTTCCTTACGCTAAAGTCTCTTTCCACAAAGACAGCGGAAAGAGGCTAGTTTGCAGCTCAGTAGTTGAAGAAAGAGTTGCAGCTTTGCCCTCTCAGACATAGCTTGAGAGATCGGTATTGAATCTCTGCATTTACACTATACGCAATTACAGGATTTAATTTCAGGTTAGATTCAGCCTGGTCCTCTGGGCTGAATTTCCCTATCATGCCTGTATTTCAAAGCCAGTCAGTTATTTGTATCCTTATGACTCCATCTGGATTTTGAGTGCATCAAAGATAAACCAGGAGGAGAGTTTCTTATTTTGTTTGCTCTCAAAGAAATCTTACTCACATGCACCAAAGCCACACTGTGAACCAAGCCAGTACATAGTAAAGGAGACAACTGGAAATTCTCTAAAAATCTGGTTATTACGTTCAGCCAAAACACTAGTGTAGATGCAACCTTAGCTCATACAGTACTCTTTCTTCCGACTTTGTAGGAAGCCATCTGGACAATAAGCAACCAAGTAACACTAGACCACCAGACCAGAGTTGAAGATTATGTCCCAGAGCAAAGATCATTTGATTCTTTCCCACTTTCTTATACTGTTTCCCTAAGCAGCTTCTATTTGGCTTTGTCAGCCATAGGCTACTGGACTAGACAATCAGTTTGAGCCAGTCAGGGTGTTCTTATACAGTATTATGATCTATCCAGCAACAGAAAGAGGATTCAAATATTGACACACATTTACACATTGGAGACAATTCCAGCAATCTACCATTTTAATATGGGCTGTTGTACACCATATTATTTAACTAATAGCATCCATGGGAATTGTGATTGACAGAAGCAAGAACTGGAGAAACCTGGGTGGAAAATCAGAGCCCTGAATTTGACATTATGTCCTAGAAGTTGTATTTCTTGCTGAGAATACACTAATTAGTACTTAAAATCACATGAAATCTGTTCATGATGGAGGTGAAAAGCATTTGAATTGTGTATTATTAATGTATACTCACTCATCTTGCTAATTTAATTAGTGAACTGGATAAGATGGTCTCTTTTTGTGATCCTTCTATAAAAGCAAGCAAAAGCTCTTTGTGTAAAACTAGCGGTTGTCACTAACACTGTATCACTTCACTTTTGAAGTCTGAGAGTGAATGACTTAATTTGTCTTTGTTTGCTTAGTACTTAACCACCAGACAGCATCTAGAGCAATGCAAAACAAAAGTATAACATGTTTTATGCTGGGGTAAAAATCAATCACTCAGTGATTTTTTGCTTTGTTTCAAATGAGCAGATACATCAACATATCCCTTCAAAAACTTGCTGAGCTTTAAGGCATGTCCTAAGCAATTTCTGTTCTCGTTTTGCCCCTGCCCATGGAGAGGATGTTTAAAAGCCAATACTATCTCTTTGCAAAAGTTTTCCCCTCATCAAAATCTGTGATACTGATTTTTGTAAGTTTTCCTCGGAAATCATCAGCAGTCTGAGCACATCTCTATTGCAATTTTCTTGAACTTTGTGGTTAATATTCATTTATGAACTCTCAAGGCCAGGAAAAGCCAATCAAGACTTATACATACATTTTTGGTTTGTTCTTTTTTGTAAATTTTTGAATTAATTTCTGAAATATTTATTGGCTGGTAAACAATCTAACTTTGTCACCCACTCCAGGACATTTTAAAACAAATCTAGGTTGGTTTATTTTCCCTATTTAGCAAAAGCTTTTTTTTTCCCTCTTTGGAAAGCAAAGAAGTATGATAAGGAAGAAACTGAGTACATCTTTTATAGATGTTTTAAATGTTGGTCTCATGTACATGGGAGATGCGCAGGCTTTCTTCAGGGAAGACAAAAATGTAGTCACGTGCTGTCTTCAAAAACTATAACAGGGAGGTAACTAATGCCATAAAATGCATAAGAAGGTACTGTTGCTGGAAGGTGATACTATTAAAAAAAAAATATAGAAATGAGAAGTCATTTTTTAATTATGAGTAATTACATAATGGAAAAGATTGTTTTGAGGTGAGAAAACTTGTCTTACAGGGATTGAAGATATCCAGTACAGGCTGGAATGCTCTTTAAGAGACTGTATCTCAATTATTGGCTCTCGCTTTTCATAATGAGTCTTCCAATATGTGGTATTTTCTGAAAGCCATCCATGCCAGGGCCAAGTGATTCCAGTAAGTTCTCAGTTTTCATTAAAAAGAAAGTTTAACTTACAGAGAAGCATTGATGTGCATACCACACATTTTATAAGTTTTATATTAAATACATACAAGCATCAGACCTTTAGTACAATTATTATTGTATTATTTGTATATTTCATGATTTTAAGATCAATTGCATGTCTCTTGAGAGGTCTTTTTGACAGCTTCTGAACACTCAGGTAGGCAATTGCCATTTTCCACTGAAAATGAAAATATAACTACACAATCCTCTTAGAAGAGTTTGCCAATCTCTTCTTCACATTTTTCTGGAATGCACAGCACCTGCTGGCAGGACTAAGTGACCTCTCACATATTACTAAGGTGGATGTCTAGGAAAAAACACTCTTCTTTTGCACAATGAACCTGTTATGAACACAAGTAAAAATATTTCTTTATTTAGTATTGTGGGAGCTTGATATCTTATAATTCCTGTCCTTTATGTCCTGTGCAGCCACTGCTGTGCAGTGGACAGGGTCATGGACCTGGAAGCAGCATCCTTGGTGAGAACTAACAGTGTTTTCCCAGGCAAATAGCTTTATCTCTTTGCAAGCTTTGTTTTTTTCTTGAGACCATAGATTTTTCAGGGCTGAGTCTGTCACTCAGTGCGGCATTGTTCCCTCCCTAGTGCAAAGGGTCTCCACTCTTCCTCAAATATTTAAGTCAAGTCTGTGATGTGTATAATAAATACTAATAGGAACATATTCTCTCCTTCCCATCCATTCATAGCCCCCTTTACAATTTAATTAAAAATGCAAAATGTTTAAAGTCATTGGAGACTTTAATTAGTTATTTATGTCTTTAAATCAAAACTGGGCAATTTTAGAGTCTATTATCTCTAAATGAAAGTAAGTACTCAGCATAGTCCACCTTAAAAATTACAGTCTTGGTGACCTCTTCCAGTGCAATGCTGCCCTGCTCAAACTGAAAACAATAAAACCACAAAAATTAAGCAGTGATTGCTTCATTTATTCTTATTTATCAGTTTCAAAAAAGCTGTTGGATAGCTAAGGAAGAAACAGGGAGATCTGTTAATGTGACTTTGACTTCACTTCAGGGAAATTAAAGCTGGATCTAAAGCAGTCTTGGAAGGGCATTCTAGTCCTGAGACTTGCTAGCCCTAATTCTGTAGGAATCTGAACAGCATTTTAGTTTCATTTCTATCTGACAACCACTGGCATTAAGAAACAAAATCCCTGGGAACACCAAAAGAAGCATCCCAGCAAGCACCTGGTATGGTGCTGGGGCTGTGTGCTCCTCCCCAGCACCTCCACGTCCTCACAGCATGTGCGTACAGTCTGGTGATGTGGATGGGGGCTTGACACCATGTGGCATGTCCTCCTCACACTCCCTCATCACCTGCTCCCAGCATCATGACAGCAGCACTAATGGATATTGCAGGGAGCAACAGTGAGAGATTGCAGCAATTCAGCCTTCCTGTCAAAAGGTTAAGGAAAAAAAGCCACTTCCTGAAGCTTGACCTCAAACAGGCATTCCCAGTTCACGGAGCTCAGCACATTATGTGCTTAAGCAGCCCCTGGAACAGCAAAACACCCTGCCAGGTTCTGCAGACCATTGACAGGTACCTGGAGGTAGTCCCCTAACCTTTGCATGGTGGCATCTTGGCAGCTGCTCTGGCAGCTGTCCTTGAAAAGCCAATGCTAACAAGCCACAACAGCCATAAGGGCCAAATGCTGAAATCCTGACCAGTTTGCACAGACTCTTAACCCAGATGAGCCCTCAATGAATTAAATGAAAGTTCTGTTTGAGGAAGAACAAGGAAAGGAACTCTTTGCTAAGTCAAACATGGAAAACAAATTTGAAGAGAAGATTACATTAACATCAGTTGCTGAAGGTGTAGACTAGCTTAGAAACAAATAAAGGCTTCCCGAAGCATTTATTTTATATTTATTGTATGATTTTCATTCTAGAGAATAAAAGCACAATAAGTCAATAAAAAGCCCTGCAAACAATTATGTGTTTTTCCCAAAACTAAAGGAAGCCATCAGATGTACCTGCTGATTAACAATTATAGCAATGGAGAATAGTTTAGGACTGCAGACTTTTTTCTCTTCTCTTTTGGCACTTAGGGTGAATTTAGGGTCAGATAAATATAATTTCCCAAACTGGAATTCAGCCAGGATACATCCTTTATCATTTACTTGTGCTGTACCTGGGGGGGGGGGGGGGGAATTACCCAAAACTGCTTCAATACTTTGCGATAAACTGTGTTCTAATACTTACGATAAATCACTTCATCTCAGATAGAAATGTAGCTATGTTTGCACTATATTGTTTCCTATTTTCCATCTAAAATCTGAGTACCCCAAGTTTAACACTTCTCCTTTGTCTTATGCAGAGTTTGGACATGATTAGAATCCTAGTGAAATCCAGAAAAAAATCTCCATGACTTAGTGAGCTTTGGATAGCAGAATAATTCCATCTGAATGACAATATTTCATAGATATTGAAAACATAGATCATTTATTTTGGTGACTTTTTCAGAGATTCCATTCCAAGGACCTACCAGATAATAAACAATAATTGCTTTATGTTAGTTACAAAAGATGTTTCACAGTTGAACATACATCAAAGTCAGTTGCTGAGGGCACTATATATAATATGCTAAATCTTTAACAGATGGGCTATACAAAAGGCTGAAAAAGTCCTTGATTAGAGCTATGCCTCTATTGCTCTACAAAACTTCCAGATGCCATCATGTTGTTAATAATCTGGGGATCTCTCTTCACCATATTGGACCTGCTTGTCAGCTCTGCCCAATTAGCAAAGATAGCTCCAAGGTACAAGCACAATTCCTAGGGCAGTGGTTTTCAACATTTTTCAATTTGTGGACCCTTAAGGATTTATCGCTGGAGATGTGGATCTCTGCACAGCAAATGAAAACCTACTGGCAGTGGGCATGCTGGTTTTGCTTACTTTTTGTGGTCCCCATAGTAGGAGTGCTGGGACCCACAAGAGTCTGCAAACACACCAGACTGAAAAAGACTGTCTTAGGATAACATGTTTCTCATAAAAAGGTTTGTGTTTTTCATGGGTCTTCATAGCTGAGACTTGCCATTTTCTGCCACGTAAGAGAACTCACCAGTCCTAAAAAATCAAAGCCTGTGAATAAAGCAAAGCAAGCCTTCTAGGAATGTTCAGGAATAGCGTGTTCAAGTATAATTTGGGGGGGGTGGGGGGGGTGTTGTTGGGGTTTTGGGGTTTTTTTTGTTTGACCACAAGAAACTTACAGCTTCATTTAATATCTCAAAAACATTTTCAGAACATTCATGAATTCAAAGCAGAATAAATACAAGTACCTCAGCAGAACTGCCATTTAAATCAAATTAACTTTACTAATTAGGGGAAAAAAAGAAGGCATCTCAGTATCAGGCACAATTTGTGCTTATAGAACTTCACACTTCAGGTGATATACTCTGCCTGAGAGATAGCTAAGAGAGCAATGTACCCATCAAAATGGGAAATCAACCATGGCTACTAAATTTTTCAGTTCGCAAAGATTTAAAAAAATATCCGATTTGCCCAGAGGAATTTTAAGTCTTCAGATGAAACCGAAGTCATTATATTCAAATGAGTGAGTATATAGATATAGCCAGTGATACCGAAATGATTTCTTGTTGGATAGCTGAAAATAATGGATGGAAATATGCTTGTCATAACACAGTACCCGAGCAGTCGTGTTTAATTCACATTTGCCTAGCCTCTCAGGCTTCTTCTTTTTTGACAGCTGAGACTGTGCAGTGGCTTATCTGCTGACAGGAGAAAACTTTCTAGCATCAGATGATCTGGGAAAAGCCATGGCACTTGGATGCAACCTCTGTCACCTGGCCACTGCGCAGGTACGCCTGCATCTGCCGGGGGCTCTCCAGCCCTCTTCTCCCTCAGGGGCATCATCTGCAACTTGCAACCATTTGGCAACTGACTGTGACCTGCCAGGGCATTGCGTTGGGGCGGGAAGATGAGGAGAGGCAGTTTGGGCTGCATGGATTCTGGAGGTACAGGAGCAATCAGAGGAAAGTGTGAGCATGTGTGAGTCTTGCTTTCAGTGCTTGGGACTTTATGGGGTTTATGGCTATGTGGTAGCATAATGATGCTGTAAATCATGCATAAAGGGCCTCTGGAGAATTTACCTTATGTAAGGGATTTCTCAGGCTGGGTAAAGATACTTCCATCAGGCTTTGGCATACACAACAGGAAAAAACAGACGGAGCAGCGTGGCTGGTAAGCCATGGCCGATGGCTGTCGTTCGAACAAGTCCTCAGGAATGAGAACTCAGCTACAGCGGTACAGAGCCAGTCTCAAGATGAATTTTTGCCAAGGATCTTCAGTAGCCTAGGAATATGGTGCAGAGGCAGCTTAAAGTGATTATTAACTTCTCTCCTCATTCTGCCCTTGGTTGCTGTGCTGAGTCCAGGAAAGGGGGAAAGGAGAATTAGGGAATCTCTGCCTCCATAAATGTGAGCTGATAACGATTTGTCCACGAGGTTAAACAGCACAGGAAATAGTGATCAATATTGGATGGTTGCACCTTAAAAGTGCAAAGGCCATTTGTGCATCCTGCCCCGCCATGGAGGGGGTTACAGCACCATCAATAATTGATTCATAAACGGCCTACCTATTCCCAAATGTTACAGTAGGTAAATACATACTGAGGCTGAACTCTGGACAGCAAAAAAATCTTTCTTTAGCTTGTAGTTGTTTCACTGTGAGATGCAGCTGATTTTTACTTCTAATTCTGAGGTTTTGTCCCTATATTACCTGAAAATATCAGCTGCTCTTAAGAAACACATGTCCGCAGTAAGGATGCTTACTCGGCTTCAAGCTGCAGCATCTCTGCAGGTTACCCATGCCATCTGACCATGGCAGGCAGAAGAGACCAGAGCACCCCACAGCAGCACTTCCAGCAAATGCAACCCTTCTGCTGACACCCCATTACAGACTGGATTTCTACTCCTTGTGCCAGTTACCAAACATTTTATCAGCACAGATTCACTAAATAAGTTTCCAGTCTTGACCTTTGATATTAATACATCATGCTAACAAAATAAAACTTTTTTTTTTAACAGAAGTGGCACTTGAGCTTGGCACAGATTTTCAGCTAACGATGCTTTTTTGGGGAAGAGAAAGAGAGTTGAGGGTTGGTTCTTACTGAGCCATCCATCATTTTGATAGTGAGACCTGGCCTAAGTCCTCCTTCTTCAAGACATTAATTTTCCACCTCTCCTTCCCTGCTCAGAGCAGGCCTGATCCTGCTCTTGTGGAAATCAATGGCAAAAATCCCACTAATTTCAGTGGATTAGTTCCAGTATCTCAATTTACATGTGATTAACAGTAATTTTGTCTACTTAGTGCCTAAAAAATTCATAATCAAATTTACAATAAGCTGCGCACTGATTTTCTAGGGATCCCAGCTTATTTCATAGGCTTCTAATTTCTACATTTAATCACTTTTGCTTCTAGCCCAATATGCAATCATCTGACCACGGAATATGTTCTTAAAAGCTTCCCACAAAGTTGCTGGATTTGTAGCTGATGGAATGCTAATTTGCAGGATTTCTTTAATACTGAAGTGCGAGCAGCATTGCTCAGCTCAACAGACAGACTTTCATCCTCTGAACGTTTACTATACTGAAAGCCTCTTTATACTTTATCTGCATTAGCTGAGGTGAATGGGCAGAGCAATTCACAGTTATGTGGTGAGTCCTAGGAACACTGGACAAGTGTGAAGCCTGGGTTTAAAGAACATTGAGTTGTCCTTGCCAAGAAGATTCATGCTTAAATTGAGAGGAGATTTCTATGAGTCAATCTAAAACCACCTGTCTGGAATGGCCACACTGTCATTTTGGGCCATCCTAGGTGAAACAGTCAGTCAGCCACGTTATAGGAGCCACCTACCACACTGGCAGATGGGGGATGGTCCCTCTGAGAGGGTCCCATTTGCAGCCAGGGCAGACCCTGGAAACTACAAATAAGAAGCCACACAGACGTGGCCCGATCTTGCAAGGTGCCCAGCACACCTGAGTGGTACTGTGAGCCACTTCCTCGCTGGTTTCACTGGTAGTGGAGGATTAACAGCACTTCAAAGGATAAAATCACAAGGGGGTGATTTAAAAAAGATGTGACTGACTCTGGTGCTCATTAAAATGAGGGACTAATTGCAGTGGTTCAGCTCCAGTCAGGTAGTGCCTGAGCAGGTGTTGTCTGCTTTTCCCCAGGCAGCTCAGGCATCACACCTGCAAAAGGACTACCACTCTGGTCTTGCCTCTCTCTGGATTTATTCTGTGGGAAAGATCACTAACAAGCACGCAGCATCCTTTAGGGCAGGCTCTTCTGAGAGCCTTTTCAGTAACAGTTGACATCCATTGTCCTGCAACAGACTTTTATTACTCCAAACCTGATATGGGCATAGGTTTCCATAAGCAAAAGGCTACTGCACAAGGATGAGCAGTGAGCTAAAGGCCTGTTGTTAGTTAGTTGTTAACATGTCAAGGGCTGAAGAATCTGGATCTCCACCTCAAGTCTGGCATTTTGGCCTTCCCAAGACTAACCTCTCCCTCCTTCCCCAGCACTGTTTTCTGCCGGTGGCCCTCAGAGCTACCGTTCCAAGATGCACCATGGAAGCAGCAAGAAACTTTCCCAATTGCTTTTTTGGTGGTTTTCTTTTTTTTGCTTTTTTTGCATATGCTTGCCTGGCTAAATACATTATTTGATACTTATTCTTTAATTTATGGTAGTGAAAAAACTATACCAAGCCCTGCATATCCAAGCTCATTGCTGTGACTCTTTCTGATCGCTTTATCAAATGGAACCCTTTCTTTAAGCTGTTAGCTAAATGTCGCGTGAAGTTCTGAGAACAAATTGTGCTGCTTTGGGACATTAACTTCACATTAATTTGGCTAATCACTTCTACTTGATAGAAGTTTGTTTGAAAAACAGGAGACTTCAGCTGTAGTGAAACCTGTATGAAGAGTCGTGTAATAGCCATCATCTTTGGCAGTGGGCAGTGAAATCTCAGGATGAGCAAAAGTGGAAAACACAGAGGAAGTATATTTTTCTGGGTGATTACATGTAACAGGCTGGAGACTGGGGTGAGAAGGAATTAGGAAAAACACACTCAACAGAAAGAAATGAAAGCTTCAGTTAGGTCTGCCCTTACTTGCCAGTTTCATTTTGCCCATGGACAAAAAAAATGTACAGCATTGCCAAATTTTATAATCAATTCCACAACATTTGTTGTCCGTTTTCTTGCAGCCCCAACCCCTGAAGCCAGAAGACTTATGTGAGAGTGTTCCCTTCCTCCCCACTTTCCTCCTCTCCAGCAATGTCTAATGCTTGCAGGAAATGCTCTAGAGACTCTGACCGCTGGTGGCTCCAGAACCAGAAGGTACGAAGAATGTACTTTTTTTTAATATTGCGATTTTAATGTCAATCTCACAATTAATAAGAACTCAACATGTGATTTCTGAGTACTGAGGGTTGTCAGTACTGAGTGTGGCTCCCCTCTCCAGGCAAGAGGGAAGGTGGCCAGGGCTACTAGCAGCTGGGAAGGTGATACCCAGGGGCTGCAGCACTGGGTACACAGCAGGCACCACTTCCAGTTGACTCCCACCCATTACACAGGAGAGGCGAACGCGGCTGAAAGGACTGGGAGTTTATTGCTTTGGATTTGTGCATGCAACCGGCTAACTTCCACGCTTCTCCCTCCACACTTCTTACCCAGATAGGTGTAATAACAGGAGAAACTATAAGCATCAAACAGGATAAATATGATATTGCACCAAGTACTTTCAGCTTGCAAAAGAAAGGAACGGTTCCCCAAAAAGCATGAGAACAGCAGGTGACACTACCTTGCTCCACTCCCCTGGCAGCTCATGGTCAGTGCAAAGAGAAAGAGAAATATCGGCAAAGTTTCTGCTGAGGTGTAGTCATCTCCTTTGAACTCCAGCTCCCATGCCTAGCTCTCATGCTTGTTAAACCATATTTCCTAATAGGAAAGATGATATATGGTGTGGTGGATGTACCCCAGGGAGGAAAGGTAAGGGGCTTTGGCCAAACCCAATAGGTAAAATACCTCAGGAACACCGCTAACTAGAACCAATTGGGACAGTCTGAAATCTCAAGGAAAAAAAAAGAAAATCAAGGGGCTGTAAGTGACTCCATCCTAGAAGAAGGCAGCCAAGGGACTCCAGAAGGCTCAGCTGGAGGCAAACAAATCTTCCTCCTGCCCTCCCTCAGGACGTGAGGGGCAGCCAGGGTCCCCTGCTCTCCGTTCTGTGGTGGCAGGTGGAAGGTAAGCCAGGGAGGAGCTATATCTCTTCTGCAGCAAATGTAGGTGAAACTGTGGAGACGAACCCAGAGCAAGTAAGCCAAGTTCAAAACAATTTTAGAAGCGTGGAACATGGGAGAAATTAATCTTCAACATGTTTTGGTTTTACGGCAGTTCCAAGGTCTGCAACATAGATCTTCAACTATCATTCCAGGGGTTCGGCACTTTGCCTTTTTTCTTATAGTATCTTCTTGCTAAATGTCCTATACATTGCTGTCATGTTTAGGAAAAGTCTGCAGGTCTCCATCCATTTTTGACCAGCTTCTCTTGCAGGTTGCAGAGGGTTGCCAGTTACGACTGGTCCCCAGAAATCTTCTTTGCCTTCCTGCAACAGTTTTTGGGTTTTTGCCTCAAAAAGCCTCTATGTTCAAACCCAATTCAGCAGTCCTTCCAGCAGGGAAAAACAGAGTCTTCTACTGGTACCCAGTTTGGAACCAACCAGCCCAGGCTGCTGCTTGAAGCAGGAGCTGGCATGCAGACCACAGCCAGCGCTAACCAGCATCTACAGAGCATCATCCAGCATCTTTCAGAAGTGCCAGGGCTAGGCTCAGGCTTGTGATTAGCATATGCTAATGACTCATTATAATATGTAAATGACACAATAGGTCAGAACTGCACGCCCATTCAAACTAATGAACTGTGCGCTTTTTTTTTAAGTGGCACTAGTAATTGGGTGCATCATTTTTCTGTCGCTGCTAGGCAGAGAATAAGGAAGCCATCTGTAACGACAGGCCAATGTTTGTAGCAATCCCGTTGAGAAGTAAAGGCAAGGATTGCTAATTTCCAAGTGTCCAGCAGGGAACCAGTACACATGCCTCCAGTCACCATCGTCACAATTCTTAGTATCTGAGCATGTAATTATATGGTCATATTTTTAGAAGAGATCAGCATTTAAGATAACTGTTGAAAACTCCTAGCCAGAACAGCATGCAGAGATTTCTGTGAGCACCTACTGTCTAAAATGCAGAACACCTGGGTTCTGAAAATGCAGCTGCGTGTGACCTTGCTGTAATGAAAAAAATATTAATAGCTCATTTATGGGGTCTTCTCCCCCCCAAAAAAAATAAATTCTCCTGGGAAGTTACTCTACTGTCTCTGAGGCAGACAGCCCCTAAGAATTGATAGACTATGAAACTTGCTAAAACTGATTTATTTCAATACTCACAATTGGATTATTTACTTATTCCCTGTATTAATTAAAATCCTTACTCAGAATCTTTATCAAGAATAAATTAATAATCAAAGAATGATTCAAATATCAGTTAATGTAGGGTTTTTTTTTTAATTCAGATACATTTTACAAAGGGATATGATTATTCTTTTATCCTAATTTTAGAGATGAAAACAAAGAACTGAAACAATTTGTGTTAAATGTCACACTGTAGACAGTCGCCAGAGCTTGCAATAGAATCTAAATCGCCTGGGTCTGTATCTCTCCGGCAGATATTGCCCACAATAGCACTAGAAGTATGGTGAAACGACGTGCTCGGACTCCAAAGCTGACTGTGTACAAGGCAGATCTTTACATGCCTCAGGGTTGGTGCAGTATCAATGCAATATCCCAGACTGAAGCCCAGGCTGGTAACTCTCCACAACTTTGCACTGTGCCATGTGGGCTTGCTTATTCAGGTTTTAGATAGCTCACAAACCTCTGCAGCAGGTTCTGGGGTTTGGTGTAGACATACCTCATCCATATTAAAGCGTCCCATAGATGTCACTTTTGGGATTAGCTCTTTGATGCAGTGATTTTCAGATCCTTCTAGTTTGTTATCTCTCTTGTACAAACTACCTATTTACATAAAGCCATTTGCGTCCAGTCTTTACTCTTTTCCATCTTTCCAGTGCTGGGGTGGCATTGCGGGGACGGAAGCATGCTACATTACCTTCTCTATCATAACCAATTTAGAAAGCTCATTAAAAATGTCTATTAATCCTAATTCATCCATTCACATAGCCATTCTGACAGTGAAAGTACTTCCCTTCTGGCAATTTTATTGAGAGGAAGGTATCAGCTCTGAATTTCACTGCTCGTAAGCAGTCCTAGAACACAGGACGTGCATGTCATCTTCAATATCCTTGTGCTTATTTGACTCAGACTGGTTGCTCAGAGTCCCCTCATGGATAAAAAGGTCAATAATGAGGCATGATGACAAAAAAAGAATATTTTGAGAAAACTGACTTGGTGTTTACAGCTTGGAGTGGCATTCCCAGAAAAACTCCATCAGAGGATGTCCAGCAGACTTTCAGGTAACCAGCAGTGAATGGAAAGAGCAACAGCTTAACTGTCATGATTTACTAAGCAAAACCAGTCATGTAACAGGGAGAAACCCCAGCAAATTTGACAGCAATCTGCAGATGGCAGTGTTAAACCCTTTGCATATGGCTCTCACTTTTGATGTCAATAGAAATATCAAAGAGATCAGGATTGGGCCAGAGACTCTTTGTTCAATATCTCTGGACACACGGTCTTGGTATTAGCATTACAAAAAACGTCTCACGTTCCCAAAACCTAAATACATAATTTGTGAATGATATTATGTGTTTGCAGCTGGCAGTGAAGGGTGATATATTGTTAATGTCTTTCTGCAAATGTTGGATGAATAGCTATCAAAACTCTATTGCCTATATTGGCATTCATGTAGCATAGTCTAAAACACTTCAATCTCTCTCACTAAACTAGAGGTTTTACTATTTTTCACATCATTTGAATTTTTATTACATCTAAATAATAAAATGCATTATTAGGATCATTCTAAATCCACAGTATTTGCAGTTTTAGGATTTTCTGCACAGATTTGGCTCTACTCTCCAGAATCTAAGCCTTCACTTTGCAGAACTGAACTTTTTTCTTGCCCTTCTGGTTGCAATGGTATCTTGGCAGTATTTAAATGCTGTACCTCTCCAATATATGGCTTAGTGCTGAGCAGAGAAGGATTGAATTCAAACTTACAAGCCACATTCCATTTGTGGAATTAAGTCTAATAAAAAAATGTTTATTTGGCTGCTGATAGAGTAGTCATGCTAGCAATTACGTTTCAAACTCTTTATAACATTTGTGGGGCTTATTTAAAAGAAAATGAACAGAAAATGAGATAGATGCATTATTTTCCAGTTGCAATGAATTTGAATAATATGTAATAACGTACATAAAAATAATTGCTGCTCTTAATCATAGGTTTTGCTTCAGTGCTATCTGCTTAAATGACCTTAAGTCATAGAGTGCTTTTTAGTGTCTCTTCCCGTTTCTTAAAAATTGAATTGCTTTTGCTAAATGAGTGGTGGCTGTCTCTATTCCCTCCCCACAGACCACAGAGGATGAGAAAGGAAATATTACCTTGTTTCTATTTTAGAGCCTTCAGCTGCCTTTAGAAATCTTTCAGAATATCTTACCTAGGAAATGCCCTCATCAGAGAGGCTGTGCTGCACCTGTCTGGCTGTAAGAGCCAGGTTCCTGTATGAGCAACTTGTAAATGGTGTCCCAGTCATGCAATTCACCAAGAACAGCTTAGGAGATGCAAGGGACCACCTCCCCAGGGTCAAAATTACTCTGTCACCTCAACAGCAGGGATCAGAGGTGCACAGTCAAGTATCCAGCACCACCACAGGGTCACCAGCCCCTGGCCACATGCTCACTGATCCGTCACCATTAAAAGAGAGCGCTCTGGTGCAAAAAAGCTGAAATTTCTTCAACTCCTGGAGAAAGAAGTTTTCTGCCAGAGTGTACATACCTGAGCAATGATAAAATTTGGGGGACCCATCTGTGGGCTCTGCCTGCAGTTCTCAATCTGCCTGGGGGTCCCAACAGTGGGTGTGAAGTCAGTGAGTGGCAGCGAGTGGAAACACATCACAGCCCCCAGGCCTCTGGCATCCGGCCCCAAATCTCATCTGACTCCTGCAGTCAGAGACAGCTGGAAGAAAAGATATTACCATCTACTTTGGTTACAGAAGCTGAGGTTTTGCAGGGTCTGTTAAGGACAGAAGGGAGCTACAGGGCAGGCACAGGCCCTCTCTCTCTGCAAACATCACATGGATGGAACCATCCCCATCTCTGCACAGACACAGCTCAGCCAAGTGACACAGGGCCAAACACCATGCCAGGCAGGGGTCAACGCAGCAGGAAAAAGAGGACTAAAGTTCCTGTGGACCTCCTGATAACCCACACCCAGCAAAAACCCTGGAGGCAAAAGGGGTAATTTTTCCAAGGACAATACAGTCCTAAAACACAGAGAGGACAGTGCCAAGATACTTAAGCCATGAGGTTGTTCATGTTCATGAGCAGTTCAGCCATGCCAGCACAGAGCCTTCTGCTGACAAACTTACCCTACGGCATACCTGGGCTAAGTTTTGCTTTGCTGCATGAGCCCATGCCCATTAAGCATCATAGTCCAGGGACCTTGTGTACCCACCATGGTCCCTACTGGGAAAAGTAAAGCATGACCTCTTCCCTAACCCCCCATCAGTGCTCACCCACCCTTCAAAGTCCCAAGTCCACTGAGAGCTCCAGGCAGATGTCTGCTTACAGCCAGGGGCTTTCAAGTCACTTTACAGTCTTTTAAAAAGCTTTGTCTTGTGCCATCACAAAAACTTGCAGCTTTTACTAAGGCACGGGTAAAGAGTAGACCAGATTGGGTCTTCTGTGTCGGAAGACAGGGAAGTCAGAAGTCCAGTCTCTGTGCTCCAGAGCTGTGGGGCTTGCCTTGCAAGGAGCTACACTTGGGGCCTCCAGGAAGGCAGTCCCAAAAGGTCCACATAAAGCCTGGAGGCCTGGCACACCCCGTTCATCCATAGCGTTGGCTTCATTCCAGACTATTACTCTTGGCAGTAAAGTGTGCTGTATATTTTAATGGTGAGTTTTATTTGTTGAAATGATTAAACATTTGTAAAATATTTGACAAATCAAACCTTGATTCAAATAATCAGGATAAGATGGCAAAAGCACTGCATATATTCAATGGCATGGATGTCAAAAGGCATTTTAGCTCCACAAAGACTGCAGATCCACACCTTACTGTTTTTCTTTGCAGAGGTTTCTAAGGACCCTTAATTGAGTACAAGAAGCTACTGCAAAATTATACAAAATGAATTGCTAACCCACAGAGCTCACAAGTTACAGCACAGGCAATATTAAACCAAATAAACATGCAAAGGGTAGGAAAATAACTGGTCAAAGACAAGAGAGTTCCATAAATCAATAATTACAGAGGTATCAATGTTCACAGCAGGCTGTCATTCCCGCCAACCCAGGGTCGTCATGATTCATTCCAGAGAAGCAGGGTCAATTTGACCCTGTGTTTATCACTGAGTTACCATGAAGTACATATTAAAAGGATTTTGTATCATGTGCTCTGGCTTCAGTTAAGTGAAAGATGCTGAGCAGCCTTCAGACCCACAAAGTACAAAAAAAAAAAAAAAGAGAGAGGTTTTCACTGGGTATAGAGTGCAAATTATCCATTCTGAGTCTCAAGGAAAGCTAAGCTACTATCTGCTGGGTTTTCTGAAGTTACGTTGCCTGGGCCAAAATCTGGAAATTAATCAGAATACTGATATATCAAAGTACTTAGGTGGCTGGATAAATCACTAAGTCATTTACATTTTTAACAATTACTGCAGAATATTGGGGTACACATATAAACTGGGAGGAGTTACACAGAACTCCTCTGTTTTCTCGGAAAAGCTATGACAGCATCCAGTTGCCTTTTCCCAATACAGGCTTTGCAGTGTATGCTAATTCTGAGCAAACATGGTTTGGACAGGTTGGATGCCGTTCATTTCTTCTTTCTTTTACTGTATGATCTGGTAAATAGCCAGGTGATAAATACATTGACTAGTCATGGTTCTTGCCATCCATACAAAGTTTATTTCGTTTTTCCCTCTTTACTGATTAAATCCCACCAGCTTATCCCTGTCAGTCAAGGCTTATGCGAACTAGTATTCAGTCTGCCTCGGGCTGTGCAAAGCAGCCTTTTGGCCCTGTCTGACTTCGGCTGTATTGTGTTACTTGGGATATTCTCCAACCAACAGAGAATGGCAGAGCTATTGAGAAGTGGTGCATTGCCTCGTCCCACCACGGCAGCCTGCTTCCTGAGAAGCTAGCAATTCTAACCATGCAGAAAGTGAAATTTTAATATGGCCTTGGCAGCACTCCATTGGCATGTCCCCAAATTTACACTAGTGTAACCAAGACCAGCGCCTGTGCCAGCGTCTGTATTACATTAAAGATAAATCGGACAGGATGTGTTCATATCTGAACTAAACTCAGCAAATCAAAAACGAACTTAACAAAATAAAATCAGATGGTCTGACTCATCCCCTTTTGAGAAATCCTGATAAAATATGGCTGTTCCAGAAGTGCTAATGTGATCTTAATAAAAGATGACACTGTGAAAAAGACAAGGGGGGGGGACGGGGGGACAGCTTCACAAAAAAGAGAAGTTTTCACTGTGCCTGGATCGGCCTCATGGTTCCCATTCCATATAAATGGAAATACATGAGAAACCTCAGCTTCCTTCATTGGCATACACGAAATAAAATCACTGCATAGGCAGAAGACTGTGAGCATGCACAGTAGGTAGGTACCAGATTATAATTTCTTGTTCAAAATACCAAAATGCACCAGTTTAACTGAAAGAATGAGGACATGATATGAAACAGGCATGAGCTAAAGCACAAAACAGGAGGAATGACTGGAGCCTACCTCCTCCTACTTCTAAAAAAGCTGCCTAATCATTAGCCTGGGGAGTCATGCTTTCACTTGCCCTTTCTCCTTCTCTCAGTGAATTCAAACCATTTTTCTGCACAGTGGTGCAGCTTCATGAGGAACGGAAAAGCATTCCCAGAAAAACCTATAGCCTAATGACTAGAAGAGTGTTTGAATTCTTTCCAACAAGGATAGGAACTGAATGTGGGTTTCCTACTTCCTAACCCCCAGGCCGATGCAAGATAGAAATGGTGGTGCTTGCTTTTCCGGAAGTTTTTTTAAAAGAAAGCGAAGCCTTCAGAGAGTTTTACAAGGAACTTAGTCTAGCCAGGCTATGCTGGGCATGCTCCGAGAGCATCTTCAGAGCCCGTCAAGGGGCTGCTGTATCCCATTGTCTGTTCATTACTGCAGAGGAAGGGGTCGAGCAGGTGATCTGTTTTCATACCCTGATGGGCTGAAGGGATGGTAGTTAAGAGTGAGAGGATGTAAGCATAACACTGGAGGGGGGATTCACTGTCTTCAGAACTACAGAAAGTACCTTTACATGCCAGATAAAGGGGCAGTCACAGCTCTGTAGCCATATCCCACAACGGCTTATTTAGTTGCCTACTTGCCGAGTATTTGGCCAAGTCATTTGAACAGCAATATACCTTCAGCTGACATATTTTATATACCTGTGTGTCTTCTGCATGGACTGTGTCCCGACAACTGGGCCCATGCCTTCCCTGTAGGACACAGCCTTTCCTGCTGCACGCCCTGGCTCCCATGGTCATCAGGCCAGGAACAGCAGCCAGAGTGAAACCACACTGTACTTTAAATCATTCCCCTGCGTGGATGCTGAGGGATGCATGAGACACACAGAAGAGGGGTGCATGACACACATGGACCATAGGTGAGATCAGACACAGCCAGACAAGCCAAAGGATCAGTCTCACACGGTCTCATGCAGGGAACCTACTTCTCCAATAGTAGTTACAGCCATGTCAGTAAAGTCAATGTCTTCTTAGGCCTTGAACCCAGGGCACTGAGTGCGAGAGTGTTCTCAGGTGAACTCTGACAGTTCTTTATCAGTGAAGTCAAGGAAAGAGATGGTAACACAGCAAGGCATGAGAAGACCTTTGTAATGGGGTCATTAAGATCAACCTGAGAGTACATTCACAAATATCATGACAACATTGTGGATGCTAAGTGCTATCTAAAAAAATGCACTCCTTTCTAAGTGCTAGTATTAGACAAGGTGCATTCTTGTCAAATACTGTTTGGTCCAGTAATTGAAAAGGATCATTAAACATTTACTGAAAGTCAAACTGGAAACACACGGATGAACAGAGCTAGCTGTACTTGAATACCCCATAGCTGTCACCGATACCACAGGTTAAGTGGCAGTGTGTTTGGTACTGGTTTCCAAGAAAAGAGTGACAGCCTACACACGCACGCGCGCACACACACGTACACACAGCTAAGGAAGGCGACAGTGGAGGAGGACACTTTTGCATGTGTGATCAACCTCTGTGCTCTTGCCTCATAAGCGCTGGCCATCAAGTTGTAGCAAAGCATCAACATTTGCACTTGCAGTCCATTCATACAGACACACCTACAGATTTATTTCACATGAATATTTGATATGACAACAGATTTGATATCAAGTAGGCAGAGCTTGAATTATTTAATTGTTTACCTAGAGTATTTTATTTTTATTTTTTAATGGGTGATGACTTTGTGATTGGTGCTGGACAACCACGAAGAAAACCTTAATTCCAATGTGCTCGTGGGCTGACCTAGTGAAGTCCGTCATGGCTTTGAGGAATCCTGGCCTCCACTAAATTCTGACCCTCTGAATGATGTTGTCCCGACACAGTCTTCAAGGTTAATCAGACCAGCACCAAACCTACATCTTTTGATACATTGTGATAGTCTCCTGGTAAAATGGGCCATGGATCAGTCTCAAACCCAGGATCAGGGGTAAATTCTGCAAACTCCCTTCTCCCTTCCTCTTATCAACCCCTTTGCTGCAGTGGACAGAACATTTGTCAAGATCTGCTGTGGCATACTTAAGATGTGAGAATAACAGAGAGGAAAAAATTAAAATGTTTGTGATCCATTATGCAGAAGGAGCATATTCTACATGAAAATATTATTTACTTGCGTTTTCTATTCTAAAACTTGATTTTCTATTCAAGATTTAAGGTCTCCGTGGATGTGGAAAAACACTTTGAGACTCTGAAGCTTTGAAATGCTGAATTGCCTTGTATAAGATAAAATCGATATTTTGAAAAGAAAAGTAAAGTGGAAATTAATGTTCTTGTAATAGGTGAGTAGCTTTTACACAATTATTTCCTAGTGATAGACTTGGTTTTGATGTAGCTTAATTAGCAGAATATAAATTATATATGTTTTTTTTAAAGATGTGCATATGTATATTACAAGATTTTTTTTTATTTCATTGTGGAGCAAACCATTTGATGTGGCTCTGCAAAAAGCTCTAATACACATCAAAAAGCAATCAACAAACTCTTTGAGTACATCAAGCAGGATAATTTAGATGGTTTTTAATCATGATTATGAAAATATAATTAGGTGGTTTCATGTTGGTTGGTGAGTGCACAGGGAAAAGTGATTCTCCAAACACAAAAATATGGATAACATTACCCAGGAGCCATGAAACAACCACACACACATGCATACACAAACCAAACAAAAAACCTGCTGGCCTGCTTCTCTAGTAGATCAGCAGGTAACATGTTTAAATAGAATGTCATTTCCTTTAGGATGCCAGGAAGATTCTTATTTAACAGACAGATTACACAGAAATAGCTTTGGAAAAATGCCCTTTTTAATGTGCTAGAAATCATTAGTCTGTGATTTAATAAAATAAAATCCTCTTTCCAGAATTTAGGCAACGAGCAGAAGATGCACTTTGGGTCTAATCAAACAAGTTTTACTGAAGGAAACAAGAGGTATTGCTGAGAGATCCTTAACTCTGCCTGGGCCTCAAGTATCGGAGCAAATGCCATGTGTCTGCGTGCACGGTCTTCAAGTGAAGGCTTCTCTAGATGCTTTTAACCTCCCTGACATTCTTCAATTCCAAAAAAATCTGGCTAAAGACTCCTTACTTAAGAGTTGCCACCTCTAAACAGCCTCATCTTTGCAGGTTCTTTTGGCAAGAAGCCTCCCTGTGTTTTCAGTCCTTTTTGATGTGCTGATCATGATCTCTTCTGTTTCCCAATAACTTTTCTCAGTAGTCATTGATTAATCCTGAACACAGTGATGCTTCACCCTCATATGACAATATCTTAAATATTCAAAGTGTTATTCTCCTGTTCTTTCCTTTTATGTACATTTTTGGTTGTCTGTGAGCACTGAGCAGATGTTCTCAGTAACCATAGATCCATCTCCTGGCTGGGTATGGGTAATCTATAACCCCACAGTGTCAGTGTGTGCCTGCCTGTACATAATCCTCATACCAATGCTCCTCTGTCATGGTCTTCACTCATCCGTCTGGTTCTGGCAAAACAAGGTTACGACTACCAGCTTGCCAATACGTTACAGAATTAGAGAGACACAATTTTTTATGTTTTGCTATAGTGAAAACTGCCTGGTTTGTCCTTTCTCTTTTTTCACTTTCCTCACTGGGTCTTGTTTCTTGGAGGGCTTTATCTTTTGCTCCAAGGAAGTGATTATCACTGTAGTGATGGCTAGAGATACCTCAATAATCTCCTACCATCTCATGTGGATCCCTAACAAATACTCTCCCCTCTGCACTTCATACCAAAGGCTAAATCTGTTTTCAGTGACTTAGTAGAAATGCATTTCACACTGGTTTAGTGATATAAGAATTACTTCAGGTTCTTTTTAAGCACTTTGATCACTTTTTCCTTTTTTTTTTTTTAGATAAATAGTTTTGATATAAAAGTCATATATTGAGGTGGGAAAAATAGCAAGTTGGCAGAAGATGTCTGGAAGTGTTTTGGATTTTTTTGTCAGCTAAACACAAATTACCAGTGTGCCCTTAGAGGCTCTTAGGAAAGAAAATACTGCCTTCCAGTCAGGCAGTCTACAAGTCAAAAACGATGCACTGATTTGCTGAAACGGCAATCACAAAACACAGAGTGGGTGAAAGTCAGAAGTTTTTTTAATCAATATTTTTTAAGACTAACTGGAACAACAATTCAGTGCCCTTTAATTTAGTGGCAACAGAAACAGTTGAAGTCACTGCCCAGAGCATGACGCAGCTCGACAAGGCAAAAGCAGAAAGGGCAGAGGCAGAGAGCAGACCCAGTTCTCCTGGGTGAAGGTTGTGAGTAAAACAGCTGGGGATTTGTATGCTTGTAGGTGGATGTGTGGGTGAGTGAAAAACAATGAGACAGAGAAGGCACTGGGAAAGCCACCTGCTAGAGTAATAAGCAATGGTGCAAAATATAGTTCTTCCTGGCTGAGTGCACTCGAAAGAGACTTACACTTCCAAACAAGAAACTACCTTGCTTGCTCCTGCCTTGCCGTAACAGCACTTTGCGTGCAGCCTCTATAAATAGACAGGGCCATTCCAAATTAAATCCTGGGTTCCTAGCATCCTCTTCCCTTCTTAATGCAATGAAGACAGCAAGGCCCAGATTTTGGCTAAGTACTTGCACCATGGGGACAAGAATATTAGCTAGCATCAAAGCCTATGCTGCACAAATTAGATCTTCTTATCAAGAGTTAGAGAGATGAAGAACTATTGCTCTCTGCCCAGGAGGCTGGGGTCTGTGCCTTCCCACGTGCTGTTGCAGGCAGCATTGCCTGCTTCCCTTTGGAAGATTGCTGCAAACTCTGGCCTGATCCTGTTACTGCTGAAGTGAATGGGAGTTTTGCCATTGACTTCAAGGAGAAGAGAAGCAGGCCCTCTGCTAGCAAATCCAGTCTTTACAGTCCTTTCCAGACACTACATAAAACTGTGCTTGGAAGTAATTTGGATGCCAGCAAGCTGGCCCAGTTTGCTGTGAAATTCAAAGATGCCCAACAATGTGATGTTTATTAGGATACAAATAAAGTATCTTCTTTGCAGTGCAATGTGTAATTTGCTTCCCAATAAAAATATGAACTTGCCTTATGTGCAAACAATTTTAGCATTTCTGTTTTTATGCCATCTTACTGACAAGTAACTCCCAGCTGTTATAATTTGTCTCATCCTTCTCTCTCTTGTAGAACCAGCCTTTGTTCCTTTTCGCAGTGCCAGGGACTTGCTGAGCTCCACCTGATGTGATTTGTCCAGGCATTAATAATGCATCTTCAAGATGCAAGATGCATGAATTCCTTTAGTAACAGATCTGCCGGCAGACTGCCGCACCGTATTGTGCCACTTTCCCGAGATGGGGAAGGCAAGAGGACCACACAGGCATGCACACACCAGTGCAGGTCATCAGGCTTGGGAGCAAGGAGTGTCCTGTTGCTACAAGAGGTCACAGCATCCTCACGCTGTGGGCAAGCTGAGGGTAATGAACATTACAGGAGCCGTTCCTCCAGCTCGAAGTTCCTTAGCCACCATCCAAGGAACCCCTGTGGGACAACCTGAGGTGTCCACCGACTGACAGTGACTTTGGGAGACACAGCGAGTGGGGCTTGTGTATTGCCCTGCTGGCAAGTGCTGTCCCTAAACATCACAATAAAACCAAAATAACTTTGCCCCCCAAGTGCTCCTGGTGGCTGGCCATCAGGACGGCACACCTATGGGGCTCGGCACCGGGAGGACATAGTTTATTTGCGGTGTGTGGTGCGGGGGGTAGGCCTCACCCTGGCCAGCAGCCACCCAGGCCAGGTCGCCCACCCCGGGGACAGCGGAGGCCCCTGGCTGCCGGCCCCCTGACCAGCTCCGCTCAGCTTGCTCCCCGTGCGTGGCGTGCAGCGGGACGCCCGCCCCACTGCGCCTCCGCCCTGAGAAAAACCCATAAAAATAATAATATAAAAAGCTCATTTAATCGATTCGATCGCTCGCAGGGCCGCGCTCCCGCACAGCGGCTCGGCTCTGCTGGCGTCGCCATGGCAACGGCTCCCGGCTCTTGGCGTGAGGCCGCCCCGCAGGCCCCGGCCCCGGCCCCGGCCCCGGCCCCGCCGGCCCTGCCCCGGCCCGGCCCGGCCCGGCCCGGCCCCCGTGCGAGGGGCGCGATGGAGGCACCGTCTGTAGGGGCTTTGTTAGTGGCACCAAGTGTTTGTGGCCCCCGGGACCGGCAGGTGCTGCTGCTAGTGATCCCGCCAGCTTACAGGCCCGAGGCCCGGCCCTGGCTCCTACAGCTGCACGTATATAGCTGTACACACTTTTGCAATTAACATCTCTCCAAAATAACACCTCTGATAATGTTTCCAAGCTTCCCTGCACATGGCCACGGCGTGCTGCAGCTCAGGATTAACGTGCTCAATACCGACAGCTGGCCCACACCACCATCTAAAAGAAATGCACAGAATTTGCCATTAAAAGCCACCGATGCCTGTGCAGGCCAGCCTGGTGGGGCTGTTTCAGCGTAGGCTGTGGTTGGTGATGGCCTCTTCAGTCACGTCCCCTCCGCATTCAAGCACCAGTGTCTAGTGCACTGGGTTTAGTGCTGTGCTTCCCTTTGCTCAGCAGTCTTTTGAACGGCTCAGGAAGAGATAGGCAGGTTCTTTTGGGGTTCTTTGCGCATTTCTCAAATAGCATTGCAGTATTGTGACTTTGTAAAAAAATCTCAGCCTTCCCCCAAGCCACCGTTTGGGAATAACGTAAAAAAAATTATTGAGATGCCTCTGAGACCAGAGAGATGCCTACAGGTGGGTGAATAGGGGTGGAGAGGTGAGAAGGACAATCTTTCAGGGGATCATTTTTAGGAAACCAACAAAGACAAAAATTAACAAAAACCATCCACCATTTAGTAGGACAATAATTTCTCCCATTTTACCCACAGTGAACTTTATGGGATTCTTTTTGATTTCAGTTAGAATATTTCTGTTGTTTTCAATAGGAGTTCATCAGGGGGTTTTGCATACACATATATAGAGAAACATTTGTTCATAAATTTATGTTTTAAAAGACAGTGAAACAAATACACCTGTGAATTTTGTTTCAAGAAAGCCTCCAAACTGTCTGCAGAAGTCATATTGAAATCACTTTATACTTTTGGAGACTATTCACTTAGAGACTAGAAACAATAGACTGGGACTCAAATGATCCTTCACGTACAAACTGAATAGTGAATTACAACTCACAAAAACTCTGATGCATCATCCAGTCTGTAAGCAATCCATAGGCTGAAATATATTCACATGAACAAATCACAGTAGAATTTATACAGTGAATAAAATTAATAGAAATTAAAATGTGATCGTTGATCAACCACTATCGGGAAAGAGAGTTAAATTCAACAAATTGGCTGTTTGCAACTAATAGTTTTCCTAGGCCTCATGATAGATGTGGGTAAATGTTGACTTTCTAATTATGACAACAGAACTGAAGAGAGCACTGAGAAATCAAAATTAACTAGTGCCTTTCCTGAATTAGTGTTAGAATCTGTTGACATACATCTGAGGCATTGCTGTGAAATGTCCTGAGTTCACAGGCTGGGCTTTTTTCAATATGTGGTTTGTGAAAGCATGTGAAATCTTGACTTTCTGTCTTGATATAAGGGGGAAAAAAATGTGTTCTTTTTTAATATTAAAGTTTGGCTGAGTTCTGGGCAACTGAAAAAGGGTTTCATACCGGGAGATGTCGGGCAATTTTTCTAGCTGTACCACCTACAGCATCTCGAAGAGAAAAATGCACTGTGCTCCTGTGAATGGTGAGGTGGCCTTGCAGGTCCTCCGACATGCCAAAGGAAGGAAAACTTTCTACCAGGAGACACAAAGAGGCAGTCAAAATATGACCTGCCAGATCTGGCCTTGTATCGGGCTCAGTTCAGAATCAGAAATCATCAGAGGCAAACCCCACTGCCCCAGCCCCAGCTTCTTAGTTTGAAGGGAATTTCTATACATGCCAGGGAATGTTTCATCAATCTGCACCTCACTGGATCCACTGCAAGAAGTTTTGTGTAAGGAAATCTAGATATTGTAAGTGCAAAATACAGTCTGAAAGTCCCCCCTTTTCAAAATTATTTTGTTGTTGCTCTGAGAGACTGGGAAGGATAATAAGTTTTCCTCAAGTTAATTATGGCAATATTTCCTTTGAAAAACCTCTAGCATCAACGTGTTGTGAAAAAAACCTTTAAAACTGGATGAAAGGATGATAGAAAGTGCCTTGTGATGTTCCTGTGTCACATACAGGACTATTCAGGAATCAAGCTTTCTATTGTGTCAAGATTGGAGATTTTGAGATATTTTCTGGTAATATACTTAGATCTCAAAAATTTTGCATGAACCACTAACCCAAGAATGACCAAATATGGATAAAGCTGAAAATTTTAGTCTGATATTTTTGTAAAAAATTCATTTTTACTTCGGTTTTCGTTAGACTTCAGTAGCCCTAATTTCCTGGCACCTTAGTTAAACAGAATGGTTTGACTTTCTTTCCAAAAACATATTCCATAATTATAATTCAATAAAGCTTTTACTTTGTGAACATTTCTGATTTTAACAATTTCTGGTATTAACATTTTTCAGAGCAAGTAGCAAGTGATTAACATCTCTTCTGAGTGTTGGTTGTGTATGTACAAACTGGAGCTCCAGGTTACATCTGGCAGACAGGACTCCCACAGCTTACGTTGTGGGAGACACGGGGCCAGCCCTGGTGAGTCCTTTCCAGTCCACTCCAGGATGCTTCCTAGAATTGCTGAAATTTTCTGTTTCTCACAGTCTTCTGTGATCCTGGTATCACTGAGCGATGATCTTGGTGTTCATTGTGACCTATGAAATGTTTCTCAGACCCTTCTCATGCTAAATAAACTCCCTTCTCTCTCACTGAGGAGGTGCAACTAAAAATCCTCAGCTAACACCACCATTTGCAAAATCTGTTCCCTGGGAAAGGTGAGCTCAAGGGGAAGTACAAGAGATTCTTTGCAGACCACTAGACAGGGGCAGCCCCACAACAGCCCCACTGGAAACACAAGGCACTGACCTAGACCAGCAGCTTCCTTGACCAGAAAGTCTGGAGTATTAGTGGGCAATTTCACAGCTTCTGTGCATTGTATATGCCCCCTTCTCTTCCCTTGCGTTCTTTTTGAAGGGTTAGACATAGCCGCAACTAAAACCAGGGATCTATAATGCTGCTGTTACAGCTCCAATCTGTACAGCATTATTCAGGCGTAACCCCATGAAAGCCTAGATGTGAGGAGGCACAGCGCCTCGCCTTCGGATGCTGTGCAGTTGGTAGTTGGAGGGTAAGCAGCGATAAACTCAAAAACATCAGGAGCTGGGCAGAACACCTGATTACAACTGCCTGCACTGGGTCCCGGTGGTAACAAAGCTGATGCACTCAGGCAAGGTGATACAGGTCACTGTTGCTGGGGAAGCAAGGGAAAGAAAAGAAAGTGAAAAGAGAAGAGCAGCTCTGCCTTGCTGCCCAGGCCCGTCAGGCAGATAAACCACATGCATGCACGCAGCCGGGAGAACCCGGCTAGCCCCAGTGGAAGTGGTCCCCCGCCATCCCTGAGGCAGCCCAGGTCATGGCAGAGGATCCAGCCAGCGAGGAAGCAGCTGGCCTTAGCAGGCAAAACAACCCAGGGCCCGAGGCAGCAGCAGTGGAAGAGGTGGGGGAGAACTGGTCTGAGAGCTGTTTATGCAGAGACACCACCTCTGACCCTTCCCCTCAGCCGAAAATACAACCCGCTTCTGTGGGTACACGCATATTTGGCAAGCTTAATATTTTATCATAAAAAGTTGTGGAGCTTTAGTGTTTGCTTAACTGTTCTTATCTATAAATATTAATAGGCAGACTGTCTTTTACACATACATAGTTTCATAACAACAAAGCGTATCCCAGTTTTGCAAAGTCCTAGTCATCTATTCGCCTGGGGTAATTCCTTTTGAGAGGCAAGAGTATTCAGACTTTCTCCTCAACATTTATGGAAAAACAGGGAGATCTGGGGGCTTGCTGAGGAATGTTCATGATTTCAAGAAACTCACAACATTTAAATATTCTAATGATCTGAAATTCCTCAGTTATGATTTTTTTTAAATTATTCATTTATGGTTTACCTCATTGTGTAGCCCAGTATGGTATAATGTGGAATTTAGACCATTTGCTTTATACCATAGAACATCAAACTACAATATGTACAAAGGAAGTAATGGCAACAGCTTATACTAACTATTCAGTACTTTATCCAATTTCTGCTGTATATTGTGTGAGGTTTTTAATCACTGAGCTATTATCTGAAAGGACAGTAAAGTTAATTCCCCCTTTCCTCCCCTTCCCTCTGATCTTCAATGCAGGTACCTTCAGCAGCATTCTGCTTAGAGATTGAGAAAACCCATGATTTGTGGATCTCAAAAGAGATTAGACTGAGACAAGCCAAACACTGCCAAGGATGATAAAAGTGTTTCTGGTCATACAGAGAAGCTGAACTTTAGAAATCCACTAAAAAGTGCATTTTAGTATCAATGTCTTTAGTACCTCCAGAATTATCCAGGAATTTTAGGTTCACAAGTCCAGACAGGCACCTGCAGGCAGAGTCAGGCCGGTATTAGGTTCCTGAGCTTTTTTATCTATCTAACCCCAAAATACATTTTAAAGGGAGACAGGCTTTGACCATGAACCTGACTTAATAACTTCTTGTGCCCTGGAGAGCACTTGTTCTTAGGCCAAAATTCATCATCTCTGCAGTCATGACGGTACCACTGCCGTGCTTTGAACTGGTTCACTAGAATTAAGTCTCTGCTTAAGAGAAAAAAGGATTTTAACTGGTTTTGCTGCCAAAGCCAATTTGTTGCATAACTGAATCCTTGGTCCCTTCAATCATTAAGTTGCTAGTGAAAAAGTTATTCATTATCCCTGAGCTGATGTGGTGAGGGTGCCAGCAGCCTTTTCAGAAACCTCATCATCCTACTATCTCTAGCCTCAAATCAGCAAGGCAGTCAAGCACATGCTTGCCTTTAGGTACGTACTTAGTCCCCTTAAGCTGCTGCTTTCACAGCAGGTTAGAAAGGCTAAGCACATACTTAAAGACAGGCATACACTTACCTTTCCCCTTCTTTATTACAGCACTCAGAACCAGTGAAGAACCCTAACCGTAGCCAAATTCCTGTTTCTACTAATTCTGAAAACATGCACAAATATTTACTTAAAATGTTAATATGCTTAATGTATCATATCTTTGACATAATTACTTTAATTAAAGGAATTTATGAAAACTAATATTATGCTTACATAACCTAGCAGTAACATGTGACAATAATGGAATTTAGAGTGGCTGATTCTTAAAATATTTACTTGGAACAAAACACGTAAAATTGTAAATTGGGAAGCAATACATGTGAATATTGTGTTTATAATTCAGACCCGGATGAGTTGTGTTTACATATATAAACTGCATACACTAGCTGACCATCATCAAACATATATTTTCATTTTTATATTCTGTAAAATGTAAAAATAAATATAAATCATATTATTATACTGCTTCTTAGTAGAAATTTGTTAGATTGTATTGACCTTTGACATGGACAAAATCTACACAGCAAATATTACCACGATCTTTACTACTATATATGCACTAATACTAATATTATGTACTTCATAAATTTGTATACCTAACTCCAGTTGCCACTACAGCCACTACCCTGTCACTACACACAGCAGACGCATCATTCTCCAGTGTTCTCCCTCCTTTTCTCCCCAGAAACTTCAGCCTTGCGGTTGCCTTGCAAGAAGCTGTGCCTTGCAGCCAGGTGAAGTCTTCATTGATCTCTTCATAGCCAGCTCTACCCTCATTAACCTGTGAACAACTTCAGACACTGCTCCCCTACCTTTTTCTTGAAATCTTATTTTCCTTTGGCTTCTCTGTCTTGTTCTGCCTGTCCTGCCTCTGTAATTTCTTTTTTGGTATGTTGTAGTGCTTTGTGATCACTACTGACCATGTTATCCAACACTGCCTCACTGGTCACTTTCACTCCCTACCAGCATCCATTGGTCATCTCCTGGCTGATAAGTACACTGCAAATACATGGAAAGAACCATCTTTGTCTTCCACATTGATATAACACCGAGTACTGGTCTGAATTCTCAGAAATATGTGTTAATGCCTGCCTGCTGTGACATGGGAACTACCTGGAACATAGGGTGTATTTTACTTGTTGATTTGTTTAAACATTGGTAAAGGAATGGCAATGTATTGTTTACATACAGTTGTTTCATGTCATCTTTATGACATTACCTTATCTAATGTGATTACGCAGCAAAATAAACAATGTCAAATCATGACTTCTTTGTAGGGAAGTCTAGTCTTTTAGACTACAAGTCTGGTATACTAGCCAAAAGCATACATAATTTAACAGGCACTTTGAATGCTGCCAGAAAAATTGTGTGAAATATGGGTGAGTTTGAAGGGAAGAAACTACACAGTGGTTAAGTTGCACGAGAAAATGTTTCTCCCAATTACAACACTATTAGAAAATAAATGTGCTTTTTTTTTCCTTTTGTGCATATACGCATGTCAGTGATGCGGTACAGCTCACAGACTAGAAGAGACCCCAAGCCAAGAATGTATTTCTTTGTGTCCCCTCCTATTTGGAAAAGTACATGATTACTGAAAGAAATATGGTTATGTACTCTGAATAGGAATGCAATGAGGTTCAAAGTTAGTCAAGCATACTGTATAGGTCATCTGTGTTTGATACTAATGAGCTCACCCAACCACCTTCACTCCTTACCACCGTGCTTTACCAGGTGAAGAACTACTAGGCCAAGAGCTGCATAAGACACAAAGGCAAATGGAGCATTGCTTCAGCCTGGAGTCAGCCTAGATGTAATAATTACATGGAGAAATTTATTTTGGCAATTACAGATTTCAAGTTTAGAGAACATTTTGCCATTGCTTATATCTGTCCTTGCCTGTGAATTCTGAACTGGGGTTCATAAGGTCATTAATTCTAATAGCAATGGGAAAGCAGGAGAAGGAGACATGTCATAGCATGAACCAAAAATCCTAAGAGCAAGAACGGTTTAACATTTAAATTCTATCTCCTTTATATTATGTTAGGGAGTTTGAGATGTGCTTTTTTAATCTTATCTTCCAGGATGTTTTTTCCACAGGAAAACTTCCCCATAAATTCACAAAACGTTCTGGCGCTTGGTATGGTTTTACACTCTGAGAATTTATTATTCATGAAATAGGTCTTTTGAAGTACAATTTCTAAGTATTGATGTTTTATCTTTAAACAGCAAACATGAGCATAGGCTTAAAGGCCCACTGACAATCACTCAGGAATAGCTCAATTGCTTGTGTCTAGGCGAGGTCTTCCCCACACAGGGAACCTTTTTGTAAATATTAGTTACTAGAATCACAACACTAATACATGTAGTTAATAATTATCGCAATGTGCCAAAACTGCACAGTTTGCTCCCTGATTATGATATTAAATTGCTATTGAGCTGTGGTGTTTGCTTCAGGCAATACTGCTGAGAAGCCTCCAAAGACTTTGGTTGGCCTCCCTGCACAAGCATGGGAAATGTACGCCTGCACAGAAAGCAGAGACAGCTCTTGGGTTTGCCAGAAAACAAACAAAACTCAGACAATAGAAGGAAAGTTTTATCAGAGCTGAAGTGTCCTTTCACTCGGGAACTGTCATCTTGTGAAAACACACATGTGCACTTGATTAGAGCTCCTGTGGCAGACCATTGCCATGAGCTGGGTGATTGAAACTGTTTGTGGAGGGTACTGCACAGCCAGCTCTGAAGTCTTTGCTTTAGTTTTAATGGCATCTAAAAAGGAGCTAAGCCACTTCAGAAGAGTTCAGAGGTTCCACCTGACATGTTTGTATGCCTCTATCAATGGGTGTTTTCTGCTGATATTTTTGCCTGTTGCCCTGCAGACTGAGTAGTTGTGGATAACAAAGGGGAGCCACCATTGCTGGTACCGTTGTTCATCTTGGTTGTGCATTACAGATTCATGGTGAGTCTAAACACAAGCCCTAATCCTGAGCTTCAGGTCTTGATTCTTTATCTTTCTAAACCCATGAACCATATTTCCCAATCTGAAGAGTCTCCATTTAACTATAAAATTCAGAAACGGTTCAAGCTGTCTCCTTAGATTTTGGGTGTTTGGGCAGTTGTCAACAATCAGTCCAGGGAAGGGTCTAAGAGGTACAGTGATGTCTGAGCCCCGATCAGGTCCTAGATTAAGTTTTCTGCTTGAAAACAACACTTGTTTTCTTCCATGTTTTCTGCAATGTCAGCTAACTAGTGCTCAGTAATCTGGTATGTAAATGTAACACTTCCTTGATGGGAGGAGAAGGTGTGACAAATCTATGAGGAGCACAGTTTCAGACTCAGGATTTGTTCCTTCTTTGCCTGCAATCAAAATTGTCTTCTCTGTGATTTTTCTAAGGTGAATGCATTTAATCCTTAATGAAGTACTGAAGACTGCATAGCCAGAAGGATTGCAGTTATTAGGGTATCAGTAAGAGCAGTCCGGGAATGTGATTTGCAGGTAAAGATTCCAATACTTGCACTTACAAAAGACTGTTGAAAGAGAGCGTGAAGGCTTTTGACTTTCCATAAAGCAAAGCCAGGTGTTTGCACTTGGCAAGTGCAAGTGCAAGTTTTTGTACTTGAGTTTATCAGGCCCAGGCTGAAACCGTATCCCTTATGAGATCATATGCTGTTGTCCAGCTTCTGCATCATCAAGGCATGCTATTCATGTAGGTTCTGAGAGTTGCTCTTGAAATCGCTGTGCTGTGTTTTCTAACTTTTTTTTGTTTTGGTTTTTTTGTTTGTTTGTTTGTTTATTGTTTTGTGAGCTTTATGGTCTCTTTACCAGAGCTATGTGAGTTACACGGGGCAAGGCTTCCATCCCTTAGAAAATGTATGTTAAATTGAAATAGTAATAATACTATAACTTCTACCAGGGGAAACAAAGAAGAAGGGACACACATCTGCTGGCTGCTCGCCTGAAACTGTGCATAGGTACCTCAGCTGAATTCATTTGAGCATTTGAAACTTACCTCAGATGTTTCCTCAGAGAAGATACTAGTGTTAACTTGTCCTTTTTATTTATGTACTTGCTGAATTGCAGAATGTGTGTTTCAGGTCTCAGCTGTCACCCTTATACCATGGGCCTCTTGCCCAGAATGAAATGTCATTCTTATATTAAATCACAAAGGTGTTAAAAAGAAAAAGAAAAGGAAAAAACAATTATCACCAAACTGTTTCCGGGGTTCTCCTGAAACCCAGATCATAAAATCAAAGAGAAAGAAACTGTTGTGCCATTAAATCTATTCTACTGTCAGCTCCTGCTTCTTTCCCAGTACCTATTTTATGGGACATTATAGTGCCTGATTTTAAATGTCCCAAGCAAAAATTCTATCTATACGTTCTTTTGGTGCATGTACAAACTCAGATTAAGGTAGCCGGGTACTGCTTTTTTCTGCTGATTCTTTTCTGCCGGGCACTGGTGAGATATTTTATATCCTGTCAACAACCCCTCTTCAAGAATAACCTGAGAAAGCAGGTAGGTTATTTCACAAGTAACAAGGGTCTGCTTGCTTTCTTCCAGTTTCTTCTTCTACGACAGCTAACAGAAAAAGATCAAGGCTTGTCGTAGAAAACAAAAAGCAAAGAACTACCTGGTGTTATATGTTACATTGGCAGGTAAAATTAAATATTTATGCTGTACCATTGGTAGAGCAGCAGACAGGTCAGGTTCCTGATTATGCTGTCTGTGAGTATCTTGCTGATGTATGTCAGCTCCATTTTTGGTCAAATATTATGGTTCCATCCTGCTTCCAAGTGTGTCTGTCTTTTATCTGTGAATTGCCACTAAAAGAAAAGGCACAGAAATGGCAGGGAAGTGGCATCTTGAGCAGCATATATGTGTTTCGTTAATTTTGGACTGTGTAATAATTTTGATCTGATCTTTCAGCCTTGACTCTGGACAAAATTGATTGGATTTGAAACTATAACACAAGAGCTGGAATAACTGTATTTAGTACGCATTATTCCCAAGGCAAAACTGGAAATCTGGAGTTTTTAAAAAGGCTAAATTTAAGAGGAAGAGACAAGCTGGGCTTGGTATCATTTTGAAGCTTATATAAAAGCTGTTGGTATTTTTTTTCCTGACTCTTCTTCTTCTCACCCTTTCTAATATAACTCCCTCTCCCACTGACTTCTAGCCAAATTTAGAGGAGAGTTTCTCATCTGTACCCTTAAAACTCACCCCCTGTATTTCACAATCAGCCTGTTATCACCGCAAGCCCAGGCTGAGATCGGCTATGACTTCCCTATCTGCTCCTCCTAGTGAAGATTTGTCATCAGTGCTGACAAGCCAGCAGCAGCCTCACCAGCTGCAAGGAACATCTCTCCTCACTGACAACATATCCCGTCAGCCAGTATTAGTCTGGACAGCGCGTCTCTCCCAAAAAGCCCTACATCGTCACCATGAGCTGAAATGTGAAAGCCCTACCATCAGGGCAACAGTCGAAATTTATTCTCAGGCTGGCCTCACATGTTAACTTACAACCAAACTAAACTCTTTGCTGAAAGGCTGCAGCTTGTATTCACAGAGGGTGAAAATTGGTTCCACTGGGAAAGCTTCAAAGTCATTTCAGCCATTAAACTGTGGCTGGATGTATCATAAGTACAGGAGAGGTCGAGGCACTGCCTGTGAACCACGGGGACTTAGTAAAGAAGTTCCTGCTGAAATTGGCAGCGTGATTGTGTATTCTGTTTCAGTCCAGCTCTGCAGCAGGAGCGAGTCGCGTTTGTACATGAGACTCATTATGCTTCCCCTGTTTAACATACCAATTACTTTCTGTATTTACCATGTTTAGAGTGACTTCATGTCAAAAATTAATAATGCTAAAATAAAAAGCTGCACTGATGTATCCTAAAGGGGAAGCACAGCAAACTAATAGGATGTGTAATGGAAATGGAAGGTGGATTTGCAGCTTCGGGGATCACATCCAGATACCATGAGTGGGTCCTGCAGAGGCCCGTGGGCTCTTTAAGGCACACTTCAGACTGCGGTGAGTGTATCTTGAGAGGTCGCAGTGCCTGAGTAAGCAGTGAAAAGTGTGGCAGCGCCAGTCAGTCCTGCTAAGAGCTTCGCTCCTCCAAATTCCTCGTCTGTCTCTCCATATTGGACAGAAGCACCAGGGGGACAAATAGTGAAGTTTGGGGGACAAGATCACTGCAAAATATTTTGTCTTTTTTAACTGACCTTTGTACAAGTCTGGGCAAGCGAGGAAACCTTGATTCAACCCTGCCAGTCCTGGGCAAGGGAGGTATAACTGCAGCAGGTTTCTGATTTTCCTTTTCAAAACTTAGGAGTCCATAAAGGATTTTACCCAGATTCCCCCAAGAGCTGGCAACTCCAGTGCATTAACCCTTTCTTACAACTTTTGAATTCAGTATCTGCCTTGAAATGCTGTCAAAGTCTCTAGTAGCCAGCCGTCACGCATTGAGGAATACTTCCTTACTCACGTTGATCACCACAGACAACAGACTGGACAACCTCCCAAAGGGATATAACAGTAAAAGGACCATATTGGTTAGTGGCGTTGGAACAGTTGTCATTAATGGAGATCATAAAAGCATTTATAATACTTCTAACCAAAACAGATGGAAACTTTATGCTTTCAATAAAAGAAAGCCTCTGTATATGAAGACATCAACAAGCAACTAGCATACAGACATGCACTATTTGTTGTCTCCAGTTTCAGCGGTGCACCTTCTCCAGGTTGATATGGGAAAGATACTAGTTTCTGCATCACTTTGCTCACAAGCGCTGATTCCTTTTTGAGGGACTGTATAAGGGAGAAAGGGAGGAGGCTCTGAATCTGCCTGCTAGCTCCAGCAGTAATGGGTGGTGTTTTAACATTTTCCTGTTTTTCTTGCTTTGGAAAGCTAATCCATACCTAAGCAAACAAGTTGATCTTACAATAAAAACACACAGGGCTGAAAGTTTGCCTTGCATGTTTGCCCTCTTGTAAAAGATGACCTCCACTAAGAAATCTGTATCTGATAGTCCATTCAGTAAAGTTAAGAGGTGCTTCATGTGCATAGACTTTCTCAGGATCAAATCCTGAACTCTTTGCTTATTTCTTTTCTGTTTAAGTTCCCATCTGCATTAGTGGAAGTTTGTTTTTCACAGATTTCCACTATTTACCTGTCTTTTTCCTTTCCACTGCAAACTCAGCCATGCTCTGAAGCCAAAGAAAGGTTCTTTCCTTCCAATGCATCACTCGCAGGTCATGAAATCTCTGCCAGCAAAGATATGCAAGAATTATTGCTGTGCAAACATTATTGGTCTCTTATACAAGGAGAAATTCCACCCCTGCCAATGCTAAAGGTGAAAAAGGGAGAGATCCAGGAGCACTTGTTAACAATCAGTGTGTGAACTGACTGGCCTGGTAGCTGATAAGGAGCACAGCTTTGTATTTTGAATTATTAATAATACAATGAAGAGGAACTAGTTCACTTGTCCTGAAGAGGTTTGAATTTGCAGGGCTAAAAATGATAAACTTTTTAGTTCTGAACACAGGCAGCAATAATTCGCAATACACAACAACAGCAGCAGATCTGCTGAGTAAGAAGGCACCATTTTTATAACATTGCTTTCAGAACAAGACATACATCAATCTGTTACTCTTAAACAAAGTCAGTGTTATTCTTCCAACAGAAAGTTCAAAAATACATTATACGAAATCTAAGTCACTGTTTCATTCTGCTTGGTCTGGATGTAGGGCTATTTGCCTCTCACTGACTGTGTGAAAAACGATGTAAGTGTAGGAATATCTCTGGTTACAATATACTCCAGAAGGCCTCCTTCTTAAGGTACAGTTAATGGTGGGGCATGGCTGCTAGCAAACAGGGTCTGGAGACATTACTCCAGCTAGGAAGTGCAAAAATTAACACCAATTTCATGCCCAGCTGCTATGCCCAGCCATGGAAGGTACCTTGCAAGACTTTGTGTGCTGACCTCCAGAAATAAGAGTAATAAACCAAACAGCTTGAATAGCTGTTTGTTTTTGCAATTAAAGTACTCTTATTTTCCTTAAGTGCTTTCTACACTTAAGAGACATCAAAACACAGGGCGTGGAAGAGGACTCAGTGGTGCCAGCACTAGCTGCATAGGTGAAAGGAGAGGCCAGTCTGTGGTGCATTTCTCCTTGGTGACAACACAGGCCTACTGGGTGCTTATGCTGAGGTGCCCTGATACAGTCCCTGAGGCCAGTCACTGCAGGGTTTTCCTCAAAGAGGAAAATCTAGAGTCAGCCAGCAATTTCTTGATGTTACAGGCCAATCGTCAAAACAAACTTGCTGGTGAGAGGCCTTCAAGGAGGATCTTCCTCATGTCATGGTGAAAAATAGACCATCCAGTGAGAGCATTCACTTGGGTTAGAAGACATCATTCCTGCACTGTTTTAATCAGAGCAAGGACTCATCCCTCATCCAAGTTGAATATTTTATTTTGTCATGATCTAGAGCAGATCCAGTTTAGGAAACATCACATATTTTCATAGGATCGCAACCGCCATTTTGCTGCATGCCATGGGTTTTCACTCCCTAAGACATGCACTAAAAGCTATCTACACCAGAAATTTTGCTACAACACCTAGCTTCTTGCTGTAATTACAAGATTCAGTTAATAACAGTAATTTGTAACTGCTCAAAGTTATTCATAACTCAATAATTTCAGGGCAGTTCATTGCCTGGACCTGAAGCAGCCTCCTTCTTTGAATCTTAATAGATATTTTAAAGTAATCTCATCACTTGCCAGTGACTTAGCAAAAATTTTGTATCACAGGATGTAAAAACAGACAGTTCAGAGATTTGCATAGGAATAGGAAAGATATTTGTGTCTTGGGATTCCAGAAAAAATACTAATCTCACACCAAAGGTCTGGTAAATAACACAGGGACAAATAACATTCCACTGATCAAAAGCGTGCTAGAATTTACATGGGTCACATCAGGAATATAGAACTGATTTCATGCAGCTGAAGGTGATTAATCATGGAATCTAAATCTGGAATCTGTCTCCAGCAAGTAATGTGCACCTTCCTATGTAATAATTGTACAACTCGAGGCCATCTACGAAATACAAACAGAATAATTAATATCTCCCTCATAACATAAAATGGTGGGATGGACTAATGTTGTTTGATCTCTTTGAGTCTTCTCCTTGTAATAAGATGCTATTTTGTATTGCATTATGCATAGTATATTCACTCAGGTCTCACCATTGCGCTGTTTTCTACCAAGACAATGAAAATAGAGGCCTCCCTTTACATGAACCCACAGCACATATTGCCAGAAGTAGCTTACATCTAACCTGAGGCCAATAGCTGCTGGGAAGTAATTAGTTATAGTGCTGCTATAATCCCTTAGTAAATGTAAGCGCAGCTCCTATTTGTGCTGAAGGTGAAATGTTTGTGGTAACAAATGCCCTTTTCTCTGAATAAAAATGTATTTACTGTTAATCAATCAGGGACTCATTATCAGTGTTGTCTTCATCTCCCTAAACCTTGGCCTTTTGTGTATGATTTCAGCGTTGGAGGAAAGCGTCTGCAGGTTATTAAGAGAATGTTGTGAAATAACTCTAATGACCTGAATCAGCTAGGGACAGATGGTCAGAAGTTAAGAGGCAGTCCTGTTATCTCCTGGTACCTCCAGGCTCTCACCAGACCCTCACAGTCCTCAGGACGAAAGGAGGAGGACATACTGTCGCCACTACTATTTAATCAGTTCACACGTGGCATGAGTGTGTACATGTGCACATTGCACGTGTGAAGAGCAGCCTCCAAAGGCGGAGAGGTGTCTTTGGGCTTTGCTGCTGAGGAGTATAACCTGAGGACTTTGGAAGGCAACATGGAGAAATGGCTGCCTAACTGGGGGAGCGGAGCTGGCTGAGGAGCAGGGGGGTGGCTGGGTGAGGTCTGCAGGAGCTGAGGAGAGCCTGAGCTGTGCAGCCCAGGGGTCTGGGCTGGCCAGAGGCCGCACAATGCCTGCTGGGCTCCATGTCTCCACAGTGCTGAGTCCACAGTGCCTCATAGCTGTGCAGGGGGGCAGTGACCTGCCAGATGGCTTCTCCCTCAGGGCACCACAGGTGCATCTCTTCCTGAGTGCTGCCAAGCCAAAGGGTGCAGACGAGCAGAGGTGTCCTGGCCACAAACAACCCTTGAAGATCCTCTGGATGACTGCAGCCCTTTCCCCTCCACCCTGCTTTGCAGAGACAAAGCACCCAGAGCAGGGATGAAGGTCTGAGCCATAAAGCTCTGCTGCTTTTAAAGGCTGAGAAGGGAACTCTGGGAATCAGTTGCCATGAACAAGGGCAGTTGCTTTATTTATTTTGTTTTCCCAACGTGTTATTCACATTTTATTTCCAACCCTGGAAATAAAAGTTACAAATCTCAGCTATCACGGTAAGTAACTTGCCAGCAGGGTCCCTGCTGTGTGATAAAGCAGAGGACTTTTCCAACAGGCTTTTCCAGGACATGCATGAGGACAGAGGAGGATCTTCTGCTGGAAAGAGTGTGAGTGGTGCTCCACCTCACTGACCTTCTTGGTCTTCATGTTTGGCCCCAGAAAAGCACCCGCTCCAATGGGCATGTCATCAGGGATGTGAAGGTATTGCAAGAGGTGACAGGAAAATCATCATAGCAATTTATGTGGGAAAAAAATAAAAGGATTTTCTAAATTTGTGGCTTTTTCAGTCAGCTGTCGGCTACCCCATTCTTCTGTGTGGCTAGTTTCTCTTTCTTTGCTCTTTGGTGTCCTACTCAAAGCAAGCAGGGAAGTGACTAATATTGCTGAATGTAAGAAAGTGGCACTGATTTCAGGTATGGCTGCAGTACCTAGAATTACTTTGGCAATTTGTTTGTAATTTTTTCATTTGTTGAGATTTTGACATTGACTGTGAAATACTGAGACCAACAAGAATGGGAAAATCTTGATAGCAAGTTCATTTTAGAGACAAAAACCTCAGAATCAGTGTTGTTTCCCTGTGGATGTAATCTGTTATCCCTCAATATACAGGCAAGACTTCCTTAGACAAATGAAATGGCAACGCACAGCATCTGTTTGCTATGGAAGGAGCACAGAGTTCTAATAGAAAGTACGTGCGTTGCAGGAGGAAATTTTGATTCTGAACACGTGCAGGTAGCTTTTGATACAAAACTCCACCGCTACAAACTGTGATCTGGACTCCATTATTACCTGCTTTAAAGATCTCTTTCTATAACATCAGCAATGCTGAATCAAGCCAGCATATTTGACTTACAAGAATAGCTTCAGCAAAGGGTAAATTGTGACAAAAAACTGTCTCCTTATTTGTTTCTTTGTACAGTGCAGATCAAGTGATACACTCTCAGCAGTAATGCAGCCTGATCATTACTGAGCACTCTCCCTGGCATGCCTATGAGCAAACTTTCTATTGTTTCAATTAGATGATCTTGGGCATTCAGGGAATTTAATACTGATGGAGCTGAGCTCCTAAAATCCTAGAAATTAGAGCCTGAGAGAACCTAGGGAATCATCTTGTCCATCCCCTGACAATGCAGATTATTTTCTACTGTATTTTTACTGTGTTTTTTTCCAGTCTATTTTTAATGATTCTAGCAACGGGGTTTCCATCACTTTTCCAGGGGGACTATTCCACATTCTAATAGATCTCACTGTTAGGAAAATTTTCCTGATATTCAGTCTAAATTTTCCTTTGCTCAATTTCATCCCATTACTCCTAGATATGCCCAGTAGAGGCGGGTGAAAACTGAAAGTGAGTAGGCAAACCTGACACATTATGTGTGCTCAGAGCCAATTTACAGCAGCGGGTAAAGTGATAGAGTCAATTTGCAGCATTCTGTAAGTGACAGAGAGGGTCTTAGGCCATGCACTCTCTGAAAATGGTTCTGAATCTTGATGAAAACCCCACAGTACAGAAAAAATATCCAGAAGCTATAATGACTTTATATTTTTTGCAACACTCAGGCTGAATGCAAGAATCCTGTATGAAGAGATAACCAGGTAGGGCACCTTGTTTATGCTATGGCTGCCAATAAAACTTAAATTTATACAGGCATATGAACAGCATACTTTCCATCGCACCAAACAGTGCAAATTGTCATTTACTTTTACATGCTAGACAGAATTAAAATCCAGCTTACATTCCTTGAGCTATTACCCACTAGATAATGAAACCCATAGCTGAAAATCGCATTTATACTGTAAATATTCTTGTGTAACTTTATGTCCACATAATTCTCTGATACCCTGCTAATAAACTTTCTAACAAAAGACATTTGCTAAATCCCCTCTGCATACACATGTATCACTCTTTTTTCTTTTCTTCCTTTTTTTCCTTTCCATCCTTTTATGCACTTTTATGGGGCATACCTCTGTTTTCTTTCTTATTGATAATTCATTTCCAAACAGGCAGCCAATCCTGCCACCACCTTGCTGCCAAAATCACTAAACCTTTCAGGCCATTTACTTACTTTCTTTTCTTATGCTGTGTAAAGATCGTATCATCCTTCTTTTCAACGCCATATATCTCTTTACTTTTGAACATACATGTGCCATTTCTACCGCATCAACTTACATTACCAAAAAAATTGGTTTGCATCCTACTCCTGATTTATATCCTTTTTATATACTCACATCTCCCCCAGCACCTTTTACTGATGCTTCCCCAAGACCTATGTGCATCAGTCTTCAGCCACTATTTGTGTCTGATCAAAACTGCAACATTCTCAGGTATGGACAGTGCCTTCCTTCATATCAGTTATGGAAGATGACAGCTCATGAAGTAATTCGCAGTTGGGAGTGATATGGCTCCTGCAACAGGAAAGGAAGATGGTTTCACAGCCTCTTGAACAGCAACCCAGCCTCCCTTGAAACTGCAAAAAGTTTAGCAGACAAAAGAAAACTAAAACGCTATGTTAATCTCATAGTGATACAAGGAATGCCACAAGGATGTGGTAAGAGTTGTATCCAGATGCTTAGCTGTGGATAGATCCAGTGGCTGAGCCTGGTGTGCTTAGCTAGTGGCTGAGCCTGCTGGACCAGAAAAAAACACGGTAACGGTCTACTGATGGCAAAGCAGATACATCTTGAAGAAACACAAGTCACAGGCACCAGAATTGCTGGCTGAGCCGCAGTGCATGTACTACAAATTCTGCCCTTGGGGAGGGATTCAGAAATTGGGACAGGCAAGGAAAAGGGGGGTTTGTGGGAGATTGCAAGGGAATGCTGGTACTTATAAAGAGCCACAGTATGATGAGGGAAGGGAGCAAAATCTGGCTGTGGGACTGGTGGGAAGCGGAGAGGACAGTGCAGCTGATGGCACAGTGAAGGAAGTATGGGATCAGGAGAAAGTTCAGGTTGGGTGTAAGGGTCACATGCCTGATGTCTCACTGGGATTGTCAGGGCTGCAGGTGACTCTTGGTGGTGCTGTGAATATCTAAAGGCCAAACATCAGAAGGGTAAGACAAAAAATCATCTTTCCAGGTACTCGGTGCAGCCTCAGAAAAGTGCTGTTTAGGGATGACTGTGTGCAATCCTATGGCTTTGGTCAAGAGGGAGATCACCAGACAGAATTACTACTGTTTCTTCTGGCCTTGAATTTCATTAATCCCAGTGACCTCTCCTCTTTTCTTCCTCTTTCCTACTTTTTGTAAGAAGTCCAGATACTGCTCCAGCTGTCACTTTTTTTTCACTTGTATTTAATCACATAAACCACCTGATCTCCACCCTGGACCATTTCACAGTCTTTTAATCTTTTTCTTAGTTGGAACTCAAGACATGTTTTGAGCAAGACAAAAAAAAAAACCCCACCTCTACATCATGGAGGATTTATTAAATTAAGGTGTTGTCTCTCCTTGTAGCAAACTGCCATAGTTGAGGCCAGCAGATGCATTCAAACTGGAATTATGTCAATAGCTAAGCCCACAATCATGTCCTGCAGGGGACTTCTGCTCTAAGAGTTTGCTTCTCACCACAGTCCTCTAAAGTCCTTAGCATACCCTACCCATACTGCCCTTTTGGTTTTCCTCTCCTAAAGGTAAGGAATTTAGCAACACTTCTAATTAGCAGTGCTCTTCATCTGCAGCTGTCCTCATACAGGACAGGCAGCAATCCTCAACTGTGTTTAGGAATCAGAAGAAAATGTTGTATCAACTTCAGCTGTTTTCCTTGTTCCTTAAGGGAACATCCACAATCTCATCTTTATACTCCTTTCATCCCATTGCCCTCATTGATCCCATATTTCTCTGACTCCGCTGCTCACAGTGCTCCCTGTGACCCTTTCTTCCACTCTGCTCTCCACCTTCTTTCATGCCATTTGAGCTAGCTTTTCCCTTCTCCTTCCTCCATGTCTTGCCTTAAAACCCATGGGAGTGCTGTCCTGATCTTCTCACCACTTGTGTTTCCAAGCCCTCTTTCTTCTCAACATTGATTGTAGTTTGGTTTGATCTGTTAACTCATAAGCTCTTTTGGCCAACAATCTTGACTTCTTGATTCTTTCAACAGTCATCAGATATTTTGCTGGCTAGCTGATGAAACAGTGTATCTATGTGGTGATAAGTACTACGCTTAAAATTAATTGTTGTCCTTCACTTAAGATATCTGTAAGAGGAGGTTAGTGCATGTCTCCAACTAAAGATAAGACGTATAAAGGCTTAGTAGTGTTAACTGTGCAGATGGAGAGGATTTGAGGGAGAGCTATGCAGAAGAGAGAGAGTACAAGGAGAAAGAAGATGCAGCAGTCTGAACAGACCTAATGCACAGTCCTCAGCATCGCTGTGGCTTTGTCTTAGGGAGAAAGCCTCTCCCCTGGCTGCTATTCTATGTGGAGGCTCAAAATAGGCTAATATTTGTAGCAGATCTTGAAACAGTCATGAAAAGCAGAATGTGCTTTGCCTCTAACCCTGGCACTCTATCCTATTTAGACCTTTTTCTGGTGGCCGCTGTTTTCAGAGCATTACACTTTTGTCCTGCCTGTAACTCTTTGGCTTGGCATGCCTACCTCTCCCTGTGACTGGAACAAGCATCTCCTTAAGGTGTTTCTGCCTTTGGTGTGTGGATCTGCGCCCTTCCCACAGGCTCCAAGGGAGGGATAATAGGGGGATTTTTTGGACAGGTTTCTAACAGAAGGAGCTGTGGGCAAGAAATCTGTGCATGATTAACGCTTCCCCTAAGAAAGCAGAACTTCATACATTATTATAAATCAACAGAATTTTATCAGAAGTATCTCCCCCATCAATTTCTCCTTCTAATTGGAATAACCTGACCAGGTCACAAGATAAAAGCCTGGTGTCAACAATGGGACCCCATTCAAACAGAGAAATTATGAGCTGGTATTCTTTTTGAACCAATAACAAATCTGCTCTCAGAAAACAAAACTAGCCAAAAGGAATTAAAGCAAGACCAGGAGGCGCTAAAACATGAGTTGGAAACTTTACAAAAGGAATTACAACAGTATCTGGAGGTTTCCCAGAAATGGCTGAAGTGATTTGCAAGCAGAGGTGAACTCTCTGTTGGAGTAATGACTATAAAATGTCCTAACAGACTGGGAAGGCCAGCTGCAAAACTTCCAGTCTGAATTGGTAAGTCCAAAAAGGTAAATGGCATGATACTGCCATAGACGCTTCAGGGCAGGGAGACACCAGCTGGGAACCCACTAGCAGGGATGAAGAGGAACAGGACTCACTGGCTAAATTTCAGCTCCAGGAAGAAATGTCTGGTCACAGATCTGTTATGGTAGCCAGCCATCTGGACGTTCATTTGGGCCAATCGGAGAGCTTAGGCAAAAACATATATTGCAGTTCCTCTATTTGGTTGGCAAAATCAGAGTCCTCTGGGAGAGGCTGGACTTTCATAGGTCAAATAATGGAAATACCTAATATCTTTTCAGGAAAAAAATCAGATTTACTTTGCTAAATATCACATTGTGGGCTGAATGAAAGCTGGTGAAGATGGAGGGGAAGGAGGAGTTCTAGCAGCAAGCCGGAATAGCCATGCCTGGGTTGTGCCATGGCTCTGGTTTCCCAAAAAGAAGCTTCATGCAAACCTTTGCCTCTTGCTTAGAACCATCCACAGATCTGAGTTGATCCAGGTGAGACTTGAAGCCAGTAGAAAAAGGAAAAGGAAAGAGAAAATCCTACTCGAATGGCAAGAGAATCTGCAGAAATTTATGTTTCTGGCATATGCGCGTGTCACTGAGGGCTTTCAGGATAAACTGGCAAGGGTTCAATTCAGAGGTGCTCAACTGGACTTAGGCTTTCACATTATGGTCAGTGAATGGCAGCCAAAGACACTCCCAGGGGTCTCTGGAGTTTACCGTGGAAATTGTGATTCTCCCCTTGCAGCTGTGGACCAAAGGAGGAAGCTGTTTCTGGTGACAAGGATGAAAGACAGTCACTACAATTTCTCTTAAGTGCAGTTTTGTATCAAGGAAAAAGGACACAAATCTGCCCCACGATGTTACTGAAAAATAATAAAAATTAAACAATTGGCCCAGTAAAATGAAATTGAGAATAATGTGAATCTCATTTGAAAACTGGCCCTGTGAAAATAAGGATTATTATGAACGTAAGTCTGCCCTGGGAAGACCATTCTTACTTCCTAGTAACTTCTCTTTCAGCTCAGGGAATAGAAGGACATCCAACTGAAGAAGCAAAATTCAGGGATGTGTAGAAGGACCAGCATACCATTTTTATTTCAAGCTGGACAGCTAACAACAATAATGGGAATTTTGGCCATTGAACATGTAATAGAATCAATGAAATGTGAAGAAATTGTAGACATCGTCTCGAACCTTACATTTATTAGACTAGACAAGCCAAAAAGACTAGGGATTTGGGAGATCCAAAATGGAACTTCCTAATTGATTTCAAATGGAGAGAACATCTGGGGAATGTGAACACATCCAAAAACTGGAAAAACAGATTCTGAAATCAGGACCTCTTTAATTTGAACAAGTATGATTACTGAGGTAATAGATGAACTAATAAGTGAGTTAAGAGTTTATCATACCTAGTAACAATAGGAAAGGTATATTGTGAATATGGTCATTGGAAGTTCTTTTTGAAGACGTGAGCTAGTTGAAACAAATGAAAGAAATTCTTTTCTAACTGGTTGCAGCAAATAAGCTGTCCTATTTCTAGGCATAGAAACCATTACAATAGCAACCTACTCTGATATCTTTTCTACAGAAGAAAGATGGTAGTGGTGAAAATCTGGTTTGTGACCCAAAAATCTTAATGAAACTCTGCTTACCAAGTTCTTTCAAGTCTGCTCCAGGACAAAGTCCCTGTTGTTTGCTGCTGAGCAGAAGATGCTATCAATAAATGAAGAAGGTTTGCTTGCAAAATTTGTATTAGCTGTAAGACACAAGAAAATTGAGACAGTGTAGAAGTGACCTATACCTCATATTCTCCCAGAAGCAGAAGTTTTATGCGAGTGTATTTCTTGTTCAGTTATGGAATTGCGAATAACACCAGAACCACTCCATAAGTTTGATTAGAACAGAAATCTGTATCAAAAAAATCTCTACCCTTCACTAGAAGGATCGCTTAATACCTCCTGGTTTAGAAACATCTTTGCTGGCTGGTCACCATTTCTTCAATTCCTGAACTATACCTGCTCCTCAGCATCCCCAATGTTGCTTTCAAGCCAACGGCATGTCAATCAACCCTCAGCAGTCACCTGGCAAAAACTGAACCATTGAGGACTGCTGAAGTTGGCACTGTCAGCTTCTGCTGGTACTTCGCTTAGCGCCAGCTGTTATCTCCTGTAGGACATCCCTAGAAGGTCCCCATCTCCTGATTATCCATGTGGCCATAGAAGGTGTTGGTTCATGGTTTGTAGCATCAGAAAAAAGGGCCATGCTATTCTAGTGTTCGCTTCTTTGTAGCCCTGCCAGCTTTGAGAATTCCTGTATAGTGGAAGAAGGTAAGGGTGGCTTCATCTGGGGGACAGTAGAGACCCAGAAAGAGAATACAGGGATGTTACAGAGCAAATATGGGATACATGAAACTCAGGGGTTCATTAGATATAGCCTTCCACTTGGCAGCTGGAAGAAAATAAATCACAGTATTTTTGTAAACACTAGGAATACTTGGTGATGTGAAATTAGCTTAATAGGGAGCGTTTATAAATGTGGGAAGGCTTAAGCTTTCTTTAGTTTGGTTCTGACAAAATGTGGGAAAACTATCTTGGCTTTGACTAAAATAAGGTGGCATCATTTCAGTGAACTGAGTTGAGGGGAAGAATGTACATCAGGTTCTCCAGATCAGTATGTTTAGCTATCAGCTTTTAAGGTAACAGTTAAGAGGTAGATAAGCATACATTTTCACCTACAATAGAGAAAAGATGACACAGGCTTTCACATCAAGAAAGCAAGATTTGTACATTTCTGTAAATAAATATAATTTTATCAAATACACCATCTCCATCGCCGATTTTCCCTCCTAGCTGGAATAATGTACAATGTTGGCTACCTGCTCACATCAAAAGGAGTCACAAAGCTGCCCATCTTCATGATGAGGTGTAATACAGTAAGAAGGATCAGTGGTAACAGGTCTGTGTTTTCTAGCCGAGAACTTAAATACAAAGGTACAGGCTCAAGAGAATCTTCTGCCACGTTCCTAAAAAACTTCTTCTGTGAGTTAATTAAAAGTTTAGTTCTCAGGAGGTTAATCCAGATTTAAACACACTTTTTTTTCCTAGTTGCAGAATCTAGAACAACATAGGTTAGAGTGGGAAAAAAAAACAGAAACATAAAAAGTGAACTAGGATGACAGGGTGAATATTCTTTACCGATAAGAGAGAGGTTTGTGATGAGGAAAACATTATGGTCAATAATCAGACACACTTCAAACTGAGTGACTGAGAGGCAAATTGAACAAGTGGAGCAGCACCTGATGTGGCTTGTTTTCTTTCCTGCTGATTGTTCAGTTTGCTGTTTGTGTTAAAGTTTTGGATGTTATCTACACAATCTGAAAAAGACATCCCTGATGTCATACCTATTTATTCCTTTATTTTGCAGGCAGTCTACAGAGAGCAAGATTTGATCCACAACAGAGGATCCTTTGAGTTTAGTGTTTACCAAGCTATCTCAAGCCCTAACCACTTCATTCTTTGTAATTTGATTATTTGGTCACACCCTGGAATGCAAAGTATTACTCTGATGTATTTGTATAAACCTAGCCTCTTCAAATACAGTAAGTAGCTGAATGATGTATGTTAATGACATGCTCTCAATAATTTTTATAATGCAAGATCTCAGCCCAGATTTAATGTTTAATATCCCTGGGATTCACATTGAAATTATTACACACATTATGTATTCCATTCCTTGGACTTAGAATTAATTTCAAAACAGAGCAAAAGTGCATCCTATTTGTTTTCTTGAGGGAGTTCGCATCAGTAACAGTCTATTTATTCTGGAGTTTCTGAAGTTAGAAATACCTTTTCCCTTTGCTATCTTTGATCTATCCTGACAAATTGTGGAGAACATTTCATTTCTGTGTCTTGTCTCAGTTATGTCATTTCCTTGTTCACTTGAAAAATATTTACTCTAGCAAAATTTACCTCCTTAAATAAAGGACACAGGTTGTTACAAAACAGTCTCACAGAATATTTGACATAAAGCTGTCTGCCAAAAATAAACAGAAAAAATAGCTGCTTCTCCAGATCTCCTTTATGGAAGACTGCATAGTAGAATTCATAATCTGCATTTCTTTGATCGATCATTCAATCTTTGCATTGGTGATGTTTCTAATACAGAGGCTTAGCCTCTGGAATAACTCCAAACAGGATGGAACAAAGCAGCTAAACCTGTGTTAGGTTGTGATCTGAGTACTCTCAGGCAATAAATCTTTAATTTGCAAGATTGGGAACTGTCTCATAATTAGAATTAAAGGAACATTTAGCATTAGTGATGTTCTTGGTGTTGGAAGGAATTGCTTTCCTAGACATTTTTTTAAAGGCTGGGTCTTCCTTCCAAGCATACTTCCAAGATACCAGTAAACACACCAAGCCACCCTTTCATTTCCCTCCTCCTCAAAAATTGACCCCAAAAGGCAGCAGGAAGATGTAAAAGAGGAGAGATGAAGCTCTCGTATTTTGTTAGTTCCACCTGATGGGATGATTTGTTCTAGCTGGGCTTCTATCCAATCCTGTTGTCCCTGAGCAGGTCTTTTAGTTTAACCAGTGGAGAGAGAAAACCCCAGGGTTTTTTTAGCTGGCTTAGGAAAAGGGAGTTTCCCCTCAGGCATGAGGACAACATGGTGGTGATGCTGTTTGGGTGGGTGAGGGCAGAATAATCTCCCACTGTGGCTGGAGGAGGATTTCAGGACTACCCACGCACTTGCTTAAGCCTCAGGTATGAACGGTTGCTTGGCCACACAGTCCTCCTAGGCTAGATCCACAGAGGGTTTCCCACCTAATTTCTCCTTCAGGCATGCTAAGCCCAAAGCTATCTGGTTCCCAGCTTTCCCCTTTCTGCACGACGTATCCCCGTGTGCAGGTGAGCATCACACAGCTGGGATGCTGAAACGGTCCCACCTATTTCACAACAAGTGCTGTCAGGCTCCTCGAAACAGCTTATCCTCCCCACCTCCGATGAATGCTCCATAGGTACTCCCTTAACAGCTCCAGCGTCACACCAGGCAGAGCAAGCAGGGGAAATAACGCCTCCTCTCATCTAATGACTCCATGAAGTTTTCATATTAAGTAGAGCAGGAACTGAAACATCCCGAGTGCCCTAATCCCCCCGCTATGCCTCCGTACTTTCTCTCCCTGGCTACTTAATTCTGTCTTACAAAATAGAGCTGCTTCACTGGAGAGAAATTGGGAACAATCCCCTGCAGTCCCTGGCCTGTTAGTTATGGTATTACCCCATGAGATGTAAGCTTGAAGCTTTTTCCAGTAGAGAAGTGAACTAAGGTCTCCTACAGCCCGACTGAAAGATACAGCCACTGAAATACTTCTCCTTACCATGAAATGAACCACATCTCCAAAGGACTGTGTTCCTGCCAATGTGCCTTTCCATATGCAATTACCTTTTCCCCCCTCCTCTGCTTTGGGATAGGGAAGAGGTGGGACTTTGGCCCTGAATGAAAGATTATTAGCTTCTCTCTCAGCAAGGGAAAAGACAGGGACATACAATAAGAATATTAATTTTAATGAGAAACTCAGACTGGCAAGAGAACTTTATTGGCAGAAGTGAAATTAGCTTTTCTACATAAACAGTTAGTGGTGTCAAGGGACTAGTCATTCATTGCCCAGAAGGAAAAAACCAAAACAAAACACAAGAGTCTTTAAGGGTCCTTACTCTCAAGAATGCTCTTCACTGTTTAATGCAGAGAGGATTTGCTTTGTACTTCAGCAAAAATCAAGTACGAAAGATATCATCCCTTTCCAGCGTTTTGAAGCAGTAAATATCCGAAAGGAACCAAGTACTTCAGGCTTCTCTCTTGACCCGTCTCCTTCTTCCACACAAACATGTACTCACATGCTCTACATATTTATTTTTTGAAAGCCCTTTCCCAAATCAGAAGGAACGTTAAGTGTAAAAATCTTCATGTTCATAATCCCACGCAGACCCATTTCTGGTTTGGCCCGTTCTTGCAGGACTCACCTTTCCTGATCCTGCTTTTCATCATTCCCCTTCCCTCCTGCCACCTCAATCTTGGAGAAGAAACCATTAAGGATGGACTGTCCTTTTTTACCATTTCCCCCTTTCCCAATCCTTTCAGCTAGCCCAGGGGGGGTCACCGGGTAATCGAGGCCCCTCATTAGGTGACAGAGCCTGCAGTTACTGAGAGTCCAGAACCAAAGGCAGTTTCTTGCCACTTTTACCACACATGTTAGTACAGCCTCCGTACTGCAAGGGCAAAAGCCAGCTGAGCAGCCTAGCCAGTAGTTTTCCTCTGTGACTGTTTGGTGATAGGATGGGATTTCAGCCACAGAGTAAGAAACCATGGAAGAATTACAGATTACACAGCTTCCCAGAAGGAAGGTTTTATTTTGCTCCCACCTGATAGTGTAAAGGAAAATAAGATTTTATGCTGAAGAACAATAATTTAGTCAGCCTGCCACAAAGGGTGTTGTTTAGCCAAAGTGGTCCTATTTTACACTTGAGAATGGGGCCAAAAAGAAAATACTCAGTGAGGCTTATTTCTTCACAGAAACTGGCCACGTCTGATAATGTCTTTTTCTTTTTATTTTTTATTTTTTCCCCCAGTACAATGGGAGGCAGACATGTGCAGAGCCTCTACTTAATTTCCACCTCCACACTGGCTGGCCACGACTGCATGGAAAGAGAACCACTTCCCCGCTGTGCGTCAGCCAGCCGCAGCAGCATCCCTTTTCTTCCCCTCTTCAAGGCAACCTGCTTCTCTTACCTGTAAGACCTTTGCAGGTTATCTTTTGGAGACACTGTGGTTATCTCACTGCACCTGAGATGGACTAACCCAAGCTATGAAGATTAGTAGAACAGATTCAAAATTTGTGGTTCAGAGCTGGATGAGGAAGACCATGTCTGGAGTGAGGGAGGATGCACATTTGACCTTCGTGCTCTGTGGTGTTACTCAGCCAGGAGTAGGAGTCAGCACACAGTAGAATCTCTTCCATTTTAATTACGAATACTGACATGATTCAGATGCTCTTGCTTTGCAATAGTCAGCCCATGCAGCCAGCCTTTCCTCTTGGCTCAGCTACCATGAGTTTTTTGCAGGACTGACTCTGGGTATTGACTCTGAAGCCAGTCTTGACTCTAAGAACGGCACTGGAGGCATTGAAACAGCCCTGCAACCTTACTACATGGCTACTCCTTACTGCCACCTTACTACTGTGTTAGAGGCCAGCAAAGACAGGTTGATGAGGACATACAGGGTGAAGCTACTGCTGTCCAGAAGCAAAAGGAAAAAAGGGCAAAATAACCCCTCCTAGACCCTGTGGCTGTTGCCTGACTTCTCTGGGTTCCAACTAGTAGTAAGACCAGTAAGCCCCACTGCTGGGGGTTTTCCCCTTCCTCCATTCCAACCCCTCGCTCTGGTATCTTTTCAGGGCCAGAGCAGCTGGGCAGGCCCATCTGGGAGGCTTGGATCTGCCTCTGTGGTGCCAACATGCATGGAGAGACACTCATTTTCACTGACTAAAAAATGGCCGTAATGCATCTATTGACTGATCAGAACACACTTTGTCAAAGGAAGATGATTGCTTATGCTTAAACATTCACTTTGGTTTTTTCTGAAGATATACAGCAAATCCCACTTACGCCCAGCTGCCATGTCCTGGTGATTCTGAACACACTCAATTTACATATAACTTCACTCATCCTTTTTCTCATCTTGAATTCAGGATAAAAACTGTCTCTGAATGTATTCTGCTTTAATTAAACAAATATAGTCAAGATTCAGAGCCATCTGTATTTCATACCATACTTCGTAATGTCTCAATATCAGAAACTCCAAGGAGTAACACTATACATTAATGGGAACATGTGTCATATCTACTTGCTCTTTATGACTTACGGGCTATCTATATTATCCCCATGTCTCCAAATCTCTGAAAACAAGTGTAAATAGTAATTCTTATTAACTGCAGAGACACCTGCACTGATATGGACAAATCTGGTCAACAGCAGGTTCCCCTGCTGTTTTACTAAGCCAGCAACATGCTCTTGTCTCTGGCAGATGCTCCTGTTTTGTATTACTTCTAAGCAGACACCAACTTTATGCTCTTTTTTAAATTCCTTTCAGGAACCAGTGTCCTTCTGGCTACCAAGGGCCTTTTGCTGGAACAAAGCAATGAAGAGATCAGGGAGGTGCCAAGAGACTGAATTTTGGTCCTGAAAATTATTGGCAGCTTTTGTAATCTTCCCATATCCTTTCTGCTAGGGATTAGCAGCAGCAAGAAGGATAGGTTTATTGGGGAAGTCTTGTAAAATCAACAAACATTACCAGTCTAAGCATCCACCCATTAAATACCAGTTAAATTACCAGTTTAAGCACCTAGGATTACTAAATACCTTTCTTGAGCACACTAATAGGTAATACTTCTCTTCTTGAAAGCTCTGAGTATTTGTATGAAGCAGGAACAGCGTTAGGAAAAAAGTAACATAGTATCAACCTGGGAAAATACAGCAATAAACAAACCCAAATGAATGATAAGTGGAACACTCTCCACAGTGGGTTTTGACTGTTCCTGCAGCTCACGGAAATACGGGGCTGAAGGGACCCCTCGGGTCATTTAGTGCAAAGCTGGGTGATAGCTGGCAAGGACTTTACATAATTCTTTTTCTTAAAATGAGGAAGCACCATTGTAAAGCTTTCCAGGGTCCTGCCCCATTGTTTTTTTCTACCAGACATCTGTCCCCCAAACACACTGCTGGTTGTTTGCCCCACGTGAGCCCTGAACGGAGCTATCTCCCTTGCAGAGACAGGGCACTGCCGGGCAGGCATCGGGGGTAGCACGGCTCTCCGTGAGGCACTGCTCCTTCAGACTTAGCACCGCAACCCCACACCTTTCCTGGGACCCTAGCCATTTTCAAACTCTTGTGTTATTACAAGAGGAACAAACATGAGGGGCCAGCATCTTATGCAGTTAAGTCCTGAAAAATGTATTGGCTTCCAATGCAATGGACCACTTTCCTTCTTGTTGCACTCCTTGGAGGAAGAAGCAACCAGATTTATGAGCATTTTTAAACCTTTTGTTCCCAGAGATGCTGAAGGGGACAGTCAGGAGCTGCACCCCACATACTGAAATACCTGAGCAGTTTCACACACACAGGCACAGCTCTGCAGGTATGGCCCAACTGGGGACCACGGGCCCTTTGGCTCAGACTCCTGCGACTGGGGCTTTCTGCCTCAAAATCCCTGTGATTATATCGCAGCATGGTATTTCCAAATAAATGCAGCAGATTAAGGGGAAGCATAGCTTGTGGAAGTATGTAGCACTTTCCTTTGCTCAGAAGCAAGAATAGATCCAATACAGATATATAGATTAGCTACTTCTGTGTCTTAAACAGAAATACAGGTGTCTGATGTACTAAACCGGAGCCTACAAGAGACATGCCAGGATAGCAAATTAAGAGTGCACAGAAAAATGAATACAAGCAGTGAAATTAAAAGGCAGCATTTTTAGAATTGTTAATTGTATGGTAATTGGAAGTCAAAGCAAGGTCTATTTAAAAATCCAGGTTGTCTACTAGGATGTACGTCAACAAAAATTAGAAAAAGAGGCCATATTTCAATTGTAAATGGGATACTAATCAGCAGCAGCTCAGTTTCCCGAGTGTCAGTCAGAGATGGTTACTTGACATGTTACAGTTTACTCTTTGCTTTAACAAAAGCTCATCAATGGCCTGTATATGGGAAGGTTCCTAATAACTGGTAACTACTACATACTTAACAAGATAGCAGAAGTATCCATTTGGATAAACGTCCAAAGCCTCACCTATAAGTGCCCACATCTTTATTCTGTAACTAGGGGTGAGAAAACATCCACAAATGTCTACAGCAAACAGTTGTACAGTGGCAGAAGATCAGCACTGCAAGTGACTATTACTACTCATTTTTCCTGCACCCCAGCTTTGCTGAAACACAGGTCTAAGTACTGTTTTTGTAGGATTTCTTGGGAAACATTGCAGTTAAACACCAGGGCTAACGTGTTTAATTCTCCAAGAGGCAGATATTAACAATTCCCGGATTCCTTTCTTGCTAATGCAGGAAAGGTACAGCACATTATGCTGGGGTCACATATAGGGGTTTTCACTCGTTGCTTGGGATGACGCTCGGGCACACCAAGAACAGCTCTTTGGAAACTTAGCCTGAAGTATCTAGTACACTCTCAGTGTGGGTATACTTATTTCTAGCTGAGAAATTCAGCTCAGAGAATTTTCAACCAGGTGAATATTATCTACAAATAGAGGTAATTTTATGAGGCAAGCTCCCCACTGGAGCTGAGATGAATTTGTCTCATCTTACCACCACAGTTTAGTGCACAAGTAACTCTACCTCCTAAAGCAGGTAGGATGGCATCAGGTATTTCTTTTCTGCATGCACTGATGAACACAGAAACATAATTTGCAGAAGCCTCATCCTTTTTAAGTAATTTTATGCTGTTTTGTCCATTAGCAATGGCAGGAAACCTGCCCATTGCTGAATGTCAGGTAGGCAACTAATACAATCATTTCTTCTTCATTGCTACTACTCAAGACTCCAGCTCTCCTCAGCAGATGAGGCTTAATTCAGCAACCTCAGTCACTGTGACTGACTCAAAAAAAATGTGCGTTAGTTAAGCTGGGGCATGTGGGGCGTCTGTCCTCCCAGGCACTCTGGCCACCATCAGGTTGCATTTATGAGGCAATACAGGTAATAATAACCCCTTGCGGTGCAAAGTTTCTCCACAACATACATCTCCCAAAGGCTCCAAGCCAAAGTGATATATTTCTGCTAAGGATTTTGCCACAAAACATTTAAATAGCTACAAGAGTTTTTTCTAAATGACCTTACAGGTTATATCTTGTATAGCCTGGGTTAAGCACTCAGGAAGGGTTTATCAGAAATCATTCATTCACTTCAATTGTGATTGGGTGCGTAAAGCCATCTGGCTATGTATGTACCATTATCCTATACCCATCACCATACCCATCTAAATGCCCTCTTTATGTCACTGTTCATATTCATTATTCACAAGCTTTTGTGGAAACTGGATTTTGTTCCCTGTGAAGGTTTGGAGAACACTGCTCTTCATACAAATGGCCACATTCATATGTTAACATGTCTGTGCACAACAAAATATTCATTACAAGGCCTATCTGTTATGCATCATTCATTACTCTTCCAAGTGTTTCCCCGTACCCGGTCTCAAGAGACTTCAGTGACTGCTCACTCCCTTGCTCAGCGCCAATAGCAAATAGTAGAAGTGAACAACTTGCAAAGACCACCTCCCAAATCACACACACTCTGTTATAACACCTAACACAGCTAAGCCCTGGTCCCTCATCGTTGTTTCCAATACCATCCTAGTGCAACCGCAGCAGAAATCTGGATTGTCTCACCAACAAGCAGAAAACAGAGGAAAACTAACGTTCCCCAAGCAACTGATTCAAAATACTGGAGGAAGCTGATTGGCACCATCTTCCTTCTAACCAGGGTTTTTTGTGTGCCTAAAACACTTCCAGTTTGCCATGCCATGTCCATCTTCATCCAGGGATGCACAAAGAAGTGGATGTGTGTTTGAAGAATGAGTTGCCATTTTCATAATGGAAGGACTGAAGCATTTTCCTAATGGGAGGGCTGAAGCCAAAGCTTCAACGGTGCACCAAAATGGAAGATTTCATCTGCAGTAGTGCAGACTACCCTGCATTTCTGAAATCAAATTAATGGGATCTGCTCTGCCATCAGAACGTTTGCACATAAAGCATCTGATAAGGAATGCAGAAATTGGCTTTGAACTCTAATTTTTGGCTCCCATTTTGAAAGTGCAAAGTAAAATCCTGGAAACCAACTGCAAGGTCAAGGCATAAAATCTAGCAAGTAAATAGTACAAAATCCTGAAATAAACACTGAGGAATGCAGAGCGCAATGTAAAAATAGCAATAAAGAACATTTAAGTAGCTCACCTGAATACTTAAGAGGAGTGTGCCGGCATCCTCAGCAGCAGCAATGCACCTCTGTCATTGCAAACATTTAGGTGCCATGCAAGTTTGCAGCCACATTTCTCACAAGTGCAATAGGAGCCTGAGTCACACAGGGAACTTAAGGCATCTCAATAAAGGACAAAACTGTTTATCACTATGAGTTGCCTGCATAAAAACAGATCAGAGAGCAGGAAAAACAAAATTCAGTAAGAGACAGCTGAAAATTGGCTCAGGCACCTTTCTTTATAGTATACAAACTTACCGCCACCCATTTCTTTAGTAGTAAGCAGAATCCATGAATTAGTTTAAAAGGTGACTTTCAAAAAATATTTAGCAGGAGGAATTGTCGTGGAGAAAAGGCTTAAATCTTTCAGAGTTATTATCTTTCCCATGCGAGGATGTTGTGTGGCCTCCACAGTCATCCAAAGTGGCAAATGTTTCCCAGAATGCTCTGGGAGAGCTGACACACTGAACTAATCTTTAATTTATTGATGTACTACTTCACTGAGAGATGTAGTATATCAATAAATGGCTTTAGTTAAGAAGCTAAGGTCTAAGATGCAGTGGTAGGAGCTTGCAAAAGTACATCAAAGCTTACAGAAAATAAAATCAAGAGCTTGTGGGAGAAAATTGATGTCTAGGAAGGACAGAAAGAACAAACAAACATCACAAACTTTTAAGTAGGAGTTTGGTAGAAGACTGTGTTGTTGGCTATCTTAAAAACTTACACACTTTGCAGGTTTCTACATCCTTCTCAGTTGTCCAGCAGCTCATAAAAATATTATTATGGAATAAATAGCAGCAGTCACCAGTAACACAAAACAATTGCCCTAGGATGAAACAGGAAATCACTGTCCTACTTAGGGCAATGTGGTCTGATAATTGATAGCTTTTTTTGAGGTTATATAGCCCAAATCACTTAACCTGCTACTGCAGTTGGCAGTGCTTAGAAGTTTGGTGTGATAGTAAGCTCAGCAGACAGAGAAAGCCGTAAAAGCAGGTATGAGTTCATTCAGCACAGGAAACTGTATTTGTGGCCTTTTTTTAGAACTCCTTTCTTCTTTCTTTTTTTTTTTCTTAAAAACTTTTGAAAATATGAGAAAACTAGTGTATCCACAACAGCTGCAGAAGTGGAGTACCTACCTGCAACTGGTGTGTCTGTATACATCTGCTGTCCTCACCTGCACACGAGTGTGTTAACTCCTCATGCCCAGGCCATGGAGGAGGTGCATTGCCCCATGCCCCGTTCCCAATCCCACCCTGATGGTTGGTTTTAGTTGGCTTGGCAGAGCTCCCAGAGCCTACTCACACCCTCCTTTGCACTACCCCAAAGGACATGCAGAGCTAAAGAAGTCAGGTGCCACTGGATAGCAGGAAGACCCAGTGCCATAGCAGGTCCCTCACACAACACACCGCAGGCGAACGAACACATGAATTGTACAGAAGTATACCATCTGCAGTGCAGAGAAAAGGATGTCCATCATCTAAAGGTTTTTATAATATAGTTCCTTAAATCAACGTCTGTATGTGACATGCTGCTGTTACTGGCATTGCATGGAAAACTGCTGGAGGTAAAGGGAGAAGCTGTTGCAATTGAAGAGATGGGTCAGGATACCTGAGGGAGGTCTTACTCCTTGCTCTTTGGTAAAAGTATTCAGAAATGTGGAAGTGGTCTGCCCCCATTGGAAAATGTCACTTCTACAGCCTTGACATATTCCTGCAGAACTCAATATTTTTTGTCAAATTTCCCTGGTGAAACTGGGCAAGTTTCAAAAGCACTGGGTTTTCTGTCACCCCATCTCCCTGCCAGTCTTTCCCTGCACCACCCTGAAACTCGCAGGAGCCCCAGACAGGACAGGAAATTTATGATGCCTAATGCATGGACATGAGAGCAAGCAAAAAGGAGCCTGAACCTGCCCCCTAACAGCTGTGGCATCACTTGAGAAGGTGTGCGACTGCAAGCTCCAGCCCTGTTCTTACTTCTGTTGCTCTTGCCTTTGGGGCAACCATAGGGGACCAAGTTGCACCCCACAATTAACCCAGCCATGCCACAGGACCAGCTCCTGTCCCCATGCCAGGCATGTCTGTGTTCTCCATGACCCCTGGTTCAGCGTGTGGATACACTGAGGTCCCTGTACAACCAAACAGCAGGGACACGCTTCATAGTTGCACGCATAAGACTGATCAGTGATAAAATTGTTGATTCAGCCACCAAAATAGTGGTGCAGTGCCTATTGTGCTGTTGCAGCTTCCCTTCCTACTTCAGTGTCCTCTAAGAGTTCTTCCAGTTTCCCGTCCGTCGCTTGAGCTCTTGGGCCCTGACATGGCCCTTTCCCTACAGCCTGTGCTGTCTGGAGGATGCTTGGCGGGCTCTTCTGGCCTCCCTGCAGCTCTGGCTCTTCCCCTCGAGGTTCTTTTTTTTCTTCAGAAGAGTCGACATGCGTGTCTGCTAAGGAAGCGAGAGGTAGCTCTCCTAACAGCTGCTTCTTAAAAATTTGCAAAATCGGTAAGTCCCGGGAAGGTTGTTCAACCAGGGGTTACACCCCGGAGCACACCCTGGCCCTGGCTCTTCCCTCTCTGTGTTGTTGAACTCGAGTGGAGCTGTTGAACAGCCCTTTACCACATTGTCTGTGCCAGGCACTTCTTTGCAGATGCAAATCACTTATGCCCCAACACATTGTTTTACATTCGAAAACACAACGGCTCTCATTTACTGCAGATTTCACCTGTGTGTAGCCTGTACTCATGCTGTAAATTCATTTAGCACGTAGCTCTTAATATCACGGGCATCCTCTAGCATTTTAGGTGGGACATCCAGGTCAGACCCTGGAACATTTGGCCAGGCAAGAGGGTGTCTGGCTGTGGAGGTCTTTGCTGTCTCAGGCTCGCAGACACCTTGCAGTATCGCTACTCTGGCTTTTACTTTAAATCAGTCCAACAGTTACAGATTTCTACAGTGTCTTTGCAGTTTCAAAGCTTCCTCTTGAATTTCATACTCGGGCAAAGCTGCCAGTGAAAACAATGAGCTGTTTGCTTGAGTAATGAGCATAAAATTGGAGCTGAGGTCAGTAAAAATTATTGCAGGAGAAAGGCTGCAATAACTGAGTCTGTGCAGCACTCCTGTTAGCTCCCTGTCAAAAGACTAAACCTTTCATTCTATAGGTCTCTTTATAACCCCCCCTAGCTTACAATTTTCTCTATAAAACAACCATGGATTTAATTTGGCTTTTAAAGAACAGAAGGAAAGGAAACACCCCGTACCTGATCTGCGTCTGAAAGGTAAAGAGGGAATTTTATATAAAACAGAGCAAGTCAGAACTTTTTTATTTTGTTTTTTATTGAGACTCTGATTTTAAATCAGGGAGCATTTCAGAGAATCTCATATTCTGCTGGGTTTTCTTCCCAATGATACGTTTCTAATCCTCAACTTCGCCAGTAGTCAATTGCTTCTTCTGTCCCTTGCTGCCCACCTCTGACTTACTGTCAGTATTTCTGGCTGACTCTATTCACAGCCCTCCCTTGCTAAGCTCGATGTCTGCGCTGAGATTTCTCCCTACAGCCATGAAGCCAAAAGCCTTAATAAAACCTGGAAGCCAAGCAAAGTCAGCTGCGAGAGACTGAATGGGAGAGGCAAAAATACACTGTGTTTACTGAGCACTTATTATGTATTTATAGTGGGAGGCAGCAATAGGCAGAGTGAAAAAACTGACCTGAAAACAGAAGGGAACAACATGAGGGTTGGTTTTCGTTTCGCTTTTTTTTTTATGATCCAAAATCTTTTATTCCTGTAAACCGTTATTACAGTGGGCTAGGCAAATGGTTCTTGCTCTTTGTTCTAAAGATTAAACCATGTCTGTCTTGACTTTTCAGGAGTGTTTGTAACTGACTGCAGAGCCAGTATTATTGTCAAAAGCATGACAGAAACTAAATCTAAAAAAATAAGAATAACGTACTTTTGGTCAGAAGATTCTAAGCTATTTGTTCTTTTTTCATAATGTCTCTTTACCATACCCAAAATTGATTAGGAGAAAAGAGCTCTGTTATTCGGCATCTAAATTAAAGGCTGATAGATCTGATTGTTCTGAAGTGTTCTCCTTCAGTCAGCCAAGGTGATCTCCAGCAAAAATTAGGGAGATACTTATTCTTGTCCTTACGAATCAAGTGGAATGGAAGAAAAATGTGAAAAACTAGAAATTCATTTTTGTTACTTCATTATGCCTATACTTTACCAACCCCTTTTTTTCCTGTATTCCAGGGCATATTCTAGGATGCCACTTGCAGTGCTTTTAGGAAAGGGCACATAAAAATTAGTCAGACCACTTCTGCAAAAATCCTAGAGGGAAATAACACACCCTTCCCCTCATTTTAAGAGTATTAATAATTATAATAATTATTAAATAATTATTATTTAATAATAATAATAACAACAACAACAACAACAACAATAATTTGGAACAACCCTACAGCAGAAACACCCAGCGTAAGAAAAAGAGGATGCCATGCTCACTTTAAGGATTCATGAAAGAATTCTGCTAAACGCTGGTAGAAATTAGATTTACGGGTCTTTAAAAAAAATACACTTTTTATCAGTGATAATGTTTTCCCAGAAGCTGGATGACAAGCCGAATAGGTGGCAGATTTATGTACAGCTAATCTAGCTGTGTAATAAATGTCCGTGCTCAAAAGGTGTATATTAAATAGGGCAGGGATCCAAATGACGTACGAAAAAGAGTCTGTATCAAAGAAGGTAGCACAAGCTTTCCCACCAGCCAGCTGCTTTCAGCCCGGTTTCAGGAGGAAATGAAGCTTCTGCAAGCAGGCCGTCTGTCAGTCAGTCCTCCCCTAATAATTCTCCAACCAGTTAGCGACTTTCAGACAAATTTGAAAAGAGCGATAGAAGTCTCAAAGATATTAAGTTCCTACAAGTTTCATAAAAGGGAACAGCTGGATAGAGAAGAAAAACCCTGATTAGTGCCTCGGCAGAGGGGAGAAGAGGCGGCCACCTGTGCTAGCTCTGCTGCCAGTCCCCGGCCTCCTGCCCCCGGCACCTTGGTCCAGCCTCAGCCCTGGCCCAGGGGGCTGGGACCCCCCCACAGCCAGAGTTAGCTGGGAAGTGGTGGGAAGGCAGGCTCTCCTTGCTGGGCTGCCCGTGGAGCTACTTGTTTGCCTCCCCTGTTCACCTGCTCATAAAAGTTGCTATTTCTGAAACTGCAGGGTTTGCTCTTCTTCCCTGGAAGAGCAGAAGGGAGATGAAGGAAAGCCAGTCTGCTTCCCTTTGGAAACACTCTGTGATACTTGTCTTTTTTCTTCCAGTCTTGTTTGGCTCGATTCATTCATCAAATCTCAGCTTCATTATGGAACAGAAATAGCATTGTTCAGTGAATAAAGTGGATTCAACCAAAAAAATCTCTCCTAGCTCTTCTTGCAGTTCTCATTATCCAACTGGAGGTCTATAAAACAAAGTTTGCCCCTTGTCTTTTCAAAGCCTCCAGGAAAAACAGCCAAGATGTCTGAAGGAGACATGCAATATGGAGCTAGGGATATTCTGTTAAGGAGTTCATTAATAATTGGTATATAAGAATATCTTCTTGTGGAGGCAGTTTAATCTTAAATTCCTTCCAGGAGGAGCACAGTCTTGAAGAATGCTGAGAACATTTAGGTGTCTTCAATAAAAAAAGCGAAGGGCAGTGTGTAACTTGCTCACTATAGTGGGTTTTATTAAGAAGAGAAAGGGAATTGAAACTGTTTTTTCAGAAGACAGTTATTCAATATGTCTTATGCTAACAGCTTGCTGTTCTAGAGGAAGTCTTTGGAGAGAAGAGTGGAGGCAAGACGACCAAGAGCAGAGGTACCAGCAGCAACAGGCTCTTTACATCTAGCTGACAGTTTTGGCAAAGCAGAATACCAGCTGGGGTTAGATGTCACCATCTATTTATGGGGATTTGCGTATTTATTTATTTCATTTTTGCGTTTTGAAGGGGGAGAACTGTGCTGCTTCTCTATTGACTGCAGATGCACTTTTTAAAAAGTCTAGGCAAATTTTAGTACCCGCAACCCAAGCTAACAATTAATAGGAGCTGCGTGCATGAATTCTTATCCTCATTCTCCAGTCAGATTCCACTCCCTTCCCACAAGAAATGTGATTGCTGAGTGGTAAGTATTTTCTTTCCGGGGAAGAGAAAAGAAATTGTTTGACCTCCCAGCTGACTGGCATTGCCTGACCTCTCATTGACCTCACTGCAATTGCGTACCCACTGCTCGGAGAAACAAAGCCACCTTTCAAAATAGGCCCACTTAAGCACCGTGCTTGGGGAAGATGATGGAGAAGGGAAGCACTACCTGCTTGGTTTAAACATTTTAATAACTCGACAAAACACATGGGCAGGAGAGAAAAAGTTCTGGGAATGCCTTGGGCTAGGTTTTCTCTCCATTGCCAACATCCTTTCTATTGTTCTTCCAGGAATTTCTCATGCTGGTATTCCAAAAGTGAGATCAAGCCCAAGGAGACTTCTTTAACCGTTGTCCATTGGATTGCTTCCAGAAAGTACAGGGGAAGCTCTGAAGATCAGTACTTAATGTTTTTCATAATGAAGTTTCAAAAATTAGATGCCTTTAGAAAACATCTGGGCAGGTGGGTCACACCGACCAAGCTCTTCAGGCAACAAAAGACAAATTCCTTTGGAGCTCCCTTGTTCACCGGAGCTCCGTTAGGATGAATTTAAATGTCTGGATCTTTATGCTTCTTTTCTTCTCTTCTATTAGCAATAAACCGATGCTCCCCAATTGTGTTTTTAAACACCTTTTCCACAGAAGATAATATGGAACAATATGGTCTCGCAGTACCTCTGACGTGTTCCCCCACGTCCTCCGTTCACAGCCCCAGGGGCTCTCTTTCGGGTAGCCAGGGACCAAGTGAGACAAATACGCGGGGTGTACAGATGCCCAGGAAATAGTTTCTATAGCAACAGCAACTACATTAAAGCATTTTGAACTTTCTTCCTACTCATCAGGCATTAAGGATTCAAGTATCATAGAGACTCTGGCAAACGCTATTTCCTTTACAGCAGCTTCTGCCCTGCTCTCATCAAAACCAGTTTTGTATTGAGGGGAATTCTGCTTGGGACGTATAAAAGAAGACATGGCACAACAGCAGTAAATAAGCAGCCGAGGACAATGCTCTCCAGCTAGGGGAGGGATGGGCTGGGATGAGTCGCTATATATATATGCCACCTTTAGGAACTCTGGTCCACCTGTATTTTGCTTTTAAAAAAACTCATGTTACGTGCAAGTGCCTCCTACTGTAGCCTGAGTCTTTGAAGGAGAGAGAGTCTGTGTAACTTAATGTCTTATATTTCATTACCATTGGTTCTTATTTAAATGCTGCCTTGTTCCATCTGCTTAGTAGCTATGCTATGTGTGACGGACTAATAAACACAAAATAATACAAAAATGGGTATTTTATGTGGTATCTTCCTCCTTCAAAATCTTGCAGATGTTTGGGTCCCAGTGATATTTCTTAGAGCATGGAGTTTGCAACTGCTATAATTAAGCAATACAGTACCATTAAGTCACTCGAGAGGAAATTAGGAACTAAACTAGCGCTGTGTGCCCAGGAAGCCAAAATTGTGAGCTGAGATCTTTATTCAGTGCATGCAAGTCTGCCTTTCTCTAGTTTACTTTAAAAGAGGTGTTATTCCTATTATACACCATCAGAAGATGGAAAAAGCGAATTAAATCTGTATTCAATGTTTATTTTACATGTAAATTGGGATCTTAAATTGTGGGAAAAATATGTTTTTGTCAACAGTGCTCTCTGTTTTGGTAGTACTGTATTAGTTTTTAATGGGCAGGAGAAATGTGCCGATTTGGAGGCTTTCCAGGGGTTTGGCAGTATTCCACTGCGTCAGTGCTGAGTAAAAAAGATGTTATTCCTTCTTGTTACAATAAGAACTGGGTAAAGGTAATGTCATTTCTCTGAGCCGTCCTGGCAGAGCTCCACCTATAGAGAGGCAGTTAAACCAAAACAACCACAGCGTGAGACAGGGAAATGCTACGTGGTAGGATATGAACTTGCAGTAACCTGTCTGGGACAGTGATACTAACGCTGCTTATACACATCAGCTTCCAACTCAAATAGCCCAGCGGGGTCAGGAGTGTTGTATCTCATGGAGAAGACAACTGTCTCCCAGACAACACCGAAGGATCAGGGCTTGGATAATCCACTGTCACGAGAGCCTCACATCAGAGGACCTGCTAGCTCATATGGAGATTTACAAAGCAGAGGAAAGCTCTTCTGATTGCTTTCTCTGATGTTGATTTTAGAACATGTAAGGTGGTCTATATTCATACAGCTCTGTTTGGGCACTCGCCTCTGCTTCCTACAGCAGATCTGCATCTCTGCTAGATGACCATCTTTTTGATTATCCACGATCTACAACCCCACAAGGGCTATTGCCTTGTCTTTGATAGCCTCCAGACAAGTTCTCGACTGGATCCTTGACTTTGAAGCTGTGACCGTCCCCCAAAGAACCACAACATTTGCCTGACTCCAAGAAGTCTTTGTAGACCCTGAACTTGTTCAAAAGTGTTGTCTTTCCTCTCCCCTTTTCTGGTGACGTGCTTTTACTCGGCTAGATATAGATATATAGATGTAGAAAGACCAGCAAGATATTGATGTACATTTTCAAACTTACTTCTTGAAGTGATCTTTCTGCTTCTAAATTACCACTTCAACAAATTGTTCTTCTCACTGGTCTTGACATACGTCTCCCCTGATCTTGCACTAGGCTAGAGTTTGGCAGCTTTCACAGATGCCGTAATCCTTTCTTCCAGGCTCACAGACACTAGCCATTCCTTTCTACTTATCTACCTTGATTAAATGAGATTTACAGAAAGGGAAGCTCTCTGCTTGCATACAAGCAAATAAATTATTCCACTGTAATCTAAGTGATCCCAGAGCCTTGCTGCACTCTCACAAGGCCACCCATGAATGTGCCAAAAGTAGCCGTCAAGGTGCCACCTCCCTGTCACACCACTCCTGAGGTCAGATTTCAGGCTTGGTCTTTCTGGAGTGAGCTATTCATTGCATTGCAGCAGCAACTTCCAGCCACCACAAACATCATGCTGTTATGTACACTGCTGTGCAAAAAAAAAAAAAAAAAAAAAAAAAAAAAAAGAAGAGAGTCCTCTGCTGCAGGGCCTGGCAAAGAACTTTTATACACCAGTTGAACCCACAAACTTTTAGAGTAACCAGGTGAATTTTATTCTGCCCTGTTTTTCCTCAGTGGGAAGTGGCACTGCCATTTTGATGTGCTAAGCTGTCATAACGACACCTTCAGTCATATTAATCTTGTCACTATCATGGTCAGAAAAGTAAGAAGGGGCTTCAGAGAGGGAGGATGAGGACCTGAACCTCTCTCCAAAAGGCAGTCCTACAGGCTCCCTCTGCAGTCATCCAGATGCCATTCACCTTACCCTAAAAGATGCAGATACCTCTGCCCCTGTGCAGGGGAGCACAGCTCTCTCCGTGGTCTTTGGAGGTCCCAGGGGGTGAGCTCAGCTCAGACCTGTGGCTCATCACTAGCTTTACAGAAAGACAAGTCGCACCCTGAGCTACTTGACAGCAGGTCTATGGCAGCGCTGGGAATGGGGACACGTTCATTTCTCTAGAAGGAAATAAGGCTTTGTGGGTTATATATAGGGTATGGCAGGATAAAAAATACCCCATTATTCGGTGAAGTCAAATTAATCACACCAGTTACTGGAACGCCAGACACTGCTCAAACAGTTCTGAAAGGCAAGAATGGGCTTGGTCTCATACAAAGTCCTTGCATAATGGGGGGGTGGGGGGGTGAATCCTGTTTGTCAGCTGCTTCCTTGATTATGTTCAATAAGAGTACACAGGGCTGGTTTTATTTTCACTTGGCAATTTCTGTGTTGCTATGACTTCACTAATCTCCAGTCCATAAATCATTTGAGTAAACAACACACCAACAAGCTCAAATCCAGAGGAAATTTCTCCAAGGCAAGTTTTTTTCATCTTTCCGTTTTAAAGGCAGAACTCAGGAGATTCTTCCTACATGGGATGTCACCATGAGAAAAAAACTCCTGACATTCCTGAGGTTTAGCTTTAAAGCATATCATTAAGTGTAGGTATTAAAGTGAATAGAGAATAGCACAGTATGGTCAGATGATTTTTTTTCTATCTCTGAGTTCTGCTCCCTCTTGACCCTTACATGAGGATCCTTCTGTTGACTAGAGGGTCTCTGCTTCTCCTCCCACTTCAAAACCCTTCCTCCTAGCAACAGAAAAACTATCGATGTGTGGAGGCTTTCAAGGCAGCCCATAGCTGTGCTCCCTTGAATGTCAAAAGGGGTTGGTCTCGCAGCTATAAATCAAATGTCATTTTACTTAATAATGTATTTCGTAGCGGTCTGTATCTCGTCTGAGTTGTTTAGTTGCACATCTATCCTTTGAGTTTTCTCTGTAGCTGCAATCCAGTGCAAATAACCCTGGAATAGGGGAAATGTGCATCAGCTTTATAACGCAACTTAAAACATAAACCCACAGGGAAAAATACTTTATAGGAATCAGAGGCAGAAAAAACAACATGCAGAGATGCACTTATGTGAACAGGTAGTCAGTTGGTCTAAGTCTCTATTGCCTTGTATCTTGCTCTTAAGACAGTGCAGAATGAGCTCAAAACACATGGAAAACAATGAAAGATCCGGAAAGTAATATTCACACCATCACCCACTTCAGGCAAACATTAGTAGCCACACAATGTGGAAAGCAAAGACAAATCATGTACCCACAGTTTTGTTCATGAGGTGGAGCTACATAACAACATACCTGTGGGATACTATCAGAATTCTAAAAACCTCTTTTGCAGGCTACGAATGAAGATTTTATGTGTCGGGCTTTGGGAACTCCTTGCCTGGACAGAGTAAGGGTGCCATAGGCTGGTTAAACAAGGATGGCACGGGTGCCGTGCAATCATCTTCAGCTGGATGAATTGTACAGTCTGGCTTTATAATCAAAGTACTTTCTAAATAGCTGACCTGCAAATTGACCAGTGAATGACCTGATGTCTAGGGGAACCATGCCTAGGTACAAGTTAGATATCTTGTGCAACGACTGCAAGAGACTTGGTTCCCTTGGCAATTAGTTTACCCACCTGTAAAATGGTGATATTATTTTTCTTGTAGTCAGTAATGAAGAAGCCTAAGGAGTTCCTGGCACATAGTACATTTCCTTTCTGCTGACAGAGATTACATGACTAGACCAGAGTAGGTACATTGTCCTTTACTTTTTTTCTCAGTCCTTTTAGCAGAAAAATACCTTCACGTTACCATGATGTCAGGACAGGCTTTTTCTTTCTGACCACCAGCTTTCCTAATCCTCTTCCATTAAAGGATCTATCCTGAATTTTCCAGCGTGTCATGATTTTCCCTAGCTGTTTATTGCCTCTTCAGTGCCACAGGAGACAGACAGCGAAGCAGTATCTGAGGGGCTTTATTTTCTTCTCGTCTGCCTGCATGCGTGGCTCAGTTTCCTCCGTTCTCTGGCTCTCGGTTCTCTCCAGCATTGCACCAGGCTCACTGCTCACAGGAGCCATAGGGGCTTTCTGGCCTGTCAGTTTTTGCGAGAGTTTGCTCAGAGATATCCTTGGGAGAGTCTTCACTCCAATAACAGTAAGAAATCCCCAGTACCGAGCAATTTAAAGGATGGCAAGAGTGTGGAGACCTGCAACACAGAAGTCCTGGAACAGAAAAGGAAGCCCCAAGACACAAATCTCTTTTCTGTTCCTGTTAGGCATATTTCCCCTTTGCTTCCACTTTCCTTCTCTCACATGAGATGATCTGCCAGAAAATATTTCTTCAACTATCTTCAAATGTTCATCTTCTTTTTGACTACCCCAAGGGCAAACTCAGTCCCTGTTTTATTATCACCTTTTTCTTTTTTTTTTTTTTCTTTTGCCACAGAGCCAGCATAGAGCAGTCTCCAAACAAAAGCACTGCTTTTTCATCCAAAGTTGTCAAAGTGCTTTACAAAGGTGAGCAGGCAATGAGGGAACCATCTGCCCAGCGAGGCTAAGTGACCTGCCTGATGCCACACAATGTGATGTAGCAGAGCTCACACTCAGCTTGTGACTCCTCATCTCTGTCCCATCAGGCTATGCTATTAAATCTGTACATTAAGCAAGCACAGACGGGACAGCTAGGTAGGAAGGTGGAGCTGTCCTGGGCAGTTCAGTTCAGAAAGTCCCCTAGAAAAAAATCCAATGGTTCTTCAAGAAGAGAAGTCCTCTTTAACAAACATAAAACTGTCCAGAATGAGCTGTACATTCTGATTTTTAGAAAGAGAGTACACTGATTTTTTCCCCGCCTTCATGCCATCATCCTGTTTCTCTGAAGACATCTCAGTAGCATCACCTGTTTTCCATACGGGGAGTCTTTATTTGTGAGTACTTCATGCAGCTACACTATGGTATGTGCAACGGTAAAGCAAAAGGAGAAATTAAGTTATCAATGAAAGCGTCAACTGTTATAATTGATTTCTGATGTTCTCTCCCCTTCTGTTTGAAGAGTTTCCCTGCACACTCCTAGTCCTTTTTTTATCTGCCTCCCTCAATCCTCTGTCTCCCTCCCACCAAAAAAACCACAATAAAACCCAGCTCAAATACAAATGACAAGTATCAAAAAAGGTCAGACATATAAATTTGTTTATTTTTTAAAAGTAAGTGGAATATAATTCTTTTTCCCAAAAGTTTTCTACTAGATGGAATTTTATTTCACTGAAAATTTCAGAGCATTACAAGAACTGTTAAAAAACATATATTGATCTGTTGAGGCAACATTTTAAAAAAAGGGAGGGGCGGTATATATTAAAAAAACAAACAAAAACCAAACAAAAAAACTAAAATCAAAGACAGTCCTTTATAATATTTACTTTTCAAGCAAACTATGGTAAATTAATTGTTCAAAGACGATTTTACAACAGAAGATCACAAAATTTGAAAAATATTTGTAGTGAAAATTCTTAATTAAAAAGTCATCCTTTTGATCAGTCAATTAACATGATCGATGACAATGTGTGTAAGTGAAAGGGTTAGTATATGTGTACAAATGAGTCTTAAACATATTGATGCTTACCATTTATACTATCATTTGTAGTTTGTTTGTGTTTATCTTTTATCTACAGCTGCTTGGAGTGTGCAAGGGTTTAATACAGTGAAATGTTCCTGGGACGAAGACGCCTGGTTGTAGTAGGTCACTCACTAGACCCAGAGCCCACTGCTACCAAATGAGTTGCAGCTACTACCCATTGCAGTTGCTCCTAAAATGATGATTACTGACCTTGAAATTCGTGGAGGCACCCAGAATAAAGAGTGTGGAAGGATGGTGGAGGTGGTGCTACCACAGCTGCAGCAGGACGGCCACCGCAGCGGCACCACCGCCTCCGCCTTTCGCTGGGGCTGGGAGCTCCACCTGGGCTTGGGGACAAGGAGGGATGCCCAGGCAGCCAGAGTGGGGCCAAGGGAAGCTGGGACCCCATCCCAGCACCAGGGAGCAGGTCCCAGGGCAGTGAGGGGGAGGGACAACAGAGACTGAAACAGAAAGTGTTGCATTGGACGATTAATTACCAGGTTTTAAAGTAAACCAAGTGTTGTATAATCACCAGCTAATTTAGGTATTTGTGCAGTTGATTGAAAATATGCAAAGAAAGCAGCATTATTTAAAATTATTTTTAAATGTTTGGAATTTATTAGAGTTGACTATGGAAAAGAGATAATTAAGGATTCTAAATATAATTAATGTGCTGAGTTATAAAAAGAACTGTTAGGGGTTTTCCAGCAGTTAGCAAGGTTGACACTGTAATGACAACTTTACATTTATAGATGTTTGCAGTTCACATAAATATGTATTGAAAAACAATTTTACAGTGTGCATAAAGAATGTATCTCCGTCTTCATTTTAGAACCCTTATTCATGAGCAAGTATAGGGGAGAGATGAAGCTATGGTAGAGAAGAAAGTCCAGACTTCAGAACCTCTGCTTGACCAGGCAAGATAAGGTATTAATTTCTGGATGTGTTAAATGTTGAGTTTTCAAATAAAGTTGATGCACAAACAGTGCAAAGGAAAGAGAGAAGAGTTTGAAAAAATAAAGGCACAGATTTTGTTTAAAAAATGCTCTTTAGAATATATTTTTTTACAGTCTAATGACTAGGGGTGCAGCCTCTTCACTCTGATTCTCCTGAGAGAATCTAGCTCGTGATTTTTGACCACTTGGGGTTTGCCGCCCTAGAGGCAGGGAGGCATCCTCTAGCAAGAGAGGGGCCAGATTAATGCAGGTCCAAGCGAGATGGCAAGAGTCTTCCTGCAAAGAGGCGAGTCCTGTTTGGTTCTGCGTATGCTCCGTCCCTGCCACTGTAAGAAATATTTGGGTTTCATACCCCTTGCCAAGTTTACCTGTGCATTCAAGCCCCAGCGTACCCTAAGTAGAAAGACAAAACCCGAGGATGTGGAAGAGGCGGTGCTCTGGGAAAGGCCAGTTCATGCTGCAGGGAGTTAATATCAGTCCCAAGGGATCTACAGCAGCCTGGCTGCAAAGTCCCTTTGCAGAGCCAATGCCAGGATATGCTGCACAGGAGCCCATGAAGCCTGGGTGCTGTGGGTGGCTCACGCCCAGGGAATCAGCCTGAGGGGTAGTCCAGGCACTCTGACACGGAGGGGAAGGTCATCCAAACTGCATGACGGACTGTATCAAAGCATCATATCAGCCAGGCACCAGACATTATGGACGTTATGGGAAGCTGGGAAGCTCAGCTGAAGGACTGCTGCAGATTTAAACAGCTTTAGGCTGGGCTTCCACATCAGCTGCTGGCAAAACAAACACTTAAAAGATAATCTTAAAAATGCCCAAAGAATTACAAGCATGAAATTTGTATGGAAAGGCAAGACTTCTCTGGCTAGGAGCCTGATATTTAGCATAAAAGACTTAGGCACTCACTGATTTCCAATAGGTTATAGATGCTTGAATCTCTGTGCCGCCTTTTAAACTGTCACTTAACATCTAAATCTATCAAAACAGAGTTTGCCATCAGGTACAGCGAGACGTAATTCTTCACCCACCAGGAGGATAAGGCTTGCCAGATTTCTCCTGCACTGTGCCATTTGGTCTTTGTGCTCATCGGTCCTCAGGAAAAGTAAATTCAGACTGTGCAAGGGAAAGCGAAGTGCAGATGGTGAGCCAGAATCTGTAGAAGGAAATTTATTCTTCTCTGAAGGAAAAATGCTAGTATTGCAAATATTGTTTCTGCAAATCAGGTCAGGTAGGTAACAGAAAAATCTTATTTCTGAGCAGACTAGGACTGGATTTCTTTTGGTTTTGTTTGTTTGTGTTTTAAGATCCTTGCTGTTGCCTGATGGGCTGCTGCACCTGGAGAGACTCCCTCACATTTAAGATAACCACTTAGCCTCCCGGAGAACAAGAGCAGTCAGGGCCAGACTTGTGTAACCTCAACGAACTGAAATCAATCCCTCCTGTAATGGCTTTCCCAACTCCTTGCTTTTGTTTTTCTTCAAGCCAAGGAGTATGTCTGAAACCAACAGAAGAGGTTACAATACACAGTTCCCCTCCATGGGCATTTCATTACTACCTTTAAAACTGGAACTTACAGTCACCTTTTGAAAGTCAGATTTCCTTTTCTTTGGTGCTTTAGATGTGAATTTGAGGCTGTAACTCTGCATAGGCTTGAAATGAACTTTAGAGTCCTCGGTGCTCTGTGTTCAGTTTGAATGAACACACTCTAATGAGGACAGAAAGTTCTTCAAATTGATGTGTTCCACAGACATCTGAGATTTAAATACTACTACAAGCCATTTATTGCATAAAGCTTCATTGATTATAGGATATTCAGTGCCTACTGCCGGCTGCCAAGCACTTTTACTCATCTCCCTTCTGCAGGGTATCTTGACTTTGCAGGGGCAGAATGGCACACGAACACCTGACACCCCAGAATGAGTTGAATATTGTGGGCTTTTATTACTAAGCTATGCAAAGGACACACACACTCCTCTCCAAGATCCTAGAAAAAAATATATGCTGGGGTGTGAGCAAATGTAGACCTGAACCTGGAGAGCTCAGTACCGTCTGCTTTCTCTAGATGTTATTTTCCCCTCAATGCAAACAGGCTCTTAGGTGAAGACCATGCTTACCTGCCGCTCCGCATAGTAGGATAGTCACAAAATGAGAACACATCCCTAAAAGTTAACTACTGCAAATGGAAGATAATACTGTGGAAAGGAGGAAGATAAAACTCCCAGATATATTTTGCCTGGGCTTAGGGCTTTAATGGGAAGAAGAGACCTTTGGAGTGGTTTGTGATACTCAACCTATTCTCCAGCTGCAGTCCTCATTCTTCTTTACAGTCCCAGTATTCAGCAGTGAAAACCATTTTTTCCAGAGAGTCTCCCCTACTAGAATCTAATGAGATTCTGTTTTGGGGAATAAACCACAGAGATCTAAGGGGTGGCCACCGATCTCAAGAGGCTGGCTCTGAGATTGCTTCTCAGCTACCCAGGGATGTGGCAGGCAGTGCCGCAGCCACAGCCGCATGGCCAGGGTGTGAGGCCAGCACAGCAAGCAGCTGCCAGCCCCAGCTGGGACCTCCTTTCACCCTGCCAGCTCCCCGGGACACAACAGCAGCTTAAGGGCTCCACTTCCCTGTGTGCTGTCCCATCAGCAGAAAACCAGTGCCCTGCTTTGCTCTCCAGGAGCGGATGGTGCAGGGGGGTTCTCCGGGTGCAGAGCGCGGCTGCCGGTGACAGGCTGTGCTCAGTGGCTGCCACCACCCCGCGAGCAAGGCCAGCCGCCCTCCTCAGGGGAGGAGACAGGAGCTCAAAATGCAAACTTCAAACTTCAGGTTCTTCTTTCTCTCACAGGACTGAGGAGGAGCATCTGCACCGAGGGGAGAGCAAATGGGCACTGGCAAGACCCTGCCACCCACCTACATACACACACGGACACTCAACTGCTTTGCTTTCCCAGGTCATAAGCTGGTGGTTGTGCAGGCAGAGGGGGGTCTGAGCACAGGCAGGTCCTCTGTACTCCTCTGGCTTTGCTTTCCATCCTGATCTCAGCTATGGTGTTACCCGTTTCCTCTCCTGTGTCTGATCAGACTATAAATAACCCATAAATATCACAGTGCCTCCAACTGGAAACAAAGTAAGCTATTGTACCTCCCTGGAGCAGCTGTTCTCCCCAACCTGCAAACCCCAGCCGGCCGCTCAGCCCCACGCAGCCGCTCGCTCGTTCCCCCCCGCTGGGATGGGGGAGAGAAGCAGAAGAGAAGTGAGAAAACTCATGGGTTGAGATAAAAACAGCCTAATAGGGAAAGCAAAAGCTGTGTGTGCAAGCAAAGCAAAGCAAAGCAAAGCAAGGAATTCATTCACCACTTCCCACCAGCAGGCAGGCGGCCAGCCATCCCCAGGCAAGCAGGGCTCCAGCATGCGTAAGAGTCACTTGGGAAGACAAATGCCATCGCTCTGAATGTCCCACCCTTCCTTCTTCTTCCCTCAGCTTTACACGCTGAGCATGGTGCTATACGGTCTGGGACATCCCTCTGGCCAGTTGGGGTCAGCTGTCCCGGCTGTGTCCCCTCCCAGCCCCTGGTGCCCCCCCAGGCTGCTCGCTGGGGTGGGGTGAGAGGCAGCACAGGCCCTGGCGCTGTGTAACCACCGCTCAGCAGTAACAAAAACATCCCTGTGTTATCAACGTCACTTCCAACACAAACCCAAACCACAGGCCCATACCAGCCACTATGAAGAAAATTAACTCTACCCCAGCCGCAACCAGCACAGTGATTCACCAGACCGAAATGAAAACCTTGGGAGGTGCCGTGAAACCCAGTGCCACCGAGGAAAGGATGTGACAGCAGGTCACACAGACATCTCTGTACCTTGGATAGGGCCGGGGGTAGCTGAGCGTTGAAATGATAGATGTCCGGGGGCTTCTGAACCTGCCCAGCCCCATCCTAGGTAGGTTCCAGACACATGCCCCTGGCCTCCTAATTAAGGGGGAAGCCACAAGCAAGGCAGAGTCAGTCTCTTGGAAGAAGCTCCCCTCTTCTGCGGTTGTTTCTGTCAAAGGGAATGATTAAGATGACTATAAATGATACTAATGTTGTCCTTAAAAAGTCATAAGGAAATCTGCTGTGAGCCAGCCTGCCGTTCACCCTGGAATTCAGAAACGTGCCTGTTTGTTTCCCAAACACCCATTTGCCGCAGACAAATGGAGAGCAAAAGGAAATACATGGTGCCGGATGGCAACTGGAAGAGTGGGAGAGCTGGGAAGCGCTACTGGAGCAGCACAGCCAGGGCTCTCCTGTAGCTCCAGCTCTGGCATCGGCATGTGCTAGGCAGCAGCGTGTGACCCCTCAGATCTGTCTTTGTTATGGAGCTGGCGAGGTATGGGAGAGTCACAACAAAATATTCAGTTTAGAAATGATTTTGTTCCCATATCATATTAGCCGTATTTCCCTTCTGTCATTGCCATTTACAGGGATATTGACATACAAACCAATGTTTGTTTTCTTGAGCTCATTTTCTCTTCCTGCCTATTTCCCCTCTGAAATCATGAGGTGAACTATTTGCAGAAACAATATATTTGATAAATAGACTCCTTTTTCCTTTTCACAAATTATCTGGGAACAGACATTGATTTTTTATTACTTTGTTCATTATCTAAAGTATTTGTCAAATTGTTTACAATAATATTCCAAACCATGCATGGCTACCAAGCGGCCTGTCACAGCTATCGTTAACAATTTGACTTAGTCATTTACTTTCTGGAGCTGCATCTTGAATAATTCTTCACGTCATTCCCAAATCCCAAAGACACTGTTAATTTGCTTTGCAGTAGCATCTTCTAGTCCCTGCCATGCATCAAGACGACACTGTGCTAGGTGCTGCATAAACACAGATCAAAAAATTTCTTATTCCAATCCACAGTCTAACTCTAGAAACAGCTGGATATCACCAGAAAAGCCAGAACACAAAAAAGGGCAAGTGTGATGGACACTGGTTTAGCATCTGAGCAGTCAAACAGTTGTCATATATTTTGTAGGTATCACAGCAAAGAAGAGTCTCTCTAAGCAGAGACTGGAAAAACAATGAGGTATTTTACATAAACACCTAAATCATTTTGCTTTAGTCATTGACCTGATAGTTATGGTCCCCTATATTACTTAATATTGCTTGAGTTCTTCCCAGACCTCGCAGGCTAGCTGCATGAGCAACTCTGGTATCAACACATCTAGAAAAGCAATATTTGTGATCTCCATTACCATTTCTTGTAATTGCATTTTCAGAGAGTAAAAGAGATCACAAACACAATCAGAGCAAACATAAGAAAATGTACTTTCTCAACCTTTAGTTTAAATGACAGTTTCCTAAGTTCAGTCAGGAAACATTCTCATTTTAACTGTAGTCTTCCTGCTTGAAAAGGAAAGAGTCTGCATAAAGAGACAAAGACTCCACAGATGAAGAATCTTCCCCATAATTTTCCACAAGGAGCTTGCAGCTCTTTAAAACTAATAATCACCATTTCGATATATAAAATCGAGCTTCGGCTGAATCAGGCCAGAGCACATCGTATGTGACTGCTGGGATTATATAATGGGAAAGCTCTCATTGATTTTTATAAAGTGTTGGATCCCAGAGATTTTAAAATTAGGTATGGAGGCTGACCCAGTTTGGGTGGAAAAAGCTTACAGAATCCCAGGGAAGAGCACAGCCCAGGAGAAGTCTCAGGAGGTACAGTTATTTTTAACCTTTCAGACCTGTGCGACAAAGAATGAATTCTGAAAACTCTGTGCAGAAAAGAGGTATTTAGTTTCAAAATTTTAGAATCCTCTACCACCTCTCCTAGATCTTGACCCTGGTGGAAAACTGGCACAGCAAACTTTTTTCGGATTAAGAAAAAATTTTAGAGTAGACCAAAGCTGCTATTTCACTCATCCCTCCACAAGTATGGAAGACAAAAATAAAACATTTTCTAGGATGAGATTTGACTAAAGAATAAAATATGCAAGGCTAGAATACCAAGGCAGAAAGGCTTCTCATTTTAGCTGGAATCCAGAAAGTTAAATTTGTAACCAAACATGGCATACGTAAACTGTTGAAACAAAAAGATGGATTTACCCTCAGAATTAATATTTGAAAACTGCTTTAAAATAGGTTGCACTTTTCCAGCAATTAAGTGTGCCTTGTTAGCTGATTCAAACAAAATTTGATCTGGACAAGTATTCTATTGAAACTGTAATTGAATTTTCTTTCAACCTACTGCAGGTTTCAGCCCTTATAAATGTGACGGGACCATCAGCTGAATAGATTTTATTATACGTGCTGGACAGCATTTTCAGATACAAATTTATTTATTTGTAGCGGAGTAATATTAAACGGGCATTTGTGTTTCAAATCAGGTGGGGATGAGATACTTGTTTCGGTACCTGATCTTATCATACCGGTGCATATATTTTTAGATGCTCTGAAAAAAGAGGACTGAGTAAACATTATTTTCACAATCTAGTTCTATAGTACCTGCCATTTACGGATTTAAATGCTCACTACTGGTTCGGTCTCATTACATTGTATAAAAGGGCTAGACTAGGGCTTGAACACACTCCCTTTCTGCGATCCCTAGGGAGGGAAAGGTAGGGAAAAGCAAACAACAGAAGAGGCAGAACAAAGACGGATACTTTGGGTCTCATTCCTAGAGACCATTCCAAAACCCTGGCCACAAATAGGATGGGGAGCCAGCCATCAGTGAGGCAGGAGAGTCCAAGGTGGCTAATGACTTGTTGGTCTATGACTTCTGTGGCATCTCCCACAGGCATTTCAAGGCTGCCTTTAATTAGCCAGCGTGGAAATTTTACAGCATGGGACTTTGGAGGAGCTCATGAATCTGGTGGTGTGGCCAGCAAGAGGCAAGAGAACATCTGGAAGTGGAGGTCAGCCCTCACTAATGCTCTCCAGTCCTGGCCCAGGCTGGGATGCTCCCCCAGCAGCCCTTTGCCCTGCGAACGCTGCCGGCGCGGAGCAGAAGGTTACAGCCCCGGTGGTTTGCTGCTGGCACTCGGGGTGCGGCAGCAGCTCAGCAATAGGTAGCTTTGGGCAACCGTGTCTACGTTAGCTCCTGCTGCTGCTGTCCCTTATTCTCAATGTTCACTATGTCTGTCAAGTGTCCCAGGACAACACTGCCTGGAACAGTGCTGGGAATTGCTCGGGGGATTTATCTTGTTCTTTTTTTAAAAAAAAAAAAAAAAGTTTCCTTATTTTTCTGCTCAAGCCAGACCAAATTCCAGCTCATGTCCAAGTCTTGGCGCAAATGCAAAGGCAATGCACCATGGTACTGGCAGAAGGTGGCAATGCCTTAAGCTGGTATTGCCAATGAGGACACGGGCAATTTCTCAGATGGAAATCACTGGCCTCACAGCCATATTTTGTTAACAGAGCTGAACGCTTCCCATTCGTTGCAAGCTGGCTTTGTTTGAGTCCTCCTTCCCATTTTTACTGGAAGAAAAACAATTCTAAGCCAGTGCCTTAGAAATTAAGGTGGTTTTTTTTACATAATCATATTCCCTAGCTCTTACGAACTTTTCTTTCTTTATCCAAGAATTTTAGCATCGCTACTTTAGCGCAGAAGTGCAACCCTGTCCTGTTGATCTTCAGCCATATGCTGTTAAGAGACACAACACAAAGCACACAACCACAGAAAGGAGATTGGACAGACTTAATTCTAAGGCAAGAAAGAGTCAGACTTCATTGATCTACAACTTGACATTCAGTTCCTGCAACTGAATAGAAAAAAAGGCATTTATAACCTATTAAAAACCGAAGGATTTTAGTATTTATTTTTTTTCTTGTTGGAGAAATCGGTCTTTCAGAATAGCCTGGGAGTTGAGAATAAAAAAGAACTTTGCTGTGTTTATTTAGAGAACCTAACCCCTTGGAGCCAGCATTTTCACTAATGCATTTTACATTAGTGGGCTGCATCAGGAAATCCTGACTTTTGGTGCCAGGGGTGTAATTAATATCAGATCATGTTTGCAAAATGTTTGTGTTTATGTGGGAACGAGGACTGAGCTCTAACTGGCAGGATTTGAAGTACTCAGCTTCGCTATGGAGATTCAACAGCTTGCTAGAGAGTGGGATGTTGGAATTAAAGTACTAGGTCTTGATGGCTTAGTAGACCTACAGCTGCTGAAGAGAGCTGCAGTCTTTAGAAGTGTGTTCAGAAACCTTTTAGGGAGAGTCTGAAGGGTTGTTCTTAAAAATATGAGGGGATTGGAGATAACATAGAAGTAGTTGTTTTGCTCCTGTGGTCTGAGATGTTCCATGAAGTGCAAAAACACGCATAACATGGTTGTTGTATATCACACACACACACACACAGTGCTCCCAATTCTCTGTGCTTACTAGCTTGGAAATACCCACAGATGGTACAAAAATATTTTTTCAGCACACCTCAGAAGAAGTACTTGCTTTTGCGTACGCACCAGCTAGCATGGTCTAAAGCAGTAGGTGTGCGTCAATTAAGGAACTCTGAAAAACAGTATCTGTTGAATCTGTGTCTTGCAAGGACTCTGCTGTGCCACCCCAGTGCCCCCCACCCTAGGAAGGGCAGTTCCCCCAGCTGCTCAGCAGGCCTGCTTCTTCCTCCAGAGAAAGAGTAACAGCTCTTTGCTCCTTTGTCTCCTCTTCCCCCTGGCTCAAGCAAGGGTGTCTATCTCCCCTTGTGATGGTGATACAGCTTACTTCCTTAACACAGGCCTGTGTGCAGCTCCAGCTGGGACACCTCCTGAACATCACTAGGTCCTCGGTATCAAAAGGAGAAAAAAAACCACTGAAGATTGGTGGTGCTTAAGAACAGCCTGTTTGGTAGGTAACTTGGCTTCCCACCTCCCTGAAAGCCACAGTTTCTCAGCACCGATTGGGAAACCTGTACTGATGCTTAATAAGGGGCTGAAAATCACACGGGACCATGAGACCCACTAAATTGTAACATCATGAATTTGCGTAGGCAAAGTTTAAAATGGAAGGATGTTTTCTGAAGTTAAAAAGGAGTAACAGTACAACTGAATAGCAGCAGCAACTGATGTTCAGAATGAGAGTGTTACCTACTGGTTTCCCAGCATCCATTTCCATGGGATGTGGCAGCTGGCAAGTTCTGCAAGGCCGTTTATTTACTCCCTTCTTGTCAGATCCTTTGCTGGAAGTTCATGACTCCCTCAGCGGTGGTGGGGATTAAAAGTAAAGGTGTAATCTATGTTAGAGCCGATACATGTTTTGTACTATAATGAGCCAATACACTATTACAGATCTTGTGGTCAGCTCACTGTGTTTCATAAATACAATCAATACATGTTATTCCCCTCTGAGATCCACCCATCATCCCTCCATACTCACCTCTTGCCAGTAGTCATTTGGGGATAATTATCTCCACCAAGAGCCTACCTCTAATGTGCCCACTGTCTTTCCTCATGCTATAAATTGGTCTGATACGGGCACTAAGATAACAAATCCAGACTGTATCATTATTATTGCTGTTACTTACTAGTTCCTTGATCCTGAAATAGGGGTAGCAATCTAATAATTTCCTGTAACTATGGTAAAGATATGTGTACCTAATTAATTGTTCCTCATCAGGTATTTTTATAACTGATTACTCCTACCCGAGTCTAGGAGCGATGTCCTAAGCTTGAGTACTCTTCAGCAACACTGTCTACAGCTTTTGTTCTCTGTGAAGTAATGGACCACCTCAGCCTTTTCTACCGTTATCTCTGAATAGTTATAGTTCATTTTGTGGCTTGCCTTGATTTTATTTCAATGTGTTGTGCTATTCTTTTAAGATCAGCCCTAACAATGGGAGAGAGCCTTCTGTGCACTCTTTTGTTTGAAGGCACTGATGAACTCTTGATCCTCTACAGTGGGATAATTTGTATACCTACCCACAGTGTAATTTCTTTAAGGACTTGCCAGCTCTCCTGCACTCCTTTGTAAGATTTTTTTCCATTACACGTTTCCTCTTCATTCTCCGAGATTACAGACATGTTTGTTCTGGAAGTCTGTTCGTTAGGTTTCCCAAGAAAAAGCGAAGACCTTGACAAATTTCAACCAAATCTTGCCTAATTTCACTCAGCTCTAAGAGAAATATTCAAGACATTACATTCCTACAAGGGTCACAAAACAACCCAGCTATGAAAGAAATTTGATAAATATGTCAGCTCAGCAAAGGCTGTTGCTAGAGCGCAACTTGTCAAGCATCAGAGAATCCAACCATAGTTATTCTTGACACTACAATGCAAAACTGCGCAACACTGGTTCTGCCCCTCTCCTTCCTATTCTAAAAGTAAACTCTTACCACCTCATGATCTCTTACTTGAGCTGCCTTTAAGCTCTGCATTGAGAGGCCATTCCTCTTCATTGGTGAGAATGAACACAGAAGACCTCTTCCATTTGGCTGCTTTCCCCATGCCTTCTGTATCAAAACTCTCCTAGGAACCTGCCCCACCCGAGACATGCGTGCACAGTTATCGTTCCCTATTACCATCGCCTCCTGCATTTCAGATGACAGCTTGGTCAGCCGCAGACTGGCCTGGTGCAACTTAGCCAGATGTAATTTCAGGTCTATAGTCAATTCTCACTACAATGACTGGCATTTGCTCTCTTCCCATTTGTTTTGCCATAAGAGTCTCAATTAGCTAATCTTCCATACTTCAGAGAAGATACTGCCTTATTTGCTGACAAAGCACCTTCTCTCTTCAATTTGTTGTCCTTCTTGAAAGAAGTCCTGTACATGTTAATGTTCAAGCCCTATAAATAAATAAATAGAACCATGTTTCTGTTATGCCAATACAGTCATAACTTTGGTCATACACTTAAGAATCTTTCTGTATAGCCCCATACTTACTGCATTTATATACAGGCATCTGGAGTTTTGAGCATATCAATTCACTATCCTCATTCTTGTTCCTCCTCTAACCTTACAAATTAATACCTCCTTCTATATAATCTCAGGTTCTCGACAGTTTCTGTTTCTGGGCACTAACATCTTTGACTGCTAGGGACTGACTTGTGCATTGGGACCTGCATGGACCTGCAGTACTGTGGCCAGCCTTGTCCCACTCCCAGCAAATAAACTGCTGAAGTGGAGCAAATTCAGTGGAGGGCCACCGGGATGGAGCACCTGCCCTTTAAGAAGAGGCTGTGGACACAGGGTTTATTCAGCAGAGATTAGATGGTTTTGGAGGCAACCTAACAGTAGCCTCCAAGCACCTAAAGGGAGATGAGCAATAAGACCAAGCCAGGTAATTCATGGCAGCACATGGTTGAAGGACAGGAGACAACAGGCATGAGCTGAAGGAAGAGGTTCAGACTTGCTAAAAGGAGGAACTTTTTCACACAGAGGCAAGTCAGGCAGGGGAACGTGATGCCCAGGGATGTTGTACACTCTCCACCCTTGGAGGTTTTCAAGACCTGAATGAAGACGTGATCTGATTTCATAACTGGCCCAGCTCTGAGCAGGAGATTGGACTAAAGACCTTAAGTCCCTTCCAATGTGCATTAGTTTATGATCTGACATTTTGCCCTCCAAGAATGCCATCAGCCATCAAGGCCATTGGAAAGCATCAAGTTCTCCCCCCCTTCCCCCATGTTGGCACTGGTGTTACAGACCCTTCCTTGTCCTTGCAAGTCTCCTGGGTTACGTTAAGGAAGCCTTTACGCTCGTGGATGTTTCTAAATCTCGCCATCGCTTTCTGTTCCTAGCTTTCTACACCCTCCCTTTACTCAAACATGATTTTTTTTGCTTTCAAAGGCTAAGTAGCTCTCAGATTCACCAGTGTACAGTATGGTGGATAAAAGGACCCTTTACAGCCTCATGACCCTATGCCACAGACTGCTGGCACCACTGCCCAGAATGCACTTAAGGATCTACTCTTCTTGGATATACACTTATCTGGAGAAAAAGGAGTACCAGTCTCTCCTGCTCTCAAGATCTACATGTGCAGAAGACAGTGGGGGAGAGAGGTGTCCCAGCCTGGGCGGGTCAGTACACCTGTGGAAATCCATGAAGCCTCATATAAAAGGAGTAGTAAACTCTTCTTGTTGATGTAGTCACAGATGCCCATACTGCTAGAAATTGAAGACTCAGCACTGGGTGAGGTTCCACATGACCTTATGGATTTTGCCAGGAGAAGGCAGACTTTGCTGTCCATCTTCCTTGCAGTAGACTTCCCCACTCCAAAGTCATTGGCCACTGAGCAACAGCAGGAAGCCTCTTGGGCACCCTCTCCCTCACATGAACTAGTGCTTGGAAGGTGGTGTGCTGTTTTAGAAACTCAGGGAGTGGTTCCCTATAGAGATCTTCACCCCAAAGCCCTGCTTCCAAATGATAAGTATAATGTAAATCCACTAATTCATAGCTGTCTCTTTGGCTTAGAGGCCCTTTGTAGCAATGGAGAAGGTGGTCTCAAACACATACCAAAGGAGGAAATATACATCATCTTATCATCCACATGCACAGTTCCATATATAACTATCTGTTCTCTGTCACAGACATCTTCAGTATCTCCAGCAGCCATTCTACTTTTGCATCTTTGTTAGGATTCCAGGTGAGCCTTGCCTGCTACCCTTCCAGAAGATGGGTACGGTCAAAAGGTGACCTGTCATGGCTCACAAAAACAGAATAGATGATCAACATGGTCCCATGACGAGAAAGAGCAGCGAAGAAGAGAGCTTCTGAATATTCATCCAAATATACAAACTGCGCTACTGATGGCATAACATGGGAAAGCCTGTGAGTTACTGAGCCATTGGGCCAAAGTGTTGCAAAGACACAAACAGACAGCAGCCAGCACGACACCCCGCAGCATCCTCGCGCAACAGTTCTCATTGGAAACGTAGGCAGCTCAGCAAAGGGTGCTTTGGCCCACTAGCTCACTTGAAAAAAACGATACAAACTGGTCATGCAGACATACTGCCAAGCATTCATTCAAATGGTGACCAGCTGTCAGTGGTCACTTAAATAGTAATAGGGCGGACTATTAAGAAAACTTAAGTCAGCAGGTCATCTCTATCATGCTTGGCCCACAGACCTCGGGTCTACCACATTTTAAATTCCCAGTCTCTGAACAGTCAAAAGAACTACCGAAGCAGTCAAATTCATTAATCTCCTTCCCCAGAAGAGTGGGGATCACACAAGACTACTGTTTTTCCGCCTGCCTTGTTTGCTGCCAGAGAGCAGGAAAATATGAAGCGATGTGAAATTGAAGGTCAAATAATACAGGCCATACAGAACTAAGCTGCTGAGGTAATGAAGTATCAGGACCGTCTTTATAGCAATAGCACAGCAACAGCCGTAACAAGCACCAGTGAACACAAGCTCCATTAGACATGTTAGCATGCAGACAAGGTACCTGTAGTGGTTACAGATACCCTAGTACCCACCAAGCGCCTATTCACAGTCCTAAAATCACCCACTTGTCATCAGCCAAAAACCTAGCGGTGCAAGAGAAACCTTCATGCCTGCCTCAGTTTTGCTATGTTCTCACCTTTCCTGAGCCTACATAGACACAAAGCAGGTGAGAAGTCTGAAACCAGTGTCGAGCTGGCAAATACTTTGTCATGTTTGGATGGGCAGGCTGTCTAGGTTTAAGAAATCAAAAAGGCAGAAGAACCCTTCTTTCCCAACAGTAAGTTTCTAAATAAGATATTTCACGATAGAAGGCAAACATTTTACCCAAGCTGGAAACAGCCTTGGGAGCAAACAGATAGGTGTGGTTATCTAGGTGCTCAAATAAGAAAACTTAGCTCTGAAATGATCTGTATCATTGTGGGGAAGGGGGGGCGGGGAGCTGGGCAGAAAGAGATATACCGATCATTACCCTTTGAGATTGACACCGTATCAGCCTGGCAGGAAACGATCTTCACAAGTATGGCCGTAATCAGTATTTAGATAGAAAATCTCAGAACTGTGGTGCTTGTTTATATTGTAGCCCTACAGAAAGGAAGTCTAAAGCCTCTGGGCTGAGAAAAGCTATGGAAAAATGTAAAAGCGGCAACTTCATACTAGAGGCTAAACGTTCTTCACTTGATTTGAAGTTTGCTAAAAAACAGGCAGGAGGTACAATTGATGCAACTTAATTTCCTAAAATCAAAATGCGTATTTCTACCAAGCCTGCCCTAGCAAATGGCATTTCTCTACAAAAGTCTCTGTAATGGACCTGTGTCAAGGTGCCAGCCCATTTCTGGCAGCACCAACTGCAGCAGGTGATTAGAATTTATGCTGTGTAAAATTAACTTTTAGATTAAATGAAAATTATGAACCAAAATGCAAAAGCATTTATGTGGCAATTCACCTACGCCATTTGTTTAAAAAGTGTCAAAGCAAGTGAACGTAACGCGGTGCTCTGGAGTTCACAGGCTATTAGCTCTGGCTAGTCCAGCAAGCTTCCCTTCTAGCCCCACAGCTCTTCCCCACCAGAAACCCAAAGTGTATATACGTGAAGCCACGGATACACTAAGCTACTTTCATTTCTTAAGACCAAGTGCAGGATAGTATGGAAAAATGAGAAAACATTATCTATAGAAAACTGAGAAAATTCCTGTAAAAATCATCAGATCTCAGGCAGGGAAAATCAAGACATTTTGCTAGATTAGTCAAGAATTTTCCCTGAAAACCTGTGTCACAGGAAGCTTAAAAGAATTGAACGAAAGCATCCAGCATCTTGCAAGCTTAAAACATAAGTATTTCACTATTCATACCATTTTGGTGATGTATTTTGCTATAGTGGAAAAAAATAATTTTCCAAACATTGCCACTCCAATTCAGATCTACATTTGAGTTTAATTCTGCAACCCAAACTATCAGTCTGCTGCTAATAATGCCGACCTTCACATCTTGCAGAGTGAGGTTGTAAAAGTTATAATAAAAAAACCCCACTAAATATACTCCCAATATTTACTGTCAAGGCACCAACAGAAATTATCTTGCAAACTCTAGCATGCAGCTTGTTGCATAAAGCTGTGAAGCATGAGGTTTTAAATTCTTTCAAAATAAACTGTTCCATCTGATCTTCTATAACCGTGCATGTTCTCATATATATACCCGTTTTCTTCATCCTACTAAGCCCCTGGCTTCAATAATATCTTGAGGATTGAGTTCGCAGTTGTGTATGTTGTAAAAAGCATTTCCTGTTTTAGATTTTAAAGGTGCTGCCTTTAATTTTTATCTTGTCCATATCCTCACAAAAATTACAGTTATACACCCCTGGTTCATACGTACTGACTTCTGAAATACAAGAATTCCACTTTCTTCATTTGGTCTCCACCACTCGTTACCCACTTACCTTTTACCTGAGCTTTTTTTGATATGGGGGAGACAAGGATGAACACTGTAATTCAGTGTTGATAAAACTGATCAGTGTTACAGTATTTTGTTAAGCGTTCCGTGCCATTGCTTTCTGAACATTCTGACAGCACTGTGACTTCCGATAACCACTGAACAGAAGTTTTACTGTGCTAGCTGCACTTGTTTCTCCTGACAGTTGATTAACTGCATACGAGTAAACTGGCATTATCCTACCCGGCACCTACTCTGTTGTATTCGCGAACAAGAGCAATTTCTTAAGTTCTGCTATGTTCCACTGCATTTCCACAAAGTTTTACGTCCTGCAGAATGTAAGTAGCACCATTACCACCTCATTTTGCTACTAAAACATCTATTTTTTTTCTCCAATTTATTTGGTGTTAATTAGTGGTCCCAGTAGAGTCCTGGCATAATCATCTCCATTTTTGATATTTAACATTTATTCCTCTTCTCCCTGTGTTTTATCTGACTTCCAGTGCTTCACAATCCCCCTTACTGCATGCTTTACTTTTACAGTAGCAGCTTCTCCAAGAACTTCAGGTTTTGTGAACGTACAAATGAAGATTAACTCCATCAGATTGTGCCAGGATTTTTTACAGTAATTATAGCAGATTAAGGGCCAGGGGGTTTGGGTTTTAGGGGGGTGTGGGGTGCGTGTTTGGTTTTTGGTGGGTTTGTTTGTTTTGTTTAAACAAACATTTATTACACTATTTAAAAAAATATTTTACTTTAACCCTACTGCTTTATCCATCTATCTATTCACTTCAGAAGGTTTGTTTAGGTTCATTTCATAGGATTAACTATAACTTACTGTAATCTAAAATATTTGCAGATACCTTTGTGTAAAATATGCTGTTCAAAATAACTATAATTTCTATCCTGTTTCATCTGCTCTTTTATGAGGATGATGTAGAAGTTAAATTCAGGGTCAGGCTGGATGGGGCTTTGAGGAACCTGATCTAGTGAAAAATGTCCCTTCCAAACCCAGCCTTTCTATGAATTCTACGATTTCACCCTTATGCTTCTATTTTATGATACAGCAACTGTTGCTCATGTAGGAAAATCAGCTACTTTTTAAAAACTTCTTCAGGGCTTCTGGTTGAATTTCACCTAGACTTGCTGATGTAGCAATTTATTTTGTAAATTTCAGTCTGATTTGTTGTTTTTTTTTTTTTTAAAATCACATTAAAGTGCTTCAGCATCCTGTGAGGTGATAACTGTAGAAGTACAATGATAATTTTGCAGTGAAGTGTTCTTGCCTCTCTAATCAGGAATATTTTGTCAAAAAAATCTATTAAACATTTAAAACTAATTTTAGGTATGAAAACAAGAGCAGGATTATTTGCAAAAAGATATATTTATCCTGCACTATAAAGTGGCATGTTTGCTTCTTATGCTACAACATTGTGTAGTCAATTTCATTTGAAACAGCGAGTTAGGTTCTCCTGCCTGCCAGTCATTCACAGAGCAGAAAAGGAAATAAAACAGTCTGAAAAGGAAAAGCCAAATATGATGGCAAAACTTACAGCGCTGTAACTGAAAGTTGCTGAATTAATCAAATCCTCCCCTTTACTTTTCAAAGATTTGTATCGTTTCTGTTCATATATCTGATCCGCAGTGTCAGTCTCTCTCTTAGGTCTTCTACATATAAAATGCCAAATGTAACACTATTTACTAGTGTCTTATTGGTTTGATTTTATTTAGTAATGAATTACTGAAATGAACCTTGTATCTTGCTATTTCATCCTGGTGCTGTCATGAATTCCTGCTTTCTTTTTTGTTTAGGGAAAAATGGTTCTATTTAATATATAATTTTAGTAAAAATACTTTCGCATATTGTTCTGGCATAGTATCAGAGGAATAAGGTAATTTTTGTCACCACCAATTAAAAAGTTTTACGAAACAGGACCGTTATAAAACAATTAAACCTTGCAAATGTAGTAGTCTCTAGGAGGGAAACCCTGGAGGAAATTCTGCTTATTAAAATTGCAATTTTAGTTTCCATTAAAAAGGAGAATAAGACAACAGAAGATGGGCTGGCAAGACAAATTATTTCTTAATGTCAGTTGAGCTTATTTCAAATGAGATAACGTATCTACACCAGGTTGAGTTCAACACATTTTTGCCTCCTCAACTCATTTATCTAATTCAGTCATCTTGATTATAGCCTCATGGACCTTCATGTTCAGAGGAAAAATTTTGTAACAAACAACCTACACAACATGCTGATTACTGAACAGTTAATTCTAATTAACTTGGCTATGGCAAGAGAATTTTGATAAAGTCCTAGAATGCAAATACAGTTTGGTTTGGTTATTCTGGCCAAACTTCTATAAAATAAAAACCCACAGCAGAGTCTCCAGATGAGACATCTGAGTGATAGGGATCTAATTTAAAGAAACAAATGAGAAAATTAAAATCACAAATAATTTATTCTTCCGTTAGAATTGATGGAGTACAGTTTTAAATAGCAATGAAGTACACAGTGGTGGAAAATTGGCACAGAACCTACAAGCATTTCATTCATAATAATGTTCTTCATGCTGTATCTGTTCAAACCTTGATATGTATTTGCTATCGACTAAGAACATTTTTTTCCCTTTGAAAGTGATTAACAATTTGAAAATCTTGCCTTCCATGTATAACGTTGTATTATGAACACCAGCTTTTCTCCCCCATCCCCCAGGCCAAATACCATCACCAACTGAAGAAGTTAGTATTATTTTACTCCAGGGATAATTTCAAGTTTTGTCCTTTATAAAATTGCCAGGAATTCTCGAACGCATATATTCCTGCACAACAGAGTATCTATTTATCTGATACACCGTTCCAGGACAGTCTCAAAACCCAATTTTTTTGTGTACTATGCTATTGATCAAGGTGCTGCCTCTATCTCACATGCAACACTGTAAGCATTAATGCAGTTCAAAATTTGGCATTTACCTCACCAACAGGTTTTATATTTGATGTTATAAAACATCTCTTGGTCTCATGTTAACCAATAATAAAAATGGACACACACAAAAAATGCCCCTTCCTAAAGATATTAGCTCCCAATTAGGAAAGTTTAGATAGGTTTTACGAAGTCTTCTAGGCTATTTTGATACATAAAAATTATTCAACTAAAGGTTAAAATACACTTATACAATACAGTCCTGTCCTCCATATTCTTTTTCAAGTTCTTTGCATATTCAAGCCAAGTAAAATTAACACTTGTCATTTTCTTTGTTATTGCAATTAAGAGGAATTACAGCTTGCTTATGCAAAGCTGTGACAAAACACTTGAGAAATAAAACCCAAACATTTATCTTGTTACCCAAAAAACGTTGCAGAAAAATTGTCAAACTACGTTAGAAACAATTTTTATAAAACTGCTTCACTCAGAAAAATTGGAAAGCTTAAAAAAATTAATCTTTGCACAAGACTACATTATACTGTCTTAATTATGTTCCCATTTAGATAACTGGGATTTTCATTCTTTGTACATGAACCTACCAGTGATGTATGATGCTCTCCATCTTTTTTCACTGTTGTCTTTACTGTACACCATTTTGAGACTTATACAATCAAGCACTTATCATGCCCCTACCCATTTTTAACAGTAGATTTCTTATCCTGCCCAGTGAGTAGTGTACTGTCTTGCATATTCACCACATGAAAAACATAATATACAAAATATTGCTGCTGTAAAAAGTGTGCATTTCCCCTTTACCCCTACAAAAAAAAAATCTGTGGAAAAAATATTAAATTCCCATAACCTTCATAAACATACAAAGCTGTTTGCACCTTTCAGTCTGTAACAGTCTATTTGACATACAGTTCTCAACTCACTGCAAATCGTTATGTCACATATTTTCTGTCCAATATTGCCATCTAGAGTAGAGATGTGAAATCAGTTTCTAAGAATCTACAGTCTTTAACATTTAACCCATAAAGACTGTATACCACAAAACAGCCACACAATTTTTTCCAAAAGCTAGATGGAAAGGGAAGTTCTCATCTCAGGAAGATGTCCACAGTGCTGAGGAGACAATATGGCTGCTAATAGAAATTGCCTAGTGGAATGCGAGTACTTTTTCACTGTTGATAATTTCCATACTGACCCTAAAAAAAATTCAAAATATATAATTAGACCACAAGGCATATTTTCATATTTTCCTGTACTAAAAGCTGAAATCAGAAGACCACCCAAATAAACTCTGATGTTAAAAGGTGGAAACAAATAACAATACATTATAAACTAATATAAGTGGTACAGTTTCATCTTACTAAAAATCCTTTGTGTTTTAATGTAAAAGTAAGACTGATGATACAGATTTAAAGCCAGGAACCTCATTTGATCAAAAGAGTATACCTTTATATTCAACAGACTTCCATGAAATTTGCAGAACACTGTCAAAAATAAAAGATGGGAATTATTTCCCACCTAAACATTGAAAATTATTTCAAAAAGACAAGGTCACCTAAATTCAAGGTAATTTAGGAAAATTTGCTTTCAGAGACCCCTAAAAATATTCACATATCAAGCATCACAGAATGGACTGACACCTGCATCTCAAACCAAGACACACCCCAGTGAACACTAAGAGTGCCAATATATCCTATGGGAATCAATTACTTCGTAGATCCAATACTCATTATTATTACCCTTATTGATAATTCTTGATTTCTTTTGACAGAATGTCACGTACTGCAGAGGAGGGCAGAGATGACAGCTACATGCTTACTGTGATCCTTCACCACAGGGCGCACAGCTTACACAAACAAGTGGTGTGCTAGGAAGTGAGCATTCCCCAAACTGCGGCCCTGCCACCATGACACGTTCAGTACCATCACAGTAAGGCATTATTTTACACTCCAGTTTTATGTTGCAATGTCAATTTTTTTCCATTGTATATATGACAATGCATCAGGGCAAAGAGTTTCAGAACAGCTGCCAGATGAGAATTTAAGCAGCGCAATTCCTATGGGAATGGCTAGTATGAATGGTCTTCTATAATTGAGTTTCCCAGTGGAACTTAGATTGCAAAAACTTGAATAGTAGAGCCTACCTGCAGAGAGGGTTATCCACTTTTACTGCTAAGAAAGCTGGAAGAAACTCAGCAAACTAAGATTATGTTTCTTTGACCCTACATTTGCCATAAAGAAAGACTTTTCCTGAAACTTATTATTTGCAGGAGAAAGCTATTAGTTCAGTGCATAAACATTTTGTTTATCTGTTAAATAATTATAATTACATCTCTAGACGACCACACTGAAAAGAGTTTATTCCTTCTTCCTAGTCTTTTCTAGTTTCTGTAGAAAGGAAGCCAACTGTTCTCCTTTAAAAACGTAGGCAATTATGACTATTCTTACTTCCAAGGAAAAGTTCATGGAAGTTCAACTGATCTTCTACTGACAGATCAGTATTTTATTTAAACACTAGAACTTGATCGTAACCTATATTTAGTTCATCTCCACTTTATATATGCTAAGGAAAGTAGGTGTATGTTGTAATGAAATTTCTGAATGACTCAATATTGCAAAGCTTGTATTTTTACATTTAGTATCTTCTACAGGAAGAAAACCTCTGCTTTATCCTTTAATTAGAAGACAGGTTTTCTACAGGAGTCTGCCACTACAACTAACACCTGGAGCTTTGGTGGTTCTTAATTGTTTGTTTGTTTTAAGCTTAGCAGGTATAGGAAAGAAGCAGGTGATTTTCATGTCACTTCTTTCCCATGTTCAGTGTTCCTTTATACTGCTTTATATGCTCAGAGAAAAATCTATGCAAGAATAGGCTTCATGTCTTTCCACAGAAACTCCACAGAAGAACCTTTAGCTGCACACCTGAGGTACTTCTGCAATTGGAAAGAATCTGTGTTTGTGGAAAATCAGTTCAACCATTTTTATTGCAAAACAGTAATGAATGTTCCACCATGAGATTTAGGAACCTCAGCTTTCATATTAGTCATTCGCCATGAGGCTATGAAACAGATCTTCTTAATTTTTAAGGTCCAAAAATACTGCCTGGAGGGCCTCACTGTGAAATTGCATTAAAACTTTGCAGACTCAGAAAAGAATGACTAATCACACCTCCAGATAAGTTATTCTGGGTAAATCACCTGGAAATAAAAATCCATGAGAATTGTATATACACACCTGAGAAACCATGCCCTCAAATTCATTAGTTTAAACATCCACAAGAAACAAAGATTATCAAATGGGTGTGTACGAAATCACAACTTTCTCATCAAATGAGATATTACCTGGTCATATCCATAAGGCCTCTGCTGCGGTGGCTGTGGTGGCCCAGGCTGTGTGGGTCTGTATCCCCCATACTGCTGGCCCTGTCCTTGTGGATAATTGGGATACTGAGGTCCTGGACCACTCTGGGAGGGGCCTGGAGATCAATAAAGTGGAAAAGGAAAAAAAAAAAAAGCAAAAGATTGCTTAAGGTGTTTGGTAGAAGAGAACAGTAAAAGCACTGAATTTTACAATTGAGCAGGGCTAAGGAGAATCACATAATTAGGCACATCCTCCCTCCTACTGTATGCTGCTCCAGAACTTTATAAAGCCAGGAGCAGCCAGATGATCAGCTGCACTTAGCATTTAGACCTTTTGAAGAGACTAGCAGCACCACACTGCCAGAAAGTCAGTTCTCACGCCAGAGCAAGCAACCATAAATGGGATGTCAGGCAAGCAAGTTACATGCATAAAATGTAAGATGTGACTAAATGCTACTGTGGGATGAAGAAAAGCACCCTCTCCTCCATACTTCTCTGGTCATCTTAACTTTCCAAGAAATGGACAGGAAAAAAACAACCAAAAAAAAAGCCCAAACAACCAAAACTTTTGTCTCCAGCCTTTTTTTTACTGTAAAAAGCAGCAGTTCTTTTGTCAATACAAACTCCGTCACTGTTCACAGGGACTCAGACTCAGCTTGCCTACCATTGGAAGCAGTGCAGCCATGCTCCAAAGAAAATTAACCTCATCCCCTCCTACCTTGGGACAGATGGCATACTGTGTATTTCAGTGACATTCCACATGGATCTTTTGCAGCAGATCCATGTTAGCTTTTTCATCACCATGCCTTAAAAACTGGCAGTCCTGAAGAGCTGCAATTCTTCCTAAGCGCTTTCTTTTAAACAAACTAACACTTCACACACACACACACACCCAGAAGAAACAAATGTGTTTTAGTAATAATGTGATTCAGTACTAAAATTTTAGCTACAGGCACTGCACATTAAGATGACATCACCTGGTAACTCCATCAGTAATTCTGGATCTGTAAGACAGTCAAACAGATGACCTGGAGAAGACAAGCTCCATAGGCTATTATCATTCTCCTCAGACCTCAAATCTCCCTGAACTATGTAGTTTCAGCTGATTTATTTTTGCAAATTAGAAAGCAATTAAATATTAAATCGAGCAAGAATACTACATCCTAAAAAGTGCTGTGTTCACATGACAAATGAAACTTGGTTTTATTTATTCATGGCAATTCTTTATAGTTGAATTCTAAACATTCAGTGACAAATTTTATAAAATAAAAATAGAATTTCAGTATCAATTTCTATTTTTTAGCAGAAATAGAGAAGTATGCTAGTTGGGTTTACAAATTACAGTGAATAAGTTGCTCCAACACATTTCTTCATACCTTTCCTCTAGTATCTCAATCTAAATTTTCCGAATAAGTTAGATCTTATTTCTTTACATACAAAATTCGTAACAGCGAGCTAGATAGACCTTCACTCTGATCTTCATTCTGTTCCTATGTTATGTTTAGCAGAATATAAGTACGTGAATATTATTTTAGAACTATCCATTTATCCATAACCTCCAACAGAAGAAATCTTACTAAATCTCAGTGGATCCTCTTAACACGGTCTGAACATGACCGGATTTAACATGAATCTGGCCTTTATCTACATGGCAAACGAGTCATCCACACACTTCCCAACATACCTACAATGCTGAAAGTTCTAGTGCTTAAACCTGCAACAGAGCTACAAGGTAAAATATATGGATTTCAGAGATTCCTTCTTCTGAGATAAGTATATACAGCTTTACGATATGCAAGCAAGTAAAACTTAAAAGAGCGGGATTTTCAGTATGCTTTTCTGACCTCAAGTTTTCAGAAGTAACGTGCAAAAGTTACACACTACTAATTCAGCTTCCTATTTGGGAAATTTTCCTTGCACCCAAGGACTATATTATCTCACTTGCGGCTGAGGACTTCTCATGCTTGCCATACATCAGAAGGTTTGCACTAGTGCAAATCTGTAAGACAAGCTCTCTTGAATATAAGCATTGCTAACGCAGCTTTCATTTCCTTACTGATCGGTACAAGAATTTTAAATTAGACTCATGCATGTTAGATAAAATTTTAAACTAGTTTTTAGAAGATGTCAATCTAAATAGCAACTCCAAGGAAGAAATGGTAGAAATGGTTCTTTGGCATCTCTGAGCCCGCCCACCTGACCGTATTCACCAATAGAGGACAGAAAAGAGCAAAGTGTACCTTGGCTTTTAAATCACAGACACTTGTTACAATGTTGTCTAGTCACCTTTGGTTTTCTGTGCCTACCACACTGCCCTACATTTCCTGGGAAGTAGATCTGTTGACAAAGTCTGCTATGCTTTCTTGTTTTGGCTCAGTGAAATTGCAGGCATACAGCCTTTTTTGTACAAGCCTGGCCATTCAACTCAGTAAAACAGGGACGAAATAACATACAAGGATCTCAGTCTCTTCTGTGATTGCTGTCGGTGTCTTCAGTTTCTTACCATAACCCTGCTGTTGTCCTGGATACCCTTGTTGTCCTGGATACTGCTGCTGTTGTGGTGGATAACCCTGCTGTTGGGGTGGTCCTTGATATGCATCTTGCTGCTGACCATATTGCGAGTTTCCTGTAATATGATTGCAAGAAAGCAAAAACTTAAAGGTATCTACTTTATTAATTGTTTTCCTTCTAAGATGCACAGCCAGCAACACAAGAACAAAATGAAAATGCAATATTGATTTCAAAAACTGAACAAAACAGAACTCAAACCAAACAAGGAATTCGGCCAAACAAACTGCAGTTAAAGCCAATTTTGCAAAGTTGAACTGCAGCATTTTCAGCATCTCTGCCAAACGAGCATTACATTTACTGGAACATCACAGTCATAAGATCATGACTATGCTAAATAAAATAAAAAAAAGACAAAATTAAGGACAGCTAGAAGAGCACAGACTAGCTACACAAGATCAGCAAGCTGTTTCCTAACAGCACTATAATTATACAAAATATATACACACACAAAAAAGATATACAACTGAACCAACAAATTTATGTTTAAATAAAAATTTCCACTGAAGTAAAAAAAAAAAATCTCTAGAGTGTTTTAGTCATTTTACTATTGTTAGAAATGGCAAATTGTGGTTATATATTTTAGGTGTTTGCAAGAAATTATTCTCGATGCTTCACGTTCCCTGCAATTTTCAAGACAGCCAGCAACTAGTACTCTACAAGAGCTTTGCATGGGTATAAGTTGTGTTGTGCAAGAATTTTTGTTCCCGTTACGGGTGGGGGAGGAAAGGGAATGTATGTGCGTATGTGTGTGAAGGTATATAGATACCTCCTTCGTAGTAATGTTGTGAGGAATCCTCATAAGGCCTATCGTAGCCTTGTTCAGGATACGACGGTTGCTGATAACCGTAATCATTATGACCTACATCAATTCGACAAGAGACAGGAAGAAACGTTAATGGCCTCTGAGTGAAAATCCTAAAAATATTTCATTTCTCAGAAAAATGAAAAAAATTTCAACTGGATATACATGAAAAAGAATTTTCAATTGTATTAGCCAAAGACTTATTAGTATGATTTCCTTTCATATTGAATTAACATGTGACAGGAAAAAAAGGCTTAATGCAGTAGTTTTAGCAACACCACAGCAAGGGATGGTCTTAACCTTCTGATAATCCTTGTTGGGGGGGGGGGGGGGGGGGGGGGGGGGGGGGCGGGGGGGGGAAGTACTTTATATTTCACTCAAAAAAAAAAGAAAGCATTTAGGCCTTTCACATGTAAATAACTTGAATTAAATTAAGATTGAACAAAGAAAGAAATTATCATACTTTGTCTAACACCTGTTCTGCTGATCTCCAATTCAAAAGCATATGCTAAAAGCAGTGTGAAATACAACAAATAAAACTCAATGAAGTTATAAACCACAGTCTACATTAAATTTCACTTTTAAATGACAGAACAGCAACATTCTGTTTTCTCTACATTACAAACAAACCTTCCTTTTCAAAGACTAAAGGCATCTCTGATTAAGAAACCAGTATATGCAGTAAGCACCCCACCCGCTATTGTTTTTAGAATACATTTTGTCTTACAGATGACCAAAATATATCTTATTATTAACTTGGTCAAGAAGACAACCCAAAATTTTGTTTCAAATTGAAATTGAATTATACAAAGTATATAAAATTTAGAGCAAAACTTTAATATAAAAATAAGGAAAGAAGAAAACAGTTCTAAAACTTAGCAGTCTTTGCAATTAGTTCTGCAACTGTACCATAGGTTATTAACTGAATCTAGTACAAATATGTCACCTTATATTCTGATATAACCTAAGTCTTATATTTTCTTTATGTTCTGTATAAAAGTAATAATGAAGTAATGATAAAGAATGAATCTTCAGAAGGAATAGGTCTTAGAGAAGTAATATGTGCTACCACAAAGCTATTGATACTAACATCAAATTGCCCTTAGTACAGTAAATTGCCCGTAATCATTTAAAGTTCATGCATATAACAGAAGTTACACAATGAAAGCTTAGTAATTACAAGTTAATACAACTCATAAAATAACTCTGCACATGTATCTCCAAAAACAACACACGTAAGCTTATATAGACATGGCTTGACATATTTTAAGATCAATTTAATAGAAATTAAAATTCAAAACAACTTGTATACTTTTATTTGCAATGAGTAGTTGCTTTGGCAATTACACAGCTTTGTATAATTTTTTTTAAGTGTTAACATCTACCACATTCCTTGAACTTCATAAGATACCATTAAGTTGCACACACAGTTATCAGAGTAGTCATGAGTCAGCATCTTTGTTTTCTCAGTCTCTGCTCAGCCTAAAACCAGGTTAATTGCAACTTTTCTAAGTTATAACACAATCTAACAGCCTTCAGCACTCTAAATTCCAAGAGGCAGGACGACAGATTTTCGAAATCTGAAAGTTCCAGACTTGTCTTGAAAGTACTGGGGGGACTTCTAAAGAGGATTCACAATTACAATCTCCTCAGGGCAGGGACCATTTTACTCCTTTGTAAAAATTAAACTAAAGGCCCATACCATAGCAGCTATAATACATTTGCATGACTTAAAAAAACTAAACACTACATTAAAAAATAGAATAATTACAGGAAAACCACATCTTTTTAGCAAGTTTTTGCACTTCAGTAGAATTTTTAATAAAAGGATATTGCCCCCTCTCTTATTTATAATAAAGTTATGACTGTTTTAATTAATCTCAATTATACCAGATAAGCTAAGAAACCCTCCACACTTTTAGATAAACCAATTACAGAACTTCATTTTTAAATACTAGAACTGTTGTTAAGAATTTCAGATGGGAATATTACAAGTTACATGCTTTTAATACATTGTAAAATTAACTAGTCATACTAACTCGAACTGTAGTAACAATTCTGAATTTGGAAAGTTTTGTAAACGTGAGGTATGATAAGTTACTATTCTTGCCTTGTTCCCTAACTTTGGGCATAGGACTACATTAGTATTGGGCAGGTATAGAAAATGGGAAAGTTAACATTTATGAGAGATTACCATCAGGGTAATATTGCTGGTTCATGCCTTCTGGAGGACCTTGTCCACCATGACTGTATTGGTCCCCATAATAGTCTTCCTGGCCTGAGTACTGCTGTGGTGGGCCTGAAAAACCACAACCAGTCAATACGTAAATAACTTGTTTTCTCTGTTATAAAGCCTGCTAATTTCTGATTTTAGTATGAGAAATATTTCTCAAATGTACTCCCCACCCCTATTGTTGCATTTCAGACAACATATGTAATCTGGTTTACTTAAGAAAAAAAATTATCTATATATACATACACACAGTTTGGCTGCACTAGACTGAGCACATATATATATATATCAAACTTCAGTTTTGAGCTCATTTTAGGAACATGTGTTTAACAGACTAAGGTGTTCAAAATAAAGTTATTTTTTTCTAAAAGGACTGGAAAGAAAAAAGTAAAAAAGAAGCAAGATTGTGGAACATTGTTCTTTTTTGTAATTGAGCTAATTCAGAACCAAGCAGGTACTCTGTTCCTTTTCTGTTCCTATCACTTAAATATCGAAACAGAATTCTGCATCAGTATATCTGAGATGTGTATTTTTAGATACTTTTTGTCAGAAGGAACTCAAAACAAGAAATACTTGTCTTCATGTTTCATGGTGATACCAGTAATCTGTTGCTGCAAGAATCACCCTTAAAAGGGTAACAAAAAAACAAAAACAAAAAAAAAAAAGAGTCTGCAAACAAAGACTGTGACACCCAATGATTTGCCCAAAATTTGGTGTATGAAAGAAAGTGATTTAAAAATAATTTTAAAAGACTGTTATTTAACATCAACGTTAAGAACACTGAAGTGAAGTCCTACCTTGCTGTGGTGGCCTGTATGGAGGAATCTGTCTCTGACCCATCATGTGATTTCCTTGGTTAACTTGGCCCATCATTCCCATAGGAGGCTGCTGCCCCTGGTAATGCTGGCCACCTGCTTGTGGCATGTTGTATTGCTGGGAGGGAGGCTGCTGGTGCATCATTGGACCTGTTAAAGGAAAAGTAGTAACTATGTCTTAGGTAACACATGACTTGTAATTAAATCTTTCCAAAAGAACATGAAAAACCCAACCTTTAAAAATGGACCAAAAAAGGCTCTGTATTTCTAGTGCTCTCATATGGATTTGCTGCTTCTAGACCTATGCAAATGCAGGCAATCAACTACAACTAAATTACAAAAGAACGTGTAATAGTACAATAGAACCCAGCCTTATTTAGGCTGCTTTCTAGATGATTTTTCTTCAGACTACATAGACATCAGTTTACTCATGCACAAAGATAACTGAAACACTTTTACCGGTTTTTTGTTTGTTTTAAAAAGTATCTGTAAAGAAAGCATATATGAAAACCTGGTGGTGAAACCTCGGTAAGTCATAGAAAAATTATTTAACATTGTTAATTCTGGGCATAGTTTCAATATGTACGTAGTTGTTTCAGGTCCACCAACAAGCCACTTCACTGTTATCACAAAATAAACAATTTTATTTAGCTTGTAAAGACAAACCATGAGTACCAGTGAGTTAGGCTATCTCACAACAGACAGTATGCAAAGGCCCACAGGTATACATGCTCCACCCACCACTAAACAGTCCCAAGCAGCCTGTAGCAGAAAAATCTTCTTTCATACCACGCTGAACCAAGTTTCTATGAACCAGAGGAAATAACCAGGAAAGGTCAAGTATTGTCCATGTTTTATCAACTGAGAAAAATCTGATTAAGGCTGAACTTGGGGAAAGGCAAACTTCAGTAATGAAAACAGACAGTTAAACAACATTCTACTGATACCACACAGCAATGAAAATTGTGATTATGCCACCTCACTGTATGAGATTGTAGGTTAGGTTGATACAGCTATTTAACAAAGAACAGTTTCCTCACTTGCTCTGTAGTGCCACTTCAGAAAAGTTATTCCAGTATTAAAAATATGAGGAGGGAAGAGTTAAGAAGTTTAGCTCCTTGTTACAACTTATTTTTATAATAACAATAATTCAAATAAGTTAATACATATTGCACACTTTATAATGGTGAAACACTAAGCTTTCTGCCCCTCCCCCCGTTTAATTTATTATACAAACTACAAAGTAGTAACTAGTCTCGCTAGAAAACAAAACAAATCAAAACACTGAACTCACACAGACACTCCCTTAAAACCTCATCCCAGGAAAAAAAGCAAAGGATCACCTAGTTTTCTGTATGCCAGATTTTGCCATCGCATTTAGCGTTTTTAAATAACTAGATGCTGGAGCACAAGCAGGAAGTCTTATGTGAAACCACACTACTGGAAAATTACCTAGATACAGTCAACACTGACAATGGATTTATGTACGGAAAGGAATACAAAGACACTTAGATCCTGTCTGTGTGGGGTAACAAGAGAAAGTTAAGCCAAACTAATTAATGGTATGAATTCAAAGTGCGTTAGTTAAATCCCATTAAACCCCTGTGCAGAATTTCTCAGTGAGTAGTGGCCTTAGTTCTGTTAAGCTTCATTTTCCTCTGAAGACAAATATTGGCCACTCTTAAAATGATCCAGTTATACTTCTACCCTTCAGCATGGCACTTTGTGTCCACATTTTAGAGTAAAAAAATTATTTAAATTGAAATACTTTGATTATTTTCCACTTAGCAAAAATAGATTTCACTTTTTGAGCTTCTGAGCAAGTAGGTAATTTAGATTATTCCATTTCACTGCTCCTCTGTTTGGAGATACTGAGAAACAATAGGCAGCCTTAGGAAAAAAAACCAAAAACTTGTTGCCGTAATATTCCTAGATCTCAAGAAAGCTTGTTAATTAACAATATTAATATTAGTCACAATACAATGTGATAAAATGTGTTGGGTCCCTATGGTGCAATGTAGAGGTTCGCTGTTTGCTTTTTAAATTAGAACTTCATTAATGCTTTGTAGAACCACAATGAGAATTCACTACCCTGTACTGTATCAGGCCCTGTACTGTGTTAATAACAGAGTGCCTGGCTTCCTTCCAGTTTGGTTCACATCTCTCTTACTAAGAAGATACCCAAAAGAAGAACCATGGACTCTATTGTCTCATTCAACAGAATCATTTTATGCAGTAGTTTTGAGGAGAGAGGGAACTCTGAATTTGTTTTCTTTTGAAAAAAATCAAGCCTACAATAATGCTACATTTATTCATTATATAATGCTTCATGACATAAAACAAACCTAGCATATCCCTTCACAAGACCCAAGTCAAAAACTTAAGACCATTAGTTTATGATCTAAGACCTTCTAATATTTGTAGCACACTTTTACATCCTGCTTAAAATACAGCTCTTGAATGCCCAATCAGGTCACAACAAACTACGTTCAGTGGAAGCAGTGATCTCTTCCAGACTTAGATAAGGCTTCACATACAGAGATTTACAAAACTGTGCGCTGCAAACGAATGCTCACTGCTTTCAAAAAGTCTCCTTAGAAACTCATTTTTGATGAAATTCTAGAAGTATTTATTCCAGAGAGGACAAATATCCAGTTTGTACAGAGTCCAAAATGAGTCCAAGAAAATAGTGTAGAACTATCCCTGTAAATAAGCAAGTACACCAGAAGACTACTGTCTTTCCAAGAAACTATTTTAACTTTGGTAGCGCAAAATTATAAATGTTTCTGTACATTCAGAAGGCAGCCTTCACTCATCAATATACTGGAAGCATTCCTAGGATAAAAATTTGAAGAAAAAGATGCTAAGAAGTAATACTGTAGGTCCTATGAGGAATGCAGACAATTTTGGTAGTCAAACAGGCATCTGAAAAATGCACGGCGCAGACACAAATCAGTCTTATGTAATAAGTGAATGTATAAAGCAAGTCAGACAACAGGTGCAAACTGAAATGCTCAGTTCAATTTAATTAAAAATAGTCTACATTATTAGGAATATTCAACATTTTCCTCAACTCTCGTTTCAAAGTTGTCTACACTTACTAAATGAAAAAACCTGTCTCTGCCCTAGCCAGTGCCTCATAAGGACTTGCACACCGGGAAGAAAAGGTCCATAGATTTAAGTGAAAACGGGCTGGTACTTGATCTTCTAAGTGCAGTGACCTGGTGGCAGTCTCCTGATAAGAAATGACTTCAGGAAACAGACCACCTCATCTTCAGACATGCAAGATGAACAGAAAGAAACAGAAATGCAAACTAGAAGCGGTTCTTAGGTAAACCTAACAAATCTGAGACTAGAAGTGCATTGAGGATGAAAGAGCTGCAGAAAAACTTAGCAGTTTAAAAATGTCTCCTCAGCTTCGTCTCTTCTGCTGAAACTCAGATACTGGTGGTGGACAAGAATAACTGCTGACACGGTTGAAACTTCTGAAGAAGCACAGAAGCGAGGAACCCCAAATGAACTGGTGGCTTGGCTGTTCCAATTGAAGAGCTATGGGAGCCTCCTGGGTATAACAAAAAAGCAACACTATACAAGCTACTGTTCCTTCAGTCTTCAAAAACACATTGGTTTTGCTGTTAAGAAGAGGTCTATTCTTCTGGCATTTCACAATGTGCGCTCGTATCAACAAAGCGATTAGATATCCACATCTACAGTATCAGCAAAGTACATCGTGCCAGATTTACCTGTCATTGCGTCCACTGTTACATAAATAACAATATATACCTAGCAATGCAGCAGTTCTCAGTAAAACTTTTTTGGTGTTGTTCTTCATGCTTACAAAAAAAAAAAAATGTCTGTATTTAAGTGATGGCGATAGCGCCTGCAAGAGCTAGCTGAGGAACTCTACCACAGGGTAAATTTCACTTCCAATTTTCTCAGGATTCTTGACAAAAACTACAATTCAGATGTACTTGGTCAAGTGAACCAAAATCTTAAAGGTGTTTTAACGTGAAGGCGGTTTAAGCAGTACCTCAAAACTCTTTTGAGGATACAACATTTTTTGCTACTCCTAATGTATGATTTAGGCTGCAAACAAAAGGTAGTAGAAACTTATCCACACTTGCTTACTCCACAAAGTTCTCATCTCAAACTGAACCATAGTTTAAGGTGTCATTTAAGAAAAAAATACATACAAATAAGTCACACAAAAAAATTCCTTAGTTACCAGCATCACCTTTCTTCCCTAGGGTAAAACGTGAAAGAACAAGTACTGTGGCCCTTCTGTATATCTTTGTTTTTTTCCAGATACAACTGCAGTGTCTTCTACAGCTAGACATCCTACAAATCCTGCTATAGCATGATAGCACTCCAGAATGTGGAGGCAATTCTGTTTCTCTCTAATAGGTTAGATGTTCAAAAAATTGAGACTGCCTTGCTTTGTCCATGACATCACGGCTACTGTAAGCAGCTGAGGTATTGAAACGTAACAGCCTCTGCTTACACAGGAATGAACAGATGGCAAGTCATTCACAAAAGGTCCTCAATGTTAGAAATTATTTGATCCTATCTGTCATACCCTGAACATGTTTGTATTTCAGATAACATTGGGTGTTTCTATCTTTATGTTCCCTTATGCAGACAACAAAAGAACAGGAATTCTGCACCTGCCTCATCTCTGCTGTCTCTATGATGTCTTCATATTTGCTTGGAATTGAAAGAGCTCTGAAACGATAATGAAACTTTTGTAAGCTTACATAAATGAAACTGTCATAAAAAAACCCTCAGCACCAGATTCAACAACTGGTCTTCTGCAAATGATCGAGTCAAAACGATATTCTCATGTAGACTTCACCTGTTAGAAGTAAACTAGCTCCCCACCCCCACCCCAAACAACATATAATGCTCATTAAATACAGACTGGGGAGTTTTGTCAACTTCACATCAAGTGCTTCTGGCAAGGGAACAGAATCCTAGCAAAAGGATCTGAGAAACACGTTTTCTGAGATGGCCAAGCTGTAAGTTCTTGGTCCTTACTTCTAAAGTATTTGAATTCTACTGCTTATTGTTATTCTCTGACTGTGGAAGATCTGTTCAACATAAATAAGAGGAATCTCCATGGAAGAAAAATCATGCTTACACCTCCCCTCTGAAAAGTAAAAATTTGGCAAGACTTGTAATGTTTCATTCAGCATAAGTAACTTCCCATACAAAAGCAGCAATGCACCCAGAAGAAAGGGGTTTCTTCCACATCCACTCAGCTCCTGCTGCTTCCTATCTTTTCCAAGAAGGTAGCCAATATTCCTTGCAGATGTCAAAGGCTGCTACAGTACCTTTTTAATTAAGAATAAACTACAGAATCTTCCATTTAAAATACTCTGCTTCCCACGTCCACAGTTACTAAAATTGGTCTTTTAACTGGACTATATAAACACAACACCATAAAAAATTTGCTTCTCACTTAAAATATTCCTGTTGTTAGTATTTTACAAACTAGTGCAAATCAATAATATGTACAAAGTAGAGACAGAAAATAAATCCAAAAATGAATTCTGTTACTATGCATTTTTTCTTAATTGGCACTTTTCTCTAACACCATCTGCCTCAAAATGTATATATACATCAAGAAGCCTTGATCAAGATCAAAAGTTAGATCAGAACTTTTCTGCAAGTTATGGTATCCATCTATTACACGATAGCGTGCTTCTTGCCTTAAGTACTGGCCTCATTCAGTACACAGTAGACTATTCACTGAAAAGCTATTTCAATATTTTTTTCCTCCTGATCATGTGAGAAGCCATACCTAGTCAAACACTAAAGACAGAATCATTAATTTACTCATGGGTTCTCTTATGACGCTCACCTAAAATGTCCAAATCTTCATAATGAATATACTTTCACAACACTCCTGTGGAATCAGATGGTATCATAATCTCACCATCAGATTCATTCCTCTACAGATGGGAAATCCATGCAGGGAAAGATTAAGGTCAAGATCATCTACTAATTTTTAACAGCCAAAACTTGAAATGCTAAGACCTTAGCTTGCAGAATATTCAGCATTATATTTAGCTAGTGCTGTTGTTAACTGACAGATACAGCAAGATCTTTCATTCTCAATATGAATCACCCCTTTAAGACAAAGAAACAAAGCATGCTTAGGGGTTCACAAATGTCTCCTGACAAGAATACTGAGGCTCAGAAATTCTGGTTCATTTCTGTTTCTGAATGTCAGCACAAACTATCAGTTAAGAAACCTTTCAAGTCATAATCTGTTTATTCCCTTTTTGTTAAACTACATCTCAATGCATCTCCTAGTAGCTCATTATTGTTTATTCACTTAGAAGAGGAGCCTGCAGCATCCATGCTTTGCCGAGACCTCTGCCCAGCCAGACTGGATCTTGGCTCTCACAGATTTCTCCTCCATTCTGTCCCCTGCTGTCCTGTCCTGGAGTCATAAGAGAGTGAAGATACAAATATATTTCCTCTCATTTGTCACCAAATTTCAATAAAAATGTAACAACTAATAGAAGAAAATGGAGGAAATTTATTAAGTAGACCTGACTGGAAATATTCTTAGGTCAAAAACCTGAGCTACCAATATGTAAAACACACACACCTTCAGACTTAAAGACTTCTTCCCCCATAGATATTTAAAATTTGACCAATTTGGGACAATATTTTCATTGAAACAGCAAATAGCACCTTGCTGGCATGACAATTTCAAAGCCTTACTCTAAAGCAAGGGGCACTGTACTCCTACAATTACATATGAAGTGCTCTATTTACTAATGCTTTTGAGAGATATTGAAATATTTTAAAGAATGTAATTCTTCATCCCACCGTCAGCAATGGCTCACTACTTCTGTGAAACTTCTGAAACAAAACAAATCAGCCGTGAAGCAGACACCTGGAATGGAAAGTTTTGGCCTAAAGGGTCAAAGTTTGGCAAAATTAGTTACCCAATGTGAAAGATTACTGTGGCCCTAAGTGCAGGCAATGGTACCAGCTCGTGTTCTTAGAGAACTTGCTCTTGTTCTTGAACCTATAATTTGGTTAGATACAGCTTTACTCCCCGAAGCCACTTAAGCATTATTATTTGTACAGAACACAAACCTTTTAAGTATCTTTCTGCCTAACTTCTAATGAGCAATTTTCAAGTTTGACAGAGTACTAAAAATACAGAAGGGAAATATTACAAGGAAGAGTAAAGAACACTACTTTGAGATGGAACAATCACTAGTCCCAAACTGTAAGCCAGTCACACAAAGAAAGACATTTTCTGTAGAGCTACTTAGGGGATAGCTCTCTCACACATACTGCTACCATATTTTTTGCTAACTCTCTGCAAACAAAAAGTTTCAAATGACCATGCATAGGACTTGTCCAAAGCATCTCAGGACATTTACAAAGTTACTCCACTGACTATTGCCCAGAATACACAGGTAACTTGCCAGTTCAGATACAGTAAAAAATACTTCTACTTGTGATTGATTCCTCTGCTGTTAAATTTTTTAAAAAGTGCCATTAACAACATGGACAAAGGACTGTGACTTCTCACTTTCACTACCAGTAAGAAAACTGCAGAAACAGCTGTTTTGTCTTGATTTATTTTCAGTCTCTCAAGTCTTTTTGTCTGTTTTGACCTTTTCTGCGATCTAATAATGAAACTGATTAGTATTACCTGGCCTGTTTGTGCACTCCAGGACCAAGAAGTATCTACATTAAAAAGCAGAGTTCCAGTCTCCAATGAGAGCATACTGCAGTAAGAACCACCTATGCCACTGGAAGTTTATTTTTTCTACAATGTCCAGGGAAAGAGTCTTAGGGGAAAAAAACCCAAACATGTTCTCCTACAGCGTCAGAAAGAGAGATGCTTCAGCTAATATATCCGTAACAGTTCATACGTACTGGGAAAAAAAACATGCTGTAAACTAGATAGAAGCATTTTTAAAAAAAACCAGTTCTGCAGTATGTCTTCTAGCAGGTGGTATGTCCACATCCAATGTAGTAGGAGACTTAACAGGTAAGCTGAAAATATTGCTTGCTGACTCATGGAGCACATTCATAAGAATATGCAGTATATAAACAATTCAATAATTTTGTCTGTTGCGACTCTAATGCAATATTTTAATTCTGCAATGTCCTTGTGCTTCAACAAGGACATTAACAGGACACATCATCTGTTTATGCTATGCAAATATCCTAGACACAAAATTAGTTTTGTATTTTACTATATACACAAGGACATCTCCTGAAAACAGTAGGGAGTAGCGGATTAGTTGCTGGAACTGAATTTTATTTCTTTAAGATTAACAGACATTCCACGCTAAAACAGCATGCAGCAGAGAACAAAGATTAATTAGGTATAAAAACCTGAGGGCTACCTGACTACAATTTTTCAGTTTACCCAAGAGACTGAAGAGTAGAAATGTTTTATCAACTTGAGCAATAACAACACTCAGGTAGAAGTGTAAAGTCTGAGAAAGATAAACAGTAGTTCAAACTTCACTGATGAAAGCAGATCCACTCCCAATTCTCAGACAACACCTGAAAACAGTTCAATTCTGCAAATAAATAAAAAGTCACCAACACATGGGAGAAAGGAGATGTAGAGTCCTCCAAACATGGATACAAATGCATTTAGAGAAGAAAACCTGTAAGACAAGACCTTTTAAAAAAGGTCTGTACCTGAGATGTTTGTTTTTTACAGAAGCTAACAAGCACCTCACTTACCTTGGTTTGGTTGCATGTTCATGTTCGGTCTGGGACCATAGTTGCCCATAGGCTGTCCCTGGCTCATAGTCATCTGATTCTGCACTGGCATACTCTGTGAGGATGGCACTGAGTGATTATAGCCTCCCATTGACCCATGGCTACTAGAAGGCATGTTCATGGAACTGTTTGTCATATTGAGTTGGTTAGGTCCAGGTCCTTGCATAGGCATGTGGTTAGGTCCTTCAGAAAGAAAAACAGGGGGAAATGTTCAACATTAAGTATCATAAAACAAGCAAATTAGTCCTACTGAATTATACAACTAAATAAAAGTTATTAAATACAACCGCACTGAAACAAAGCTAAAAGTTTGCTCATTACTTCCAAACTTCAAAAAAAAAAAACAAAAGTTAACAACAAAGTTCAGCTCTACTATGCAATACATTTTCTTTTGTTGAGCACGTGAAGCTACTAAAAGGTGTAAATTATCATATAGCTCATCTTATATCCATATCATACGTAAAACTAGTCTTTTTAGTACTTGCACAACACGCCCTGGATTTTACCTGAAATGCACAAGACCAGTTTAACAGCCAGCTTGGTAGCTCTATCACAGCTGCAATTGTTACAATAGCTCTAACATTTCTGTTTATTCAAAAAACTGTACTAGACACTTTTCTGAAAATAACAGTTAATACATTACTTTTTTTTCCCCAGAAGTCAGACAGCATTGACATGGTACAAATATATGTAGACTAAAAATGGCTGAAGGCATATTTAACTTGGCTTGAACATATAATCTAGAGCCAATATGCTGTATTTATGGATTACTAGGGTGGGAGATGATGAGTGGAAGGACAGCCAATAAATTATCAGCTCACCTCTTATGCTTGCAAAGATGCAAAGGAAGAGCAGCAACCTGTTCATATACTCATGAGGCCAACATCTCTTCACCCTTTATTTCCCCTCTTCCTGACAACACAGGTTAAAATTGGATTGTTCTCTGAATTATAATCTACACTCAATGGGTATTTTAAAAAGTGTAAGCATTACAATATCATCTGATCAGTTTACTCATTACTTTAGCTGGCACAAGTGAGCAGATACTATGACTAAAATTAGTAAGAGGTGTGATTGGATATAAATGACTAGTGAAAAAGGTAAATGAAATGCAAGGACTGTGCAAATGACAAGCACCACATGAAGAGTTTACGAAGATATGTACAACAAAATCATGTGACAGAATAGGTCAACCCTAAAAAAAGACAGGTGTTGATATATACCGAGGTCACCAAGAAGATGCCATTGTTGCCAAACATGCCACATTTTTTTGTTAAGCTACAAAACCCTAAAAACCACAGAAAACAGAAGAGGAGCCTAAAAGAAACTATGCCAGTAGAGTTGTAGGAATATAGTGGTTTGGTTACATATATACCCATGCAAAAAAAAAAAAACAAAAAAAAAACCAAAAAACACACACAACCCAAAACAAAAAAAAAAAAACAAACACCAAAACAATCACAACCAAAAAAAAAGCCATGCCCAAAGAAACCCTGCATGTGCCTTCAGATATAAACAGCTCCCGAGTCCTATCTTGGCTAAAGAAACAACTGCACTAATCTAGGACAGAACAAAGGCACAACTAAGGACAGAGCTCTACACAAGGTCAGAGAGGCAATACCAACTGACCCGCAAACAAAAAGATGCAGAAGAAAAAAGGATAATGATCAAGGAACACGGCTAGTAAAAGCCAACATGAAGAAACAGAGAGTAAGTTCAAGGATATGTTTATCATCTCGTCCTTTTCAAGACACTTTACTGAAATGAACACATCAGCTTATTTTATCAAGCTGAAAAAGGTATCATACATGCAGTTCACTGTTCCTGCAAAAAAGGTGAGCAGAGATTGCACAACAAATACAGGAAAAAAACCCAAAACACTCAGTTAACAGGATTATGATCACAACAGAGAACTATAGATGCCTATACTGTCCCATCTTCAATTCAACACTGCCTAACTCTTTGTCAGTCAGAATGTGGAGACAGCTCAATTCCAGAAAAGTGAGATCATCTCTAGTCATGAGATCAATCACCAGTGTGTTAAGTAAAACTAAGGTGAATCTCCAGACTGTAGTGCCAAGCAACTGCTAGAAGACTACTTTCTTAATTTCTTTTCTAAGAAAAGGAAGGAATACAAAGGGTTAGTACCAGAAAGTCAGGGTCTAGGAGTGGTTTTATCCCTTTCTGTTTAAAGGAAGAAATTTAATAATAGATTTCAGAGAGCTAGCCAAACACACAGTGGAGTAAGTTTTTAAAACCTGATAATGTAAGAAGCAAAACGGGGAATCCAAAAATCATTGTAAGACAGAAGTTGCAAAAAACAGACCACGTTCTCTAAAAGGTTGGTTTAAACTTCGTGTCTCGGGTAGCACCAAAACAGGAGAAAGCACTCAAAAAAAACTGACACAAAGTGTCAGGCATGAATATGTGCTGGACTCAAAATCAGGTAGTTTGATACTGAGATGCTAGAAGACAAGGACACAGGAAAAGCTAACACCACAGTACCAAAAAACCTTGCAAATGCAAAAATAGTAAGAAAACACTTCACAAGTTTTTTTTATAGTTTACCAAAATATTTTACAGGGTTCTCCTGCACATAAGGACACAACAGTTGGTTTGTTTGAGGTTTTTTTACATATGGATAAATGAAATGGAAAGAACAGAATACAAATGAAAGATGAAATGCCTATCTGCCATTAAAATAACTGCTTTAAATGCTGTACTAATTAGATTATTAGATTTGGTGGTATAATAAAGTTAGTGGAATAAGTATCTATCTTCACTATAAACAGAACTCCTTTTTCCTCTTAACCACTTACAGATAGTATCTTAGCTCTGAGAAGCTGTAAGCCAGCCTAAGTGCATCTGAGACTACACTTGCAAGAAGGAAAGAAGACTTTGAGAGAACTTGCTGGTAATACACAAGCACTTGTTATTCAGAAAGGTCACCTACCAGTGCCAGGACAAAGGTCAAAGAACCCTACAGCTAGTCTCACCTTTCACCTTTTTACATATGGTAAAACAAGTTCAAGAAATCAGGAAGACAACTTGCCACCAGCACACCCAGTTCATATCCTTCCAAATCCAGAACCACCCTTCACTTTGCATCACATGAATTCCCAGTCAATGTAACTCTCCAGTCAGAATTTTTTCAGGTAAAAGCCATTATCTGTCACAGGTACAGATAACATTCAATTCCACCATAGGCTGAAAGAGGTCTGTCATGACTGTCTTCCCCAGTACAAGAACAGAGACACTTGTTTGTCAGGGGATGCAATTAAGGGTCTCAGCAGCACCTGAGATCCTTTACTAACCAAGAACACAAGTACAAGAAAAATCACCCTTTGCCCTTTAGGTAACATGACAGCTCTATGGCAGAAGTTTAAAACAACTCGCTCTGACCATCACTAGGCAGTTATTTTAATACTCCCATCAATCCTTCCACCCATACTTTGGCCTGTGGAAGTCCCTACTCAGATAAAGCCTTCCAGAAATTCTTAGCTGCTATTTTTGAGCCTGGATTTTACTTCTTCCAGGTTGGTCAATTCCAGATTGTCAACCCTGGATTCTCTGTTTGCACATTACTAACTTTATTCTTTTTGGACAGCTCATCTCTTCAGATACTTAAGGTTTTGTATCTGTCTATTACAAAGCACCTATGTAACTTAGGGAATAAGTGCTGTATAAACAGAAAGCAAATGCATACGCTGTAGAACTTGCTACAAGTACATGTCTATGAAATACAGAAAGGCTCATATACAGGCAAACTAGCAATCACTTAAAAAAATATTCAACTATCCACTTAACAAGATTATTCTGTTCCTCCTTTTCCAACACCTAACTACAGAAGGATTTTAGCATGCCTTTCTGGTATTAGAGATGCCCTCATCCTAATCTGTTTATCTTTACATCCTCAGAGACAACCTTAAACAGAGAAGGAAAGGAACCGACATTCAAAAAAGGGAGTATGTTGGAAAAAAGGCTAAATTAAAGCTTAGCTGGAAACTGTATTTAAGTATCTGTTGAGGTGAATACCAAAACAAACCTATTTACCTTTCATGTATTTTCATAAGAGCTCTTTTCTTATTTTATCTAATTACAAAATATGTATGTTTAAGGAGTGACTTTTCTCTCCCATGGCTCGGCAGTGAAGTTATTATGCTCACATTGTGACTCAGTAATCCTTCTCCTTGGAAAAGATCATTATAATAACAATAATATGATTACACTAGAGGGTCAAAAAGACTGATTTGAGAGGCAGTGCTAGTCTCCCTGGGAGCTGATGAATCTTAAATGGATACAAGGACTCCAAAACCAGAATAGCTCTGCCCTGCTTAGGGAGCAGCATATTTGCTCCTTCCACTCCAAATGCAGACCATGACCAACAGGTATGATGAAACTAACTTCTTCTCTAGGTCTTTCATTACACTTCTTACACATGGCCTCTGGAGGCTATTCAGCTATTATTCTCAGAAAAACCATCACTATCAGGTCCATTTTATCAAGATCTGCACAGAAATTACGGACTACAGCAAGCATTGTATTTTTTACTTCACATTAAGTCTCACATAGCTATTTAATGTGTTTGCCGTCATGGAGCTTGTGACCACCAAGAGATGAGTTTTCAAAGACCTTTTGACAGCAGTTTTCTTTCTTGGAAGAATCAATACCTTGAAGAGCTTTTGTATGAAAGGTTCCTCCATACAAAAAAAAAAATGAAGGGGTCCTGAACAAAAGCAATCCTGGGAATGCAATTTTAAGCTGAAAACCAATTCGCATGAAATAGGCAGTATGACTTTATGAGTGGAAATTCCGGAAAACAGCCTCTATATAAAGAAGCAAGCTTTTCCAGGGCCTACTCCATTCTGATCTGACTGCTAAAGGGAATAGTTACCCCAAAGCCAGTACCGGTAGATACAAGGTGGAATTTTATCATCTTGTTTCACTGCTTTGCAATAAAAAGAAAAGTGCTTGGGAAGTCAGAAACAAAACAGTATGGCATAAAAACTGACTTAAAATTTACACCTAGAACAATAAACTGGAGGCCATTTCTTCACAAATCCCTTACGATTCAACACATCTTCCATAATAAAGAACACAGGATTAGCAGAAGCTGGATGACTCTGTATAAAAGCAACTTTTAAAAAAAAAAAGATTTACCCACGTTCGAAACACACTCTTTAAGATGTATCTATTTTATTATTATCTAATTATTTAGCTACAATGATTTCACATTATCTTTTTATGGAAGGATTTGTGTTCACTCAGCCACAGGCCAATACCTTTTCCCAATAAGCTTTCTAAAGCCAGCTGTACTGCACAGTTTCAAACAGACTAAATTTAGCCAGTTCTGTTCATCAGAGGAATGCTGTGTGTCAGCTACATCAAAGCCCAAGGGCAGCCTGATAAACACTGAATACAGGTCACGTAGCTCTGTAGCTAACAAACTCTAAGAGAGCTTGTACTCGGGGGCATTCAAAGCAGTTTTGTCATCAACAATCTAGTATCCCTTGAGCCCCCATGTCGTTTCAGTTGCCAGGCAACGCTGGTGTTAATGTCTTAGAGGAGAAAAACTTACCAGGCATCTGGCCGTTCATCTGGTTCTGCATGTGTGGTGCAGGAGGGCCCCCACCTACCATACCATCTGAAGACATGTTGTGTGAGCGTGGAGGTGGGGGAGGGCCGCTCTGACTCATCCCTCCCGGACCCATAGGCATATTCTGTGTGGGTGGCTGAAAGGAGACAGTTTAGTCAAACATGAGAAGCAGTTAGTCTGACAAATATATTATATGTACATATGGTACAGCAGTTGCCTATATTGTTCAGCATGGTATGAAAGAAAGCACTGAAATGCATTTCTTGCTCGTTCCGATATGTTTAATCCCTCCCAATATTAATTTTGGCAAAAGATTTAATTATTTCAATCCATTTTACATTAAGTATGACATGCAGACAACACCACAGCACCTTCAAGCACCGCTTTAAAATAAACAAAAATACAAATCAATGCCTCATTAAAAAATCACATCTGAACAGTTTATGATTGCTGGAGTCACTCCCTCCTACAGACTCAAAAGCTTTCCTTCAAAGCAACATTTGTCGAGCAGAAAAATAACTCTTCTTTGTAACTGTCTCACATGAACAATTTGTTGCTGTTAACAGACCTTGCACCAGGACACCACAGGTACAACATGAGATTAAAGCCTCTGAATGCTCACAGACTAGCAAAAATTTGCACCTGGGTGTGGTAAAACGTTTGCGACCTCTTCCCCTCTCTCCCCCCAAGCACTGAAGGCCTAGTTCGTAATTTCATGCCAAACACCCCCTACAGACTGGAAGCACATTAGTGCTGGCCTCCAAAGGTCCAGAGACAGCTGCCTAGAAAGGATGTTTTTGGCAAATTTCCTAATGAAATTGTGAGGAAAATAACTGAATAACCTTGAGAGTTCAGAGAGGGAGAGCAAGAAAAACAATAAACACAAGGGGGAATTTTTCTACTCACAGCAATGTAAGAAGATGCAGAAATAGCTAGTAGCCAGCTTTGTTTTACTACCAAAAAACACCTGCAAGACTGTACGATCCTCCTCACACACCTCAGCTTATTCAGGGGAATAAAAAAAAATCATCTCTGTGAGTGTGAACACCTAAGTCTCTGGCTTTTGAGGACCCTCTAAAACACCGTAACTACCCACGCAAAACCCCTTCAGTGAGACAACTGTGTGTATATTTTTCAACATTTCTCTTCATAGAAAGGGTCTGCACCCTTGGTTCTAAGTTCCCATCTAGCCCAGCCCCCCTTATACCACCAACACATACTCATCAGAAGGTTCACAAGACAAGACATAATACAATCATTTGGAAAGCATTACGCTTTTCTACTGTAAGGCAGGACCCCTTCTTGGCCTTGAAGATATCAACATCAGGGTGACACAGAGACACCCGTATTCACTTGCCAGAGGTAGGGTAAGAACAGTACTAATTTATTTTCTCAATGTTTCTTCAAATACCTCAAGCAGTTATTATTTTTCCCTGCAACATTTTTAAGATGTCCTCAAGAAATCAGTGAAGGCTTTTTTTCAGCAGGAGAAAAGGAAGATGAAGGAACATGCAAGCAAGTAGGCTACTTCTCTTACTAAATTCCTTTTACTCCTCCACAATGAAGAAAATGACGGTTTATAAGTAAGTTTCTTCCTCATCCTATAGCAGAAGTGGCAGAAAGGAGAAAAGGTAAGAGTGAAGGCAGTTCCACTCCCTGAACAGTGTGAGCAAAATGCTGCACCATTTTGTTTGATCTTCCTCAACCAGTGAGCAACCAAAGGAAGGCCACTTCAATCTCTTCCTTCCTTTCACCTTCAAAAGCTCACTGTCATCCTACTTTTGCACCTAACAAGTTACCTAAAACTGCTATATGGAGAAACAAACCAAAAAAGAAATCGGAGACTTCTTAATTTTTATTTAGCAAGTATGTTTTGGAATAGCAGCAAAACCAACATACTTGGTACCTCCACATGAGCAGCTAGAGCTCAGAACGTAACAGCCCCCCTCAGCAGAGAGCAAAGCCAAAAACCATCCAAGTTGAAATATTTTCAGAATTTAAATGAACTTCTTAGATTTCTAGTATAAATTATTAGTAAATCAAATGTTCCCACAACATGCTGATAATGAAAAATACTATGAAGTACTAAAAAATATATTAGATCATACCTAGGTTTCAGCTATCCTGCAGCTGTTACTGCACAAACGTGGGCATGCCCTTACACACATAACGATGGATGAACAAACATCCGAAGTTTATTTGGGACAAAACTATATATTCCAACTCTGAAATTTATTCTGGAAGTTTTCAAAACAGCTGTTGTTTAACATTAAGACAAACACCACAGTGATCCAAAACCAGATTTGAGAGCACAAGTGTTCAAGGAATACAGCAAAAAAAAAAAAAAAAAAAAAAAAAGTATTACAGAATTCTCCATTGGATATAAAAACCTCCAAGAGACTTCACAAACCAAAGGGAATTGGGAGAACTGAAAGAGTAATTAAAAACAACCTAAGAGGTACTACTGGAAAGTAGTTTATCAAGAGGACCTTCTGGATATGGAAACAGCCCAAAGACCTGTGTGAACCCATTTCAGATTCTTGAAAATAATGCAAGTCAGTCCAAGCTGCTAAAAAATTCAGTCTTTCATTAAAAGAAACTACCCCTAAGATGACTAGAAGTTAAGCGAACACTGTACCTCTTTTTATAAAAAAAGTAGCAGGACCAATTCTAGGAATCATAAACCTGTGAGCCTTGATCCCCAAGCTACAAGTAAACTGATGAAAATAATTAACAGAATTATAAAATGCCAAGGATGATAAAAATAAAGATGAGTTAGTAAAGTGTCAATATATGGAAGTCATCTCTTTCTAATCTATTAGAAAATTTCAAAAATGTGTTAAAACCACTTAGCTGCATATTTAATACAAGAGTTGTTGAGGTGTACACATTTTCACGGATCAGAAACTGCCCTTAGTGAAGAAATAAGTAATAACCTGACAGGAAGTTCAAAGAATAAAGAAACATAGTAGAGGTCCCCTGAAAATATTTGTTAGTAAATGTCAACATCTGAAGATGTTGCAAAACTAATTACTGAAAACTGTGGATGAAAGAAGAAGTAGAATGGTGCCAGGTAAAATTCAACATGGATAGATACAGGGCAGTTACACTGAATTTTGGACAACTCTTCAGAAAAGGGAAATTCCTATTGTAACTAATTCAGGAAAAAAAAAATTGACCACTCCCACACAGTTTGGTGGAAAAAAAAATTTAAAAAATACATAAAACCTATTAATAACACCTGTGTTCACTTTCTGATTATCTTCAGTACTTGATGTACCAGAATTGAGGTATAATATGCACCAAAAAAAAGCCATGGCATTTGTGTTAATGATACAAGTTCAGTTTGAGGAAAGCAATCACAGAAGGATACCGTAGAAGCAGAAGGATTCCAAAGACAGGCGATCAGTGATTAAAGATTTGAGTGTTATCACTTGAAACAAGTTGAAAGGAAAGAATAAGAGGACATAGCAGAAATATAATTTAATGTACGATACATACAAAAAGTAGATCATTCAATTTATGGTTTAACAACAATGAAAATCCCAGGAGAAGAGTGAATAAATTGAGGAATAACATTAAACATACAAGACACCACATAAATCACATAAACCTGAGGAATTCATCAATATGAGACACTAGAACAAAGTTTAAGTAAAATTCAGAGACAATTACACATACATACATGCAATTGAAACTGTTATATTACATAGGATATTTTCAATGTGTGTTACAAGCCTTCATGTCAGGATCATAAACCAACCACTACCTGACAGTATTAAAAAGAAAAAAGTCTCCTGCAGATATAATTATTGCCCAATGAAATTCCTCCAGAATATTTTTCTACTGGCCACAGACAGAAGAAAACAAGAAAAAGATTGTTTTAAAATGGCAACTTCTCTATTTCTATCAGAATCATCCAGGCTTTCACAGGTGAAACTTCTCTTACATCTTTTTTTAATTTAAAAAAATTTATATAAAAAAAATCAACAAACCAAACTAAAAACGAAACCCCACTGGGCCAGTTAATCTTTTTTGTTCTTTTACAGAGGTTAACAATATTGACTATGGCCAGTAATATGCACTACGCATGATAAAGACCTTTCGAAATACAGAATGACCATGCAGTATTCAAAAGCCAAATACTAAAAGAAAAAAAAAGATAAAGAAACTCCATGACATCCAAATGTAGTTAGGTTAACAGAACCAAAGGAAAGGCTGCTTCCCCCCTTTTGCTAGATAAGTCACAGAAAAGAAAGAAATTAAAATCACTGCTCATTTTATTCCAATTATAAGGTAGAAAGTGTTAAATATTTTACTATCAGTAAAAAGTCCATTAAAGAAATGGAAAATGTTAAGACAGAGCTTCACTTGCTAAACACTAATTTTTGGCTCACTTCCCCAAACACACAGATTACAATTTATAGCTGCTATGAGCATTTAAAATTTATCAGAGCATGAAAAAAAATAAACTATACGCTATTTTGTCCAACTCTAGAAATCTGAACTGAAAGAAGACTGAAACCGATTGCAGCTGTAACCAAAGAGCCCACTAAATTTTAACTGACAACTTTCAGCAAAAAAAATCCTGCTAAACCCAAAATTTATTTGAAAGCATACACTTAAAACAATAGACAAACTGCATTTTTTTTTAGAGGGTTTTCTTTGAAACAGTAATTTGGATCAAATGTAAGACAGCAAACAACAAAAGATGCCATGGCGGAATTGCACACTTTCATCTATCATCTCTTCCCTGCCCTGTCATATTTTTCTTACCATCAACAGCAAGTTGAAAGATCTGTTTATGGAACATTTATTGTTATAAAAACTGAGGTGGAATACCAACTTAGTCATCAACAAAATGAAAGAGACAGAAAATACTGTTAAACACATGAAAACACAGTATTGCTAATCAATACAAATAGCAATAGATATTTACTGTAGACTATCAAAAATACAATTTTCTTTAAATTCTCTCAGAGTAACAATTAGAAGCTATGTGGAACACAAACATAGAGCTTCTCTTAGAAAGATCAGAAGGCTTTTAACTCAGTATTTAATCAATTATCTTTGTTTTCAGTTCTCAAATATAACTTTCTGCAAAGCAAAATATCCCATCCCAGGAGGTACCCTGCCCTGCTAATATCACATCGCTAATAGCACAGCACCTGTCCCAGTCTCAGAGAACAGTACTCTGCTGATAGGTGGTGATGGCACCTGCAGAGTACTTACTGAGGTGTCAGACTGGGAAATAAGATCATAAGGGAACACATTTTTGAGATTTGAAAGAAGAGAGGTTTATTTAATTGGGTTAAAGCTTTTCTTCTACAAGGTGCAGGGTATTCTAGCACTGAGAGTATCTTAAATGAAAAAAATAAAGAACCTACATAAAGTCTCAGCAAGAGTAATATTTGGGAGTAGAGAAGATTTTTATGTGAAAAGCATTTACAAGCATGTCTAAATAGTGAAGTTAATTACAAATCTCATTGTTCTCTCACTGTTGGAGTACCAGTTGTTACACTAGCAGTAAGGAATTCTAAATTTAGAACGGCAACCAGTTTCTAAATCTCAACTTACATCAGTATCTTCAAAAGTCTGAGAAACTCTGACTTCACATTCGAACAAAATGTTAAAATAGTGCATAATACTTGAACACTTTTTTGAAAGAGGAAATCAGAATATTTAGTTGTTTCAAACTGCATATATCTCTGTATAAAAATACTTCACTGTAAAAATACCCTTTAGCATCATTTTAACAACCAGAAAATTTCACCCTAAAATACTTAATGTCCACATAGCAATAGCTCTTCTAATATTTAAAAAATAGTTACACAGAACTCTCAATGCACCTAGAAATCATTTAAATCAAAAGTTAAATAATCTGGTGCAAATTCAGATGATTTTATTTTGAATGACTAGGAATACATTAACTGCAGATATTACCTTGGGGAACACCAAGCTATAGAAACTAGACAACTTCAAAGGTAGTCCATAACTCCCTCATAAAACGCAGTTTGTGTTTGTCCTCAAAAGCACGAGCTTTCTGTTCACAGCTGTTTACCTCCTGCCTCTTTGGCTTTTAAGATGGTTTAATGTCTGGTCCAGTATTTACAGGTTTTGCGTGCACTTAGTAACCCAAGAGAAAAATTTTATCTCTAATCCAGCTAGGCAGCCTTATCTAAACTCAATTAAAGCAAAAGAATCCCACAGAACCCTGAGAGCATTTCACTGGGGAAACAGCAAAACCATACAGGCTGAAGGACTCGGCATCTACATTACCAGACTGCCTGGTACAGCTCTCGGCGAACTGCCTAGGGTCGAAATAGGTATTTATTGTGCAGATACTGTATTACAGAGAAGCAAATCACATCTTCAAGTATGAAAGAATTATACTTTAGAGCATAGTCCTAATTCAAACTGGCTGCTATTTTGACTAATTTCTAAACCAGCCACAGAAATTAGTAGGCAATAAGTAGGGTTTTTTTGTGTACAGTGCACTAGCTCCCCATGTGGACACACCTGATTAGCAATACATGCAAAGTAGCTTACAGAAGTTAAAGTGATCCTCTTATTTAAAGTGGAGTACACTACTGGTCCATAAATTCACTCCTAACATGCTAACAACTTAAATTCCCATATTCAGGGTGAGGAGGTGGGGTGTTGTTTTGGTTCGAGTGGGATTGGGGGTGTTGAGTTTGGTTTTTGGATTGGTTGTTTTTTTTGTGGAATTTCTGGCTGAGTAAAGGTGCCTCCAGCAGCTCTCCACTTCCCAACAGTACCCCCTTTCAGTTGTGCTAACACAGCCATTTACATAGCCCTGCAGTTAATCTGAACTAATCCAGAATGAAAATATTCCCCATTCCACCTAATTAATCTGGACTGATTCTCCCAACTGTTTCATCATACAGTAACTTTAAAACATCACACAACAGAACTGCAGCTGATGAGAGTACAGCTCTGGTTATGTCAGCACAATCATTACTATCAAAGGGAAATCTTGTCAAACAACTGCCAAACTTCTTTCCAACATTTAAAAGCCTCTCTGGAGCAAAACAAACAACCTGGAAAAGCAATTTTTATTATAAAACCATAGCATACATGGATAAATTGATGCGACACAACCTGAAAGTTCTTTTAAAAATGCAGCACACAATTTTCTTTTGCTAAAGCGGGATGACACTGTTAGCCCCAAAAGAAACGTATTGATGCAAGGACTGCTGTTGTTACAAAGATTCAACAAATAGGCTACGGGAGAAGCAACCCACAAAACTTAAATCATAGCAAATCTGGTTGCTTTGCCTTTAAGTCTTCTAAAAAGCTTGTACTACTGACAATTTTACAGTATTTCCTCCCCATAATGAGTAGTTTTTCAGCTTCCTGGTATAGGCAATGAATATGCTTTTTCATGCTCCACCCAAAAAAAACCCCATAAAAATCTGAGTAGCTATTCATAAAACTAGCTCTCTTCTGGTTAATATCCCATAACCACATTTTTACGTACAATGTACATGTAGACAGATTATTCACTGAGAGATCAGAAGTCAAGTATTGCGAAAAGCCTCAAAGAAAGAAAACAGATACAGATGATCACATGCTGGCCTTGGAGCAAAAGACAATTAAGTGATACAGGCACACTAGACCTCTCTGTAAGCACTTACACAGCTAGATCATAATGCATTGCTTTTATGACTGGTTATTGCAGTCATACCTAAGAACTAGGCTACTGAACAGCAATAAAGAATTAAATCTCATCTCAAACAGATCCATAATACTGTACAACTTCAGGAGAAGTCTTATTTCCCATTTTGTTCAAAGTGCTGAGTCTCTGAGATCGCTAACAGTGGTAACACTGAATTCTTAAGAGTAATGTGGTACTACAACATGAACCTAGATGTCCCACACTCCCTGCTCTTTAATGACAAAGCCTAACTAACTAGGGGCTAGAGACTATTACCAAAGGAGGCTTACCCCATGGGTTTCTTGCTCACAAAACACAGGAAATACTTTTCACTATGCAGAATCAACACAACAAATACAAAAGGTAGAGTACAAAGGGTTGGAAGAAGGAATAATATCAGAAATTATGTAGTTCAGGGAGGATATAAGCACAAATAAATTACCTTTTTTCAGTTATGGATTTGCACTAACTTGATAGTTTCTAGTAACAGTACAGGGATGTGAAGCTTAATTTCTTTCACCCATCTCAACCACTGTGGCTCTACTTGCCTCTCATTTAAAGAGCAGCAGGCAAGTTCCTTGGAGTGTACTTGCATATAGTAGGTATAAATGCAACATCTTTCCTCCCTTTCTCAAAACATCTGCTACCTAATGCTTCTCTTTGTAAAACTTTTTAGAAATCGTGATATTTGAAAACTGTTCAACAAACATTTAATCAGAGCAATTATTCTTCAAAATCCAAGCTCCACTTGTGACTAATAGCTCACTTGCCTCTTGACAGGAAACACTCAACCATTCTTTTGCTGTTTTCTATTAGTTCAGTTTACAAATAGCTGAACTTGAATTTGGCATGGACCTGTGTTCTGAAAGGCTAATGCAGAATAATATCTGCTTTAAAACTAATTTAATCAACACACTAACATTCAATATACACAGAATTAAGCCAGAGGTTTAAAGACCGATGCCAGCTGTGATCAGCAGCAAAGCAGATAACATGAACAGACTTTCTCCTATACTACCACAGATATCAGACTTTGCCAGGCATTTGGTACATAACTGGGTAAGAATTTTATCAACTTAGGATTCCTCTTATCTTCAGTAAAAGGAATTTTATTTGCAAATTTTACTTTAAGCTATTAAAGCTGAGCCATATTTTTCTTATCTGGATTCCATTTTGGTTCTTTTTCAAGAAAACCAACATCAAGATAATTCAATTAACATACATATTTCAGACAACTTACGTTCAAAATTAAGGCTACTGAAATCAGAGTACACTGTTCAGTTCATAAGACTCCGAATTGTTTCTACAACTAATCACATTCCAAGTACATTAAAACCATAGATTGAACATTATCCCTTTGAGAAATACTGCAGTGTATCTAAGACCCTATGAGACTTTCCACCGATTAAAACCATTCTCGCATTGAAGACTCCTATTTAGCCACCCCAACTCCACAACTTAAAAAAACCACCCCAAAACAAAACAAAAAAAACCCTTTCTCCCAGTAAGGATAAGAAAAGTTTTAGTTGGGTGCTAGTAATAATGTTTAATGGTTCTGGCTCTTGAAGCAGTTTCTTTGGAAGTAACCAGCATTTCAGTGTTTGTTGATGTTGGGTGTTCATAAAAAGGCAATCGCCACTTTACGTAGACGTGGTTTGTAATTAAAATGGCACAAACTCTGTGCTAGTCTGTGTGACAAGTTTGGGAACAGCATATATTAAGGGATTTCACAAGTCCTACAAAAAAGCAATAGTTTTGCGAGAAGTATCTCACGCAAGGAAAAAAAATCACTTTTAATTAATAAACTTATTAATAACCTTTTCAATATTACAAACTTAAGAAAATTTAATGCAATGTGTGCATTTTTCTACAATTCAGATACAGTAAGTTTTCTTGGAAGTCACTTCCAAGAAACATACGGAGTTTAGCTTGCTACCAAAGAAACTGGCACTTTCAATATAAAAGCAAACTGGTACATTATAGAAGTGAGTAATAATCACTAGCATTAATTTTCGTCACCTTTTTGAAATGCACACTGAAAACAAGTGCTCTGCATGCTGGCAGAAGGCAAGTTGCATTATGTAATAAAAAATCTGGGAAAAACACATCAATTTTTCTGTGTTTAAGAAAAAGAAAACAAATGTTCCAGACCTTAGTATTTGCCTGTTACAAACTAGTGCCAAAATGGTAACACTGCAGTGCAGGACAAAAAAGTTGCCCTCTACTTCTCTCAACAGTGATAGTTATGGGTTGTTTTCTGATAAATACCTAGCAAAATTAAGACATACAGGGGAAGGAAAATGTCCCAGTAGAAAAGGGGGGGTGAGTTATATTCAGTAGTTTGCAATGACTTTTTAATGCCACTAAAACACTATCTCTCAGAAAAAAACCAAATAAACGAAAGTCTGGGAGGAAAAGATAGCTGTTCTGTACTTTGAGATTTACCATGTTAGAAACACAAGCACACAATACTTCACTACTAGTTTTTTGGAGGTTCTCTTGGAAGTCCCAGTAACAAACTTTACTTGCATCTTACCTCAAGTTCAAGGCAACTAATACTTTGCTCTTGCCTCTCTCAAAAGCAGCACCAATGAAAATCAAAAGAATGCAACAGTGTTGTGTTCCTCACTGTACAAGCCCTTTTTGGGAAGCTAGCTTATCCCATATGGTGGTAGTAAACAGACAAACAGACTTTCAATTGCTGTTCAAGAAAGAGTACCTCTCATAATCTGGAAAAAGGCAGCAAAAAGCCACATCGACTTCACACGTGGACTTAGCCGCCACTCTCATCCAGCTGGAAAGACACTTCAAAATAGCCCTGCCCTTAATAACGCTGCTGTTCACGTGACTGAGAAAAGACTGGTTGACTCAAGGACATTAACCTTGCACTTCTTTTGTCTTCTGTGAAGGAAGGTGTCTTACTCCAGAAATCATACTTTAATACTCTATACACTCCTCAGTAACAGGACCTTTGTTATGACACTGGAGTTTCCAAGTCTCATTAGTTCTCTTCGCCCACACCTTGCAATGTTTGCTTCATCTTTTCCTTACTTTCAGGTCCCCTTTATAGTGCAGAGAAATGTTTCTACGCTGTTGGTTCACTATACTTTTTTTTAGTATGAGATTTATCTTGTTCTCTGCAGGCAATACCATACTTTCAGAAAGGATGTGCAGTCATTTGATTAGAACAGCACATTGTACAAGATGTGGACAGAGGCACAAAAGGTGACTACAAGCATTTTTCCCCAACACGAAGCACTAAATCTCAGGAGTATTGTGAGAGGATACATCAAAGTTATTATGAGGTTCAAGTCATTTTAGCTTATACCAAGAACTACAATGAACCTGATCATTTAGCTCTTTTTTTCAGTGTGAATGCTATCTTAACAGCAGTATTCTTTTTTCAGCCTCATTTTATCACATAACTATTACTTGTTATAAAGTGCTTTAATTTGTGACATTTCTCAAGAGTATAATTACCCAGTTAAAATAAAAACAAGGTAAAATTTAAACAAAAAAGAAGCTATCCAGATTCAAGCCCTCCTAAGTTATGTGGGAAACTACTGCAATGGTAGTATCATAATTGGTGTAATTTACTATTACAATTAATAGATGTTTGCATACACAGTATCTTGCTCCATATTTAACTGTTGCCACCCACAACCCTTGAATTTACCAGGACTGTTCAACAGCTGACACCAAAGCGTGGTGAACAGAAACATAATACTTCCAAGTCAACTTGAGCCTCCTCAGTTCTTAAACAGAAAGCCAGTAAAGGAAGTCTGAAGTAGTTTATCTTGCACTGAAAAAAGCAGTAGGTCATGTTTCCAAATTATTCTGGCTAGAATTTGTTAGGAAAACAGAATTTGAAGAATCTTTTTCTAAAAACCACAATAAAAAGTAATTTTATCTGATTGTGTTACCAAATTTCAGGCAAATCTTCAAAGATTTTACTTGGTAGGTCAGCTTTGATACCTACACTTAGGTAAGACTGAACACCTAAATTTCATCTTTTATATTATTTTTTAAGAAAAAACAAGGTTACCTTTTTATTCCCCACCTCAGTTGCCCAAAGGGGACTCCCTCCTCACCCGCAAACAAAACCACAGTATGCCATGTTCTCACTACTGTGGAATATTGCTTACATTCAAGATCAGAAACGCACTCCAGTCCCGATCTGAAAGTCTTTCCCAACCCTATCTCCCTTTTAACAAGAGAATGTCACCACATTCAACTTTAAGAACAGGGCTTTTCACCAGGGTCTAGGATAAGGCCAAATTCATCTCCAGTTGTCATCAGAACCAGGATATGAATTAAGCCTCCAAAAACGTATTAGTTGAGTAATACACACAGTTCTCTTAAAGGTTCCTCTCCCTCCCCCTCAGCTACAAGAATGGATTTATAAAAAGAGAAGCTCTACAGGCACAACAGGTTGGACATAATGAAGCACTGCTTCTATAGTCCTCTAGATACCAACTTGAAAGGATGCTTTGCTAGTAGTAATGATTGGAGAACTCTTCTCCAGAGACCAAAGAAAAAGTAATTCAATTTCAGTTGGTGAAAACTAGTATCTAGGAATGGCTGTTTTATGGACATTCTTCTTAGCTTCATATTACAGAAATTAATCAAGACTGTATCAATTCAAGAAAATCTTATTACCAAAAAACAAAGAACTTCCTAGTGTTACTCACAATGAACTCCCCAAGATTTCTGATTAACAGAAAAAGCAAACAGACAGCAGGCTATTTTTAACATTTGTTGTATCTTTCCTTACTGCTCCATAAACAACAGACAAGGGGGGAAAATTTGAGGCATCTTCTAAAATACAGAGTTCAGGAATACAGGTTCAGAAAACTCCCAGATTTTTTTTTAAAAGATAGCTATTATTACCCAAGAAATGCAGTATTTCAAGTTAAGCCTGTGCAACCTTATTTCTTGCCTATTATTATTATACACCTTAAAAAAGGGTGCTTTCCAATACAGACGAGAGGGAGAGAATGAGACTCAGATAAAGCACAGAAAAGCAGGCAAAGATTTATCCAACTTCATTCCAGAAGCAAAAGAATGGATGATATTCCAGAAAAAAAAAATTAACAAGTTTTAAATCTCCCACACTCCCACCTTTCACTAACAAGAGGAAAAACAGAGTACTGCTGTAGCAGCTAACAGCCACACCACTAGAGATCTCAGTTGAGAACAAAAAAATAAATCTAAGATTATCTATGAGGCAGGCCAGACGATCTGTACAGTGCACATTTAATTCAGAGTAACAGTTTTTAGTTAGACAAGTCAGATTTTGAGCAAAACCTAAGCAGTGAGATTACTCCAAATACAGCATGAACAGACACTGTATCATGTATTCACCGTACAGTACATCAGAGTCTAAATGTTTGGTTGTTACCTCAAACACTTGTTTGGTTCTGGGGGTTTTTCCCCCCCTACAGAAACCCAAATGACATCTATTCCCTATTTTTCCACTATTTGCTACTTACTGCTGGTAGTAGGGACTGCATGTTCTGGTTGGAGTCAGCTATTGTGGCTAGGTAAACCAAGTTCGTATGCAGCATCTGCTGGTATCTATCAAGATAAAGAAAAGCGAAACAGATCTTCAGTCACAAATACAGTAACATCACAATTTAGTTTAATTCTACACATGTAAAGAAAGTTACTTATGTAAAACAAGATTCAAGAGGCTTAGAAGAGTGCCATTATTAGGAATCCTAAGCCTTTTTCCCCCCTCACACTTATCTATTACCCAATCTTTCCCCATGTGTCCATCAAATCTGTGCCTTTATCTTCTGTACAACTTCTGTCTTGCTACGACAAATCTAAAGCTGCGCAACACTGCTCTCCCCTATTTCACTTCCTGCCCCAAATAAGTCACCAAAAGACATACAGAGCATGTGTGGCTGGCTGGTGTAATTTCCATCACAAACACTAGGGAAAGAGAGCTCCTTCTATTATGTCCCCAAATACAAAATACCATAAATACATGTGAATTGTGACCCAAAACAGTGTAAACATTTAACCAAGACCCTGAGCTTTGGAAGTTTGCTATGGAATGGTTTGTCTGCTACAGAACCACATTCCAGAGTCTCAACACCTAGCCCACAGTCACAAAGATAACCTTGAAAGCAGGAACAGATTATGAATACATAACTACAGGCTTGTAAAGAGCTTAATACAGTAACTATGCTACCATAAATGCATACCCCTAAAGCAAGAATACCTGCTATTTTTGACCCTCCTCCTCCTCCCATACTACCAGCTCTCTTAGTAAGGGACTTGAGCCATACTGTGATGTCCCATCTGCCACGTGACTCCTTATTTGTCTGGTTACAAGGGTACCATGATCATCACATGCCAGAAAAGAGTAACGAGAAGATAATACTCCTTAATACTTCACTCCTTCCACAGTTCTTGGATCACTCTGATCACTCTTCAGAGACCCCACCAGACAGGAAGTCCACATGGGATATTCTGGCAAGCCAAACTTTTAGAACAAGCCTGTTTGTTCCTGGGCAAGTGGCAAGCAGGTAGTTTTCAAACATGCTGTCAGAAAGAAGAAAGGTCCACTCCTACATGATTTTGAAAGGTGTGAGAAGAAAACTACCTCTTTCCCAAGGTATAATCATGATGCAGAGGAAAAAATGTTGGTTATACAGTCTCTATTTTTACAAGCGTCATCATCATGGTATCACCTTACAGTAGGCAAGTTGTACCATTTCAGTGACAGAAGTGATAGTCATATGGCAAAGAAAAAAACCCATAAACTGTAAGTGCAGTATCTGTAGCAACACTTTTCTGTTCTTCACAGCACAGTTCTCCTACAAGGTAAGCTAAACCAGGTGCTCTAGATGGAAATTCACCCAGTCCACAGTAGATTTGGATTAATGTCTTACTGAGAGCATTCAGACGTCTTTCCTTTGTTCTGATAGTCCATTATACACTGAATAAGATGGTTATTTTCATCCAGCATCTGAAACGATAAAGAAGTTTGGAGTAAGTTTCATGTTCTCTGTGGAAAGAAACTGAAGGTAAGTTTGAGTCTTGCTCCTCTTCTCAGAGTTTTTAAAAACCAACAACAAAAGAGTGGCAGTATTCCAGAAGGTTCTACTTTAACCAGTTATTCACGGAACATTCTTCTGCTCCCGTTTCCCCCCTCCAACTAGTTTTACAGCTTTCTGTTTAAGGGTTTCATATCACTATTAAAGCCACATTCATGAAGCCTCCCAAATACCTATGCTTGTTCTGCGCCAAGGTCTTAGGAAGTTTTCAAAGTTTTGCATTTCTTCATTTGATCTCTACCAAAAATTTTACTTAAAAATTTATGACCCAAGTTTCCCTTCCCCTTCTAAAGCCTGCAACTATTCATAAATTTAATAGTAAAAGGCATTGAGATTGTTATTGATAGAAGCTAAGCTTACCAGACAGGTTTGTTTTAAGGAAATGCACTGGAAAGCTAGGCCATATTTACATCAAGAACCTCTAATTAAACTGCATTTTATAAATATTCTGTATAACGGGCAAAATAGATGTGTCAATTAATATTCCGACAAAAGAGGAAGCAGTCTTAAAATCACAGGGAAAAGCACATTTCATGGCTTTCTACAAAATGCTCACAAATTCAAGGTGTTCCAAACTCCATAAACAGGAAAAAAAATAAAGCCTGGTTTCCTTGAGCTGCATATCCCCCACACTTGTGTTTTTTTAACCACTCTTCCCACACTCCGATCACACAGGAGGCAGCAGAACCACAGCTAACCTGAGCTACCAGCAAAGTTACCCAAGTCAACTGAACTAAATGGAAAATTTACTGCCAAATGGAAAATTCTGCATTGATTTACCTCTCTTCTTCCTCTCAGTGGAAAACTAGTTTAGATCCCTTTACCCAGCTGCTGAATTTCACAAAACTAATAGGATCTTAACCACCTCTGAATCAGGCTCTTTCCTTCTTCCACATATGGCTGAGACTAGCAACAATGTTCATCATGCTTCTACAAGGAAAGCACCAACAGTGTCATTGCATCACCTTCATTTCCCTAGGAATCCAAACTAAACAAATTCTAAAGAGGAGTGGGGGGGAAAGTAGTGACTATTTTTTTTATTTTATTTTAGTCTGACTAATCCGTCTCTACTGTGAAAAGGGTATAGAATCAGGAACAGCACACAGTCCACTCATGACTCCTATCCATGGCCAAGCAGCCAAGTCCTCCTGAAGTCAAACCAGTAATTCATCAGAACTGACTAGAACAATCCCCGAACAATTATTTTGGCTGAAACTACTGGATCTCGAAACACTGTCACTAAGCACTAAACAGAGGCAGAACTGCAGTATTCTGAGTTACTGTCTTAGCCACAGAAACTAGGCAGAACTGTAGGTGCATGCTCTGAAAAGGATCACAAACACACTGCTAGACAAACACATTTCACACGTACTGACATGAAGTTGTATAAAAATCACAGTGGCCATTTTCACCAGAAACACATAAGAAAAAATGAACTAATACCTTTGATACCAAAGTCTAATACAGCACTTGCATATGAAGCCTCGAATCAAGGTTCTCCTCAGAATGTCTCCCACCTTCCAATGGAAGGCAGCAGACACTTCAGGCTTAGCAGACAGGTGGACCTTGAAACTGGTAATTACATGGTTACATTCTTCACTGTAACCACGCAAGCTGGACCTCTGGGGGGTGGGAGGAAAGGAACGCTATGGGCAAGAGAAAAGCAAAGAAGAGGGAATACCACTGTCCCCTAGACAGGGCTGCAGGTGATGGTTTATATAAATTTGATTGAGCAGCTACTGATAGAAAACTGAAACAGTTCTTTGAACAAGTTATAAACACCTACCATCAAAAGAGAATTTGGTTTCCAGGTGGATGAAGACACCTCCAGGGCTTCTGACAGCTTACATACGTTACAAAGGATTCTTCAGCTTTAGCTATACTAGGATTTTGCCGGCACACCCCCACCAAATTAACGGCTTGTCTATATATAGCACTAGAAAAGTTTAATTGTCTGCGTTCTCCATATGTACCCCAGTGACCTGAAGTCTCCACTGACTAACTTTAGGCAGCTTTCCACCCAGTGGGTATGTATTTTTCCACCTACACTTCTCAAGCACTGACTTCTGCTGCAGTACCCCATAGGTCTCCATTACAACTTTGGGGCTCTGCAACACCTACCTTGTTGAGATGAATTCTCTACTATATCAGGTTAGCTGTATCTACCCAAAAGGCTTCTAGACACGGAGCCTGAAATCTGTTTTGATTCATGGCTATTTACCCTGATAACTGTGCAAATCTTAAGTTTTTAAACACCACCAAGTTACCAGTGAACCTGAACATGCACCTTTGCTTCTGCCGTTGATGATCAGAAATCCTACATACGCTTTTCTTGGGATTGCTTCAGCGAGTCAACTTGCTCCCTCCCACAACAGCTTAAATGGAGTCGTCCGGAGCAGCTGTCATTGGCTCCGACCATAACGTTCTACTTTAAAAACATTTCAGGTTTAGGGGGGGAGCCTTACTACTTGGCCGACCGAGTCTGGGAGCTGTAGTCGCGGCTCACGCTGCGGAGGCAGGGCCCCACATACAGGGTTTAGCGAGAACCCGACTCAAGCCCGACTTTCAGGCACCCCTCACAGCACGGAGTTACTCGTCTCCTCCGTCTCCCCGCGGGGCCAGGCCGAGTCCTTACGGGTTAAGTCACGGCCGCGGCCCCGGGAGCGCTCAGTACAGCCGGGGCGAGGGGAGCCCTGGGACACTGGCCGCCCCCACCCCCGCGGCCCGACGCGAACGGCGCTGCCCGACCCCGGGACCCCCGAACAAGTGCCGAAGTGCAGAGAGGCAGCGCCCTGCCGGCCGCCCTCGCCAGGCCGTGTCCCGAGCGCGACGAGCGCGGCCCGGCCGCCCCCCCCCGCCAGGGCCTGGGCCCTCCGGGGCACCGCCACCCCTTCCCCGCGCGGCCCGACGGCAGGAAACAGCTGCAGCCCCCGGGGCCGGGCCCGGACCCTCCTCCCTCTCCTCTCCCCCTCACCTTCTGGATGGCGGCCGGCGTGATCTCGCCCTTCCCCCGCTGCCTCGGGGCCGCGAACGCCACCGACATGTCGGGCCGCTACCAGGAGGGTCCGCCCCCGCCGCCCGCTCACGCGCCCCGCGGAACCAGCAGCGGCGGGAGGCAGCAGCGATCCGGGAAGAACGTTGCGCGCGGAGGGCGGGGACGGGTACCCTGTGGGACGGCCCATCCCCGTCCCGCCGGGGAAGGGTTAAGGAGAACCGGCGGCTCCTCCCCCTTTCTCGCGGCGCGGGGGAGCCCCGATGAGGCCGCGGCCGCTTCCCACCGCTCCGCTAAAACAACGGGACCGAGAGTCGGCGCTGCGTCGTTTGAACACGACCTTCCCTTATCACGCGTCCTTCTCGGCGACCCCTTTCCCTTCGCGGCGTTGGTACGTTCCTGCCGAACGCGCCTCAGAGCCGGACGGGCAGCGAAGTGGTACGGCCGGCGGGGGGATGGGAGCGCTGTGGTGCGCACGTTACGGGGGACGCGCTCTGGCTGTGCCGCGCGGCGCGCTCTCCTCCCCCCTCTGCTCGCTGCCGCAGTTGGTTGCAGCCGGGCAGCGCGCTTCGGCGGGTGTGCGGGGCGGGGGGAGGCACCTCCGCGAAGCGCCGGGAGGGCCTGGCGGCGGCTTGCGCTCCCCCGGCGGGGCCGCGGGGGTTCGGCGTGGCAACACGGGGCTTGTCCGTGAGGGGAGCTGGCGGTGGCGGGCCCGCTGCAAACCGTCGTGATGCTTTCGCCGTCTGCGGTGCCGCGCTGCCAGCGCCGGCAGGTGGGTGGAAAGACGCCGTGAGGAAAAAAAGCTGAAGGGGAGCGGCCGTCCGACCCCCGCTGGCTGGCGTGGGGCGGCTCTCCCGGCTGACCTCGGCGGCCGCTGTTTCCCTGTCGTGAGGGTGAAGAGGAGCAAAGAGAAGGAGTTACTGCTGCCACTTCAAATAAATTATAGACGCTGAAAGTGCTAAAAGCAACCTGGGGTTTTTTTCAGTGCGGCCGCTGGTGGCACCACGGTGTCACCACCGATCCTCATGTACACGTTTGCAAAGTCTTAAGACTATTCTTTGCAAGGATGAGAGCTTTAAAGAATACTAATGGTACAGTAACGTTGAAAATCCCCAACTAAAGCTTTTTAAACCTGCTTCCCCGCCCGCCCCCCCCCCCCCCCCGGGCATATCACCTGCTCAGCATGGGTGCTTCTCAGTGCCGCGCTACAGGCTGTGAGTCCTGTCTCCTTTCAAAGCTGCGGCCTTCTATAAAATGGTATCTTGCAGTTGGTAGGGGCATGTGCTGCTCTGGCTGATGGGACACATTACTTGGTGACACACCACCGCACCACAAAACGTGAATCCTGCTCCTTACTGGGTGCATTGCTTGCTCTCTTTCTCAGCTGTTGCTGGCTAAAGTCCCCGGCTCTTCCCTCAAACCCTGACCCTTTTGGTTACAGCTCGTATTTGTCACTGGCATCCATGGCCACCCTGTGACTTGTACAGCTGCTTCCTTACTGGCATGGCATCTCCTCAGACTGTTTCTAGGCTGGCTCCTTTCCCCAGCCTCATGAAGATTACTCTTTCTGGCTCTGCTATGCTAGGATCTACTGTGACTGCCCATCACCCCATGCTTTTTTTCCCACGACAACCAGTTCCCAGGCTGCTGGCTCCAAGCTGTTCTTGCTTTCCTACAGCATCACCCTGTCCAAGGGCCTGCCACCTGGGCCCGATGCTCTCTTTTTACCAGAATGGCACTGCTCCTGCCCTGTCTCTTCAGATCACATAGGACCTTGAGCTGATGTGATGCTAATCGGGTTTGCTCTCCTTTCCAGAAAATGTCTCTGGCCCAGTCTTTGCACTGTAGGTCATGCTAAGGAGGAGGAGTGATGCCAGCATATCCATTAGGCCGTTTGTGTTTCTAACTGTTCATCACCATGGTATCTGGGTCCATTTTTTGACTAGTAGGTTGTTTTTTTTCTGTCTCCCACATACTTTATCATCATTGCCATCATACTTAGAGGAAACCAAAAGCAAAAAAAGGGTTGAAGAAACCTGGTTTTTCTCAAGTTGATACATTTCATGGTGATGCATTGTTCTTACTGTATGGTCTTGGAGTGAACTTGTAGAATAACTGTTATAATAGTTCTGTGCTCAGTTTGATGCTTTTTCTAGTTACTACAAATGACAGCAAAGAATCCTGGGAATGAAGTATGCAAGACAGATGTGGCCAAATGAGCATGTAATCAGGAGAAACCATCTAGCCAGTTGCAAATAGAATTATGAGGACTTTTTTTCTTTAGCAGAAGTATAGTATATACTTGGCCCTAGAGAACTGGTGAGGTGTCTGAAAATGTCTAAGGCTGCAGGCATCTTCAGCAGCTGGAGAGCAAACGTTCTCATGAAATGCTCTGGGAATTCCGCAAAATGTTTTTCTCTTTCCACAGGTATAACTTATCTTGTTCTCATCCTCTGGTTACCCAACCACTATTTATAAAACATTTCACGCTGGGGAATCTTGGTAATCACAGAGTTTGAGACAATACAGGTTAGACGTCAGCCGCATAAATACTGCTTTTAAGATCTGAAAGTTTTATCATATTCTCCCACATTTTCAGGTTTGTTTCGAGTAGAAGAAAAAAACATAGGCTTGCGGGATGCCACATGTGAGTAACCTTGAAATGAAAGGAATAAGTTCCCATTGTATTTCCCCAAATGGTCCAAATTAAATATGTGAAATTTTTTAGTACATTCCTATTTCCACGTGAAATGCAGGAGAACAGTGTTTGAAATTCAGCTGTATCAGTTTTTAGAGGAAGATATGAGATCATTCATCCATAGTAACTAAAACCATCTCTGCCTAATTTTGTCTGACGATTAAATTAAATCCATTTATTCCCTTTTGTGATGATTTTTCATTCATATGTTTAAAATTTTGGACTTCCACTTTCAGAAACAGCAACAGATGTAAAGAAACATTGAAAAAAGAGTCCTCAGCTCCATTTTTTTTTACCGTGCAAAGAGAAAATCACACTCAAAATCAACGTTTAAATAATGGCACAGATGCATACAAGCAGGGAAATAGATAGCTACAATGGAAATGTGCCACATGTCTCAGAACACATAACCACAACAGGGTGTCTCTTTTATGACTTTCTTAATGCACTGCAATATGCCTAGATATCAAAGGACATATGGTATATTTTCCCTTTAATTGCACATTTCTTTGCTCTTGTGAGTTACTCACAACCTTAACATTATTTAATTGTAATTTAGATGCATAAATCTAGACCACCATCAAGAGTTTCAAATGCAAATATGTTTCAACCAGATCTTTCTTCTGTGTTCCAACTTCTGTCAGTGTAGTGTCTTTTTTGTTGATGTGCGTTTGAGTGTGTCATATTTTTTGAAGAGAAAGGAACACAGACAGAGGAGGATGGGTCCTTTTCTGAAAGATTTTTTCCCATGTTTCCAACTTATACTTGTCAGTAACAAGTAGTGGATAGAGATATAGTTCCTGAGACCAGGGTCTGGAAAGCATTAGCATGTAGCTCCTAGAGAATGAGTTTGAAATGAACTGCTAACAGTACAGTGATTTTAGTCTTCTCAGCATTGTGTCAAAATTCCTCATTGCAGAGGAACTCCTTTAGTTTTGGAGAAACCTGTAGTATTTGCAGTGGTCATGTCTTCCGGCAATTCTGAGAAAAAATGGTAAGCAATCTTCATTTTTATTACCGGAGTTTCCACAAATTCTCTGGAGTAGGAGAGAAAAGTAAGAGAAGGAACCCACAGACATTCCCAACCACAAGCAGGAAAATACAGAATGCTGATTCATTAAAACTTTCAAATTTACATTTAAAAGTAAAATTTCAAACTTCGCATCTATGAAGCTATATTTACAGGAAAGAGGATAGCAACAGATTTTATGGTAGCACCATTGGCTTAAACCTACTTGACTAGAGGTTTCAGTATGAAAGTTAAGAATGATTCCTGAGAGTTAGACATTTCTCAGACAAAGCCTTCAACATGCTGGTGAACACCTCATTTTGTGCATTCACTTCAAATTGACAAAAAAAAACCCACAACCCCACTTTCTTTACTATAAGAAGTATGATAGGTCAGGATCTACTGCTAACAGGATGACAGAGTGAATCTGAGCCTCTTTTTCAGGGAAGACTGTTTTCATCTTGCTATTTATAAAAAAAAGGGGGGGGGGGGGGGTGTTTATGCATGTGTTCTGTAACATCAGCAATACAATCGGGGGTAACAGAGCAGATCCCGTAGAAGGAGTGTCTTTCAGTAGATGAAAAAGGAAGATGACAAAAGCCAGAAATGATGTGTTTTGTTCAGTATTTCTTCACCAACTGAACTTGGTGTGATCTCATAACTTTTGTGGGATTTACTGTGTGCCCAGTCTCCATGTTAATTCATCTTTGTGCAAAATGGAGCTTGCACCTAAGATCTGCCTATATAAATGGTTGAATCTTAAAAATGGTTCCAAGTCTGTTTATTTAAAAAACAGTAACCTGTTATCAAAATACACAACAATATCGAAGTGTTTTTAGGGTAAACGGTGCTTTTTGCTTCCTAAAAGGGATCACACTAGCATGATAAATTTTTTTCTTGAATTTATGCTGTCAGCTTCTTGTCTGCTTTTTTTTCCAATTTTGTCATTTATATTCTGTACTGGCTATTGTATGGGAAATTATTAAGAAGTAGCACCTAAAATACAAGCCCGTATGTTCTGGTATAAAGTGAAGTACCCAAACAGCACTGCCCACTACAAGGATATTGGTGGCTCTGCCATATTCCAGAGGGGTAATAACAAACCCAGATAAAAATCATACTCTGCAAATATAAATATTTAGAATAAAGAAATTCATAGCAGGTTCAGCACTTTGCACTAATGGGAGTAAGTGCAACAGCTGCAGTAAGAAAATCTTTCTGTGTCCTGATTTTATTTTTCAAAAGGGAATCTCCAGCTACTAGGAACGTATGCTATAAATAAAGAATAGCAGAACATCTAATCTAATCTTCCTTGGAGCTGAAAATTCTTGAAGAATTCTTAGAGGTTGATGTTTTATTTTAGGACACAGAAGCAAAGCAAGCAAAGTACTGTAGTTCACTAACTTCCTCATTTTTTGAATTTTGAAAACAAAGCAGAAAAGATAAACACGATAAGGCACTGCCAAGCAGTGCTGAAGAAAAGATAGTAATAATCTTGATGATCACTGAACATTCAGGTCTGTTAAAAGGCAACACTTTTGCAATGGAAGGGTATATACTATTCTTCTGGAGATGCTTCTGAGGACTTTCACTTCTGCATCATTTGCATCATCTTCAACTTCTGCCTTCTGAAGACTCATGACCTTCAGTCATGAGGACGTGGTGGGAAGGTTGAGCTCCAGGAGAAGCAGGGAGCACACACAAATTCACTTTAATTACAATGTGCATAGTTGGTATTTGCAAGGTAGGAACTATAAGCCTGGGTCTTCCCCTGTCTTAAAATGAGGGCAACAAGCAATGCATTCTAGAAATAGGTAGAACTGCCTTTGAATTACCCTACAAAGAGGAATTGACTGTAATTTTCTCTAAGCAACATAGGAAAACAGGAAAAAAACCCAGTAACTGTTGATTTCTAGTATTTATTTTGCTTTAAGGATGTAGCAATGCTTTTAACCACTTCCCATCTTTTCCCTTTATTCAGCATGAAAGTTTAAAGCATGACTCTCATCTAAAAAGATACTCTAGAATAGTATTGCAGTGTTACCCCATAACTGCTATATATTCTTTTGCAAGTAAAATAGCAATGTATCTTAATTATTAAGTCAGTCTGAAAATCAAGTTGAGTTTGCTCTGGATGCCAGTCAGAAAAATTATAAGTCAAAAGACTAATTAGAAGCCTTGCTGATGGGAATGTGGGCCATGATAATGCCTATGCCTCTCTTGTATTGATTGTATAGGAATAAAAGAGGAGTCTTTTGTTCAATAACATAATCTACACTTTATTATTAAATACTACTAGTCTTCTGATAATGATAATATGTGATTTTGCATAACTTTCTAGATACAGTCACAGTTCAGCTATTAGTGTGTATGTATTTTTGCAGGAATAAGGTACTGTTGCCTCAAATAAATTCATTATGCCATTTTCTAAATGCTACATTCTTAGTTATTCCAAGTGGGCCTTTGATTCGGCCATACATGATGCATCATTTTATGCTGCTGATTTAGTTATTGGGAATAATTCAGTTTGGAATGATTCTGTTTTGTAGTACTCAGGGTTTATGTATTTATTGAAAATACTAAGTATAGATTTTATTTTTCATTGATGTTTGACTTTCCCAGACTTCCTCATAATGTTTAGTCAGCATCAGCTTTAAAAGTTGATTAGACACTGGCATGGACAAGGAGTTATAACCCATGAATGAAGAACAGAGGTAATTTTGCTCTCTGAGGATAGGAAACAAAAAAATTAAATTCATCAGAAATTATGACAAGGAGAGCCAAGTGGAAGAGGTAGTGGTCAGGTCCGGTGAAGAGAAGCAGATTAAACCTCCTGTGTTTATTCATATTTATTGGTTCATATCCATTTTTTGGTAAGCAAAGCAATAGATTGGAATAGAATAGAACAGAGGACAAAACTTGTAATGGATTGAAAATATAACAAGAAGTTGCCTATGAAAACTTTTGCTGGCCTATCTAAAATAGAAGTTGTATGACCTCTACAACAAGTAGAATTGATGGCTAGATTGTATGTACCTGTTGGTTTGGAAAAGAGCAAACATTTTATAGCAGAAGTATGAAACTGTAGCTGTTATTCTTCCTAAACACCTGAAGATATCAGCTTATGTCTTTTAAAATAATATACATTTTTCTAGATTCATACATGTAATATTTTACCCTGTGTGTATTTTACATAAAACAATCACAGAAACTGAAAAGTTTGGTGGTGGCCGTGATGTAGCAAAACTTTGGATTTAGGTAGGTGATGGGAATATTTATCACAAGGAAGTACTGTAAAAAAGGGATAAGTTTTGTATGTAGTGTAGCAAAAGAGCTTTTCTTTCTTGAGTTCTGGATAAGAAGATAAATTTCTGTGAAGAAAGAACTAATGTTTTCCTGTAAGCTGTCTTTTGCATCAATGCATTAGAGTTCATAGGAGAGCACCTTTGAGGAAGACTGAGAAAACAGAGGATGCTTATGTGCAATTTCAGTCATGCTTGAGACTTTCAGCTTAGAATCCTAGTTTATTTATCACTAATCATATCTCTCATTTATTTTCTTCAGCCCATTGTCAGACCTGACACGGTGCTGGTCAGTTTTTCTTTCCTTTTCAGCATTCATTGATTTGTGTCTTCTAAGAAAAAGGTTTTATGACAGGAAATGCTGAGGTTTAAACCAACTGAGAAAGAAATAAAGTTCTTACTTGCTCTTGAGATGTGGATCCTAACATCCTTCCCATTAGTCTGTCTTAGAAGTTTTCAAAGCAGCACTCTTCATCTTTCTATGAGGAGCTTCTCATAAATGTCTGTGGTACGTCATTGTCTTTCAAAACTCTTCCCCACCAAAATACCTATGAAACTGGTGACACCATTTAAGTTACAGTCTAGCTTTGTCTTCTAGCTAAGTAAATCTTACAACTGGCTATTACCAAAAGCCACGTTTTTCCTTCAGCTCCCTCTGTACTCATTTGTGGCCACGTGCTCCCACCCTGTCTCCTGTGCCATCACTTTTACTCATTTGATCTTGTAGTGAGATGTTTATAAGAAGGTAAATTAGCAGGAAACCAATTGCTTTTCTTTAAAAGCACTTTTCTGCCTGTTGCATTTCACAGATCGAGAGCAGATGAGTTTCAATGTCAAAGCAAGGGAAGTCGATTCCTGGGCCAGAAGAGTAAAGCAGCGTTACCCTTCTTTGTCAGCAGTTAGCTTTTAGATCAGCTTAGCCATGATTGCACTTACAAACAGCAGGTGTACTGAGAATACTGCTTATCATATTGATCTGTGTTGTCCTGCTATCTCCCTGGGTTCTTCCATCTGTAACCACCTTGCTTTCTACTTTGGTTGTAAGCCCTTTTTTCATGGGCTGCCTCCCTGTACTGCATTTGTAAACCACAATTTTTGCAACTTGGAAACTTTTTGCTGTGACACTTACTGCAACTTACCATTTTTCCTCCCTAACAGATGTCAGACATTATTATTCATTGTTCAGGAAGGATGGCACAACCTCCACATAACTCTCTGACAATGTTCTTGTGAAAAGACTTAGTATGACATCTCCTCTGCATAATGTAAATAACGTTAGTGTTGGAGACAAGAACAATTTCTTTATTGTCTTCTAACAGGCTGGAATTTGAGTGCTGGATACAGCTGTGTTGGGTACACAAAAAAGTCTGTCACCAAGCTTCAATAGGAAAGAACTGTGAGGAAAATTTATGCACTGGGTGACCACATCTCTTTGGCTTTTGCAGGTATTGTTCCTGGCATTACTGCTCCACAATACATTCTGTAGGAGATATGTGGTACATAAAAGACCTTTAAAGACTGGATTTATAAAAAAAACATTGTGAAGGTGGACACTGTGGTTTGGGAGATTGCTACGAGGATATGAAAGCTTGGGTTCCTGCAGCACTGATTTGAATATAGCTGAAGGATTCTTACGGGGCCAGTGGGAATTATTTTGAGTTTTTGAACTTACTGGTCCCCTTTGTTTTTTTAATCATCTTACATGGGTCTGTCTGCACGTCATCATCAGGGACAAGCAGAAGCTTCTCTGTACTGGTTTCAATGGCAGTAGGCAGACTGAAGGAACAAGAAAGGTAAACTTAGAGATCAAATTCAGCAAAACAAACCAGGATGAAATTGGAAATATTCCTGGAGAGTTGGAAGGCAACTTTGGGCTTGAATCTGTGCTGCTGTCCTCTTCCTCTGCCCTAGAAGCTACCTCTTGACATACCTAAGACAAAGGTCTTACTCAGACTGTGCTTTTCCATTGTCACTTTTGTGCTGGCTTTGCTGCCTGGCTGGGGCATGGTCAGCCAGGCTGGAAGCCTGCCCAGCAGAAGGAAGCCAAGAAGGTTTCCTGCAGTGTCTCACCCAGGCTAGGTGAAAGCCAGCAGAGGCTTAGGGGAAGGGGGAGCAATTCGCAGAGGAAAGCCACGGTAGCGCTGACTTAGGTCAGTCTAAACTCCCATGTGTGCTCCTGGGTGGTGGCACTTCTTCCTCCTGTCTCTGCTCTACCCCAAGCACTGTCATCTCCTCCCTGGTGCCTTTCTGATGATGCTTTGACCCCTTGTGAGTTAACTCACTAACCTCACAGAAAAAAAAAAAAAATCTTCATTTGCTTGTTGAATTGTTTTGATGTGCAATTGTATAAATCCCATAACTCTGTGAGGGAAAGGGGGAGTGAAGGAATAAGCTGGAGGAGGAGACAGAACTGTCCTTTTTTCATGGTCATGTCAAACCATTATTACCACCCACTGAGGGTGTAATTGGATGTTATGCCTAACTGAACGTGCATGCAAGCTGATACTGAAGAAAATAGTCCTAAACTCACTAATCTGATGCAAAGTGAATTTTTTTTTGGTGAGTTGCCACAAAAATGTATGATTGATAAACCCAATTCAGGGGGGGCTGCAGTAATGTCTATGTGGAAATGTTTGGGAAGAACAGAAATGCTGTTTTTTGTGGCAATCTCCATTTGGGTCGTGATGATTGGATGTGAAACTGTCCTCTTTGTATGCTTTGGAAGGGATGGAAACAAAACTCAGCTTGTAAAAAAAAATTTCATTCTGAGTTGGGTCAAGACACTGATCTAACTTAACAGCTGCAGAACAACTCATCCTAACACAGGGAGAAAATAAGGTGCAGTGAGGGACAGGAGATGGGGGAATCTCTTTCGATAGCAGTGTGCTCTTAGATTGGCTGATCCTGAACATGGAGCTGCTCCTCAGGAAGGGAATTCCAAGTGATAGAAGAATTTCTCAGCTTTTTGTAGTAAACAGCTCACCAAAATGATCCAACTTTGAAAAAAAAAAATTAAAAAATATCTTTTGCTTTTGGAAGCTGAGTGTTTTCACTGGCCTCACAAGCCGGTGAATTTGTGGGAGAATGGGAGAATAAAGAACTATGCCAGTGAGTAAATAACTGACTAGGAAGTTGGGAAATCATGAACCTACTCAACTGGCTTTTCCATCAGGAAAGTTATAGTGTGAAACTGTGGTTTGGATTTTCTACAATAGCTTGTAATGGTGAAGAATAAGGATGTACCTCAGCAACCCTCTTCTTACACACTATTAGGGTGCTGTAACCCCAATTTCCTGGTACTGTGTGGTGGAGGGAGCGGTACAATACCAAAACCATAATGTGTGGTACAGCAGGGAGCAGGGTACTTTTCATATATGTTGTTGGAGGGGCTAAATCCATATTTCATTCTGTAAGTTAACTTTCTGTAAACTTAAAAATTGTTATGGCCTGAAATTTACTTAAAATTGCTGTTTCTCAGTGGAATAAAGTTACTTCTGTGTAATGTTTTGAGTTTGTTTCTGTCTTCGCCTCCATTGCTATTTCAAGAGTTTCTGACTTAAAGAAAAGTTGCAGTGGCTCCTTCTTGAATAATAATTTGTTGCTACTTAATGAAAGAGTCATTGTGATGATTTTATCATTGTGATTATGCAGACCTGGCTGCTGGTGTAAGAGTAGTGATTAATAGCACCATAAACTGACTCTCGAGGGTCTAGTCATGGTAAAATATACCAGACAATATACCTGCAACTTCAGCGAGTTTGACATTTGTAGGTTTCTGCTTAAAAGCATCAGATTATCCCAAGTATTGAAAACAAGCCAGTTGTTTCAATTATTATCTGTAAAAAAAAAGGAAGTCAGGTTAAGTTTCCTTTGCACAACTTCTTAAAAAAAGTGAATGTCACTTGAGAAAAATTACTGGGTTTCACAGGAAAATAATCACCATGGTAAGCTCTTTTATTTTAAGGAGCACCAGCAAACTGTTCCTCATAAGTACAGATCTATGAAGAATTTTATTGTATGATTTGGCAATAATAATGCAGAGAGACCAAACAATATTACTCTATAAAAGAGCTGAGATCAAAATATAAATTTACAAAGAAACCAACAAAGCCCCTTACAGAAGAAAGCAATGTGAAAGGCTGAATTTAATGTAAACCTCACAGATACAGATTCTTCTTTTCAAATACTCAGGACTAGCAGAACACCCGTGAGCAGGCTGATAGGATAGATTGCAACCATCTGAGATGTTCCTTTAAATCTGTTCACAGCTGTGCCTGAAATCATGTTAAAGGATAACCTGATTAAGCTTTAATTCCTGTAGCCTGTGTGGTTTTAACAGGGAGTAGTTTCTTTGTAGGGAAGTTTGGTTTGCCTTGGTTACTTGTGTGTGACTTGAATGAAGTTGTACCACTGGAATACTGACCCCAAACTAACTTCTGAAGATTGGAAGGAAGCTGTTGATGTATTGGAAATTAAAAGCTTTATGGTAAAAACCTGTATCCAGCCTTTCCAGTCTTGAGTTTTGCTTCTGTATTGGGCCAATAAATGTCTTCGTTTTCTGAAATGCCAAAACTGGTCGGCTTTCCCACAGCGCTGCGCACAAAGCAGTGGCTGTAGACCTTTTGGTATGTCTGCCTGGACTGTGGTCTTTGATAGCAGCAGGAGTCCGGAACTGCCCCAGACAAGACCCATCTGGTACCTACCAGACTTGGAAGGGAAGTGTCAACTTTATGTATTGTAAGTATCTAAGTGCTTACATTTAAGTGCTGCACGTGTGGACCGTATGAAGAACTGATTTATCCATTAAAAGTTTTTGCATAGTCAGTTCATGTCTCTGACATTGGATGTTGAATTCTGAACCAAACACCAAGAGAATCAGAAGGAAGGTTCAAGCTAAGTCACTGAAGCATACTTGGGTTTTTTGGAATAAAGTTATAATAAGCTATTGTAAAAATACATAAATAGATGTAAAAGCTTTACAAAGGCTTAATACTTGCTGCAAGGAATGCTAGCCTGTTCATACAGTAAAAAAATATCCATCTGATATGTGTCTTGCTTTTCTTCATAATTCTTCTGTTCACTTGCTGCTTTTTACAGAAACTTCTGTGTAGATAAAACTTGCCTATCAGCTCTATTGGAAAAGATCACAAACAGCAACTAGGCTGTTATTGGAGATTTTGAATCATATCTTGCTCTTGATCACAGGTTTTTGTAATTGTCTCAAGCAGGACTGGAACAAATAGGGTGATCCCTTCTGCATACAGTCTGTTCACACTAGAAGCTCTCCCTGTTGTCATTACAGCTGTGCCACTGGAAGCAGTAGCAAGAGAACAACCTGGATGTTTAGATTTAGTCTTCCATTCCAACTGCAAGGAGGCTGTTGCATATGTTGGTTGGTCATCAAAGCAATGACCAAGTATAATAGAGTTATTAAATGAAGACAGGTAGAGGTAGGGTTGAAGAGGTCCTCTAGCTAAAGGAATGGTCACACAGCTGGTGTTGCCCATACTTTGTACTTGGTCAATTAGCTATTTATCACTTTAGTTTACTGGAGTAACATCACTGCTGAGTTTGTGTCTTGTGGTTGCTGAAAGCTCTTAAAGCACGTGAGCTGATGGGGTACCTCTTAATTAGTGAACAAAACTGAGAAAGCCCACTTTTTGCCCCTGAGACCCTGTTCGTATCAGACTCTCCTTGACTTCAAAATGGACTGGCTGTGTCCTGGCTGTCTGCTCCTGATGTATGCCAGAGACTATTGTAGTGATAGAGGTTACCAAGCTCTGGTGTCTGGACGCACATGCTGATGTGTTTTCTCTTCTGGCATAGGTGTAGTTAAGGCAGCTGAAAGCTGCTGCAATGGATTGGTCTCTCCAGCTCAGACAGGAGCAGTGCCCGCCTTTACTGCTCAGAAGGCTTTGTATCGATTCTCTTTGATAAGCATCTTCCAAACTTAGTAGGAGAAGGGGAGAGAGGAAGATTGTATGCCAGCATGTTGTAACAGCTTCCATACTTTGGTTTTGTGTAAATTGGAACATTTTTTTCTGTAGAATGGGTTAAAACTCCCCCAGACCTTTAAGCGTATGTGCCTCAGTGAAAGCAAAATCAAAGATCACATTCGCTTTAAAGCAAAGGACTGAAGAGCATAAGTATCCTTTAGTCTTACACTAGTTTTATGTATGTTCTGTGTATTTTATGAATTTCTCTCTGTCCACCAAAGTAATAAAAAAATCCAAAAAGAAAGTTGAATATCACTTCCATATTGACCTATCTTTGTTTTGAAGTAGATAGTTTTATTATAAGTATTTCCATTACTGTGTTGGTACTGTAAATGCTAGTTTTATCACTTTGATATTTTTGCTCTTTTTCCTGCAACTCTTAATGCTATTGACAGCTTTAATATAGCTGCTAAAACTGGCAAGAAGGTAAACACTTTGCATTGTCTCTATGTAAGAAACTTTGTGGGGAAATTTAGCTTTTAGAAAATGTAATATGTCAGGTAATAGCCATTCTTGCTGTTAGCATTGTCTCCCAATTCCCTTTTGCTCTGAGATTTGGGTTCTTAACTTGGAAGTTAAGAAAGGTAAGGAGAAGTTCAAATTCTTTCTTTCCTCCTTTCTTAATTATTGCATGTTTGTTTGTTATTTTTCCCAAGGTGAGTGTAGAGTAGCAGAGTGAGTTACTGATGTAAGTGGCAGTGTTTTTGCTTTGCAGTCTTCTGTTGTTCTACGCTGTGATGTGCCCATCATGTCTTCTTGGTTCCAGTCCCGCTGGGACCTTCCTGTAGTTGCCTCTTATCCCTAGTTTTTGTCTCAAGGGTGTAGTTAAGTGGATTATGGTTCATGTTCTCTGCTTGACTCCCAAAAGCCGGAAAGCAGGGAGGTCCTAGCCACCATCTGCTTTTCCCCCATCCTGTGGATTTCTTTCATCTTTAATGAACTCAGACCAAAACACAGACCACTGTGCTCAAGAGCTATCATAAATACTTCAAAGACATTTTTGAGCTAGCTGGGAAAGAGTTCTGCGATGTGGATAGATGTTCGATAGATCAAGCAATGAGCCCATGAAAAGCTGAGGATTTACAGAATCTGACAACTGGTTTATTAATGACAGTATTGTAAACATGAAAAGAAGAACAACTTCCTGAATGTACTTTTTTCACTGTAAATGGTGCAAGACATCATCCTTACCATTTTCATTTTAATTTGAGAAAATGCTGATGGAACCTTGTCTGCAGGATTGGCAGAGGTGTGTAGGCAGTTGGGCTGCCAAGGATATGGTTAGTTGACAAAGCCATGGCATGGGTGGAGATGGTCTTAATCATTTCTCAGTAAACCAGCTGAAACTTCCATCTACCTTCCACTTCCCTTTTAAATTAACAAATGTAAGTGATTTTTAAATTACTATTACACGAGAATATTTTTTTATTATTATTATTGTTATGCTTCAGAGAAGGGAAGATAATCCTCGAATCACTACAAATATGTATTCACTAGATATTGCAAGAAGAGACGATAGGTGCAGCGCTAGGATCCAGTCTTGCCCACCAGACCCCATGTATACTCTTCAATACACCAGGAAGCTCTGATAGCTATTTAGATGCCAGTGAAACTGGAAAAAGCTTTCAATTCCATTTGAGAGAAACCCTGTGCATGTCTTCTTTCTTCTTTTTTTTTCCCCCTCCTTCTCTGATGTAAAGAAATAGGTACCAAACTTTGGGAGTTCCTCCTAAGAGAATTTCTTGGCTTTTTGCAAAAAGAAGAAGAATAAAAAACCAAAAACCAACAAACAAAAAAAAACCAAGTCATGGCATTTGTAAAATGCTGAATATAGATCTACATTGGTTAGTGAAATATTCTACATCCTGGCTTACTCAGAATACTTCTCCTATGGACAGAATTTGAGTTTCAACTATTGCTCACAGGACTGTGTTGAAGGGTTTTGAAGCTTCTTTCCTTCCCCTAGTTCTACATCAGAAGAGGTTTTAGCAAACACGGGGTTGCTAGAATAGTTTACATAAAGAAAAAGACATGTGGCATGAAAAAGTTGAGAACTTCTTGTATATTTATGTTTCCAGATACCCTAAGATCAAGTATTGAAACATTAGCAGAGCCTAAGTAGAAGCTGCAAGGGGAAGTCGTTGACCTGGCACCGGCAGACAGGCAAGTTCTGCACGCATATGGCATAGTGATGGTGAGGGAGTCCCAGTATGAAATGTATGCAAGCCTTTGTAAGACTGATTACAGTGGGTAAGTTAATGTATGTTACGGTGAGATTTATAACTTCCTTTCTGTCCTCTACGGGCCAATGCAATTGGTGGCAATGCTAAAACTGAAAAGCATTATGCAAAAGAAGCTACAGGGGTTCAAAAGGCCACCATCAAATTAGCAATCAGCTTTGCTAAGAAGTAATCCAATACAAAGCAAGCGATAAATGCTTCAAGAAAAGCTTGGGCTTCTTTCCTTCATGAAAATGCAAAATGCTTGGTAAATATACTTGTTTTAGTTATTTCATTGTATGTGACACTCTGAAATCTGGTGGCAAAAACATTGAACTTCCTATAAGAAGGAGAAAACAGCCACCACAGGTTTGTGTTAATGACTTTATAGGAAACAATTCTATAACTGGTATACAAAATCTCGCAAAAATTATTCCAGGTGACACCTGTGCATTCAACTTGATGTATGAAGTGTCCCCTAACATCTGGTGGTACAGTGTTAGGTGACTTTTGTAGTGTCTCGGTAGATTGATAGTGCTGGGAGCTATAGTGATTGCTGCTCATTTATAATAGTGTAGACGCTGTTGGGAACATTTCATGCGGGAAGCAGTGTAGGAAGGTGTATGGCAACATGCTACTTGTGTGGGTTGTATAAGAAGTTATCATTGTCTTTGAAAATGATGAAAATAATAGCAATGTTTTATCCTGTAGTGATTCTTATCACAGTAATTCTGACATGCTGTGGTCCCTTTGTAGCTTAATAGCTTCTATTTTTATCACTAATGGAAAATACAGGCTTTAGAGTATATACAAAAACTTGCATCAGAAATGTTATTAAAACACAGTATTTTAGTTTTTGGAACAGTTACTTTAATACTTATTATGCACTACAAAGTATTGCCAGCAGGTTGAGGGAGGTGATCCTTCCTCTCTATTCAGCATGTCTGAGGCCACACCTGGAATGCCATGTCCAGTTTGGGCTGCCCAGTACAGGGGAGATGTGGACATACTGGAAAGAGTCCAGCAAAGGGCCACAAAGATGATGAAGGAACTGGAGCATCTCATCTACGAGGAAAGTCTGAGAAAGCTGGGACTGTTCAGCCTGGAGAAGAGAAAGCTCAGGGGGATCTTATAGATGTATTTAAATACACGAGGGGGTGCAAAAAGGATGGAGCCAGGCTCTTGTCAGGCGTGCCCAGTGGCAGGACCTGAGGTAAATGGGCACAAACTGAAATACAGGAGGTTCTCTCTGAAAATCAGGAAGAAAAAAACACGACCCTTTTTTACTGTAAGGATGACTGAGCACTGGCACAGGTTGCCCAGAGAGGTTGTGGAGTCTCCTTCTTTAGAGATATTCATAAGCCACCTGGACATGGTCCTTCACAACTGGTTCTAGGTGGCCCTGCTTGAGCAGGAAGGGGTTGGACCAGAGGACCTCCAGACATCCCTTCCAACCTCTGTTGCGGTTTAACCCCAGCCAGCAACTAAGCACCGCTCAGCTACTCACTCCCTCTCTCCCCCGGTGTGATGGGGAGGGGAACTGGGAAAAGCAGAAAACGCGTGGGTTGAGATAAGAAAAAATTAATAATTGAAATACATTTAAATATAATAATATTAACAACAATTGTAATGAAAATGGAGAGGGAGGAAGGAATGAAATCCAAAAGGAAAAAAACCCGAGTGATGCTCACCACCCATTGCCCACCACGATGCCCAGCCAGTCCCCCAGCAGCGATCGGCAGGCCCCAGCCAACCCTCCCCAGTTTATAGTCTGAGCATGGCACCCTATGGTATGGGATATCCCTTTGGCCAGTTGCGGTCAGCTGTCCCGGCTGCGTCCCCTCCCCATTTCTTGTGCCCCTCCAGGCTTCTCGGTGGCAGGGCCTGAGAAAATGAAAAGTCCTTGACTTGGTATAAACATCACCCAGCAAAAACTAAAAACATCAGCGTGTTATCAGCATTGTTCTCATACTAAATCCAAAATTAACTCTACGCCAGCCAAAACCAGGACACATTCTGTGGCGGTGGAAAAAACAGACATCTTCAAAATTCTGTTCATTTTTCCAGCTCATCATGTTTTATGGGGGCTTTTTTGGTGGTGGTTTTTGCTTTTTTCTTTTCTCTTCAGTAACTCTCAGGTGTCAATGGAGAGAAGGGGCAGACTCCTATTTACCTGGCCTAACTACAGGTACCTAGTGTTTCCTATTGACTGTCTCTAGGCCTTCAGCTTGAATAACAAATTTTAACGGTGAGTATGTGCTTTAAAATTCAGCGAGCATTTCATCTCTCCCAATACAGTAGTACAGTAAGTGACTGACTTGGATGTTTAGAAAAACAGCACAGAGAAAATGGGTGAGAGAACAATATGTAAACACATTTTCCAGAAGTTAAGCAATTAATTTGCTTTGCATTAATGCTTTTGACATTAATTAGACTAATTTTTTAGTTTTAACGTTTGATCAGAGTCTAAAATACTCCTCTGCTCCCTCAAATATAAGAACAAGGCGAGGAGGGAAGAGGAAGAAAAATAATCTTGATCTTTTTATTATTTGCCAAAAGAAGTAAAAAGATAAATCCAGGTATTCTTTGCAGTCACTCTTTATTTTTGATCGATCATGTAAACTAGCTGGTTTGAAAGATCTATGGAACTAAAGAAAGGAAGCAAGATTGCAGTTCCAGGTTCAGAAATCATGTATTTACATGCTTTTATGCTTTGTGTGTCTTAAGGGTGAACCAAACTATGAATTCCCAGTGGAAAGCCAGCAGTTCAGCTAAAAAACGTGCACCTGCTTAATCTAAAACGATGTACGGCACAGAGAGGTGGAAATTGAATGCACCACTCCAGCAATAGTTTTCTACAAGGTAATATTTACGAGGTTAAAGGAAAGAAGGGGGATTCATGATTTGCCCTGATGAAACTGATTTGCTATGTCCTTTTTTTCAGTCGGTAGTGGTTTTTTGGGGTTTGGTTTGGGTTTTTTCCCCCAGAGAAAAAAATAACTCTGCTGTAGGCTTATTTTCCCAACAAAGTTGGGTTACTCACCAGAGTGGTAACTCTTGAATGTTCTGTTTTAATAAATAAATAAAAAATTCTAATAGCTGGCATAACTACCTATGTGTTTATAAAATGCCAATAAACACAATTAAATATAGTACATATTTTTAAATATTGGGAAGTACCTAGTGGAGTATAGTTCTGACTGACATCTGAGCTTGTTTAATACTAGTGCACAGCATGAAAGAACAGAAAGACATCCCATATGCTACAACAGGATTCCAGCCTCAGTTTAAGGAGGTAGGTGAACACCAACACCAGTTTTAATTTGTTTGCAGTTGGATGTCAGTTTTTATTGGTGTAGTTTGTGTTACAGCTTTTGCTCAGCCTTGCCATAGCTGGTGTCAAGCGGTGGGAGGGGATGCAGCCCCATTTAGCCCCTCCGGTAGCTCCACTGTTAGTTGCTGGTGGTCTTGTAATTCACCATCATCTGATTTATAAGTCTGATTCTATCTCCTTGTATCGCTTTGAAATGCTTTACAAATATTTAGCAGCACAGTTGTTGCCATGGAATGTAACTAAATAGATCAGAGCATCATAATTGTAAATCAGTTATGCTAATCGTTTTGTCTTACTCAGATTTTTAGTGCAAAAGATACTGCAATGTAAGTTGCAGAAATAGAGAAGGGAAGAAGAATCTGAAAAGAGAAGAATACCTAAGTCACAAAACAATTTTGATAGCTGTTATAATGTTTTTGCAGTTCTAAAAGGCAGTAATTGTCTATGGTGCCCAGAGCTGCTGAATCAATTTGTTTCTTTCTAAGTCCAGTTCTACAGTTTTCCTGAAACTTGATGGAGCTACAGCTGTGCTAAACCCAACATGCTTGCACTGAGCAAAGAGGCATATGTTCACTTAGTTTTTTCTTGCACATGTGTTTGCCACAAAAAGTTCATAACATTTTTCAGAAGCTGATGATTGTCCACATTAGCATTGGTACAAGATATGCAAAATCTGTTAGAATGCCCCCCCCCCCCCCCCCCTTTTTTTTCCCTTTTCTCTGTGACTTTTTGCAGATGGGATAATTACTGCTCCATGGTACTACAAGTCCAGTAAAGTTCTGATTTGTGTTCTGTTTCATTTATTAAGTGTTGCAACACTGTACATTATTAATGAAAAATAGATTAGCAATGTCACTTTCCGTAACGCTGTATTATTATCAGCCACTGCAGCTTCAGCAATAAAACTGCTTTCTTTTAGTGAATTTTACCAGATAGCAAGTGGTATCCAGTATGACGACTTAATACAGTCATGTAATTCTTAAAAAGTTGTCTTAGGTAATATTTTTTTTCTCTGTGTTTCATTAAGAATATATTTATGCCCAGTGGCCTAGCCTTTACTAATGCAAATCTTTTTTGCAGAGGCATTGTAACTGTACCTATTTCCCATCACTGTGTATTTTCCCCTACTGATTTCTATTGCTTGTGCCCGTTCCTCCGTGCTTTTTCCCTCTGTTCACTTAGTCTTCTGATCTTTCTTCCTCACTTAAAGCCCAGCTTGTGAGGTGCATGTGCTTCTGTGACCTTCCTACCTCATCAGATCGCTTCTGTGGCTTCATGACGTGGCTTTGGGTTCCCCAAACCAGCGGGAACTGCAGGTGCACAGCCAGGCAGGCTTTCCTCTGCTGGGATTTGGCATGCCCTGCTGTGTGGCTCAGCTCCCTGTTCACTTGACACCCCTGTTGTTAGAAGCTCAGTGTAGTCAGCCAAGCTTTTTAGCTTAGAAGAATATAGAAGTATGTGCCTATTTCTTTAGTTGTACCTTCCTGTTCTATTTTTAAATGTTTTATAAGGTTTCAAAGCTGCAAAGTATTGTACCTCATGGAACAAAAAGTTTGACTTATTTATGTAGGTGTAATGTTTGGTTTGGCATTTGTGACCGTAATGTCCAAAAGAAAGAGGCACCTCCACAAAAGATCATCAGTCAAGACAGAAAAAACAGGGCTGACTGTAGTGCTGACCATAAATTCAAAAAAAATAATGAAAAAAATTACTCAAATTGCAGATTTAACGTAGGGGTATGGTTACGGAGAATATTAAAGAGCCAGTTGTGATTTCACTTGGTTATTTTCATTAGTAAATAAATTCACATTTGCAACTGTATTCCCATTACTTCATCTTTTTGGTTATGTCTTCTATTCCTGCATTTCCAACTAACTAATTCTTCCTTTTTTTTTTTTAAGTGAATATTTCTATTCCCTGATTTTTACTTCTTTTATCCACAGTATCTCATTTCTTTCAGCATCTTTTCCTGAAGAGCTAGTGTTCTTTGTTACGATTGAACTTGTTTCATGGTAAACTTAAAATTAACTTAAAATTAACTGTTTAACTAATGAGATTAAATCTGCACACATATTTCTTCCCTTCATGTTCCCATTACATGTTTAAGTTAATTCCATAGTGCTGCCAAGTCCGTCGTTGAAGAAAAGCTTAAGGCAAATATTACAAGTTTCTCATTCCAGCTAATTTGCTGGTTGTATTTAATTGATGATCTATCAATCGGAGAGAAAATAAAACTTTTGTAAAAAGGATCACTGGCAGATTAAAAGCCCTGAAGCATATTACATAGATTTTACAGTGTTGTAGGAAACTAAAACCCAAGTGTTCGATGTGAAACTGACTTAAAATCTAAGGACTATAAAGGTCTGTCTGTGGAAGAGTTAAGTCTTGCTGTCTGGACATAAATTTTGGAGGGCAGGTAGTTGGTTTGTATTTTAAATATGCTATTTGAAAGCCTCAAGAAAGCTTAGAACAGCAGAGACTGATTCAATTGTGCACTGTGTAAGTCTCAGCTGTTGGAAAGGGGTTATGCAGACCAGACTATGGGCAGTATATAACCTAACAGCTCCTGGGAAGGAAATCTGAACTGTTGCTTGCAGTAATGCTTTCCTATGCCCGGAAGGTAAAAAAGATACTTCTGCATGAATGTTGGATGAGTCCATTTGTGGGTTATTTGAAGTAGTAAAGCAAGTCAATTTGCCAAGGCTGGAGACATTCATGGAATGAACAGCTAGATCTTCAGCTGACTTTGAAAAGCAGTTACCATGTTTATCATTATCTCCTGGACAAGGTCTTGGTGGGGGGAAAAAAGTTGTAGACAAGAATGATGACTAGGTTCAGAGTTTTTCAATGCATGGATTTGATTTTTTAAATTTTTTTGTTGGTGGTAGCAGTCACCCAAGAAAATAAAGATTTGAGGGAAAAAAAAAAAAAAAAAGAAAAAACCAAAACCAAACAAAATTCCATGTTGTAACTTTCCTTACCTGTGCTGTAACTTGTTAAGTTAGGAAAACAGCTTTAAAATTCAAGATTCTGTGTTCCTTGTTATTCTGACTGACTTTTTGCATTTCTCTTAACTTGGGTAACGAAGATTGCATACTGGTAATATTCAGTCCTCTATAACACCTTTTTCCCATGTGGAAAAAGGACTCTTCCCGTGCAGTTTCATAGAAAGATGGGTGCATCTACTTTGGAAAGGACACATACGGCACTTTAGGTTATGTATTTATTTTGGTTGTGATTTTTTAAATATTTTAAGATATGCATATTTCTCAATCTTCTGGGTTTTATTCAGTTGTTTTGGTTTTTCCCCTTTTTTCTTATCATTGTGCTATACCTCTTCCTGTGTTGCCTTTCATATTGCTTCCTTTGCTCCTTTTGCAGCCTCAGTATGTTTTTTCTCTTACTGTGCTGTTTTCTGCTTCCTCTTTTCATGCTTTGCTATGCCTTGCAGCTTTAGTGCATACACTTCTGTCATCTTCAGCTGTTTCTTTTTGCCTCTTCCAGATACACTTTCACTCCTGAGCATTTACATGGGGGTCTCAGAAATTCCTTCAGAAGATTAATGGCCTCGACAAAGAAAAACTTGGCCTTAAGTAATAAAGCAACTGTGTTATTCCTGAAGTCCCAGAACAGTGGATACTGTGCCTTCCCTTGCATCCTCCTCCTTCTGCCATCAGCAACTTGTTTTTTTGCTGGGACTGAAGTTTCCTTGTCTCCTGGTCTCTGAGCATCCTTTGGCATGTGGGAGGTAACTCTGGTTGTTACACACACACAGACAGAGCAACACAGCTTCATATGCATAAGAAGTGATGTAATTTGCTCAGAGTTGGCAGAGCTCTAAAGGGTACAGAGACTGCCTCCCTCCTATGTTATTCCATCGCCTCATCATCTTCCTAGCCTGCTCTTACACTTGGAAACTTAAACCATTGCTGCTGCTGCTGCCTCTTTGGGGCTTTGTTCTGGAATGGTAGGCACGGTGAGAGCAGCTGCAATGAGGTAGAGGGGATGCTGTGTGAGAGAACAAATACTGTCTGGATCCTAAATGGGGGTAGGGGGTGGTGGTGTGCTCTTGAATATGGGCTTCTGTGGCACTGTGTTTCTTACCTGGTATGCTGCAAACGCGGGTGTGATAGCTGCGCTTTCTGCAACCTGTTAAAGTTATCAGCGTAACAACAGTGGTGAAAGCATGGTAAAACAAACTTGATGTGCATGTAAAAGATTAAGGCACTTATCCAGGTAGCCCGTGCAACTTATCTTCATGCCTGTTGTTACCTGTACCAGTGGAGTCTGGGAGGGTACAGTTGTGACCACACTGGAAAGTAAGCTGTAGCCACAGGCTTTCAGTTCCCATCTCAAGCGATTTCTGTTCTGTAGCTGTTTTGGCTGCTGCTGACAGCATTTTAAAGCAGTAACACTGAAATTAAGTAAGGTTGTGACTGGAAATGGTCAAGAAAAGGAGTGTTTCCTTTCCTCCCAGTCTGACAAACCTGTAAGCAGCAGTGCATGGGAACTCTCTATCACGATACGGGAAAAGAGTTGTATAATTCTTTGCATTCTGTTCACATTTTACATGATTTTTGAGTGTAGCCTCAAGTATTAGAATTTCTTGTCTACATTTCTACCTGAAGAACATAGTTGGAAAGGTGTTTACAAGAGTAATTAAACTGGAAACTGTTCTGCTGGATCTTGTGCTTTTTGTAATGCTGCATGGAACTGTACACCAGGCCTTTGCTTTTGTAATCACTTCTGCTGTGCTCAACTTGGGCAGGTGAGCAACGCCCCTTAAATTTTGTGGGTGAAGAGAAGCATGTGTGTAAGCATGCTTCAAAACCTACGGAAACTTAGTCCAAACTTAGCCGCAATGCGCAACCCCCTCAAAACAGCATTACTGAAGGTCACGCTGCCATCCCTGTCAGATGAGCAAAAAGCTTTCAGTTACAGGCTGCGTGCAGTGCAGCCTTCAGAAACAGTTTGCAGAGTGTAATGATTGCACTTGCTTTACAGGGGAGCGAGTTGCAACGTCCCTCCTCAGCCTTTCTTCACATCAAGCCCTGGGCATGAAGGTCAAATGGGACAGCTTTGTCCCCTTCATCCTTACAGGTATGGCTTTTGCGGTTTCGGCCGATCAGCAAGCTCAGCTCCGGGCCCGAGCTGACCGTGATAGGGGGAAGCCTTTTCCCTGCTGGAGCTCCTTCTGCTGTTAACAGAAGCCCCAGGGCCACCCGCAGGCCTGGCGAGGCGTGGGGCCGGAGGCTGCCCGGGCGGGGAGGCCGGTGCCCGGCCCGCCCGCGTTCAGCGCCGCTCCCCTCCCTGCTCCGCCAGCACCGGCGCTGCCCGCGGCGGCTGGGGCGGGCGCTGGGTCCCGCAGCGAGGCGGGAGCGGCGTCGCCTCCCCAGCGAGTCCCGGCGGGGCCACGCAGCGTCGCCGTGGGAAGAGACCCCTGCCCGTGGGCGCGGCCCGCCGAACCCCAGCAGCCGCCGGGGTCCTCACAGCGCCGGCGACTTTCCCCTCCGCGCCGGCCCCGCCGGGTGGCGGGTGGGGGTCCCCGGCCTCAGCGCCTGCGCCGCTCCGCGTGGCTCTGTAAACACGCCGCCCGCGGCCGGCCGGGCCGGGCGCCGCCGCAGTAGGACGCGCCGGCGGTGCGGTCCCGCCCTCGGCCCTCCCGCCCTCGGCCCTCCCTCCCGCCGGCGGCAGGGGAGGCCGGGCCGGCCAGGCCCACGTGCGCGGCGCCCGGGAGCCGGCGGAGCGGGGCCACCATGTGTTGCCGTGAGCGAGCCAGCGGCCGGGGCAGCGCCTGAGCGCCTCCCGCCCGCGATGCTGCGGGGCGACGCGGGGCTCTACGCGACGCGGCCGCCCCCCGTCCCCTCGCCGCCTCCTCCTCCATGAGCACCTCGGCGGCGGCCCCCGTCAGGCTGATGCCCAGCGGGCACCCGGAGCAGGCGGCCGCCGCGCCGCCCGCGAAGCTCCTCTGCGCCGCCGCGGGCCCGGCGCCCGGCCGGGACAGCCCCGCCGCCAAGGTGCCGGGCGGCCCGGCGCCCTCCGCCGCCCCGCAGCCGCCGCGCCTGGCGGCCGCCCCCGCGGGGGCCGTGGTGGTGCGGGTGGCCGCCCCCGGGGGCCCGCGGCTGGTGGCACCCAAGGGGCCGCCCACGGCTACTCTCCAGCTGCCGGCCAACTTCCAGCTGCCCCCAGGTGAGTGAGTGGGCGGCCGCCCTGGCTGCGTCCCGCGTCGCGTTCGGCCGTGCCCGGGAGCGGGTCGGGAGGACGGGGCGGCAGCGGGGTGCCCCGGGAGCCCGTCGCCCTGCCTTGCCGCTGGGGACGGGCCGTGGCGGGGGCAGCGGCGGTGGGGCGCGTCGCGGGCGGTGCCGAAAGTTGGGGGCGAGAGGCTTTTCTGCCCCGAGCTTCTGGGAATCGGGGTGTCTGCCTGGCTTGCGGGGCGCAGGGCGTGCGAACGGGTGAAGCCGGTTAGCAGGGGGGATGCTTACAGCGTATCTGGAGGATGGATCTGGAAGTCTCTGGATTAAAGGAACTTCTTACTTTGCTGGATAGCGCGAGGAGTAAGGGGGCTAGCCAAACCCGCCGGGTGGCCTTGTGACTTGGAAAAAGACCGACTGGGGCTTTCGTGGAACTTGCATGAAGGAGTAACGCGGGGGAGCGGGAACGGGGGTTACGGCAGCTCCCGCTTGCAGCGCGCATCCCCCTGCGGGCGGGCTGCCCCGGGGGAGCTGCTTGCACCGTTGCCACCAGGCCGATGGTACTGAAACAAAATACTGTCCCGCTTAAGGAGCGTAACGTTGCATTTTCATTACGTGTCGCGCTATGAAACGTGGGGTTTTTTCGATAAACCGTATGTGGGAAACGAAGAGGTACCACACTTGCGGATGTACTTCCTATAGCAGCAAAGAAAACATTATCGTAGGAATTCTGTAGTGCTGATAAAGATAGCTTAATACTTTGGATAGTAGCAGAGGGCTAGCCAGGGCTCCAACCTGCTCTTTCCTACAAGGGGAGGAAGGTGCAGTTGGTTCTAAACTTCCCCCTCGTCCCTGTCAGGTTGTAGTTAAATGCTTTTTTTTTTAAGTGATTTTGATTCCAGTAGCATTAGTCTCACTGTATTGAGACCCCAAGATATGTAATCATTTTATTGCTATTGTTGCTATAGTTATTTCCTGCCAGGACAGTTTCTTTGTTGGAGCTTCTGTTACAATTACTTTCAGGTAGGATGTTGCCTAAAAGGATGACTGGATTTACGTTAATTCCTGTGCTGCTGGTGCAAGTTTGCATTTTTTTTTTTTTCATTTTTTCTTTCTTGCCAACTTCCCTCAGAAATGAACCACCATAGAAATATACATTTTGGTGTAGTTGAGCCCCCCAGGTCTTCAGGTTTTCTATCTAACGTTTTGGCTTTCTGGAATATACAGGCATTCAGTTAAACATCTTTCTGTGAAGGTAAATGCTCATGCAAGTTGTCTGTAGTTTGGGAATTTCAATTTAGCAAAAGTTTTGTTTTTTCTAGTAGCTTGTGTTTGATTACATCGAGATACGCTGCTGAATGTCATCTGAGTTGTTTCGTGGCAGTAGGCAGCTGTAGCAAAAGTAGTGTTACCCTTTGGTTGCATCAGTTTGTTTTCCTTGCTCCTGGGACAAGAAACAAAGCAAGCAGACTTTGTGTTGGAGGTTCAGAGGTGCTGGTACTGTGCGTCATTGTAAACTGAAAGTAACTGTATAAAGTTTAATGCTCCACAAGGAGCATGTAAGTTGTTAGATTTCAAATGGATTGATGTTTCAGGGGAAGTTGTCTAATCATCCTAAGGATGACTTTAAAAAGCATTCTGTCTTGAGTAAGCGTTAGCATTCTACCTCAGTCTTCTACATGGATTCAGTTTTTAATAAACAATAAATGATTCAGAAATTTAAATGCAAGATGGATAACATGAAAGCTACAGTGTTGGTGTCCATAAAAAAAAAAAAGTGGAATAAACCACCAAATTCTTAAACTTGAAAAGTTTGTATTTCAAATACATTGCAAAATATAGCCATACAGGATATAGTACAAAAGGGAGAATGCACTTGGCTTTAAGATCATGGCATTCAACCTGTGGCACCTGCTAAGAAAAATGCATACAGAGAGCATCCTCCCCCCGAGTTTGAAAGGGAGATGTTTGAACTGACTTGTTCTGAGGGACAGCACTGCCCTTACGGGTCATCCTGAAGTACTGGTGAACTGCCTTGTGGCCTGGAGCAGTCATCGCTCCTGTGCGTCTACAGGGCTGCAGTCTTGGGGAGGAAGTTTTAGGGAGCCGCATTTGCCCCAGTGGCTTGGAGGGCAGTGGAGGTTCATGGAAGTTATGGGTTTAGGCCATTCTTTCTCTTCCATCTCTACCTCCACCCCTCCTTGCCCAGAAAAAATCCAGGAGGAGGGAAAGACAGATGACCAGGTATGGTTCCTCACCTGTCTGAGCAGGATTGTCCCATCTGCCAAGTGCCGTTTTACCTGGTTACCCAGGAAAGATCACTGAGCTTCTCAAGCTCTCCAGGTGTTGCAGAACACAGACTTGCTCATGAGTAACTGAGTTTTCATTCACCTTCCTGTGTTTTCCTCTACAAAGTGCCTGTTTTCAATGGAGTAGCCAGCTGTTAGACCAGTGCTGGTACAAAAGGCCTTCCTCCTTCACCCTCAGGGTGTCTCCTGTATGAGCAGTCAGGAGGTGCAAGTCCATCCCTGGCTTACAGCTGGCTGCCACTGGGGCGTTTAGCATGCAGTAGGACTCCAGCTGGGGACTGTGTCCTTTGTACACCTTCAGCTGGCAGATTCTGCCTCAAGGTTTGGTTGTGGCATTTTGACCTTACATACCATCAACGATTAGACTGAATGGTTCGGCTATGTCTTCCTAAATGGAGGGAATTTGTACGATCCACCAAAGGGGTCCATCCACAATTGCCTCTTTGTTGACCAGAACATGTTGGCAGCATTTCAAAAGGCTGTACATGCAGCAGTCTGTGGGGCTGGCAGAGAGCGGACCAGCGTGGTGCCCCATTCCTGAGCTCTGCTGGGCACGTGATCTGTGCTGATGCTCACAAAACTGCAAACATCTCGTGTCATGGACCATCAGCTTAACAAGAAATTTTGTCCTTGGTTAACTTGAACTTCATGGTGGGGGGAGGGAATGGCTGTGCTGTGCTACTTACTAACAGGAGGAAATAGTTAAAGGCTTGGGAAGGGGAAGGAGTGACAAGGTTTCAGAGTGTATATAGCTCACCTTAACGTCCTTGGGCCCTGCACCGTTGAGAAATGTAGGGTAGAAAAAACCATAAAAATAACAGAAGAACGTTGTTCCTTGGTTTCCTTTCTTATTTATTTTTCATGAACTTAGTTTTTTGTCACTTCTTTGACTGTTCTTGTGGCTTTCATTCTATCCCTGGCCCTGGAATGCTCATTACAGGCAGGTGTTGAAAGGATAACTAGGCGATATATCTGCTCCTCTTGTGGAGGGAAGAAAAAAATACAGAGCTTGAGTGGATGCTAGGGATCCTCTGTTGTTACCTTAGGATCTGCTTACAGCAGGAAGCTCTTCAAAAAGCTCACCTGATGCCACTGCAGCTGGTTACAGGGCAGTGACAGCAGCTGCCAGTGTTCTTCAGTGTAGCATCAGCTGCCTCTGGTGTGTGTATTTCTGTTTTATGCTTTCCATTATTGCTAATGCCAATGGGCCTGAACAAGTATGGTGTCAGCAAAGGGAAGTTGCCCTGAGTCTGCCTTAATTCGCACTAGTAAGCTGGTGCAAGGCATAGCTGCCATATAAAGTTTTTCCTTTGCACGTGACTTATAGGGGAATGGCAGCAGATACAGGTTCCTGGTTTGTTTGCAGCTCAGTTGTCTTGGTTTGGATGATTTGGCTTGTCCCTGGCAGGTTTTCCACTGCCTACAGCTTATCTAAGCTGATGGCGGGTAACTGTTAAGAAAGCACAACTACTGTTCATGGCAGGTGGCCAGGGCTGGGTGGCAAGAGGCAGGCAGTTGGCATGCGGACACCTGTGGGTGGGAGGGAGGGAGGGAGAGAGCAGATGTGGGTATCCCAAAACTGTGGTGGGATGGTACAGAGTCTGATCTCGTTAGGTTTCTCTTAACTGGATATAGAAGCTAATGTAACCTGAAGAGGTAAGGGCTGGTAAACATGTTGATGCTGCTGCCTTTGGCTTTTGGCGTTGCCCTGATACCTCTCAAGTACAGTACTCTGAATCTATCTTTTCATGTTCTAGTTATGTCTTGGTTGTAAAACTGCATGAGGGATTCGATATCTTTGTATTTGCATCTGGTCCTTCACTCTGGAATGGGAGGAAGCACTAATTTTAAAATACTACTTAGTTTATATTATGTTTGGGTAGGAGGAAGCAATCTATAGATTTCTTGTTTCAACAGGACAAAAGACCCCTACAAACTCCTTTAAGTCTGTAATTTCTGGATGTTGATAATCTCATGAAGTCTGAGCATAATACTTGTGCTGTAGAATGACCAGTAGGAGCTAAATAATCTGTGGTTGCAGCCTTTTAGATCCCAATAGTGTCTGCTGTTTAGCAGGTTTATCGGGATGGATTCTTTGCAAACTTCTCTCTTCCCATTAGGTGACACCAGTCAAGTTTTTTTTTCTGAGGAGGGGTCAGCAAAGCTTTGGCAGGCTTGAGACACTAAGTCAAACTTAAAAAAAAAAAAAAAAAGTGAGTAAATGTCTTTTGCTGTAACCAGTAGAAATTTTGCCTTCTCTGTAGGACTTGATTTTGCTTTCCAGACTGAATGTGCCTACCAAAACAATTCCTTCGTATCGTTAAATGCACAGCCCTGTGGGAATTAAGATTTAAAACTTGGCAGAAGATACAAAGCTAACTTCTAGATTTATGGTTTTCACAAAAAAAAACCCTGATGCATTCTGGATGCTGAAGCGTTGAAATATGATGCTCAGTAAAATTAATGTTAAATGGTGTTCAGACTTTACAATCAATTGGAGTGTATTGCGAAGAATTACAGCTACATATTGGTGAATAGTAAAGGTTTTTTAATCCTTAAAAGAGAGTGAGAATGTGAGCCTGACTTCTGTTGCTTTTGCAGTATTTAAAGGACCCTTCAGCTTGTAGCAGTAAAAATAGCATCATCCACACACAAATGACAGCTGGGAGAAACACTAATTATATTTCAGTATTCTTTTCCCAAAGATGCTGATAAAATAGGTAAGCTCATGGGTTGTTATTTTGAGTAGTTTGCAATAGCAGAGTTTTGTTTTTTTTTAAAAAAAACTTGTCTTAAAGAACCAAGTATTTGCCATGTGGTAGAAATCTGCTTAGTGGGTAGGATAGTATGTTCAAGTTGTATATGCGTGTCTTGCTGCAAGTTGCAAAGCTTTTGGTAACTATCAAAGCTGAATAATTAGTAGTGCACTAACCACTTAGATAAAAACCCAAAGGCAAATACTTTTTTTGGAATTCTTTTTGCATGAAGCTACTTCTCTGAAAATGACGATGATTTCAAAAGAAAAATATGTGTAACTTGCAAAGTGGAAAAGATCACAATAGATGTTACTAAGTGGCTTCCTATTCCAGCTGTCAGGATTAAGGTCAGTTATGCCATCTGGGTCACCTTTAGAGCACAGACCACTACTGAATCTTTTCCAGCAGTGTCTTGAGGAAATGATCTCTGATCACAACTGAAACAGGGTAAAAATGGCAGCACATGGAAGATCCTTGTTACTAATGAGCAAATTTAGGGTCTGTTAAGGGTGGAGAACTCATGAAGCTCAGTGATCTTACTGGGGTGAACTAAGAAGAGTCAGATGTTACGATGGCACTTGGTTTTCGTAGCTTATATTTGCAGACCCCTTCTGATGCACACTTCCAATTTGGTGGAGGCAAAAGAGATGGCTTTGGGTTAATACTGGCTGCTTCTAGGAGCTGACTGGCAAATCAGACGGTCCCTGTATGGATGTCCAAGCTAGATTAACAGCTGTGTGAAACGACATGCCCTGGTTGGCACAACACCTGAAGACTTTGACTTGCAGCTTTCCCTGTGGCAATTGCCATCTAGTTCAAGTGAAGCCCTCGAAGCCAGGTCCAGCTGACTGCTTGGTGGTGTATTACTGGGCAGTCTGCTTGGGACAGCTGATGGTGTGTGTTGAAGGGGGGTAACTGTATTCAGAACACGTTTATGTATGGTTGCATACTAGCCACTTGACAAATACCACACAGTTTTGGTGACAGTTTCCACAGTATCCATGTAGACAGAAGTTAATGCTTCCATGAAGGTTTTGCTGTCTTCTACAAGAACTTTTGTTTGTTCCATCCCACTTAGAGCAAGGTAGTATTCAGTCTTAAAATTCAGTGTTAAGCCCTTGTTTGCCCTTCTGAAATAATTAAAAATTCATCCAATAGAGGGGTAAATGTGTACTTTTAGAGGAAATTAAGTGGAATTCAACCTTCTGCTGGTCCCCATGTGAACACCAAGGAAATAAGTGTCGCATTTCAAAAAAGTGCAGGGTACTGGTATACTTTCTGTTCCTTACAAAGCTGTGCGCTGAATATACATGGCTGCAATGTGCCAAGCATCTAACTTGCTATGTAAAGAATTTTGACTCCAGTGAATACCAGGAGTACACAGCAAACTAGAAGAGGATGTGGTGTATAGGTTCAGTACCTTTTTTAGTGCAGTAGGAATTGTCTTGAAAGTAAGGAAGTGTCACTTTGGCTCCTTTGAGGCACTATTTCACTACCGTCAGTCAAGTCCTCCGCAAATACTTGAAGCTCCTACATGAGGTAACTTGGGTCCCAGAGAACTCTTAAGTCAGATAATCTTATCTGTAGACAGTCCTGGAACTGTCTGATTACTTGGATAGGAAAGCAACCAAGCCTCAATAGCAAAATTGCAAACTACAAGGATGAGATGGGGAAGTGCTGATGGGACATGATCCCGGTTGCTGAAAGACATGGCCCAAGGACAAGATCTAGATGGTAGATGTTCTCACGATATCAGATAAGACTTTGCCTTGTGGTATGCAGTGCTGGCTGTGAATCCTGTATGCCTGCCCACAATAAACCCCAAAACTCTGGAGATTCAAGTGTAATAAATACACTCTGAGTTCAAATAGAAACAGTAGTGCCATCTTGGATCTGTGCCCAGAAAACGTCTATGACCTGTCAGTTATTTATAGCCCCTCCAAGAATCAATGCAATGTCCAGATTTTCTGTAGATGGTTGGTATGGACATCTGTTGTTGGCTATAAATAAAAGGTATACTACCTCGCAACTGGGACAGTTATGTTTTTGCGCAAGAATTCTACTATAACTCTAAAATTGTGTGGATATAAATGTATTCTCAAGTGATGCTCAGCTGTGTGTGCAGTCGAGGACAACTCTTAGCTCTGAAACATAGGCCTGTATTCTGTGAAAAGACATCAGCGCTGTGGTGGCCCAACTGCTAGTCTGTTAGAGAGATCTGTTTGGGCACCAAGATGCATTGATGAGCAGCTAGGCTCCAACAGCTTGCCTAAACACTTACTAATTAAGCAGTGTGCGAAACTTGGCTTCAGATTTTTACATTTTTAGCACTTTGTGTCTAGTTGGAAGGGAGGGAGAGGGATGTTGCTTATACTCTTCAGAAAGATGCGTGGTGCCCATTATTCCAGGCTGTTTGAAACAAAAGGTTTTCAGACTCTGCTCCATCCTGCCTAGAAGAGATACCATCGTCCTGTGGTTGAAAAGGCTGTGCCTGTACTTGGCATCTCGGGAGCTGGTGCCCACTGTTAGCACAGAACCTAGCTAGAGAAAGTTTGGAATTACTGGAGGCAGCAGCCTTCACTGGGACAGCCCCTCGAGCTCTTAGTGTGACAAAGTTGTGGGTGCGAGGTGGTTGTTTAAACAGCTGCTCACAGCAACCCAGGTGATCTGGGAAACATGAATGCTAGTGAAGCAGTGCTGTGGAGTGGATGGTGATGTCTGCAGGTTAGGCTAGTCTGTTTATTTGAGAAGGCGAGATGTCAAACATCTGAGGTTGATGCAACCTTAGAAGTTGTAGGCTAGAGTCTACAAGAATCTGCAATGCAGTGTTTGTGCACTTGGCAAAGACGCAATCAGCTTCTTTAAAGAAGTTGTGAGTACAACACTGTATTTTATTTAGGTTGTCTGTGTTCTGTTGTAGCATGAAAGCACATTGAAATTATGTCCTTTGAACTTTTCTTCTGACCTGGACATTAATGAATACCGTATCTGTGGGCAAAACCAAGGTGTCTTTTACGGGAACTCAAAACTGGGCATCTCATTGTGACACTTACAATATCTACACACTAGTCACTGGTCCTGAGCTGTTGCTACAAAGACCCATTATTATAGAAACTTCCCTGGAACAGAGGGGAAGGGCGCAGAGGGCAGTATCTGAGGTACATAATTATTTGGTGAGTGAAACAGCATGTGAACAGAATGAATTTGTTGAGGGCCTGGGTATGTGGTGAAGGATTCTGGTTGCTGCTGTAAGTGTTGATTATGGGTTGCTCATTGCTGAATTCCTCTTCCATCAACTAAAACTGACTTCCAAACACGAGTGATTTGGTATGGAGTAAAATGCTTTGTGGGTGTACGTTACTAGCTGAACAGCTCAGCTTGACCCATGGGGTGTAGAAGAGCCTTCTACCCTGCTGGTCTGGGAAATTGTAAGTGCACTCAGATGGGCTTTTCTTGGGAAAACCTCAAATAAGCAATCTTTGTGACTTCCCAGAAGATCAGTTGTCTGAAGTCAGTTGTGTTTGATTTAGGAGTACAAGTTACAGCTCATCATTGGGAGCCTGTGGTGAGGTAACCTCGATGGCTGCCAGATCTTCATTGTAGCTTCGTTCATGATGGTGAGAAGCACAGCTAGATGTTGCCTCCACGTTGGGCATCTTTGTTTCTTCACCTTCACTATGGAAATCTGCGGTAGACATTTAGGAAAACTCAAGTACTAAGTGAGGGTCTTGAGGAATAAGTAGTTCTCCTGCATGCAGTGCAGTCCATACTTCATCTGAAAACATACAGCCCCGACATACTGGAAGAGTTATGTAAATCATGTAGAAGTTAAATCACTTCGGTATCAGACTTGCCTGTCATGTCTTTTACAGTATTTCATTAACTCTTTCTGCTCTTCAGCAGTCTTTTACATCCAGTCTACAACATAATGAACTTGGGGTGAAAATTTATTAAATTGGTTACTGCTTATGGAAAAAGTCTTCGTGTTTAATTAGCAGTCATTTAACTTGGGCAGTGAGCTTAGGGAGCTCACGGACAACTTTAATGAGCAGGTGGTGCTTGTCCTGAGCCCCCTGAACAAGCAAGATATGAACAAGACCATCCAGCCGGCAATATTGTGTGCAGCTATGTCATGATGGTAACACCACCACACTTGGGCATCTGGCCAACTGTCACTGGTGTTATGTGAACCTTACGAATCAGGAGATAGTGCACTCCTGCACTTAGCCTAAATTTAAAAGTTTGCATACACTAGGTATGTAAAGTATTTTTGTCTTTCACTGAGTATAAAGGTGGGCAAGCTCTGGGACTGAGCCAGACTCCCCTACGGGTGGGTACACCATGTAGGAATTTCCCCAGTTACAGAGGGACTCAGAGCACTGGCTGTAAATGGGCTTCCCAGCCGAAGTATGGGCCTGGATGATGTTAAGATGGTAATTGGTGATGCATCCTTTTCTTAGTTTCTGTAATGCTTGGCAGTAATGATTTGATGCTTTGTTCCTATTGCTCTTTTATCATATTGTGCATAATAACTAGTACTGTTTCCTTTCATCATATTGCATGCTATTTTCCTTTATTATATTGTAATATAATAAACTGCATTTATTCTTATATTTGATTTGGAATTCATTTTTGCTTGGTATCCAATCAGCAGAACAGCACCTTGATATGATCACTGCCTAAACAGTCTGTGTCTCTAGTAGTGTCTGTTCTGAGTCTTTTATTCAGTCCTGTAATGTGTTTTTGTAAATTTTAAGTGACCTGTTCTGTGGGGCTCAATAAATGGGGTTGAAGAAGAAAAAAATATTTTTTTTTAAAAGGAAAACTACTTTCAAAGTTGTCGCGTGGATTAGTAGTATTTGTCCCTTTATTTTCTGAATTTCAAGTCGTCCTAAACAGTCTCAGTTTTAAGAAGTTTAAAACCAATATTCCTTCCTAGTTGCCATTTCATTTCCTATTAAAACATCCCCTTTAAAACTTGGTTTTACTTTGTAACTTGTTTTAAAAGCTATCCCTTTGTTTTGAGTAGTTCAGAGAAAGAATGAGATATGTTTAGGAAAAGAAATGTTACTGTTTTTTTAAAACCTTTTGATTGTTCAATTACTGATTTGGGACTTCGAAGTCTTGTTTAGCCCTGAATTTGTAATTGGTAGTAGCATGCTTTACTAAGGTTGGGAACATACCTGATGCAGGTGCCCCTCGTTTTGAAATAAGCTAAATTTACCTTTCTTTGAGAGTGGGTTTTGTAAACTGTTCTCTTAAATGAGTTTGGTCTAACGCAGTTGGTTTCTTGGTTGTATTTTATTTTAGGAGCAAGAGACTTCATTTCTTCATGTTGCTCCCCAGCCAGCAATTCTGAAGAGCTGGTGTGTTGAGCAGTTGTGTTGGAAACCATGTAATCAAAGCGGTGGCTTAGCTTGACAACTTCAGCTTCACTTGTAACAGCATATGGTGTAACTCCACTGGAGCACACGAGCTGGCTGGTTCATCTCAGGGAATTAATTCTAGATGTTGCCCTTCAGAAATGGCCTCAGGCTTGTCATATGTCTTAGAAATTTAAGGGTGGAGGTTGCCGTTGTGGTGGAATAGTTCTAGCACACATCAGTGTTCAGGCTGCTGGATGAAACTCTGAGTTTCTTTCTGTTGGCAGCACAGCTTTACGTTAACAACAGTGTGGTTTCCTTAACACTGTGTGAAGCCCATGCAGGTGGCCTTATGTATACAGTGGCATGAACAGATCTCTGCCGTGAGGACGCTGAGATGGGTTTCAGTTGTCAGTTCCTTCCCCTCCGGCCTTCCCATAGGATTGCAGCAGAAGGAAGGTATGCAGGGAGCAAAGGGCTGAAATAGCTGGTTTTATTTTAACTGCCTTCTCTGGCAGTCAAGAAAAATAAGTAACTTTCCAAAGGATGTTTTTGGCAGGACAGGCAGAATATCTAGAGATAGAAGTCTCAATTAATTGTAAAATGGGCCGTTAATCTGTGAGAGACACCCGAGTCCTCCAGTGAAGCATGTAAGAACTAATCCCTGCTGGTAACTGGTCACTTAAGTTTTCTGTTGGTGATCTGAGGATAGGAGCAGTCTTGGAGCACCAGAGGGGTTGGGCTTTATTCTTACTACCAAAGTGCATGAGTGGTGAGAGTCTTTCCTGTTCTCTGAAACAACTATAGTAAAACTGTCAAACCGTGTATCCTGGAAGCGCTGTGTAAAAGGGGGTGCCTTTGGCCTTGCAAAGGTGCCTGATCGCTGTTCAGTAACTACAGTTGGTGCTGATATTTTGGTCTATTGCAGGTATCTTTTCTGGTTTTAAATGCCGTGCTGAGTGGTGTTAGCTGAAACATCACTGTTTCAGCTGTTCAGGGGTGTCTGTCTCCTCATTTTCCCATGGAGTTGCAATGACTGCAAGACCTGATCTGTTTTCATGTTCAGCTTGGCGAGAATCACCTTCTAGTGAATGTGAAAACAGCTCTAGATATAAGAAATGCTATCTTTTTTTCCAACTGAAGAATGTGGATTCTTGCACTTACCTGCTCTTAATTTCCAACAGTAGCGTCTTGGTAGCTGCACAAGTCTGTTTACATGACCTTTCTATTGAGAACCTCAAGGTTACCATCACCTGCTGTTCCCTCATTTCACACTTGTGCAGCTGTACCTCCTGTAGAGGGCTTCAGGCATTGGTTTTGAGTGCTGTGGAAACTTCTGGCAGAAGGCATCTCCTGTGTCTCCCCTCTGAGTCTGCACTTCAGCGTTGGGTTGTTGCTTGTGTTTCAAGGCAGAAAGGGAGGATCAAAGGTTTTGGGGGTATTTTTAAGTTGTGAAAAAATGTAAATGATTTGTGGCATCCAGAAGTAAAAATGTAAGTGCTGTTCTCAGCATCTTTCAAGCTGTTTCAGACTGTACGTGTCACTTTACTGTCACCTCGTGACATGAAGTTGTAACTGCCCAAAACTGTGTTTCATCCTTGAAGTGATGTCCTGTGGGTCTTTGCTGTGTATGGATCTGTAGCTGTGACAGCTGTTTCAAATTTATTTCAGATTCATTTGTCCTGGCATCAGATACTTACAGTATGAAGCCTACAAGAACAGTAGTTAGTACAATACCATGATACTGGTTTTGTTGGCTTTGGAGTTCTAATTTTGCTAGCTAGCTGTTGCGAAGAGCTACTGCCGTGGAAAGGCTACCACGATATTAAAAATTCTGCCAAATGGAACACATATTAGGAAATCAATGTTTGTTACAAGTGGAACAAGTTATTACTGAAACTTAGGTGGAAGTAAACAGGCATCATCTCAGCAGTTTGTTCCAATCAAGGCTATGACCACTGGGGTGGCCTTAGGTAACTTCTGTGGATGGTCTCGCCAAGAATAAGCCTGAAGTTATTTTACAGTGTTCTGATGAAGTATGGATGTGCTTTTATTGACTAATCCTGTTACTAGGAAGAAAGCTGATTTATCTTTCAGGGTACAGTGCTGCTGGGGATCATTGCTGTCATGGTCAAATGTAAAGAGGCTACTGGGGCTTGTTAATATTGGTTGTGGTTGGGTTTTGTTAACTTTTTATTTTGAGATGTTCATGAATTTGTATATGAACTGTATTGTATTTGCATGAGCTTGCTAGCTGTTTTACTCTTGAGTTAATTTTCTGTCAAGTGGAATCCGCTGGAAATTCTCCATTCAAGTGACTGGAGGATGGGATACTCTTCAGGCAGAGGGTTTCCGTCTCTGGCAAATGCTAACTGAAACTTCAGAACAGTAGTGTAAACAATAAAACAAGCATTCCAGTGCTGTAATCAAGTTGGCTGGTAATGATGCTGTTTCTGGTATGCAGTATGATTCAGAGAAGTAGAAATCATGCTTCTGACAGTTTGGCTTAAAAAATAAATGTAATGAGTATGACAAAATATCGAAATACATGAAAACGAAGCACTTAATGCATTCCAAATCTCTGAAGGAATTAAGTGATAAATTTGTATGGGCCTTCTCAAAGTGTGGAGCTAGCAATAGCATTTTAAAGCAAGCTTAGAAAAGTCGCAAACTTCCAGTAGCAACCTTCCTACCATCCCGAATGTAGACCTAGAACAGAGAGAAATGCTATTGCTATCAAAATGTGTGGTACTGTCAGCTTTTTTTTCTGCCCCTAGAATCTGCATAAGCATGAAGTGTGAACAAGGAGAAAAATGCCCTTTTTCTGACTGATGATGAAATGTATTTGGAATGATGAAAAACATGACAGTCATGAACCACTGTCCAAATAAGATGGCATGAAAAGCAAATCAGAAATCTGATGTTTTCTGTGATTCTGGCTATTCATTGATTAAATTAAAAGATCCATCTGTACCTAAATTAGTCAAGACTTTGGAGGAGGAGAAAGCTGAGTTGTCAGATGGAGTAACAGTATTTTTCTGGATATGCAACCATCTTGTGCATCTGCCTCATCTACTAAAGCCTGCTTGAGAAAGGAGGGTCTTCCAGATGCTACTCTTGTAGTCTCAGTTTGTGTTTGCTATGTAAATGAAAATGTGTTGACATTACAGAATTTTATGCCTAGTTTTGTGTTGTCTTACAATATCCTCTTATGCTTTTAGATATGGAGGATGAAAAGCTGTTTCTGAGCATGTGGTTATAGCTTGATTTATTTATGTATTTATTTAAGAAAACCCAGCACAGAGCGCTTGTGGCTTTTCCTGTTGTGTTCATTTAAACTCGGACAGAAGCAGTGTTTTAGGCTGTATTGTACAGCGGTATTTTGACAGCTTCCAGCCTAACCAGGTAGTAAAACGACTATTTAATAGATGCAGTCTTGTTTTACATCAGGAAAGATTTGGCGTTCTTCAAGTATTGGATAACTTGCAAGAAATTTAATGCAGACCTCCAAAAATGTTGAGGTGGTCCTACTAAAGCATCTGGCATCCTCCCATCCACCTCTCTTTTATGCAAAAGGCCTTTGAGCGAGGTGTTTGGGGATGGTGGTCCTGGTGCGATGGACTCTGCAGCAGCTGCTGTTGAAGGTAAAGGAGGTGATGCACCTGCGAAGGTGGGGTGCTCTGTAGCTCTCTTGAAGTATCTGAAGTGGTTCAGCCCAGGGATCCAGCTGGCATTTTATATTTGTGACTCCCCTGTAAGGTGTGGATTTTCCAGAGCCCTGAGGCAGCTGGGGGGAGGAGGAGGTGGCATTGGCAGCTGAATGGTTTCCAAATGCAGGGAAGATGGGACTGTGCTTGGCATCTGACTGATAGTCCTCAGGGTGATTTTCATTTGAAAGCTGCAGTAAAAATACTGATTGTTTGTTAACTGTTCAATTGTTTGTCGTTATAGCTGATGGGGTAGGAGAAGGGTGGTAGGAGTTGAATCGTGATGGGCTGAAATTGCTGTAGGTTTGAAAGGAAAGCCTAAAAAAGCAAGGAAGCAAGGCAGAAGAGTTTCTTTTGTTTTTTGAGGTTTTTTTCTTCTTTCTCCTTCCTTTCCCATTGGAATCTTCCTATTTGACTGTAAGCTGCTTTGGTTGAAAAGCATTAAAATGCATGGTTTTAACAGACCCTTGGCAATGGGACAGTTTCAAATGTCCGGGTGGCCTTGCCTTTCCTTGGAGACCACTGCCCTCTGAGCGAGGGGGGTGGCCTTGATACAGGCAGGGGAACTGCTATTAATCAGGCTTCAGTTCCCACTGCAGCTTTTTGCTAAACCTTGTCTTCATCTGTAAGCATGTGCCTAAATGTTAAGTGAAAATGTATAGAGGCAGCCCAGTGTGATAGTGGTAATGACTGCTTCAGGTTGAAGAACTGGTTAAAGAAGTTCCTGTTAAAGTAATCCCAGAGTGTGTGTGTGTGGCGGTGTCTGACTTTTTAATACCCACAATTCCTTTCTGACTCAAGTGATGAACTGCTTTGCATTTTGCATCTTGTATGCACATATTGCTGTGATGTGGCTGTTGATTTAAGTCTTTTTGTTGATTTTAGGAATTGTTTTCTGTCATAAATGCAGTACCGCTGATGTACGCTTAGATCTGACACTTCTTGGTAGCTGCTCCTTGGAGTAAGAAACTAAATATTGCAATATCTTATCAGTGTGGTCTATTTATTTCTTCCGCAGAAGCATAGGAAAGCCATAATATCATTTAATTTCTAACAGTTTGGATGTTTTTCTCCAACAGGAACTGTTCTTATCAGAAGCAGTAATGGCCAACTAATGCTAGTAACTCAACAAGCAATAGCACAAGCACAGAACCAACCACAAAATAACACGAGCGTGAGGCCATCTGTACCGACCAGCACACCTGCAATCAGAATATGTGCTGTACAGGTAACTTCTCTTTGTAGTTTTAGTAAGATGTGGCTGTATGTTACTTAGTTATAACCGGGTTTGCAGATAACTTGGGGAGGGTTAAATAAGCATCTGAACACTTTCTGAACAGCTTGATGGTGTTTGGTTTTGCACATAAACATTGCTATGTGCTTTACTTTCTCAATTTGAAGAAAACTGCTAGCCGTTATATGTGGTGTAGTTCAAATTAAGGAATTCCTCTGTGGTGATGATAATGATGTAAAGGGTTTTAAGAAGAAAAAACAACAAACAAAACCAACAACAACCAAACAACCCCAAACCAAAACCCCTACCTAAATGGTTACTGCTAGTAGCTGCAACATTGCGATCCTCTGGTGGGATACTTCTTTGAAGCCGAGGACCTTTCCCATGCCTCCACGATGTTCCTTCTTCCCTGAGCTCTGATGGGTTTTTGCTTCGATTTCTTGTAATGTGGTCAGCATGCAAGAGTAAAAGCAGATAGAAAAAAGTATGAGGCTGCATATTTCTTGCCAGCATTCTCATCCTTTAACTGTTTTATTCTAATTAGGCATTGCATCTAAATGTCTCTGAATCTGTTGTGGAATATTAAACTGGTAGATAAATAGCTTTGTTGAACAATGTTTAAACTATATGAACTATGTGAATGATGCCTGTATTGTTACTGTAGGAGTGGGTGTCTTGGTTTATATTGGACAAGAGCAGGTACTAACTTCAGTGTCTGTCATTGACTTGTCTGATAACTGTTCTCTGCACATGTTTAATTTTTTTTTTTTTTTAAAGAACTCTGGCACCCAGTTGCTAAAGAAAGTAGTAGCTACTCCTGTGAAACCATTATCTGAAACAACAAATTCTGTGGCTTCTACTGTTCAGCCACCTGCTGTAATACAGGTAGGTGTCAAGCTTTATAGTGCAGTGGAATAAAAATAAGTGCTAGAGAGAGCTGAAGAAGATCCAGATGCATTCTTGTTATTATTAATTCTTAATCTGTTTTTCAGTAAGCTTGGTAACTTTTGTCCTCACAAATTCTTTCCTGAATGTCTTTTTAAAAAATACATAATTATATTACTTTTTTGCCAGTGTGTGTCAGATCATCTTGTCTGGTTACAGTAGAAAGCACATGAACAATAGATAAAATAAATACTTTAGAAAGCCATTTCCAGTGCTTCTGTACCCTATGACAGAACTCTTTCAAGCTCTAGCTGAAGCTTTTCTGGGAGACTGAGACTTCTAATGCTCTGTCCTGTTGGGGTTCCTTGATTCCTTGGCGGGGCGGGGGGGGGGGGAGTATACCTGAGATGATGTGGAGGAGAAAATGAGCTGTCTGCACCAGTCAAGCTGTTTTTCATGTGGTAATCTTCTCCACCCCACCCCCCCATCCCCCATTAAAAACTGGAGAAAGGTTGTAGATGAAAGTCTGAGTCTGGCAGACAGGTTCCGACAGATATAACTGTAAATACAGTGGTTGGACATGCTTCATTATTTTTAGATAGTGTTTTTTCTTACTTCCTAGGCCCGCCTTCTCTTTTTCTGGAGAAAAATGTTGTAGGACTCTTCTGCAGAGGCTCCTGCCACCTGTAGAATATGAGACTTATAGATACAGTTCATCCTTTGCTCTTGGGGACCAGAGTTCTGGATAAGCATGTACGATGAAAAGAAAACTACTTTCTGCAGCTAAAATCTGGAGAAGAAATCGGGAAGAAGCTTGTACCTTATCTTTTGTGAATAAGGGCTTGAAGGAGACTGGGCTGTAGCGGTAGACCAAGCACTCAGTAAATGAGCGGGATGAGTCATTCAAAAAAACATGCTGGATGTATGTTCTTGAACTTGAGGGTGTTTGAAGGATTGGGGAATGTGTTCGCTGACAGTGGTAACTAACAATCTGACTTAGAAATTCATCCTCCTGCTGTTCTTCTGTATCGGGAACTGAAAACTACTCACTTTAGTGTGTGGGTTTTTTGTGTGTGTGCTTTATCTGTGATTATTTTTTTTCCCTTCCTTCTCACTACAAATGGATTATGTTGGGGCTAAAAGGGAAAACCCAGAGGCCTCTCTTAATACATTTTCTATTTTGCTTAGAATGGCAACAACGTATGCTTTGTGTCTAAGAACACTAACAGGTATTCCTTACTCACTTTTATTTTAGGATACTAGATTGCAAACCATGTGCTTGTGATCTCTGCATAGAGATCTTTAGGATATAAAAGTAATAGTCGTCTACTACGCTACCCTTGCACTGGGGAGAAGAGATGAAGGTAAAGCTTTCTTCCATCTGATGGATGAAGCTGCCTGCATCCTCGTATTCTTCATGTGGATAAATATTGAGATTCATTGTGCTATTAACTTTTCCTTTTTTAACTTATATTTGCCTTTGACTTGGTTCTTCTGTACTTTTTGGGTCCAGTTTTGATGTAATTTTTTGTTCTTCTGGGATATTTAAAGAGGGAGACATGGCATATTTTTTTGTAAGCCATTGTTTTCTGTTGTAGAAACTTGAGCACTTGGATGAGCCATAGGGCTGGATTCAAACAGCAGGAATGATGACTCCAGGAAAAATTAATAGCACTGTTCTGTTTTGAGTGGCTTCCTTGAAGCCCCTCTGTTTTGCAGAGGATTGCATAGTCCTCTGTACAAGCTACTTGTACAATAAAGAGTAAACAGGTGCAATATGGATACATCCTCCCATTGCAGGGTCGCTTCACTCTTTACACTGCCTAGGGTGGACAAGAGTATAGTGATGACAAGGGATTCTGTGCGTAAGGTTGCAGGAACTGTCTGGAGAAAGGAAGGAAGAGCCCTTGGGTCTGTTTCATTGGCAGTGGTTCACTCACTAGTCCTAGAAGAACTTGCTGATGTTAGTCTTGACAGTTTTTGAGGTCACGGGAGAGGAATGTTAGTGTGGAAGTATGTCATCACAAAAAACAGGAGACAGTAGAGAGGACATAATGCTTGGCTTGGTTGTGTATCTCTTATCCTGTGTCAAGTACAGTACTATCTGCAAAACTCTCTCTAGTTACTGACTTCACGATTATTCTCCTCCTCTACAAATATGTTTCTATTTTTTGACGTTCTTGAATGTTTAAGCTCTGAGGTTAGACAAAATACCTGCATTTTTATTTTCTACCTTCTTCCCAGATGGGATAACAGAGCTGCAAAGTATCTAATTAGCATCATGCTGGGGCACTTTCATTTGGATGCAGAGCACTTCTCTAGAAAGAACTTCAAAATATGCAGGGTTAATGCCATTTTTTTTGTGGCAATGGTTTCTCTGTTGCTCGAAGTGAGAATGAGAATTGTCAGTAGTGAAAAAGGTTGAGGGTAGATGACAGAAGTTAATTCCCATATATCCATCTTCCTGGGAAAAGGGTCCAGCAGACTTCCTGTTGTTCCCTCCCTCAGCTGATAAAATGCCATTCTGGTCATGATGTGTAAACATGCTGGAATTTGCAAGAGATCAGCTCCTGTGAACCTCATGTTTTCGACTTTTAAAAGCCCAGGGCATTGCAGCTTGGCAGATCTGTACTCTGTCCCCTTCGTCTTCCTCCGGTCCATCTGTTTGTGGGATTCTCATGCCCAGTTTGCCTCCCTGTGGTCTTAGAGCTGTTGAGCCTCATCCTTGGAAGAGGCAGTGGTGGTGGCAAAGATCCTGCAGAGAGCGATTAAAGTGTTACCAACAGTGGGAGCCTAAGCTGGAAAGCTTTCTGGTAGCTGCCTGCTTCTTTCATGTCAAGCTGGCAGCAGCCGGGGGGGGGGAGAGGGGCACCCACCCAGGAAAAAAAAAAAAAGTATAAATAAATTACTAAAGTGCCAGTGTTTTGCTTTAGTTTCAAGTGTTAGATCATGAATTTTCCCTATCCTGAAAGACTTAAAAGCCCTTTGGTATTCTACATGGTGTCTGTCCTGCTCTGATTAGTTTTTATCCATGATAGGATAAGTTAGGTTCTTGTGTTACTGTCTTAGTAATGCAATTAGCAAGTATTAATTTGTGATTGTTGGACTAAACTGGGGTGCTTAAATGTATTAAGAGTAGGTGAAAGCAATTGTGTGTGTTGTGCAGATATGAACCTAGAATTTAGCCTACAAAACCAGACTTTCCCTTTCGCTTGAGAGGTTTGGAGGAAAAATGGCACTCAACTTCAGGTTTCAAACACTAACCTGAAACTCTTGCTTTTCTGTAATCTGCAGGTTCAATCTGGCTTTTTAGTTCTCAGGGTGAGAAATGGAAAGTAGTTGGTTTTGTAGAGGTTAAGTGTTTTACTCGTAATGTATTCTGTTGTATTAGAATAACCTTGTTGGGATTTTGGGGGGTGTGGTTTTATTTCTTTTTTTCTCTTTAAAATCTGAAGTAGGATTACTTCATTTAGTCACTTTCCTCTGGAAACTACTGTTTAGCCTGGTTTGCAAAGGAGAGGGGCAATTGTGTTCTTATTTTTTCCTAAACCTTCATTACTCTTTGTGGCTGGAGCTTCTGAATCTGTTGGTGAATTGTAATGAGATCTTTTTAAGAGAGGCCTCAAAATAACTATTTTGGTGAGGGTTTGTGTTTGGGTAGAGGAGAGATCCAAACTGCTCCCCTTGAGGAAAAGGCAGGAAGAGCTTAAGGTTGCATTTGCTCAGCTGGCTGCTTCTGCTGGCACACGCATCCTTCGAGTGGACACCATCCTCTGCCTACCCTGCTCGTGATAGAGTAAGGGCAATCAGTAGAGCAGCTGTAGGGGGAAGAAAGGAAGATAAAGACAACCTTAAGTGATTATTTATCTTCAGAGTAGTATCACCTGGCTTAGTATTGTCCAAAATTCATTAGGCTTAGACTGTAGGAGCCTGGCAAAGTTAATATGTTGGCTTGTTCAAGACAATTTTACCTTTCTGTCTTCACTTGAAGTTGCAGGCAGTGCTTAAGTGTGGGTGAGCCTCGACCATTTCTTCACCCCACCCTTGATTTAAAAACAGCATTATAGCTGTGGGGGTTCTGTCACTTAGTGTATTAAATAGAGCCTCTCAAAGCATATGAATCCAAACTTTAAAAACAAAGTTAAAAAATGGCTTATGTAAGTTCTAAATAGTAGTGTGGAGGGAGGGCGCCACCTTATATGCTAGTAGAATACAGTGTTTGTCACATTAGTCTTTGGTTAAAAAGTGTTAATTTTTCCTTTCAGCCAGCAGCTGCAACAGCTAGTGTTACTACAGTTACTGCTGTAAAGCCTTCGAGTACTGGAACACCTGTAAAACTTCCAGTTACAGGACCACCTGCACAAGCTATCTCCCAAAAGGCAGTCTCTGTGAAAGCAGAGGGCACAACAGTAGCACAGACCAGCGCTTCTACAGTAAGGAAAAAAAGAAGTTTAATTAAAAATTAACATTCTCTATATTCATCAGAGATTGGACAGCCAATGCAATATCTAAGTCTTCTCTTTATTTCCACATTAGGAGATGCTAGAGAATGTGAAGAAATGCAAGAATTTTCTTGCTACGCTAATAAAGCTGGCATCTAGTGGACCTCAAGCCCCTGAGATGGGGCAGAATGTGAAGAATCTCGTACAAAATTTATTGGTGAGATTTTATTTTTTTTAAACAGTCTGTATCATTTGTGTATTATTTTTTACATTCTTTGTTGTAGTTCTGTTGCTTGTCTTTTTTTTTTTTCTTTTTTTCTTTGAACAGCTGAAGAGTTGGATTTGTAGCTGAGTATATCTGACCCTTTTCAAGTCTTAAATTATAGCTCTTCTTTTAACCGGATCCCATTATATATTTACCCACCCCACCCCCACCCTGTTCATTTTATGCACACAGGTAACTGACAGCAGGAGGAGCTGACAGTGTTAATACAGCTTCTGGATCTGAGCTGGTTTTTTTTGTGGTGGTGTATTTTTGAGTCCTCAACAGCAAGAGTATTGCCATGGAGGTTATAGTGCAGTGCTATGTCCATACTACTGCTTGATTCCAAGACAGAACTGATTTTCAGGTTGATAGTGAAGCTCCAGTGGAACAAGGCTGACATTATCTATGTCTTTAGACAATGGGATGGAGAAAATAACATGATGGCTGCCAACCTCTCTCTCTCCTTGTAGGTAGCTTCTGTATGCTGCTTCATGCTGTAACCCAGCACAGCTGGGTTTTCTTGGTAACAATTTCTCCTGCCACGTCTTGTCTTTGCATTTGACCACTGCTGCTGTTTTGTTGTTCCACCATTGCAGAAGGCTGGTGGAGGGAGATGGCTTTGCTAGTGGTACCAAAGGATTTTCAGTCTAGAAACACATGGTGTAAATGGAGGTGTAATTACAGAGAGCATATTGTTCAGAGAGCAAATCTTGCAAAAATCTGATTCCCCTGCCTCTGTGTCCCTGCCCAGACTATACACCTTGCTTCTGTAGGAAAATACTGGAGTTGTTCCTTCTTGTACTTATAGTACTTTTTTATTTTTAAGAACTCTTGTTACCAGACATTAATACGTCATTAACTGTGCACTTGTTTGCTTTTTGTAGTATTTTAAAATGCTGTTCTTTTGCCATTCAGTTTGTGTATATGATTTAAATGTGAAATAAATTAATGTTTTGTATGTGTGAAAGAAACAAGTAAACAGCAGCTGTGAAGTAAAATGGTCCTTAAGGCAGCATCTTATGAAGTGAGTGTCAAGCACCTTGTGTGCACAGAGATGTAGTGTACCAAATCACTGCATTTGTATCTGTGAGACCTCGGTGACCTGTATCCACAACTCGGTGAGACCTAACAGGCAGCAGATCAAATGACTAAATAGGAGAGCTGCTCTAAGTTTGGTTTGTCTGTGAATATACAGTCCTTAACACCCTTGCTCTGGTCATGTAGCTCCTTGGAACGGTTGTTCCAAAGGAGACTACAGTTTAGAGAAGTAATTTATCTGCAGAGACTGAGATTGGTGCTGGGGTCCCTCTTCCTTGTGTGTCTGCAGCTTTTTAGAGGAGGTAATATTCTTGGTGACTCTGTGTCAGGGTCTCACCTGGGAGGGTGAGAAAGGGCAGTAGTGTCTGGGGCTACCCACCACCCTGTCATGGTCCTGCTGAGGGGTCTGTGAAGTCTGTTGCAGCTTCCTAACCTGCCCAAGCCCTGGAGTCAGGTGTTCCTGTTGGGGCAGCATGGAAAGCATTAAGAAAGAAAAACTGACTCTGCAAGCCAGAAGGCTGTTACTGTAGTGGTGTGCAGAAGTGAGGTTCTGAAGTTCAGTTTCTCCTGCTTTTGAAAGTCAGTATTAAGTGTTCTGCTTTATTATGCTATGTGTGCATTAGACTAGAATTGTCTTACAAAAACTACTGAGTTGTCTTCTGTCTCCATCTCTTTAAATTGATCTCTATGCAGGTAAACTACCCCTACAGAAAAATAGTGGATTTTAAATATCTCTGTATAACAATGAGGTACTCAAAAGGATCAGTGCCACTTAAACTTGTTTCAATCAGTTCAGTGAATGGGTGCTTGAACACGTATCCTTACGTATGTTAACTGCCTGTAGTTGAAAAAAGTGGTTTAATTTGATACTACTATGTCTAAATTACAACATCCTTCTATCCTAAAACATTTTGTTTAAAAATACAAAGGAAAAAAAAATTGAGTACTGAAATCGAACAGTTCTGTGACAATGTAAATTTTCATGAATTTTTGGCAATATCTGGGGGAATATATATGGTAAATTCATAGTTATAATTTCTCATTGTAATTATACTTTCCTCTTAGGAAGCAAGAATTGAACCAGAAGAGTTTACAAAAAAGCTCTACAAAGAGCTCAAGTCATCTCCACAACCGTATTTAGTTCCTTTTCTCAAGGTAAGCATCATCTGATTTGGATATGCAGTATTTAACGAGGCGAGGGAGGAGGACCAGAAAAGAAAGAGTCAGAGCATTCAGATAGGTATTTGCTTGGATTAGTTGGGGAAATGGTGCTTAAGCCAGCCCTGTGTGACTGTTTGCTCTTGGAAAGAATTTTTTGGGGACTTAGGATTTCTGGGGAGTAATTTATGCAGTGTTCTTAAATTGGAGAGTAATTAGCTTCTAGCTGTTAGTGGAGACTAATGTTTAGGAAGCTGGTGCATCTGCGGTAGGGCAGCTATACTAAGATGACCTCTTACTTTCTCATGAAAACTGAGTTTTAAAGCAGAAGACTGAGAACAGTGGCTTTTGCACAGCTTATGCAGTATTTAAGATTAAAAATCTACATAAAGCTGTTCACATGTTTTATGGTTTGTGTGTAACTAGAGGCAGAAAAAAACCCCACCCTTTTCTCCAGAAAGATTCTGACAGAACTACTGCAGTTTGGGAAAAGTAACTCAGGACAATTCTACCTCCATTCAAGCAAATAAACATGCAAATTAAAAAACACTCTCTTAACACTTTCAATCATATGGTGGAATTAACAAAATAAAAATAAACATCTTTGTACAGCAAACATTAAATCCCAGTGAAAACATGGAAAACTTGGTTACATTTACTTAAACACCATGTACACAGTATTCATAGGCTTGATAGTTCTGCACTTTTGCTCAGTGTTCACTATAGACATGATGGAGAATCAAGGAAGAATAGTTAGCTGGGACAGGTTTTCTGGAGTTTGTCCTCTTCCTTATTATTTGACAGCACATATAATAATGTATGTAATAATGTTGATACTGCTTTAGATGGCTGGTGTTAATCTGTTCAAGTGTGGGATGAATATTTTTGTTACAGTGGCAACCTTTAAGTGCTTGCTAGCAAGCTTGCCATGAGTCTAGAAGACTACAGCCATCTCTGCAGGGCTTGATGTAAAATTTTCATGTTGGTCGTTTATTCTCTATTTAATTCCCTGGAGGCTTCTTAAATGCCCCTGCAAAAGCTAGAAAAGCAGACAGCTCAGGGTATGGGCTTTCTTGCATCCAGTGCAGCTCTGGCTGCAGAAGGATGGGGCTCACTGTGAGTACAGGGACAGTGTGACTGGCAGAGGTTTCCTGTGAGCTGCACAGCGTCTCAGCAGAGCTCTACTAACTGCCAGGGCAAGCTTGGCTTCAGAAGTAGTGTAGCTGCTTTATCCGGGGGCTTGGCTAATGAACCCCACTGGACATGGGCTGGCTGTGCCTGCACGGGACCTGCTGTGCTGTGTTCCCAAAACAGTGCAGGTGAACTTAGTAGCTCTGCGCAGACCCAGGCTAGATCTGGCACAGCTAGACCTTGTTTGGAGCTGGTGAGCCCTGATAGCCCCAAACTAGCTTATGCAGAGGACTTGAGGGGTGGCCGCACTGCACTTGCTAATGCTTCCACTCCTTTGGGGCCCCCAAGGTTTAGCACAGCACTCTTGTCCTCATGCACTCACAGAAGGGGCTCAGCCTGAGTTAATAAGCCGTCCCGCAGTGTGGAGAGCTGCTGGAGTTGGTGCATAGACCTTGAGGCAGTTACACAGAAGCTGAGTTGGGTTCATCAGCAAGTGTCAGACCCTGCCCTATCACAGCAGAGCCATTGCACGTTTCTCTTGCAGCATGCTGCCAGATACTGGCATCACCTAGGCTTTTCTGTTTTGGGCAGTATCCATACCCCATAAACCCTTGACAAGGCGCTGTCTCCCTGTTGCACGCTATATCAACAAAGAGATACTGTGACTTCTGAAATGTTTAGACATTGTGGTCAAAAATAGCTGACTTTGTAGTGTTACCCGTGCCTTGCACCCTGGTAGCTTTTTTTCTGAAGTGTCGTCAGGATGTGTAGTTGGTACACACCAGTTAGGTCTGGTCTGTAACTGTGAGCAGCAGTGGCAGGGCTAAGTGCCAAATGGAAGCTGACTTCAGGAGCACTTCTCTAAGGTGCTGTGAGGATTGGTCCTGGCCTTATTTAGGGGGGAAATGCTTGCAGCTCAAGTCTGGAAAGAAATTTGGTACAGCTTGTTGCCAATTCACTTTTAGTGAAGTGGAATTTTAGGAAGGACTCTTTGGAGTTGTCTCTTATCTTTAAGCTGCAGGTTTTTGATGAAGTTGCATGTGTTTTGTTTTGTCTGTTCCAATAAGTGGAAAAGAACAGTGACTTGGCTGTGAAGCCTGCTTGGTTTTCAAATCTGTGCTGGATGTGTTTGATAAATAAATTGCATCCAGGAGCATGAGGAAAGCTGAGCAGCCTTTTAAAAGAACAGGGAGTGAACACTAGAAATAGGTGTGCCACAGAAGGTCCAGATGTGCAAATAATTGTTCACTTAGTAAATTAGCATGTGAGACGTTCCTTTTGTGTGAAGCCCAGAGCAACATCACTATGCTGGAGGGGGGGGGGAAAAAGCATTTGTGAGAATATACAGGTAGCTGCAGAACTGATTTCCCCTGGTTCTGAGCCATAACAGATTGTACATAGTCTAGGGGAAAAATCTGTAGAGGGCTTGACAATTATTCTGTCCATTAACCTTCTCAAACACAGCTGTAGTAAAAATGAGGTGTTGCCAGATACCCTTACTAATGTTCTCCTGTTGCATGGAACTGTCTGGCTGAAGTTGTGCTGCTGCAGCTACACAGACATTGTTAAAGTGGTATCCCCCCCTAGTGTAGATACAGCTGTATTGGTGTAGAAGTGCTGGTATCTTCAGAGCTTGTTTCTGACTTTATTGGATAATTTGTAGTTCTCTGTCAGAAAGGCTCTGTGGAATAAACACAGCTGTTACAATATAGCAGGGTTTTTGGCAAAACAAATTTTTCTGAGGTAGTAGAGCAGTTAAAGTGGTCTTACGCTGACACATAAATTCCACATTGAAAAATCTGAACAAAAGAACAAAGTTATGGGTGAGTTTCCCTATAGATGGGATTTGCTATGTGCAGTGAAGCCGCGGTGACTGTTGACCTTTGTTCAGCCTGTTTTGGTGATTCTTGTGGTCTTTACTGAGCAGTATTGTCTTCAATTTAAGAGTGCCTGAATTCTAGTGAAACTTGTTTGGAATAAGTAATTTATTGTCTCATGAAAAGTTAAATTGGAAGATGAGAAGAGGATTCAGTTGCTAATGTATCGGTATTGTGGAAGACTCTGCTGATGTTACATCTAGTGATTTTTTTGTTTTCTTCTAGAAAAGCATGCTTGCCTTACGGCAGCTAATGCCCAATGCTCAGAGCTTTATCCAGCAGTGTATGCAGCAGCCAGCTCCAACCCAAGAAGCTCTTTTGACTTGTACCTCTGCAGCACCGTCTTCTGTAACAGTCACAGCCTCTCCAGTTATAAAACCAGCCCTTGCCAGCACATCGGCAACAGCTTCTATGCAGACGGTGAAGCCTGTTTCTTCTGCAGTGGTGGCAGCATCTCTTCGGCCTGCAGCTTCAGTCCTCGCCACAACAATAGCAACGTCAGGGCTGACTGCTATCCAAACTGTCAAGCCAGTCTTCACCTCTGCAGTAGCAACGTCCTCTCTCCAGTCTACAAAACCACTGCTGGTCACTACAGCAGCATCTTCAGCCACAACCCCTCTGCAGTCTTTGAAACCAGTCGTTGGAACCCCAATCAATATTAAAGTCTCACAGACAAACTCTGTTGTTGCGCAGTCAGTAGGTGCTCAGCAAGTGGTTAAAGTGAAACAGTTGGTAAGATTAATTTCTTCACTTCTCTGTAACCAGGCTTCTTTACTTTACTCCTAGCATTCTGTAAAGAGGATACCAATTTGATTCTTAGCTTTTTTTTTTTTCTTTTAATGAACATATGAATCTAGTCTGCCATGAGTTAATTGGTTATTAAGCCCTTGCTGAAAAGGTGAATCTAAAGCCAAGGTGTAAGGTCGGTCTCTTGCAAGACATGCTGATCACCATTCCACCAGACTGAACATCCAGCTTGAGACACGGGGGAATAAGAGTTCTGACCCTGGCTATGCGTGCAGGAAAGCCAGATCATTATCTGAAAGAAAATGCAGGAAATGCTAGTGTCAGAAACAGAAAATGCTGATGGGATGCTTACATTAATTACTGTTAGATGCCCTGTTAGGGCTGTGCCTCAGCTAGCCACCAGGGATTCCAGTGTCTGTACCTTAGTGGTTCCTACCTTGGATACTTTGCAGGCCCAAGTGGCTTGATGATGTTTAGTGATATGTTAACCGAAATGTACAGACTAGCTCAAGGAGCTTTTCAGAGCAGAGTTCTGACCTCTGCATTTACTAAGACATGTTAATTATGAAGTCATTGAAAAGTAAGCTTTTTCTATCAGGCCTCATTAGCTAACAAATTCTGGGAGGAATAAATGTCTTATTAAAACAATACCCTCAAAAGCAATGTGTTAACATTTTTTTTTCTTGGCACAGGTTAACTTCTTGCTAATGTTCATGTTAAATACCAACAAACTGTGGATCACAGCTATACCCAAAAGAGGAACATTGTGAAGTACATTAGGTTTGATTTATGGGTGTTTGAGATAGAGGTGGACCAGTCAAACACCACACTACTCACTAAGTAATGTTCTCGCATATTTTGAGAGAATAGTCTCCCTTTGCCAGCTAAAGAACTCAATTCTTGAATAGGACTTCCTTGTAAAGATCTCTTTCCTTAAAAAGGGGGGAAAACTTTAGACTTCCTGTGAAGCTAGATTTACTTACTACAGGTATAGTAGGGCATCGTGTGTGAATTCCCTTTGTAGTTTATTTATTGTGTATACTTGACTTAACAGTATTCAGACCCCTAAAATGTTTTCCTCTTTTAGTTTTCTTCCTTTCAAGGTGTATAAGGTGGATGTAATACAAGAATCCCGCATTCTAAACAAAGAGCTTATACTACCAGCTTTTCACCTTTCCAAATTTGCTTAAAAAGAGCAAAGCTTTCAGCTCTGTGAAGGGGATAGGGGCTACTTTTTATGAGTGGGTTTGTTTAAAAAACAAAACAACGGTTATCAAGCATATGCACTGACAGTCTTTGATAGTAGTAGCTAAAGCCAAATTGGAAAGGGAGTTGGTAACCTTGCTGTCTTTGAGGACTAAATTTGAAATTTCAGCCAGAAGAAAATGAGGGCTTCTTAGGTTGTACAAGGCTTGGAGAGCAGTTTGTTGGCTACACAGCAAGTCGATGTAATCCAGGGGAAAGGTTGACCATCTGTACAAATAGATGAGGAAGCTTAACACTAAACTGGGGAGTCAAAACAGTTATTGAATATGATATTGGTGAACTCAAAAAATTACTTCTGCCTTCTCCACTAATGGAGTATTGCAGCCTGTTGCAATTGCTTTTCTTCACTGTGCCTTACAAACATTGAATTACATACAAAACATGTTTTTATCCTCATTTCTGTAGATCACAAGCTTAGTGTTAAAATATTTGCTCTTCAAAATACCTATCTGATTTTGATCTTGGATATAGTTGAAGAGCTGAGTTGACCACTTTGCAGCTTAGCCATATCAGGAGTTTGGTGTTTGTTCAGACAACCTATTAGCACAAAGAACAAGTTAGTAGAAGTGGCTGCGTCTTCTAGGTCTTCCCTAATGCCTTTGCTTGAAAGGACAGAGGGTCTGTTTCCTTCCACAAGAAAACAAACCTGGACCTCCCCTCCCTAAACAGAAGGGTCCTGCTGCCAGCTGAAAGGAAGCACATGCCAGCTGTGCAAATCTGTCTATACAATGCTGCCAGCAATTTATTTCCTTTTCCAGCCTGCAGGGTTTTCTGATGCCATACGCTCCCTCTGCATTCCCATTTCTAATTTAGGTCTCTTGTGCTTGAGGAATGTAAAGCAAACTTTCATGTTCCAGCTCTGTTTTAATGGTGGTGTGTGGGAATGCAGTATGGTAGTATTTTAATTTTAAAATTGTGACCAAACCGATGCAAAATGTAACTTTCATTTCTGTAGCATGCTTATCAAAACTCTGGGTTCATATAGCAGATGCTGAGGGACCTCTTCTTCAGGGATGCTGTTGGGATTGATCTCATGCCTGTGCTGTGAGAGTTCCATGTTTGGAAGGGTTCCTTCCTGGTGACTTTCTTAATGCAGCCTCATTTGAGATCGTTGGCTTACAAAGAAGTTTCATCTTGGAAATAAAGCTTGTCTTGGTATAGTATTGCTTTGTCTTTTGATAAAGCACAATAAATGAAAATTTACATTACCAGACACTGGCCTCCAATGACGGGAAAGGTGCTGTGAGACGGCAGCTTCATATTAAGCATAAAGAGCAAGAATTTTATGGTGTTGTCCCTGGAATTATCAGTGAGGTGCTCTCCCTGGACATTGCTAACGGTTGAAGAAAGGAATGAAGTGTTCGTGCTGTTCCAACTGCTTGCTCTTAGTGAGTTATTAGTTTTGAGTCCCCTTAGAGCTGGGCTTTCTTGAACAGACGAGTCGCCTCTGTTATTTTTCAAGGTTTTTTTGTCCTGGATGTATGCTTTTCCATTCAGCTGGTGAGGCTTTCTTCATGAGGTAAATACTGCTTGTAGTGTGTGATGGTACCTCAACATCTCTCTGCTAATCTCTGAACTTCGCCTTATGAATGTGAAACAGGTTCAAGTAAGGCTAATCAAAGCCTCTCTCAAGCAGCTGTCTCTGTGCTGTCAGCTGGATGTTGCATTGCATTTTTTTATTTTTTTGTTTTACTTGTGTTGATGCTTTTTATTCTGATGTCTCTGTTGACCTATTTAATGGGGCATAAAGGAACAGTCCCTTTTCTTTATTACTTCTTGCTGCTAACCTGAAAAAAAGAGACAATAACTATTTCTCAAAGATGTTATCTGTTCTTTAGATCCTTGTCAAAATTTCTAGGATTGTTGCCCTCTCCTGTGCAAGTCCCAAGGACCTCCAGTTTTTGTTAGTCTAGCAGCTAGAATGGCAAACAGGAAATCTGCTTTATTACCAGCGCAACCTGTTTCTCGCTGGTCTAGTCTGCTTGGTTACTTGACTTATTTCCCAGTCTCCACCTAGACTATTGATTTAACATTGCCTATCTCTGTTCTTTTGTCTGCCATGCCTAATCTTGAATGCTTATGTTTCTTCCTGTGCTGTTGCATGCTGAAGATGAAGCATCGTTCTAGCTGGTGGTAGGGAGGATCTCTAGGTGGATGTCAGTGTGCGTGCTGGTGGAGCCTGAGAGTAGTTTGTCCGAGCTGGTCAGTGGCTCCGTAATTACCTGAACACATAAATGATGCTGTTAATGTTATTTGTAACTTCCAGTGTATGAAAACGGGATTTTTCAGAAAGATCAAACTGTGCTTTGATAAAAACATACAGAAGCAAATGTTAGTGTCCGTACTATTTCACGAGGAAGTGCTGCATGTGTGAGCCTTGACTCTATCCACAGTCTGTTCCTGTTCTTGTGTGGTTCTTTCCTTTCAAGGATCTTGTGTTTCTTCTCAAGAGCTGTCTCTTTGTTACCTGGTTTTCAGACACCACCTTTAGCTCAATTATTCTACATTACTGCTGCTATGCCAAACCATGATGCTATTAATATGGGGATGGGTGGGTGTATCTTGACTGTTTGATACACAAAGTACCTCTTTTTGTGAATGTGTGATGCTTATGCTGGTGATGTTTACTGATAAATATGAAGTTAGATGACAGGAGACAGCCTAATGTCAGAAGTATTACAGATGTCAATTCTTTCATTCAACTAACTTACGCAGTGTTCCTGTATAAGCACTCTTCACAGTTTCTAATGTTAGAATATAAGATGCAGAGGAGAAAAAGTGGTCTCTTGACCCTGGAAATTCCTTTGTATTAGCTTCTTGCTGCTAAAAATAAGATTCAGTCTGAAGATGCTGATTATTTTGTGCTTTGGTAAAAGCACATCTTTTTACTACTTATAATCAAGAACTTTTCCAAAGGATTTATCAAAAGTGCAGCCCATGTTCTACTAGCTAGGAGGCATAGAAATGAGGCTTTTAAGGATGCTGCAATTTTATTATTTTCTTGCATTTTAATAGTTGCCCCTGAAGAGGAAGAATTAGTATTTATGTGCTGTTCCTGTAGGTCTGTGTTATGATGACATCCTGCTGTTGGGTTTTGTTTCTTTCAAGAGCGTCCTTAAACAAAACTATCGACCCCCGTTCCTTTTTACCCTTCAGCAGTGTACCGATGTTTTTGTGTAGAAGCTCTACTTGCTGTAGGTGTTGCTAGTTGGTACTTCGTGTTCCCCCTAACTGGTGTTCAGTGTACTGAAAGCATTAAGCTTTCAAACTCAGCATCTCAATTTACAATTGATATTGTGGCTCTAAAAACGCATTAGCAACTTTATAGTGTGTACTCATAATTCTTGTCAGGAAAAGGATTTCATGTAAGACTTCTGTTTGTTCTGGTGTTCTCTCCTTTTAACTAGGTATATGTGTTATCTACCCTTTTGAACTTATTGGCAGGCAGACTCCATATTCAATTGTTAAGTCTGTTAGCCAAGACAGGAAAGCCTCTTAGTTTAATGGATTGTGAAATACTTGGTGAAACTTACCTATTACGGTTAACAACAGAGAACAGGGGCGAAATGTCTGTTAGAACTCACTGAATGAGCTGGAGCTTAAAGCTCACCACCAGTTGTCTTGACAAGATTTCTTGTCATGAAATTTTTTAAAAAAGTGATGTTTTTGTGAGCATGATGTTTGCTTTTGCTTTAATGCATGTATACATGCCCAGCAGCACTTCTGGCTAAATTAATGTGTTGATACTACTTACTTCTCTGTATGTTTAGCTCTTCTCACTCTTGATATTGGATATTCCGCTTCCAGGTAGTCCAACAACCATCAGGAACCATTGTAAAGCAAGTATCCACGCTCCCGCAACCCTCAACGCTGACCCTACAGGCATCTACTGAGAAGAGGATGCCACAGAATACACTTGTTCAAACCAGCCACTTTCCTGCAGGTAAAGTGAAACCCCTTTCATGGAAAAGGAGAGGACTGCTGGGGTATAGAAATAAGTGCAGGCTGTTGGTAGGTTGTAGGAATGTAAGAAGGTGGTTGTCTGTCAGGAGCAACCAGCTCTGTGCGATAAGTTGAACATCTTTTCTGTGTGCTTGGAGTTCTGATGAGAAATTTGGTGCTGTGTCTCCTTCTGGCACCTGGTAAAAGCATGTCGATCAAACATCTGTACTTGTTAAAATACTGTGAGTAAGCTCCTTGCAGTGAACTTCCATTAAACTGTGATGCCTGTGAGAGTCGTTTCATGACTTTGCTTTTTAACTTTAACAGGTCAAGGTTGATGTATAATGTGAGTTTGTCTCAGCCAGACAGTTTTTGCTAAAACCTTACACTGGTCAACACAGAGGAGGGTATTTGTTGACAGCACGTAGGGGTTTTGGTTATACAGAACATACAGAATGTAAGAAACGGACCTAATTAGTTGTTACTGAGTCTGCAGTAACCTTTGCTAGAAGTACAAACCGATTAAACAGTTGTCTTTAGCATTTTGCTTTCTATTATGGCATGTTCTTTGTTTTTGGTTTGTTGGTTTTTTTAGGCTCCATTCTGAAACAAATTACCCTGCCAGGAAATAAAATTCTGTCGCTTCAAGCATCTCCTGTTCAGAAGGCTAAAATAACAGAGAACGGAGTAACATCCTTCAGGTAAAAAATAAACAATATCAGAAGTTTACTATAGGAAGGAACAAAAGGAACAGACGGCAAGTGTGGAGGTGGGAATGGAACCCAAATAAAAGCACTTTCTAAAGAAACCTGTTTGATAGGTGTTTTTCATGTTATAATACTAATCGGCAAGGGGAAACTAAAACTTTTGACCTCATAGCAGATGTTAATTATTCTTAATGTAAGAAAACTGTCCTGATGAGGTTGGATTTTCATCATGCTATCACAGGAGTGTAATTATATGAACAGTGTGCATCGACACATCGGTTTTTCAGTTGTAGAGGAGACACATTGATCTCCATTCCGCAAGTACTGGTAATTAATCTAAAGCAAAGTTACCTTGTATTAAAAGCTCTCCATAGGATTAAAGCAGATACAATCTCTGTTTTTCACAGGCAGCCGAACAGCATTGAACTGTTACTTGGACTGGCTTGGTAATCTGCGTAAAGCTCTGCTGTATTTAAAAAATCTTTTATTAGCTTCTCTTACAAGCTTGTTCCTGTATGTAGAGGTGAAAGTCTTTGACTACACCTCTAATTATGACTTCTGGCATATTCTTCAGGCCTTCAGATTACAAGAGTGCTTAAAGGTTTTACTTCTGGTAACTGATTAACTTTTCAAAAGCAGAAATTATTTTTGTAGCTCTGAAATGTTATGTTGGAACAGAGGTGCAGACTGCCATAAGCGTTATTGGTCTTAAGGCTTCAAGGCAAGCTTGGAGTTGTTCTTCCAGGGATAAAACCAGACATGACACCTTTGTCTTGTTTTCAGCTGAGTTCTCATCTCTTGAAAGCTACAGCTTTGTGTGAACTGGTATAGACAGAGAGCTGTTGTTGTTCACAGTAACGTACGTATGCAGTGAACACTGAAAACACTGGTAGCCAGAAGTTGAAATGAAAAGCTGGTGTTGAAGTAATAGCTCTGTTCGGTTGTCTCAAGCTCTGATGAAGTATACTTCAGAATATAATTTGGGATCTAATTTCAGGTAATGATGTTTGGGGAAAAAAATCCACCAAAAAAAAGAAACATTTTATTTTTTCTGTGATCTTGCAATTGGAATATATCAACTAGCTTATGTGAAAAAAGTTTTGAGTTCTTGGAGTTCCTTCCCTGGATTGTTTAATTCTTAGTGTAGGAAAAACACTGCTTTTACAGTGTGATCCATGATGGATTTCTGTTCTTGCTTTTGAATTACGATACTCATAAGGCCATGAGAATTCAGATTTGAAATCTCTAATTCACCTTAAATTTTTCTGGTAATTCTCTTGTCTCCGAAGAATTTATGTCTTTGGATACACCCTGGTGCTTATTCTATTCACTGCTACTAAACTTTCTGACTAAAAATTATGTATGAGAATCTTCAGGCACACACTGCCCAGGTTCAGGTATATGAACCTTTGGCTTCCTGTGGTCAAGTATCTCTGTTCTCCGAGCAGGTCTAGCACCACATAGTGTTAATCTGGCCTGGGCAATAGATGATTCCTGGTAAACTGTGAAGTGGTTTGCTCTCTTCTGTTCTGACTTCCAGTATTCCCAGCACAGCTATTCGTTGTGACTGTGATCCAGCAACTGCTGGTCATGTGTGATGCAGAGAGAAGCACCGTGGTCCTCTTTCTGGTTTTGTGATGACATTTGTCGTGGGCAGAGAGCATATCTTGTAACTGATGTGATTGTACGTGTGACACTTCAAACTGTGTACTGTCATTGCAGTATGTCATCAAGCCTGACTCCCTCTGCCATTGTGTGACTAGGTTAGGTTAGGATTCAAGGATGTGATACTCACCGAGCTGTATTTAGCGTCAATTTGACCTTGTCTGCTCTTTAATGGACTGTTTTAGCTTGCTTGAGATGAGCAGTAAGAAAAATGGTGATTCCCCACCCTGCCTTTCCTATTAAAGAAAAACTTCTAGAAATTACTTCAGCTAAGCATCGGCATTGCTGGAACTTGATTGCCCCATGGCATGTATTGTAATGGGCAGTCTGTTTTTAAAACATCAAGATCTTTATAAACTGCTCTACGTACTTCTGTAAAGTATGTGCTATATTTGCATCTTCAAATATTTGTTTTGCACCTATTCTATTTAATAGTGTGGTTTGCCAAAGGACATACAACTCTGACTTGTGCGTTTTGTCCGGAAGGTACTAGCAGTCTCGACTGGCAGAAAAACAGCAGCGAGACAGCAGAGTGGAGAACATCTGGGCAGTTGCTTCTCCTGCGCTGTGGTGGTTGTGGAGCACTGGTGGTTCTCGCTCTGCTGGAATTGTTCTGTCCCATGTTAGTTGTCTGTGATGGTGCACGGAGGCTTGGGTTAAGCATGTCTTTCTAGTTTTCCCTTTGACTGTTGTGTAAAATGGAGTAAATATAGATTCAGAAGATGTGTGTTGGTCACACACCAGAGGGTGCTACAGACTCACTTTTCAGCTGATGGAGGCACATTCATAGGTGTGAGGTTGTTGAGAGCTGCTTTTCCAGTGGAATATTCAGTATAAGCATCAAAGCTGGCTTCATACAGGGTAACACTCAGAACTCTGTGTTCAGGTTTTCCCCTTGTCCTGATAATCTTACATCACTGGAGACTTAAAACAGCTGGGAGAGTTTTTCTTGTTGATTTCTGGGTGTGACATGATCAAATGCAAAAACCATTAAAAGAAGTGGTGTGAAAGAGGGGCTTAATGGAGGAAGTGCTGAAAATGAAAGCAAGTCAGTAGCCAACAGAAACATTTGCATGTAAATTTATCACCTTAGAATGATTTTTGTAGCTTACTCAAAGTATGTGATACCTTACTTCAAATGATTGAGGTTTCTTTGAACAGCAAGGAAAAAAGTATAGTAACAAGTACAAATTTAGCATGGCTTCTGAAATTTACGTTATTCTTTAGGGAACACTTCTTCTAAGGAAATACCATGGTAGTTTCTTTGGGTTAAGTAAAATAAGCACAGCAGTGTTTTCGTAGGTGCAAATTAATGTTTCTTCAAGGCTAGTGACTCAGTGACTTAATGCAATTTTATGTCCCACAGTGAAGAAGTTAGAATTGGTCCTTAAAAACAGCAGAGACAGCAGAGATGTCTGCTTGTGTATAAGCTCTTGTAAGGCTGGTTGTAAGGAACTGAAACTTGTGTATGTCGAAAGGTAGATAGATGTATAGTGTAGAAGTTTACCTCCTCCATGCTTCGGTATTTGGAGTATGTGGCCAGATGAAAAGCTAAAATTATTTACTAAAACTACAGCTTTATATTATATATATTAAAAATACGTGTGTGTGTGTGCTTATATATATATATATACACACATATATATATACACAGAGTTTTTAATACAGGTGTACCTGAGGTGCAAGCATCCTTCCTTGGATTGCTTAAACAGCTCCACTGGGATAATGCCAGCTTCTGGCATCTGCAGCTCTGATAGCTTATGATGTGTGTTCTAGATGCTAGTTGTGTTGATTTTGTAATCTTTATCAGCAGATCCATGGCAGTCACTGCACTTTGGTGGGATTCTTGTCTCTGCCACCAGCAAAGACTTTTCTGTAGTGGCCAATAAGAAAAGGAATATACTTGGAGTATACTTGTGAAGACGAGTTCGCACTCAATTATCACGCAGTGACCGTTCGTTTACAGGCTTGTTGAAAGATAGAGGTCTGTGCTGGGCTGAGAGCAGGAGTATGTGCTTGAAACTGCTCAGGTGCTGGTTGTGAAAGGGATAGGAGGAAGGAAGCACTTGTGGCATTGCCGACTTCAGCTTTGAATCATAACTGTGGTTATCTAACTGTTCCGACAGTCCTGGGATTTAGTGCTTTTCTTACCATGATGGATTTGGGGCACAAGCCTAGCCAGGAAGCTATAGTATCTAGGTAGGCTTCGTGAATTAAGCTGGTTTGAGAATTTGTTAGGTCTCCTTTTCCCTGAATGAATCACACAGAAACTCCTAGCCATGAGGACACACAAATGAATGGCAGGAGGGGTAGGGGAAGGCTGGATTCCTTTCCTAGCCAAGCATCTTTCCTGAAGTTTGTGGGAGAAGACTCGCACCATAGAAACGTATTGAAAGCCAAAGAAGAAAATCCATCTATAGTTTAAGAAAAACATTCCATTTTCTTGTGTCTTTTGAGTATTGCTCAAACCCAACCCATGCTGAAGGTATCTGAACTTCTTCCTGTTGTCAGTCAGAAAACAGCCTCTGAGAGATCCCATTTCACGTAAGAATGGCAAGTTTCTGGCTAACCGCTTGTTCGAGAGTGAGGTGTTTCCTGAAGATGAACTTTATCAAACCTTGCCAGAGAATACTTTTCAAGAGGGGTGTGTGTGCATTTTGGTTTTTTTTTTCTTTGTTTTCCAATTCAAAAGGCTTTCAGATTGAGTGTTTCCACTTGTCTGTATTAATACTAAGACTTTCTGGATTAGTCCTAAACCCTTGAAGTCACCGTTAGGGCGTTTGTGACTTTATGAAGCAAGAAGGCTTTCTCCTGATGATCTGAAGGTATTTGAAAATAACTTTGATCTTTTCACCGCCAAAGTCTTGCAAGTATGTTTCCCATATAAGATTCATTCAATATTTTTAATTTAAATGATCTTTTAAAAAAATAGCTTAACATGAGCTTTACCGTGATTATAACTAGTCTGAGTTGTTAGCCCTAGGTATGCCAGATTTGAGTTTTTATTTTGAATGCATATTCCAAAGCTGCTACAGCAGAATCCAGCTAATTAAGGGATGTTAAGTAGAGTTCTGCCGCTGTTCTTCATAGTGGAGAGGATGCTGTGCTTCTGTACAAAAATACTGTATGGTAGGACTGATTCAAAGGGGAGGATGTGGGTTGGTTCTAGTATATAGACAAAAGAGTGTGTATGTGTTCTATTTTAAGGGAACTCAGTGAAAGAAAAGCGAAGATCAGGTCTGTGCTAATAAGCTTGTGCTGTAAGCTTAAGTTGGTAATATAGGCATCTCTGAAAATGGGCTTTGTTTTAGTTCAATGAGTCAATATTCAACTTGATTCAACGCTTGCTTCTACCTGGTGAATTAAGAGGTTCAGAACAAATTTCAGGCTGTAAGAGCAGTGGTGCAGGGTGGGGGACTTGTGGGGACTTTCAATTCAGGTTTACCTCAGTCCTTGGTTTCTGAACTTGCTCAAAATTTCAGTTTCATATAAAGGATCTGTGTGCCTAGCAACTAAGGCATCAGTCAAGCTAATGTTTGAGGCACTTGACTGAAGTGTGAATGCTTTTAGGAGCTGTCTGTCCCTGTCCACGGCCACACTAAACATCTATTGGATAGGGGTAGCCTCCAAGATACATGAATATAGCTGTTTGTTGATAGTCAAGAGGCTTTTTCTTTATTCTGAACGAAGCATAAAATGTTGGGTTTTTTTCTTTAGTAGAGATGAAGATGACATAAATGATGTGACTTCTATGGCTGGGGTCAATCTTAACGAGGAGAATGCATGCATTTTGGCAACAAACTCTGAACTCATTGGTACAGTGATCCGCTCTTGTGCAGATGAGCCTTTTCTGTCCTCGGAAGCGCTTCAGAAGAAGATCTTGAACATAGGTGAGAGCAAAGCATACGTAACATATATATGGATGTAGTATTTCCTTGCCTGTTTCATCAGCCACCCTCCAATCTTTGAAGGATGAGCTAGAACTATTAAGATCTGCCATCTCAATTTATGTGTTTCTACCAAACCGTACTGAGTTTTTACTTCCCCTTGCAGGAAACAACTGTCTGTGAGGTGTTTTGGTTTTTGTTGTTTTTTTTTTTAATGGGGATAGCCTTAAGCACAAGTAGAAAAAAAGAAACGGGTGGTGCCACTTTAACATGTGAGAAGTGAACAACTTTATTATTCTTAAATTTAATGAAACACTTAACAACCGTATAGATGCTAGTGTCAAAACACTTCAGTGGGCTTTTCCCTGATGCATTACCCTGACTTTGTTAACAGTTTCTGCATTTCTCTGCCTGTTCAGGTATATCTACTTTATTGATCAACATTAGGACAAAGTTTCAACTGCCAATACACACAGGGCAGACCTTTGTTTATGACTCCCTCTATGGAAAAAACTTTCATTAGCTTTATAGAAAAGTGTTGTTAAAGCTCCTTGTCTGTATCTGTGAATAATACTGTGGAGTGTACATTGAATGCCTGTGACTGAACTGTAATAGGAAGTTTTAGTGTATGTATCATTTCAGCTGTTAGTTTCTGAGCAAAGTAATAACTGTTGCTTAGCAATGTTGTATTATGTCAGAGCAGGGAGCATGCGTTTGTATAGCACCACGCTGATTGGTACCACTGCAGTCTACTGCAAACTGGATGGCTGTTGCTCAACTCCTAGCTTGTGTCTCTCTTGCCATACTGGAACAGTGAGTTTTACAGCTGAGCATTCAAGAAAGCCTGCGGTTCATACATGCAGCCATAATTCTGTCACAGTGATTTAACTACCTGATCACGAAGTCTTTCTGTTTCTACACACAACTGGTTCTTAGTCCAAACTAAGCAGCTAGCCTGTGACTAGCATTTAACCTGCAAATACTACTTGCTAGCTCAATACATCCTGTGCCAGATGTGCCATCTGAGCTGTGTGGGGCATAGCTGAGTGAAGTAAGTGCTGTGTTACTAGTGGAAAAAGAGAAAATACAGAGAAAAACTGGTGCCTAGAAGATATACTTTAAATTCACAAGAGAGTTAACCAGTCATTCATAGGAAGTGGATATAAAGAAAACCAAAGAGCTCTACAAAAACATGAAGAGAAAGTACTTTTCTAGAATGATTTTCTGGATTGGAGTGTGAAAACAATTCATTGAAAGATAGAAGATACAAGCCTGGCTGTTTCATGGCTGGCATGGTAGCTGTTCCACATTAGTAATGATAATAATTCATGTCATAAATGAAATGCATTTTGATTGCAAGGAAAAAAACACTGTCGGGGAGTACAGCAATTCAGAAAATGAACACTTCTGCTTTTGAACAGAGCCCTCTGGTTTAGGAAGTGTGTGTGTGTGTGTGCAGGGAGGTCTTCAGGTCTGGAAGGGTTTTGTTTTGTCTTTAAGTTGGTGTTTCAGTATTCTGATAGTCTAGTGAGAAACTGATGAGGAAGTGCTGAAAGGTGCTTGAGCAAAATGAGCTTTGAACTCAGCTCATGAAAAGGCCGATGCTTATTGCCCAAGATCAAATAGTGGGAACACTTTCATGGTATCTGGGAAAACACTGTAGATTCTCCCTGTCTTGCGAGATTGTTATTCATTTTCAGTTAGAGTAACAAAGGCAAATGAAATAGATTATTAGGTTTTTTACTGTCTACTGTTTATCCATTCTTAACACTCCACTTGGTAATAAATACTGAAATGGGTTTTGAAGGCGTGCTGTATATTGCATCATAAAGTATTACAGCTGCTGTAAATGCAGCAAGGGGCAAGGAAAAGTGCTTCTGACAGGTACAGCATATGAGGCATGTGAAACTGCTGCCTGCCATGCCTACCAGGGAAAAGTCACTGCCATCCAGGTGTCTTGACGGAGTCGCGTTGAGTGATCGATGGTGTCAACCAGAGGAAGGCTTCTCTGTCAGCAGCCTGCAGCCGCAGGAAGGTTGCAGAGGTGATGCCCAGCTCTGGGTGCAGGGCTGGCACAGCTTTGCCTGGAGCTGTCGGCAGCCTCAGTCACAGCTGCTGAAACGCAGAGAGGCAGTGGCAGCCCGAGAGAAAAGGTTGAAGGTGATGGCATGATGACCCCAGCTGGATTTGATCTGTGTTGTCCGAGCTGCTGCTGTGGGATGGTTGAGTCTGTCTGCCCTGCGCTGGTCGGTCAAGGCAGGTGTGAGGGTCCCGTATGCCTGGAGTACGCTGCAAAAACCATCCCTGTTCATCGAATAAATGTCATGAGTTGTTAACAAGCACAGTGTCAGGCAGGGCAAAATGTAATTCTCCATTTTTTTTAATTACTGGAATTAACAGAATATGGCACTAATTTCTACGGCTACCGCTTCTCCCCCTCCCCGAACATGAAGCTTGATTTGTGTTCTTATTAACTTTGTCCTATAAATGACCTTGCAAGGAGAGTGGTTCTGGAGGCTAAGTGAAACAATGTCTATATTTTCTGAAGCTCCAGGCTAAGTTTTATTAATGTAATGTCTAAGATCTTTGAAGTTGTGACTTTACCAGGAAAATCATAATCTCCAAACCTTTATTCATAATGGGTATGACTTCCAGGGGGAACAGAATACCTGCTGTGCTAATTATTTCAATTATCAGCTACTACTAAAACACGTAATGGATTTTCTCTGCTTCCACAGGTAAAAGGCATGACGTTATGGAACTTAACTCTGATGTTGTGAACTTGATCTCCCATGCTACACAGGAGAGATTACGAGGGCTCCTAGAAAAACTAACTGTAATTGCTCAGCACAGAGTATCAAACTACAAGGTAAAGGAAATCATTAAGCAAGCTTTGCACCAAAGTTTTCCCTCTTTGCAGCCTTGAAGATAAACCTCTTCCAAGTATAGGCACATCATATGCAATATGTGCATTTTCAGTATCTACCAAAGGCTGGTTTTGTTTTAACTGTTTATAGCCTCTAACTATTCCTTATGTTTTCCATTCGACTTATTGGATAGGTGCTCTTAAAACCCAGCATAAGAGTAAATGCCTGCATTTATCCTCTTCTGTAGAGGTAGTGGCTGTTATACAAAATCTGTCTTGCATGCATAAATAGCATAAAGCTATTTTTGAATGCTCTTGGTGGTCGGGTTGATTTAGGGGTTTGTGTTTGCTTTATGCATTTACTTTTGGTGGAACTGCAGTGTTGGCTCAGTAAAAAGCCTTGGGAAACTGAATTGAAAATAAAGTTTCTTTATTTCACTTTCTGAAAAAAAAGTGCTCCGTGTGAAGGCAGAGACCCCTTTGATCTGAAAGCTTCCGGAACTTTTTTTCTGCCAGTGCTACTTAAGATTCCCTTTACTCCCTCTTGCATAGCTCCATTCAAATTAAGGTACGTTGGGTTTCAACAAGCCAGCATCCCTTAAGATGCTTGTATGGTACAAATAGGAAGCAATAACTTAAGTAGTGGCCAAAATAGCGCTCTCAGGCTTTTATTTGTCATCAATAATAAGATATTAGTCCTTACTTTCTTTCAATATCAAACTGTTTTAGAAAAAAAATTGGAAGTTAGAAGCAGATGTGTCTGTCAACTCGTAAGTCATTGTTTGTTTGATTTTTATTTTATTAAACAGGAACTTTATACTTAATGAAATTTAACAAGAGCGACTAACTGATGGGATGTGATGGGATAAGACTTATTTTTGTACTGAAGACTTCATAGGCTTTTAAGCACTGGAGAAGTAATAGTAAAAGCAGGAACTATTTGGAAACTTCCAAGTATTTGTACTGAAGTCTGGAACCATTGGACTGTGCTGTTCCTTGCCAGAGGAAGATGCAGTAGACAAAGAATTAATACAGAAAAAGTATAGAGTTTTTCTGAGAAGTCTTTAGAAATCTGGATGTGTTCTGTGTGGTCTCTTCAAAGTGGGAGATCCGACAGAGCTTGTGAGCAAAAGTGAGGTGGAAGCGAAAGTCCTGAGTAGCAAGTAGGACTTCATGTCTTGCAGACACCAAGGACAAAAGGGAATATTTTTGGACAGCGGGCTTGATAGGTCTGATTTCTTTCTCATTGAACTAAAGCAATAAAAAAAATGATAGGTTTTTGTCTGATTGAATTGCCAGAAGCAATGATAAGATTGTAAGACTGCAATAAGCTTGCTTTCTTTTCCTTTCTTCACAAAACCAAAACAAACAAAAAAAAGCAATGGGCATAATAATCCTAGAAGCAAAAGTACCCTCTTTCATTAGGAAGAGGGTATTACACTAAAGAGGAGTGTCCTACAGGGTTGCGTTTCTGAGTAATATTGTGAGAGATGCTGACAGGCTTTAGAAATCTGAAGTTCACGAAAAGAACCCTATGCGGTTTTGGAGCCCTGTTGTGTATTTATTTACACAGCCCTGTATTCTGCAGTGCTTGTCCTTGTCCTCTTTTTCCCTCTAGGCTATTGATAGGTACCAGTGTGCAATCTAGGCTCCATGTATTTCAGAGAGTTATCCAAAACCTTTCCAAGAGGATTGGTTGGTTGCCCTGTAAGTCTTTGTATTGTCCTATCTCCATTATAGAAAGATGGACAGTAATAGGGATAGGTGTGGCAAAACCAAGGTAATTATTGTTAGGGTAGAAGTTAGTGTAAAAAGCCAGTAATTCATGGGATCGTACTCAAGAAATTCTTCCCAGTTTGCTCAGCTTATGCCTAGCAGCTTATGTCTGATGGGTAGCCCTGCAGAGAGAGTGAGTTGGCAGGGTAAAAGCTTCATATCATGCCACCATGTAGATCTGCCAGCTTTTGCTCTTTCTTGGTAAAATTAAGGTGGGGGGGAAAGGATATATAATTGGAAGTTACTAACATAATTAGGATAATACTGTCATGGTTGTCTCCTATCTGAAATAGGAATAGCATTTCAGATTGTTGTAAGCTGTTTTCTGTGCTGTGACTGATGCAGTGCCTTTATATAGAGTATATATGGTAAGACCATAAGGGCAATTAGCTAGCTGGTTTGGTTCCTCCGCTGCTTCCCTCCCGTAATCTGGAAAAATGCTGAGGTGTAAAAGTATGCATGTAACATAAAAATGACACCCAAGACCAGAATTAATAATGACAACTAAACAGTACAGTGATTAAAAAATGTTTTTGATGTGGATGGATTCAGCACAGCATGAGGTGACTGCTGTGCTACTGTGTTTGGAGGCTATGAGCCCATGGCTTCCAGAGGCACAGTACGGTGCTGTGCTGTCAGCGTTGCTCTGTGACATTTTCCCCATGTGCAGTAGCAGTGAACGCTGCAACCTTAAACCGCACTATATGCGGGGCACTGTGGTTGGTGGCTGCATTGGTTTAAGGGGTAAACTCTAAATGCAGTGAAGGACTGAGCACTCCTACATGTGAAGACAGCCAGCCCCCTTCTACCCACCCTGTGCTGCCATCAAACAGCAGCGTGCAGAAGTAACTTATAACGGAAAATCTTCTGATTAACTTGGTTTAGGGGTTGACTATATTAAAACCAAAGCTTAATAGGTTCTCACATAGTAGCTAAGCCTCTGCAGCTGCCTATCCCTGCTCTGTCCTCAGCAAGGCTGTTCAACATGACTTAAACTATGACTTAAATTAGGAAGAAATTTTTTACTGTGAGGGTGGTGGGACACAGGAACAGGTTTCCCAGAGAAGCTGTGGATGCCCCATCCCTGGAAGTGTTCAAGGCCAGGTTGGATGGGGCTTTGAGCAACCTGGTCTAGTGGAAGGTGTCCCTGCCCATGGCAGGGGGGTTGGAACTAGATCATCTTTAAGCTTCTAAAGCATCTAAAGCTTTAAGCTTTAATCTTCCAACCCAAACCATTCTATGATTCTATGAAACTGTTGAGATTTCATGGGAGAACTGGTCTTTGTGGGATTCTTCCAACTTCTTTCCTGGTGGACTGGAGTGCAGCTTCCCTGTATGTGGCTTTTCCCTTTCTGCCCCTGGACGTGCAATACCATGGCATTAAACCACAAGTGCCTTAGGTTTCAGATTCATTTAGAGGTATGTGACAATCTAGGAAGTTGCAAATTGCAGGCAAGGCCTGTTCTGGAATTTGTTGCCAACTTTCTTCTCACTAAAGACATACCTGGGAATCCTTTGTTTCAACGTTACATGTTTCAGATATGTGTAAACCTAACAAAAATTTTGGTAGGAACTGGCTGTAGTCAGTTCTACTACTAAATTGTAGTAGTCAATTTAGTGCTCTAAAGAGTGTGTCTGTGGAGAAGTCTTGAGTGTACACTTTTTTTCTTTTTTTTTTTTAAGAAAAAATGTGTGGAGGAATGAATTTTATAACAAGATTGTATAGATGTACTAGTGTGCTGCTGTTGTGTGAAAGTGATAGCTTCTTTCAGGATAGCAGGAAGAACTTCCTTTCGCTTCTGTTGAACTCCAGATTAAATTTAGCTCAGTTAAAGTAAACCCAACTTTCTAAAGTTCAGCTTTGGCACATACAAATCTATCTGTTGTGGTTATTTGCTTTATCTATCGGTAAATTCTGGCCTCAATTACACTTGTACCTTTAGTTTTGTTGGGATTGTACTGTTGTAGTTGGGGACAGTTGGGCCTTATGTGAGGACATTAAACTGTTATATGGACAAACACTGAACCCAGTTTGGTTCATCATAACAGCAATAGCTACAAGTTATGGACAGGTATACAATATGTTTTCTGTCTGAACAATTCAGTGCTAATGGTCGCAGAGAAGAAGTTTGTTGAGTATAGGACAAAATATAACTGCAGGTGTTCCTTTTCTAAAACTTCCTGAAAAAAGGTAAACAGTTGTTGATGAGCTGAAATGCTGTTATGACTTCACCCATTTCTTGTCCTGTATAAGTTCATGGTAGGGCATTGGGGTGCTTCTGTCTGAGAGGCTTCCATTTCTAATTGGCGTAGGGTCTTGGATTTGGCTTTAAGAAATTGTGAGTATCTGACTCTGACTTTGGGCATTCCAAAGCAAAACACTTCTAAACTTTGGGAAAAAATAATCTTCTGGTAATACAGCTTTCTTTGTCCCTTTAAAAGGATTGCAGCGTGGTGGTGGATTATTATAAACTGCTGCTTCAAAACAAACCATACTAATGTACTGAGACTGACTCAAAGTAGCGTATGTTTTGTGGGGAGCAGTAAAAAAAAAAAAGTCTCGAGCAGTAACAGAAGAGGAGGAAAGGTTTGTTGGATTTCTTTACAGAGCCACAGACTCTGCTTGGGAAAGAAAGTCGTCTTGGTTGCAACACATGTTGTGGCCTGAGCCACAGCTGGTGATTCGTGACAATGTGGTGGCTCATTGAAAAAGACCAAACTTATTACCAGAAGAGAGTGATTGATTTCATGCTCTGTCTGGGTTGTGAGAGTTCAGATTTGGAGACAACGCTGCCCCACAAGAAGACTTTTACTTTCCCTCCAGCTTTTAAAAGTATATGACTGGATGTAGAAAGAAGAGTCTGAGTATAGTGTGCTTGAAAACTAAAAAATTTAGTAACTGAAGTCACTGATAGTCCATATACTGAAAATATAGCCTCGTCTATAATATAGCTGTAAAATATACTGTGTTTATTCCAGCATAGTTGTGTGTCAGGGTTGCCTCATTGAAGTAGGAGGTTGGAGCAGGGTAGAAGGAAGGGTTGCTGAAAGTATATTGTGTGTTTAGCTGGTAAAAACCCAAGGATGAATTTCTGAGGAAAAGACGAGTTCACAAAGCAGAGAAAGAAGTGACTCTGGGACGTAAGTTTAAGGGTGGTGCAAACAGGTGGCACAGATTCATCATCTAGAATGGGCCTCCTGCCTTGTTTTGCCTAATGCCCTCTGGCCAATGCATGGCTTAAATAGCCTGTCTTTGGAAGAGCCAGGACAGTAAAAACAAGCTTTTCATTGCCATTTGACCACATTTTAGACCTTTACTTTCTCTCTCTTCTTTCCTATCTAAAGTAAAGCTAAACTCAGGCTTTCCAGTGAGGGCAAAAATAGGATGAAAAATAAATGACTGTGTTATTTTTTTAGACCAAAAGGACTGCAGTCTTGTTTCAATGCATGTCTGGTTATTGTTGGAACTAGTCGTTAGTATTCACTAGCCGAGCTTTGTGCAGGGGGCTGGACCGGGCGGCTTCCACAGGTCACCTTTCAGCATAAACTCTTCTATGACTTGAGAGCATCTACTGAGGCAAAAATATGTATACCTAGAGCTATGATAAACCGTATATAATTAATCTCACTTTCCCCACCTCAAAGATTCGTTACTAGTTTTAAACTACTCCTATGCTCTGTAGGACCTCTTTTGGGAAACACCAGGTGATGCTTATTTCAAATTGTGGGTTAAATGGCTGAAACTGGAACACCAAAAGGTAGAAACTTAAGATACCATTTTTTTTTCTCCCTCTTTAAAGAGGAAAGGGTATGATGTTCTGCTGCTTTACAATTCTTTTTCTTTTTTTTTTTTTTTTTTTTTTTTTTTCTCTTAACATGTTCAGAAGACAGTCTTGTACATATGCTTACTGGATATGAAGTTGCTGTTTAAAACAAAATTTTAGCCTTTAGACTTAAAAGGCTTTATTGTTGTTATAGTCAATATAGATTAGATGTTGTTAATGTCACTTGTTCAATAACCTCTTACTAGTCACAGACACCAAGAAACATGCTTCAGTGGAGAGATGTGTAAATGACTACCTACCACCTGAAGTATTTCTAAAACAGCCTACACTTTTCAACTTTGAAAAAAAGTGGTGCTTTTTTCAGATTGTTCCCATTGGGTTTCTTAGCTTTAGTAGTCTATACAAAAGCCTGGTTATCTGTAAGAAACTTCTCTTTCCAGGGGAGCGATAGGTACATCGTATCTAGTGACACCAGAGCACAGCTGAGATTTCTTGAGAAGCTTGATCACCTAGAAAAGCAGAGAAAAGATGAAGAGGAGCGTGAAATGTTGCTTCGAGCAGCCAAGGTAAGAACTTCACTTGTTGCTTTCCAAGGAAGTAGCGGTGTCCTTTAGACTGGTGAACCATCTTCAGGTTTCTCCAATTTATGCTTTAAATGTAGTAACCATTAACCCTTAACTGGAAATCTGTAATGTTTAGGACAGGTCAGGCTATACAAAAAAGGATTTTAGCTTTTTGCATTCTTGAAAAAAAAATCATAAGAGTTCTTTCAAGTGTGTGGTAGGGTGAAATAGTCTTTTGACTTCTGGTCAAAATGAAATAAAAGAAGTATTCACATAGCCATAAATGTCCTTCCTGGTTCTGAAATTGGTATGTTTTTCTCCATATCTGTGTATGGCAGTGTTTGAAAATATGGGTTCGCTATGCTGGTTCAAGCTGGAGCCTGGCGAGATCCACTGGCATGCCAGGCATATTTGTTTTCTGTAGTCAGGGTCAGAGGGGCCAGCCTTGGAGCTGGTACTCTAGCATCCACGAATGCCTGATGAAGCCACTGCTAGTACAGAATAAGTACCCTTCTTCCCCCTTTCCTCCCCTCAAGAACAGGGGGGAAATCAGCAGATGTTGTTGCTCCATCAGATGTGACTTGATAATCTTCTGTTTGTTCGTTCTTTTTGGTTTTGTTTCAAGCTGAATTCTGGAGCCCCTTGGGTGGAAGCCTAATCTAGAGTTGAAAGACTCATGTTGTACTTGCGAGTACGACTCCCTTTCCTTCCTATACCTCCCGTCCTTTTTAAGTGTCTGCTGCTGACATGAACAACATCATGCCTAGACTGGACCTGACTGACAGTGTTAGCATCATTTTCAGCTTAATCTTGCTTCGGGCTAGAGCAGAGGCAGCCGGCCCAGATGAAGAGGGGGATGTGCGTATGTGCATGGAGGGGGAGGGAAGCCAGTCTGGATTGAGGCATTCACCCCTGCAGCTAAATCTTTCAATCACCAGAGAAAATTGTCATTTATTAAATATTTAACGGATAAGATGGTGTTTAGATGCCAGTAATTGCTATTCAATCTTTTTCCTCTTCCTTTGGTAGAGCCGTTCCAATAAAGAAGATCCAGAGCAACTGCGGTTAAAGCAGAAAGCGAAAGAGGTAGGACTTTCCAGTTACCATGCTTGCCTTTGTGTGTTGAGAGAAGGTTGGCAGCCCTGTCCTGGCAATTAGGTCAGGGTTTATTTTGCTGCTGCATACCATTTGCAGAGGCCTTGGGGAAGGACAGGAACTGCCACAGGCAAGGGCAGTGCTTCAAATGAGGTCAATGAATTATGAGCTCTTTTTTAACATTTTATTTTTGTAGTTTCAGTCCTGTCTAGAAACGGTCCTTTGTAAACTGCAGCAGTACACTTGGTAGGAATGTAATGTGGGATTAGAAAAAAGGGAAGGAAAAAAAAAAAGAAACTTTGAGATTTAGCATCTGGGACTGTACAATAGGCTACATTTTTCCAGGGTAATTGTTCGTTTTGTAAATCTGATACTGCTTATAATTCTTTGGCTGGGAGGCGGTACTGGGATTTAGTTTTAAATGGAAAACGCCTCTGGCTTTTAATTTTCTGGGCCCAGCAGTTTTCTGTTCTGGAATGGAGCCCTTGTTTCACACAGTTCATGTTTAGCTGCAGGGGTTTTAGTTTATAGCTTAGACTGGTTAAGCTTTTACTCCCAGAGGCCTCTGCATAGCAACTGTAGAAATCAACAAATAAGTTCATTTATGTCTGCAGCCTCCTCTCAGTAGCTGACTTTTTACATTTCCCAATATCCATTTCCTGACTTTTCTAGCCTGAGAGAAAAAAGCTCCACTAATTGGAGCTTATTTTAATTGAGCCTTAATATTGGATCTCACTGGAGTTGCCCCCAGAGCTACTGGGAACAGAATGAAATGAAAGTACCTAAGGTTGAAGACGTGTGTGCGTGTGTATGTGTGTGTGAAATTTTTCACTTGACCTACAGATTCTTTTCCCTGCTGAATAAATCATCAAGCCTGTTCACATTTCTGATTAAGGATCTGACAGCAGACGATAATAAAGACAATTGAGGTGTGAGACGTGTGATACAGAGCTGAAGAAATTGGTTTCTATAGTTACTTGACTGATTTCATGCAATTTTTAAGGATCTTTGTGCTAAATGAGAGTGATTTTCTGAGCAACCTTTTTCCTTAACTGTGCCTCTTGAACTATGAAATTTGTTGTTGCTTAACATTGCTGCACTTGGCTCCTAGGTGCCAGCAGCAGCAGCAGCAGGTTATTTATGAATGCTTTAAAGGCCCTTATTGTTTGGATTAATGTAGGAGCCCAGGCAAAACAAATGGAAATCCAGTAAAATAGTATTAGAATCAATGCTCTGGATTTGCACCATAGTAGAAGAAATTTGTAAAATAAGAGGAGCGAGAAGGAACTTGCTTTACTATCATATCTTTTAATTCTTTCTTTCTGCTTATAACTCTTTCTTCATGCTCACAATCTATGAGTACAAAGTTGCCCTGAAGCCCTTCCCAGTTTGCCTCTAGTGCCACTAGGATCAACAACCAGTGGGTGATGCTAATTTGTCTTGTTTTGTAGGTGGCTTTACCTCTGCATCATCTGGTTGTTTCTAGAGGTTCTTTCTTTTAATAAAACACTGCAAAGCAATTCATTTATGCAGGTTCTTTTCTCTTTTCCTCTGTACAATAATGTGTAGGATCTTGGAAAATATTCCATGACTTGACTATTTAGAGCAGAAAGAAATCAGGTATGTGTTTTGGGTCTTTTTTTAGATTGGTTGGTATTGTTAATGAGATCTCTTTAAAAGTGGCATATAGGTGTACAAAAAAGGAGCCATACAGAGCAGAGAAGGCATCTATGTTTAGTGCTTGTTGTTGTACTAAGTGGTTGAGTTCACTTCGTTCAGTCCATCTTACCTTGTGCCACACTAACACAGACTTCGTTGCACTTGTCCTGCATATTTCTCCATGCTGTGCTGCTCCCAGAGTGACGGTTTCCAACTGCTTCACCAAAAGAAGAGGAGGCAAATGTGCCTGTTGGGACAACACAGATCATTGCATTGGTACTGCCTTGCCCTCTGTCCTGCTGCTCATTCTCCTCAGAATGAGGCAGCCAGAACTTCTCCAGGCTTCCCATGCTGCATGGGAAACCCACCTCTTGGTCTCACAGATAAGAAAGCACCCCTGGCACATCTCCAGATTGAGTGGGAATGAGCCCAAATGCAGTTGGTCAGTTTGGTGCTTCATTGACAGTTTGGAGATAAATGGTCAGCACACACTTGCATTAAAAAAAAAAACTGCAAACATCAGTAGAGCTGGAATAACAGCAAAACAAAAATGAACAAATATTCCAAAGCTGAAACAGGTAATGCAGAAGCACAGTGTATACTGGGATGAAAGCCTGAAATGGCTCACCATTGTCTGTATGTCTTGTCATGTGATTATAGTCTGCTCCTAAGAAAACTTAGAAACTTGGATACCTCTGTCGGCTGAAATCAGATCCTTTCAAGGCCATTCTGGTTGAGTATCCACTGGAAAGCCTGATCTGATCGTCTGCTTATAGTTCTTTAGGAATGAATGTGAGCCTGCCTTCCTCAAAGCTGTTTTTTATGTTTTGGTGACCCCGGGGAGAGAGGAGAGGGGGTGTGGTAATGGCAATGGAGCATGTTCTAAAGCAAAGTGTCCCAAAATGCAGGGTGTACATCTTAACAATGGATACTTACAAATCCAGGATGTGCTGTCATCCAGCAGCTCGAGGCAACATCTTAACATTGCTGGAAGTACATCCAGAGACTCAGGCAGTGGATTCTTTTATCCAAAAGACTATACATAATTGCTGTGACCTTTTCATCCCTTTTTGCATGACCTATTGCCTCAAACTTCCCCTATACCAAGTCATTTACTTTCCTATATTCTTAGTCTATTTAGCTTGCTATGAGTTAAGGCTATTTACTTCCCTCATTCACCTGTTTCAGCAGATTTTCATACCTATGGAAAGCACACATTCCTTCTGAGACAGCTGCAAGGCTTGCCCCAGGCTGCTCCTTTGTGCACTGGAGAATTTTGTCCTTGCTTACCTCATGGGCCAGCTCTTTCTGCAATGGCATTCCTGAAGTCTGGGTAAATTACCCCCTGCTTTTCATTCAGCCTTATCTGCCTCTTCAAGCTGTGAGGATGCAGTCCTCGCATTGTTCCTGATGCTTGTACTTTTAAACCATAACTGTTTGTTAGGTGCTTTCTGCTATTTCCTCTTCTACTTTGAACTATACTTCCAGTTACAAAGGAAATGTTCAGTTGATGCAATTCTTGTAGCTGTATTTATAGTTTATCTCTGGCTTCATCCCTTTTCTGAAATGAGCTTAGTTAAAATTGAGTAGGTGTAGCATACTGTCAAATGCGCAAGCCTGCCATATGAACAGTGCGTTCCAGAAGACCTGTAAAAATGTCAGTATTAAACAGTGTGTACTGTAAATTTAAATAGAAACCCTGATCTTTTGTAGTTCTGTTTCTCATCTTCAAAAGTGAGTATGCTTGTACTATGGCTTCAGGAAACTTAAGGTTGAGTCTGGGCAAACCTTTCAGATTGTATGTGTGCAAGATTGCAGCTTGGGGTTGAGCAGGTGAACAGATACCATACTGGTAGCATCTTTGCTTATTCTGTAGGAACCACCTTCATTGCTGCTGTTACTTTGTGGCACCTTGCAGCATCTATCAGTTTATAAAGATGAGCAGCTGCATCTTGAACTCAGGGAGGGAGCGTGTGGAGCAAGCACCTGATGGACAGCAGACTTGCCTGCCTCATTCCTTGCTCTTCTAGCAGCTTTGTTCACTTAGGACTGCACAGGTCATCCCGGTCCCTAGTTCCTGCCTGCTTTATGCACTTTTGCATTTTACTGTTACAATTTTGACACAGATGTTAAGAGATGGCAGTAGATGAGATGCTGAGAAAATTCAATTCCTTTAGTATCAACTGACTAGGAGGAAAATAGCAAACCCAAGTTTTTTTTGTAGAGATAAACCCTATCAAAAATATTGAACAAAAAGCCTGCATGATTCCAGTGAGTTCCTAGGTGTTAGAGACAGGAATTTAGTTGTTCTCTAGTATCTTTTTTCAACTATAATCTTTTTTTTTCCCTTCTGTTTCATGTGTCCAGCCTAACTCTTTACCTTATTTCTTCTCACATTCTCAGTTAACAAGTAACTGTAACCTGATTCTTTGCTGCTCTCCCTACTGTCTCCAACTCAAATCTTCAAACTGTTTCCTTTTTCCCCCCATACCTCTTGTGCTGTTTCTATATCTATACTTCTGGACCTAATGGTTCAAATTCTTTAAGACCACTGTTGTGGCAGGGAAAAAGGGAGGTCCCTGGTTAACCATAACCTCTAAAAAAAAAAAAGCAAACAAGATGCTGCAAGCAAAGTAAGATCTCATCACAGTCAGTTGGCTTTTTATGAGCCTTCAGTGACATCCTGAGAGCCTCTGCTTAATTATCTGATTTATATTATCTTCCTTGTTCCATAGTGTTTCCTACCTGCTTCTGCGTGTTTTTTTTGGGGGAAAAAAATTAAAAAGGCATGATTATTGAACAGACATAAATTTTGTTACCTGCAGCGTGGCCCTACCTATCATCAGAGATTTGGTCTGTTACAAGTCTCGCAGAAAGTCAGGGATGGAAGTCCTGTAAAGTGTTTGATTATCTAGTAGACTGAAAACTAAACCAAAGCCCTGTTTATGTGGCATTCATGTTGGTGTTTTGAAGGAGCGTAAGGAAAGATCAGCTGAGATACTCTGTCAGATATCCTAAAACCAGCTGGCTGGAAGATGATAGCAACTGTCTTTATCTAGTGAAAAACAAAAGCCCCACCTCAAACTCCTTAAAGCCTGTTCATGACTTTTCAAATAGCCTTTTCTAAGTTTCTCTGAGAGACTATAATGGACATATAACCAGCTGAAAGTGTGGCCTTGGGTTAAAAAATTGCTGATAGAGGAAATTTTAGAATTAAAAGCACAACAAAAGGATGGTAATAGAGAGCCAGAGAGTTCTGTGCCAAGAACAAGTGTTGGGTGGACCGCACAATGAGATTGAGAGACCTGCAACTGGAAGATAAGTCTTAAATGTTCTCTAGCTTTGAGGCCCCCAAGAGTGAGTAAATGAATATGCAGTGTTACAGCAGCTGAAAATCACTTGAAATATCATGAGTTTGGAAGAACTGTAATTGGGTTTAAAGTGATGTCTTGCAAGGGCTGGACGCTGCTGTCCCATTGTGATAGTGCAGGTATATTGATGGTCACTGAGTGGTCTGCTCGCAAGTAACAGCACCTGAAACAAAAACTACAGAATATATTGCTTTTTTATGGTGTGCTGTAGCCTTTTCCTTGGCCTTGCAACAAAAATAGCCTAGGCAGTGTCTGAAAACAAATAGAGAGCTTGATGCTGGTTGTTAGAACCCAGGAACTTCCCTGGTCCTCCAACTAAAGCAAGCTGATGGGACTGCACAGGGGAAAGCATGCTCCAGGTGTTCTAGAATACACAGAAATGCATCAGTAATTGTTAAATGAAACAAAAAAAACTGATAAAAAGCAATATATGCCACGCCTGGGAAATTTAACAAGAACAGGAAAAATAAGGAGTCAGGAAATCACTGCACCTTCGATTTTTTTCCCTTTAATTCTTGTGGAGAGTTAATTATTCATATATTAGGAATGTCAGATATCAACTGATTTTCCTATGGATATAGTACTTCATGGCTATCATGGAAGAATTTTCTGTTGTTCTCCAGAATGTCTTATTGCACCCTTTCGTTCGAGTCAGACAAGGCACCTGGTCATTGGGGGGGACAGCCACAGTCATGCCTGTTCTGCCACTGAAGCATGTATGTGGAATATTAACCCTGAAAGAAGTCTACAGTATTGCATACATCTCTGCTCTAAGTTAGGACTGCATATCAAACCAGCACATACTGTTCTGCTTTTCTGCTGTTAAATCTAAATTACAACAGAGGGAAAAGTCAGTGGAAACTAATTGTATGGCTAATTAAAACAGTTTGAAAGGAAGCAATTGCAAGAAGAGAAATTGCATTATAGGCAAGAGGAGAGGATGGTAAATGTTTAAATATGCAGCCTTCAAATGTCAGTTTTCCTCAGAGAACGTCCCCCATATGAGAAGTCTGCTATTCAGCTGCGTTCAACCTGTAGGGCAGAAAATTTTGTGTAGGAAAGGTAGAGGCTGGAGGCAGTAATGCTCATTGAGCTTTATGACAACCAGTGCAAGAAGCTTGGGATTGAAAACAGATTTTTAAGGTTTATTTTTCATTTTCGTCACAAGTTCTTTAAAATGCTTAAAGGGAACGTGAAAAAAAATTGGAGTGCTTTCTTCCAAAGACAATGAAGGGAGAAGCGACAGAGTAGAAAACTTTCAAAGCCCTAAATGGAAGACACAATGAAACCCAGTGAAACTTTGAAAAAGCAGGTCAGGAAAAAAAAAATGGATAGAAAAAGGAGAGAAAAGTCGGTTCAGTGGGGTTAGTGACCCTACTTAAAAGGTACCTCAATATTTTGTTCTTTAAAAATAGACAGTAAAGAGTAATAGTAAAGACCCATGTAGATGTTCAGGTTCCTTTTTCACTGATGCAAGCTAGAAAAAAAAGAAAAAAAAACGTTGTTAACTTGCCAGAGTTGTTTTGACTTACTTTGAATTTTAATATTTATTAATTTATTGTTTAATTTCTGTATTGTGGAAGCTGAAAGAATCAGGGACTTCTTTTGAATGCCTATATGCTTTGCTTTTTCCCCCACAAGTCTTATACAAATTCTTGTTCATCTGCTTCTAGTGCTTTTATTACTCCTGATGTACTTATTGCTGGATAGCACACATAACCCTTAGGCATACATTAACTTGTCTTCAGCCTTCCCTGGTTTCCTATCCTGCCCATTCTCCTGTTACTTTAAATATTTATATTTAATCTGCCCCATACTCTTATCAGCCTACAGTGTCGTATGTGGAGACATCCCCACTTTTTGCATGATATTATGTCCAAGATATTGGGCTTACACTTTTTAGTCTTTCTTTTATATTAATTATAACAGAGTCCAGAACCGTGGTGTTTAGCTTCCCTGTCTATCTTACCAGCATTTCTTCTGAGCTCATTTACATCTTGTATTTATTTGTTACTGCATTGTCAAGACACTTTTTTGGGGGGGGAGTGGAGTGGGGGGGCTTCTAAACATAAGTTCCTAGCACTTAAAACTGAGAAGCAGAGAAAAGAAATCTCTCTTTATTTGTGCATATGCTTTGTTATGTGTATTTGTGTATATACTTTTCCCACTTCTGCAGGAGCTTCAATATACAGCGGTATGAATTTATTGGGGTGCGTGTCATCTGCCAGCATCGTGCTGGATAAGTGCCACCTGTTTGGCTTTTCTTTAACCTCAGCCCTGTTACAGCTCTGTGAGCCCTGGCTAATGCAGATGTTTAATTTCTCATCTCTACCTTCAGAAAAACCTTCCCTGGTAAAACTGTTCTTGAGGATCTAGAGAGTAAAGGTTTCATGTGCTTTGTCTTCTATGAAGGCTTATAACAAATACATGAATCCTGTTCTGCTCTGGGTACTTTGTGACCAGACACGAGGGCTTTCATTAACTCCTTTTCCAATGTGAGCATGTATTCTGCTAGGTAGCTCTCCTTTCCCCCCTTGTTCAATAATGCAGCCACCTGCTGCTGTATACATTTTCTTGGGTTGCATTCAAGGGATTTTTCCTGTTCAGTGAAAATCTTGTGAGATTTGCATAACTTGAATTATCAGAGGTCTGATAATGCAGACAACCACCTACCACGTACTGCATAACCGAAAGAGTTTAACACCAGCTTGCAGTATTGCTTAAAAAAAAAGTCTCATTGTCTCGTAGCTGAAGTACTTCTTGTCGTCTTATGCAATTTGAAATTTAATTTTTAATATTGAATTGCCACAAAAATGTCGTTGGTGTAGCAGTAAAATAGATTTTTCATATTTTCTGAAATGGGGAGTGTGAGACGTAAGTGAGAGAGAATTTCTGTGAGCAGGAAAAGAAATATTTTTCTCAGTAGAGGATTGAGTGAAGAACAGAGAGGTCAATTTTAAAACCTTTCATTTTGTGTGATTACAGCCATGCTGCAAATGCCATTTCTCTATAAGGGAGGACTTTAAAACATACCTTACTTCTTGATTTGTGCTGCAGGTCAGATTAACTAAAATGGTTATTGTGTCACCCTAGAGATTCCTGCTTGCTGCAAGACCAGACTTTAAACCCTATTTTTATTATTAAAAAGGCCAGCAGCAACAAAGACTATTTTACAAGTTCTGAGACGTTTTCATAGCAATTTGATCTTTATGCACAGGTTTTTAGAACTCTTTGTACTGTGATTCTTAGTATATGTAAAAATTGGAAAGGGGGAGAAGGAACATGAATGTTCATTTGCCTCTTGCCTGGAGACTGTCCCCTCTCAGTGCCCTTCTTGAGGAATGAATTTTGAACAGAACATGTGTTGGACTCCTATGTTATGGTGGAACAGCAGCATCTTTCAGCAGATGAAGAAAATTGGGTTGAGGGGAAACCTGCAAGTTTCTAGGTCCAATGTTTGGAGCAGGTTCCCTCTGCTCCTCTTGAATTGCCATTACACGGTCCTGTCTTCAAGAGAAAAAAATCATCTGTTTTCAAGACACGTATGTCTGGATATGACGTTTTCTATTTGTATCCTATTTTAGTCAGAGACACCAACATTAATAAAACTGACCTCTAGAAGGGCAACAATACTAGATGCAACTTCTCTATGTTATATTTTAATAAAGTGTGTATACTACTTTTACTGTCTTTCACTTGCTGCAGTGATCTTTCTGCCCTAACTTGTGTGCTACGAAACTGTGAAAGATTTGACTCAATATAGTTGCCTCTTGCTCTTTCCTAATCTTGTTTGGGAAAATCTGGCATTAGTTAGCCAGCCAGTATCCTCTGGTATCCCTTGACGTTATCTGCCTGTCTTCTCCTTATCCTGTGCTTTTAACTGCTCACACAATGTTTGGACGTTAAATCTCCACTTCTTAATGGAACAAAACTTGATGAAAAGATGATTTTTCTGGCTTCAGCAGGGTAATTTGGATGCCTGCCCATATCGCTTAATGGGGATCTGTTGAGTCCATTATGGAGATTGAGTGTTTAAATTCATTTGTCTTAATTATGTTCTCAGAAAAATCCCCAAGATGTCTAGAATGCAACAAGACTATGTTTTCTTTTTCCCCTTTTGCTCCAAAACCCTGGTGAGGTTCTGCTTGATTTGAAAAATCCTTTTGCTGGTTACGAGGTGGAAAAAGTATTGGGGAGATTAGGTGATTGTAATGACAAACCTTTCTGTCATAGTCTTGGGAACTGCTTGGTCGAAGATGCATCAGTTCTGGTCCTAGAAAGCACTTCTTTTTCATACCATCCACCAAGTGTCAACCTGTCCTTTGTATCGGTGGGTTTTCTGCCAGCACTGCCCTCCAGCAGCAGTGTCCTCACTCCTGCAGGGTGTCTGAGCTGACAGCATGCTTTGTCAGCTTGAATTGCATGGGGTGGATGGTGATGGTGCCCAGGCGCTACCCAGTCCTCAGCCAGAGCAGTGTTCTGGTAGTCCACCAAGAGGCACTCAGCCCACCCGGTCCCCTCCACCCCGTGCTGATGCCAACCCAAAGCCCCTTTGATATTTAATTCATAGCTCTGCCTGTTGTCCTCGGTCTTTACCATGGCTGCCTGTCAATATCAGCTGTGAAAAGGAGGAGTGGTGGTGGTGGTCTTGTTTCAATGCTGCTTCAAGCCACCGACCGAATGTTCAGCAGCCACCAGTTTTTGACGTGTTTAACTGCGGTGAAGCTGGTTTGTGTGTGTTTTGTAGTGTTGATGGAGAGGGGGGGATATGTTTTCCAATGACTCTCAGGGATGGAAGTACAAGATTAAGCTAATAAAGGCTTTTGCTTTCTTTTTCGTTTTAAGTTTAATGGTTTTAAAAGTCCTTTTCGCTTTAAGTAAAGCAAATCCTCTGTCCCCTTCTGGTTTTCTTTGCCACTGGAGCCTTTTGGAATATAATCTGCCCCCAGAGGGATGCCATGTGGGTGGCATGTTGTAATGCCGCTTCTCATGACAAGACTGGTGTACATGCAGCTGCCGTGATAACTAAACTACACTGCTGGCAGGAAGGTGTACTTCTGCAGGGATGCTCCATAGCTGCCTGGGAGTGGGGATGGCCGGGCAGCTGGGGCAGGAGTCAGCACCTGCCTCTGCCAAAAGAATCTCGGCGTTTTATTGCTCGTCGTTAATCAAGGGAGTGATGAAGACATCACATGAAACACTAAGGCTTAGAAACTTTTTAAGTTACTTTTTTAGATTTAGTCTTATTTTCTCCCATCCCTGATTGGTTGTAACTTGTTCCTGAATATAAAATATACGTATTTAAGACTGAGATTAAAGGGAAGTTTATCTTAAACATTTTATGCCAGTAGCCTGGCTGGAGGTAACCTGGGACAATTGCAGAACAGTAGTAGTTTTCAAGTTTAAGGGACATAAAACCTTAAAGTCTCTAAAATGTTCTTGAAAGCAACGCCATGTACTTTGAAAAAACAAACAAAACCCCATTCAGAACTGAATGAGTTCTGATAAATAAGGTTATACATGTTTACACTGCATGCAAAAAGCAAGAACAGTGTTGTGTGGTATGTGAATGATTGTATCTAGCACTGAAGAAGTACTACTACATTTCTGTAAGCAAAAGCCTACATAGTGTGATCAAAGCTGATTTGTAATAGTGTTTTTATAACTAAGGCATTTCTCTCACCTTCCAAAAAAGGAAAACCACCAACCAAACCCCCAAAACAAGTAGTCTCAAAATATATATGTCAAAGTTTTGCATTCTGTGATTTCTACTGAAAAATCTTGAGCGTGTGTATAGTTTGAATCTTACATGAGAGGATGTCTTTTGAGGAATCTGGTACTGAAGCACTATTTTTCTTTAAGTAGCCTAGCTGCTGCAGTACTTGATGGGAACCTGCCAGCATCACTAATGTAAGAAAGAATGAGTCTACCGATCTGAAATAAAATAAGACTTGCAAAAAAAACCACCCAAACTCCACCCAACCAAACATCCCTCCTCCCCAAAACACCACAGTATATATTTATTGTGGATTTGTCTCTATTTAAGTAGTAGCAAATGGTGGACTAATGCTGTGTAGGTGCTACAAGCTCAGTTCTTAACAGCTGAATTTCTCTTCTCAAAGTAGGCTGTCGGAGAACTGAAAAGCAAGCAAAATCATACTGTATTGCAAACTTAGAAAAACATCTGTAGTGACTAGATGAGGAATTCCAATTAATTGTTTTTGTGCTTGTAGGTGGGAGGAGGGGAGTGTAAGGGAGGCAAATTAGCTGCTTTGCTACCATGACATGGCAGTACTTTCTTTAAAGATGTGCATGCAGAAAATTCCCATCTGAACAATTTTTTAAGTCCTGGGAATGGGGAGCACATGGGCTAATGAGCTGTTCTAGTGGCGTGTCAGATCATCTAAGAGTTAACATCAAACCCAGAGGTTTGTGTTTAAGGACAAACTCGACCTGAGCAAATAGAAAAGCTTCCAGAGCGAGTGAGCACACTCTACTCCATCTATATTCCAAGTTGGACAGCTGGTGGATCTGAAAGCAGTGTGGTTGTATTAATAAAGCGGCTAAGCCAAGCTAGTAAGTGTTAGGAGCAAGCTTGATGGGTTGAGCTCCAGAGCAGCTGGCAGAGCAGCAGTTATATCGAACAGAATGAAGTAACGTGTACCTCAAAACACAGACGTAAAACTTTTTTAAAATTCTCTTGACTGTGGGTTTCTCTCCTATCCCAACTTTATCTAACCCAGGCAGCGGTTTTTTCTAAGGATTTGTGTGTTGAACAGTTTTTACAGGTGAGTGAAAAGAAATATGTGCAGTGTATCTCTTAACTTGCTGCAGATATGCCTGAACATTCAAGTTACGTACTGGGTAAAGAAAAAATATTGGTGAACTGACAGCATCCTGTTCAGTTGGATAGTAAAATGTTTCAGAATGCAGTATTGAATGCTGGGTTTGGGTAATACAGCATGAAAACATTGAGTGTCTTGCTTGTGCAGTCATGAATTGAGATTTTATATTAAGAATGTGCCCAGTTTGCAGAACTCTGTGACTTCAATTTCTAAATACTAATCTGGCCTCATAAACCAATTCTGATCAATATTTTCTGTTAATCAGAAATGGCAAAGCTTACAAGCAGAGGAACCAGCAGCAAGGCTCCTGTTAAGGCTCTTTTGATACCACAGCACAGTCTCCATAGAAAGTGTTACTTAAACAGTGCTATCTATAGGGCCGTTAGCGTTTCAAGGCTCTAAGTGTGCCTGAGTATGGGAATCTGTCAGAAGTATCCAGAAAGACAGGAAAAGATGCTGTGAAATACATTTTTCCGTAGGGACTGCAGAGCTGTCTGATGCCGCCCTAAAGACAGCGAGACTGTTAGGATGTTGTATATCGTGACTAACGTAGGTGTTTTCTTTTTAAATTAGATGCAACAGTTGAAGTTAGCACAAATGCAACAGAGAGAAGCCAACCTCACAGCTTTGGCAGCCATTGGACCAAGAAAGAAAAGACCGTTGGATTCATCAAATGTTGGATCTGGACTGGAGGTATGGAGATGGCTTGCAATTACTTGGATGATGTTGTATTTTAGCCTGAATTATTTTTATCTTTCCCTGTATGAGGAAGTGGGTATTCTTTTACACTAAATGGCTGGTTATGTACTGTAAGAAAAGCAGTCTCTGTGTTAGATACTTGAAAGGACTGTTTCTGGTAAATCTGATGGGGATGTCTAATTGTGTTATAGGCGGAACTGTGGATAAGAGCACTGCGTGTAAAGGACTGAATGAAATGATGGCTTAGAGAAACTTCCATCTGCGGTGGAGGGTAGCGAAGCTTTGGTGGTTTTTTGCAACAGCTAGTTGTCATGGCCCTTCAGTTGAACTTATGATGACTTTTTTCCCACGCACAATGCATAGGAACTCTTAAATATACTATGAGCTCACCTTGGCGAGATCCCCCCCGCAAAGCAATAAATAAATAAATAAAGCTAGACCATTCAGTTCCTGCAGTGAGCCAGCTCACCGTTTCTGGCTCACGCTGCATTTTAAAAGTACCTTGAAGGTATTTTTACCAAATCTTGGTCTGAACAAATCTCTTAATGTTGTGCTGGATATTAACTGTTTCTGGGACCTGTGAAGCTTGCAGAGCTGCAGTTCTTTCCAGGGAGACTGGCAACCATCAGCATCTTGGCTGGAGACAGGAGAAATGTGCTGTGGGCTGTCATTCAAGTGTTGTTGCTGTTTTGCCCCTCTTTCTCATGAAGTCTTGATATTGCTCAAGTAAATGGCTGGTTGGCTACTGACCCAAGCATAGTGAGCAGGGACCTGGAAGGTAACTTGTGCAAAGGAAGTGGTGGTAAAGTTGTCCTTTCTGATAAAACTTAAGTTTTTTTTGTTCTTGTGGCCTAGGAAGCTTAAATAGATGATGTTAGGATTGAAATTGCTCTGGTGGTTTTGCATACTGGAGTCTGGAAGGACCTTGTATAAAGCTCAGTTATTTGCAGCGTAACTGAGACAGTGGTGGCACTTGTCCCGTAGGTTTTCCTTCAGCCTGGACTGTGACAAGAACCCTCTCTAATGAGATGGGATAGACGTATTTCTCCGATTTATTTTTTTTCTGACGTGGAGACACAATTAGTTCCTTGAACACTCCCCATTTACTTCAAGTAAAGTGAAGGAATCTGTATCTAAACAAGCTGCATAAAGCAGCATTCCCAGCTTTTGAGCAGCTATTCTTCCCTTCTTTGATTTTTTTTTTAATGCACTTACATATGAAGTTGATGGTATAGGGTTTTGGGGTTTTTTATAATACGACTGGAAAAACTTGAAGAAATTAGTCTAGCGCAAGAACAGTTAGCCCAATTCTTTTCTCCTTTTCCCTAAGCTTATATCAAGCAACTATTCCTGTTCTTCATAGTGGTTTTCTGTTAATTATTGCCGGATTTGTTTCTGAATATTTAACAAGTCTGCCTGTTAGGTACTTTCAGTTATTTCTCATCATCTGTGATGTGTCTGCTTTATTAAAAGCTTCGTAAGTTTGTGCCAAAGTGAGACAGATAACAGTGTTGCTATTGAAAGGTGGTGATCCATTATTTTCATTGCCAATTTAGAAGAACATGGACATAATGTGCCTAAAACTGACCATAAACTTGATGACTTGATAGCCTTTCATTGTCACAAATTCACCTGCTGTATTTTAAGATGCTTCTCATATAGGTTCCCTTTCTAGACTGAGTTGTAAGGGCAATAGGTGAAAGTAATTCTACCAGTGAAACTACTTTTGTTTCTCACATGCAATCTTGCATTCCAGTGCCTAGTACTTAGGCTTCATGCTACCGTAAAGCAATTCACTGCAGACCTTTTTCTTTTCTTTTTTTGTGAAATTATGCAGGATAGCAAACTTGAGAAGGATGTTTAGACTTAGATGTTTAAGTGTCCCAATATATCTGAGCAGGATTTATAAAAGGCTTAAGACTTCTTCTGTAGACTAATGAATGTTTTTTGAAAAACACTCTGTAGTTCAAGAAGCAGAACATTTGTAATACATTCATGATAACATGGCAAAACACCCTGAGCAGTAAACAACATTCCATTCTTCAGAGATGAAAGAAGGTCTTTGAAACTGAAAGCAAGTACAACATGGCCTTAGGCTGATACACATTTGGGCATCTTTAAAATCATCATTTTGGGCAACTTGTCTGAGAATAATTTAAACAGGCAGGATGTACTTTCTCATTTCAAATTGCAAATAGAGACAGTTTTACTCTCAAGTAATCTTAAACGTCAGAACTTCCTGACATTTATGCAATGGCAAGGAGTAAATCTGTGTCTAATACTCCTGTGACCTTTTTTTTTTTTTTAAAAAAAAAAAAAAAGTTATTCCTGAATATGAATGATCCTTCGACAGTATTGAATGAAATCACTGATGCTAACTGCGTTACATTTTTTAACAACTTCAAATTCCCTTGGATGACATTCTTTGTACAATGTTTGTATCTCTTATGTCCACGTTAGAGCAAAGTTGACTCTGGTTCAGCTTCTTTTTATTGTTGCCTGCTGTGATAATTAATGGAAAGGAATTGTTTCAAGCCTTTATTGGTGTAAAATGAAGGTATTTGAGGAGACAGGGAGGAAATAATCAGTTGCAGTATGTATTAAAGGAGTGAAACGCTGTAAGCAAATTTTTTACGTATTTGCATTTCTTTATTCAGTACCAAAATGTAATGGGTAGTGGAAGAGTGCCGCTCAGCAAACTGGGTTGGTATGGATCTGCTACCTTCTGTTGCAGTAAGGGTGATGGCTAAGAACAGCATTTCGTTAGCATACCGTGTTTCCTTTCTCCACGAAAGTATCTGTGTGTAACTGGGATGGTTCTTCAGCCCTAGGTATCTGTTTCTCCGTGCTGTGCCACCACCTGGCTTTGCACCTCTTCTGGAAAGTCTGGGGATAGTTGAATGCCTGATTCCTGCACGTTGGTCTTACCTTGTTCTCTGAAATGTTTCTGTCTTTACTTGGTCTTTTAAGGAGACCTATTATGGATTATTTTGATCTGGGAACTAGAACATGTGGTGACACAAGCATGTACATTACAGCAGCCACATCACCTCATAGTGTGGCAGGTAACAAATAGAGAAAGAAGTTCTTTCCTTGGCCCAGAGGAGTGTCATGTCTGTCAACTAATGTGGACCTAAAGGCAATGTAAAAAACTGTAAACTATATCTTGCTGTGATTATTGCTTATATAACTTGAAATAGCAGTAGGGGCAAATCTGTGATGATCGTGGAATGAAAAATAAGACTAACACTCTAGACCTAATGGGGAAAAAAAAGACATCAGTATAATGGGAATTCTTTTCCCCTTCTTGTTGGAAACACTCCTTTGGGTAGTTTTGCATGTTCTCTTCACTGCAACTTAACATTTGAATAGTATTGTTCAGTAAGAGTAATTTGAGAAAGCCCTGGTAAGAAAATCCTTCTATTGTGAAAATGTGTTAATTGGTGCTACTTGTATTCCAGAGGTGGTAATATCTTCATCTCTCTCATTCTGTTCCCTCTGGACCAGATACGGTCTTTTGGATACAATGAGGGGGAGAGGCCTTTGGATTTGATTCATATGTGGTTTTGGGTTTGTGTATTTTTTACCCACCTCTTCCCCACTCCCTGTTTTGGGGCATGTGGAGAACAGTCATGAATTAAAGGGTGGGAAAAATTGAAAAATAATTCATCTTGAGAAGGGAGAACACTTCTAAAACAAATCAGAAAAAAGTAAACTTGAAGCCACAGACTAATTTTTCCAATTCTGTGTTCTGTTTCATAGTTTTTATTGGTTGGTAACATACTCTGTAATGTTTCTAATACTGAGAAATAGTCATGGATTTTTTTGGATTAAGTTTAACTGCTTTTCTGATGACAAAGCTATTTTGGAAACAGCGGTTGGTAACATACTCTGTAATGTTTCTAATACTGAGAAATAGTCATGGATTTTTTTGGATTAAGTTTAACTGCTTTTCTGATGACAAAGCTATTTTGGAAACAGCTTTGTCTCATTCTCACTGTAACTAGAGTCACAGAAGTCTGAAAACCCTTGCAGATATTTAAAGCTTTTTTCTGTGAGGAAACAGACTTGCAGGTCTGAGTCCTCAAACTTTCTTTCCTTCTAGCCAAAGGTGTCCTGGGTCCAAGGTCATCTTTGATTTTCAACTAAGAGTAGTGTATTTGTGTGGTATCACACAGCAGGGAGGAAAAAAAAGGTAGGACTCTGAAAGTAGAGTTAGGAGACTGGGTGTTACTCTTATGGGAAGACTGTGGTTGGACCATTCTACTTTATACGGGAAAATTTAGTTGTATGCCTGCACTTCTGTGTAATTGGGGCGGGGGGGGGGCGTACTGCTTGCTTCTCATCTGTTTTCTGGCTCAGTAACACATTAACTACTTGGAAGTGATGCAGTCTGTCTTGGCCTGAAATGCTGTGGGTGGCGTGTCCTTCACTTGCCACCTTCCAGGTTGGTTGCATTGACTGACTTAAGGGTAAATCTTGTGTCTTCTCTTTCTTTTTGCCTGATCGAACAGCAAATGAAATTTCCTCCTTCCAGGTACTGCTTGGGGCTGCTCTATCCACTGCCAAGACTAGCTGCTCTGTTAGCAAGTGTGAGTCTTGCCTTGCCACCCGTAGTCTAGCTCTACTGTGGAAACAGGCTACTGCAGGTAGCTGCTACAGAAGTAAATGATGCAGCTGATATCCTGGGGTCAGTGCAGAGCCATTCAAGTACTTTCTTTCTGTCAAAACTCCTAGCTCTGGCCAAACATACTTAAAATAATGTGATACTTCCAGAGTGATACACATCTAATACCACAGTCCATAAATAAGCTTGTATTCTCCTTCTGAGGAGAAGTTTGACAAGAAGTGGGAGAAATGTCTTGTTTACCACACTGGTCATTGTTCCATTTTTACTATTGATTGTGGGTGGAGGAAACAAGCTTGTCATCTTCTCTTCTAGGGCTAGGTCTCTGTCACATCTGATCATTGTTAGGAGAACTTAAAGTTGCCCTTCTTGCTTTACAGCTTAGGATGCCGGTGTGCATGTTGATTAAACATATTCTGTATATGGTACTTGTTTAAGCTTTGGAAACGCTCTTCAGGATGACCTAGGAAGAGCTAAACCTTTGAGCAACAAGTCCTTTTCTGCAGAATGAAAGAAAACCTCAACTCTTCCAAATGACCAGGGGAGCAAGATGTTTGTTTTTCCACCATGTGACAATCAAATTGCTTTCATTTTTTTGGCATTTGCAGGAAGAATGTGTGATAGTTAAGGGATATGTGGCTTTACGCTCTTATAAGCAGCAGCTGTAGAAGTTACTGCCACCTTTTTGGCCATGAACCCTTGTGATGAGAGGACACACTAGTTTAATTCATCAGCTTCAGTATTGATGTTAAGGATGTGACTGTGTCTAAATGTGAATTAAATGCAGAAGTTGGTGCTGCAGTGAATGATGATAGGTTTGCTGCACCTTGTACATCCATGGGGTGCAGAGAGACTGCTGCCTGGTGTTCGGCATTGGTTCGTGATAGTCTGCTAAAGTATTTTCTTAAAAGCTGCAGAAAATGAATTTAAAAGCAATCACTTTAAATTGGACCTAGACTACTTGTATGCAAGTAGATGTTCAGAGCCAGGCTACAAAATCTATTTCTACACTTGAGGGGTTTCCCTCTCTTTCTCTGTGTCTCTTTCTGTCTCTACCACACCACCCGTTCCTCCAGCCCATAGTTCTAAAGTGATACAAGAGGGGTGTTTCTTTTGTCTACTTTGAATATGCTTAATATGTGCAGACTGTTAATTTCAGCTGCTGGTTCTTATTCAAGTTATCGACAGTTGAAGTCTACAGTGTGGTTGTACCTTTGGGGAAGAGGGGATCTAAAAATGTTACTGCAATTACAAAATACGGCTTCAGCATCTTACTTATGTGCTGCAAGACCTAGCTAAGCACAGCCCTGTCAGCTGGAGAGTTTCAGTTTCAACGCTGTGTTTCCTGACTGCTGTCAGTCTAGGCCATACACTTGATGTGAATTTTTTCCCATGTAAATAGGCAAAAATATTCTCGTCTGCCATTCACACACTTCAGAAACACAGTCCGTTGGCCCATATCGTGCCTTCTCTGTGCTAGAGATGAACTTAATTCTTCTTATGTGCGAAAGATATCTGCAATTTAAATGACTAATTGCGTTGTAGCTTTAGGCTGAACATATTGGTAACGCGTGCAAATGTTGATGACATGTGAAGGGTCAAGAGATTTATAATTTAGTTGACAATACACTGCTTAAAATGATGTGGCAAAGAGCCAGAAAATTTCAGCTTAATAATTGTCTATTAACTAACATGACATATTTGTATAGTATTCATTACCTCCAGGTACAGATTAAGCATCTGATGTACCCATACAAAGTGACATGCGTACATGAATCTTGGGCATAATAGTGAATAAACTGACATTGCATTCACAGTAATTTGTTTCAATATGTAAAACACGTTGTTGCCTACGTTTGAAAGGACTTGTAGGAATGTTGCAATGAAATCTGAGGAAAAACGTGTAGTTGAATAGCGTTCTCTATTATATAGTTCTGACAGCTTCATGAGGCGGCTTTGTAGGCTGCAGATAACATCATAAATATACATGTGTGTTTTCAGCTGCACGAGAAGCAGCCTGGAAACAGAGATCTAAGCCTTTCAGACATCGGCTTGATCTACCCTGATGGTCTGTAAGGTTAAAAGAAAAAAATAACCCCAAAACCCCAATGACCTGATGCAACCAACTTTATTTTTAACAAAGAATCATATAAATATTGGTTAACGTAGTATTGTGAATGTGGGAGTATTTCTGTCAGACCAAGGCTTTTTAAAATAGTCAGCATCAGTAGGCTGGCTTGTCACCAAAGTAATATCAGCTTCTTTCACTTTGTTCTCGCTGGCCTAAATTAGACACTTATTTGTACAAGCAAAACTGTCACAATTTTGACAGGGTCTCTTTGTGTTCCCCCTTGCTGTTGGGGCAGATCCAGGGAAGGTTTGAGTATACCACAATATGTTAATGGCTTTTTAACCGTGTCCCCACCCCCCCGTGAAACAGGAACGTGTTCAGTGTTTTACAGCTGGGAAACTAACGTACAGGGTACACTAGATACCACTGACCTCAGTGTGACAGCAGGTGACAGAGCTGGGGGTTAAACCTGGGTGCTTTTGCTCCGGTTTACTATGTGCTCTTACCACCTTTCGAGAACGTCTCTGCTGCACACGGCTGTAGTTTTTCAGTGTTTGGAGATGTCATTGAAAACTGACTCATGACTTTGCTTCCTTCTGCTGCTGGTATTTTTATAATGTGCAGCAGAGGTGCAATGACAGTTTGCTCTCTTGGGATCTTGACTCTGGGACTGGGATGTGTTTACGCCACACCAAAAATTGAAATGAGAACTCTTGGCTTAGTTTTTAACATTTGACTGAACACTCTGCTCCCTTAAAGTGCCCCACTCTCGAGTTTAAAATTTTGAATGTGGTTGGTGTGAAGCCATTGAATTTGAGAAGGGAGCGTGTACTCTGCTGGGAACAAGCTCACTGAGCCTGACCTAGACTTGGTGGGAAGGTGTCTGCTGACCCCGCTGAGCTTTGTGTCAGGGTCTGTAAAATAGCTCTGAGCAACTCTTGACACCCTTGTCAGTACCTGTGATCCACACTTGTAGGTCACATGCTCCAGATGCCTTGGGGACTAGGAGTAAGGTGGTGATGATAGCTTGGGTAAAGGAAGAGCCTTGTCGGGAGCTGTGGCTCTGTATCAGCTTCACTCTCGCCTTTTCAGAGTTGGTATTTAATTCTCGATCCAGCCACTGGAGAGAGCTCTACAGATCCTAAAACAGGCGCTGGGAGCAAACTCTCAACAAAACTAGCTGCACAACAGGGGGGCACTATAGCAGGAGCTCTGCGGTGTGCTCTGCTGCCACCATCAGTGGGAGTAACCGATCTCTGTCAGGTGTGTATAAAAGGTTCTAAGGATCAAGAACGGGCGACAGGGTATTGCTTTGCCAAAGTTGCTGTTTTGACTCGACCCAGAGGATAGGCCAAAAGCGGGACTGCTGCGGTTGTGGCCCCCTGGGGCTGGGTTTTAAGCCAGCTGGTGGTCTCAGTGCTGTAAAGGGTGGTTTGCAGTGGTGCAGTATCTTATCTGGCTTACGAACAAGGTCTGTCAGCTGTTGATACCCAGGTTGAGTGGCAGTATCTATGCTGATAGTTACCCTTCCTGGGCTGCACGTTTCAGTGTCATTTCCCTATTGGAAGGAAAGCGGAGTGCTGGGGGTTGAGTGAAAGGCAAGAACTTCAGGATATGGCTGATGTCTTCCAGCCTCCCCTCTGGAGAGCAGGAGTGTTCCCAATTAAAAAAAAAAAAAAAAGACAAAAACAAACAAACAAAAAAAGCAACCAACAGATAAATTGAAAAAAAGAAAAAACAAAGTTGCTAGTTAAGACGCTAATAAGATGTTGCAGCAGCGGGGTGCAGTCTGGCTGCAGTACCCTTTGCTAGAGTTGGTCCTACAGGGTTGCGTTTTATATTCACTTACCTCTGTACTTGTCTGTGGCCTGGTTGAAAAAGCTGGGTTTTGCTTCCTCTCTGAAGAGGCTTACAAAGCTGTCTTGGGGTATGACTGAAGAATTCTGCAGTGAAGAATCCCCCAGAATAGCAAGATGCAAGTGGATGCTGCCCAGCTGGCAGGAATGTAATAGAGATGCCTGGGCGCAAGGATTGCACTGGTGGTGTTCTAACCAGGGTATTCAAGGTCTCAAAAGCAGCATGGGGGAGCTTCTGTGCAGGAAGGGGTACATGAGAGGTAAAGGAGAGGACTTCTGACTGTTGCCTAGGGCCAGACAAGATTGACCTGCTGCCCACCAGGAACTTGCTCAAGAAGAGGCTCTGAAAACCGAGCAGCAGAGGACACTCCCCCTAAAGTGTCCCTGGATAGCTCAGAGTTGGGCACTTCTTAAATAAGGCCTTGGATATTAACAGAGGTGCCTGGGATGCTTCCTTCTGATGTGCAGGTGGCCTTTTAACTTCAAGTGTTTTCACTTTTGGGTCTCCAAATGTTGTATTACAAAAAGGCAGTGTATCACCCTCCACTGCTTTGTCCAAAGTCCAAAACAAAAACAATAAAGGCCAGTGTTTCAATGCAGCTGTGGAAGACAGTAGGTAAAAGGAGTTTGTGCTCATTCCTGTACAAACTTATTTCAGTGTGAGTTCTCCAACACAGTCCCAATCTGGGCTGGAATGACCTGGGCCAGGGGTCCTCAAACTACGGCCCGCGGGCTGGATACAGCCCCCCAGGGTCCTCAGTCCGGCCCCCGGTATTTACAGACACACACACACACACCCCGCCGGGGGTTGGGGGGGGAAACCAAGCAGCCGCAGATGGCTGCCTGCCACTGCATCCGCGCGCCGGCCCCCTGGTTAAAAAGTGTGAGGACCCCTGGCCTAGGCTGTTGGCTTCTTTAGTTTTACATCATCACGTGCTTTGAGAGAAAGACCTTTTACTTTAACTTGTCTGTGGTAGCAGCTGTTGGTTTAGATATATTCAGTAACTAGTCAAAGAGCCCCTGGCCCCTGAAATGCTGTACTCAGTAGCTCTGATAAGTGTGATGCTACGCGAAACTTAAAAGTATGAACTGGCTGCCTTGGCAAACAGTTCAGGATAAGCTTTGGCTTTGGATGTGGTATTACAGCATAACATCACTTTATGTCTCTGCGCTGCACTGGGCATGATGGGTAAGAATTTACGAATAAACAAATCCACAACTCTCTCTCAAACGCAGGCAGCTTGGCATTTCTGCCCTATTGTAGCATCTTGCAGCTCAAACAGCTTCCAAAGCAGGCTGGCGGATTTGTGCTGCCTGCCTCCTCTTTGTTAAGGGACTGAGCAGATTTGAGGTGGCTTTGTTTGGTGTCTTTTTAAAGGTAAGACTTCTAGTCTAATGACTATTTAGAGAGAAAATACTTTCACCTCAATAAAGTTCTTTGAATTATAAAGGACATTGCTGTTGGGTTACTGAAAACCCTTGGGGTTTGTTTCATTTATAACATTGCCTCAGGCCTTCTGCTGCATCCTGTTGGATTGACCTCCTTTTCAACCCGTGCTGGCAGCGGCATTGCAGAACTATCTTTTTCCCTGGATCCTTCAGTGCTGTCATATGACAAACTTGAACTGTGACCCTTTTGTGTCTTACTAGGACAGCAGTGCCCTCTCTGTGCGATGTGGCCAGCAGTCTTCCCCATGCATGCATTTGTTCCAAGCCATTTAACAAACTGAAAGTTTCAAATGATGGCATTTCATAGTGTTTAATAGCATCGACTGTAAAGCAAATGAAATGGTGCTGAATACCCCGCATGCTGCTAGTAAGAAATACAGCATCCATTTCTGTAATATGCCCTGGGTTTTCAGTGGTTGGTGTGTGCTCTCTGGTGAATCTCTTTATTTTTTTTAAAATAAATTTTGATGCTTCCCCCCTAAAAACAGTAGTAGTCACTGCTATAGATAGTCCAACACTGGTATTTGTTTCTAATATATTGGGGGTTTAACCAGCTTTTTCTAAGCAAAGTGGGCAAAGTCATTTTGCTGAAGTCTTGCAGAGAGTGTTAGGGTAAGAATTGATATAGTTAACACAGCATCCAAGCAACACCATCTCCAAGTGGTGTTGATGCTGGCAGGCATTGCCTTGCTGAAGTTACAGAGACTGAGCACTTGTATTTGTACAAATTGCATTCATTACCAAGAACCCTCCAGTAGTGATAAGAGACTGGCTGTGTAGATTGGCTCCAAGATAAGTAGCCAGTCTATTGTGCAGTGCATGGTAATCTTCCTCCTCCACGCCCCAATAATAAATCTTGGGGCATTTTGGAATGTGTGGGGGTTGCTCATTCTAGTAGCCTGAATGTATAACTACTAAACATCATCATCTTTTACCTATTTTGCTTTCATAACCAAGCAAGGCAGCCGACTCAGATGGATAGGCTCAGATACAGTCAGTGTTCTGAACACGTGGATGCTTCAACCATGTGTGTTTGTTCCTCCCTTAAAGAGCAATTCACGGGTGATGGCCAGGGTAAAAGTTTCTCCCAGCCATGCTCCAAGGCTAGAGCCCACTCACAGTGATGGTTTTCTTCAAGAAGAGATGTCAACTTCTGGAGCTTGGGCATTTGCAAGTGGGAGTAATAGCTGTGCACAACCTGGGGCTCTGCACAGGAGTTATGGTAGTACCTTCTTCATAGTTGGCTTGTCCTTTCTCAGTGCAAGCGTCTATGTCGTATGATTTCAGCGAAACAGCAGTTATTTGTCGTGCCATAATAATATAGTTTCAAAGAAGGATAGAATTTTCTGTTTGCTTTGACTGAAATAAACCATCAGCCTGCAAGTGCTTGCTTTGTCTTGAAAGTATTTAACGTGTGAGAACTTCTGGATTTTCAACATGTAAAGCTGAACACCAGAAGGCTAGTTTTATTCTAGTAGGCAGTATAATCGAACCAGTTTTGTTGAAAACTTCTATTTATATGCAATTCTAATCTTTTTTTTTTTTTTTCTCTCTCCTCCATTTAGGGTTTGAATGGCAATGGAATTCCTCCTGGATCATCAGGTTTTAGCCTTACCAAACAGCTGCTCTGTCCAAGAATAACCCGTGTCTGTCTCAGGGACTTGATATTCTGCATGGAACAAGAGAGGGAGATGAAGCATTCTCTGACCTTGTACCGTGCTCTTCTGAAGTGATCTGAATTTTACATTTTACCTTGCTGTCTACTGCCAAAGAAAACACTGAAGCATCGTTGCACTGTCTTGAAATTCCAATTTCTGGAAGATGATCCGTTGTAAGGATAACTCTTGTTTACAGATAAACATTTTTATTAAATACCTAACCTAGCACCTGTAGGGGTTTTAATAATATTTGGCTTAAACCAGTCTGTAAACCAGTGAAAACACTGAGCTGCACACACAAGCACCTGACTACCTGCTTGCATTTAACTGTCTTGCAGGCTCTGAGGGCTTGATACATGTCCCTGGTTTATGTATGTCGCTTGCATTGGTACGCCAGAGTCTGCAACATCTGTTCTACATGTAGTGCCTTCTTCTAATCCAACCTTATTTAGGGAAACAACACTTCAAAAGAACTTCATAGCATGGCAACTTACTTAATCGCGAGCCAGCAGTCAGTCAACATGCTAATGTATTGCCTGTCTGACTCAGCATCTTAATTTTTCTCGGTTTAGAATTACTATTGGATACTCGCTTGTGGAGAGCAAAGTAGCAAGCAAAAGGAATGAGGGGTGCTTTCTCCCCCTCACCTCGCCCCAGCTGCCTTCCCCCTTTCCTCTGAGAAAATGACTGAGGGAAGGTGAACAAATTGTTGTTCTTGTGATTGAAGTACATCAGACAGTGTAGTTAGGGCATACTTCGATGTTCGGGGACCATATGGAGTTACTAAACTTGAATACAGGGAGTGAAAGACCCTAAAAAGGAGTGGTAAACAGAATAAACAGTTTATGTTTCTGTAGATAGAAAAAATAGCATTGAACTTTAGCATAGATGTAGAAAGAAATGAACAAAAGCAACCTGTGCTGACAAGGGAAAACTTGAGATGCCTTGAAACTTTGCAGCTGGAGACTGTCTTAAGGAAAAAAAGCAGTGTTTGCAAAGCACAGGATTCACTGCTTTGTTTAGGATATTGGTTTAATACGTTGATGCAGTGTGACGGGGAAACTTCCCCAGCAGAAAGTATTTAGACAAGTTTCCTGCTTTCTATTCAGTGAGGAGGAGGACTCCAGATTATTAAGACTGCAAGAATAGATTCAAAGATTTTCTACTTGCTGGTAAGGACTGCCTTGTGGTGGAAGGAAAACCCTCTGGGTTACCCTTCTCCGTAGCCTCCAAGCGTTTTGCCTCTCATGACACAATGCTGTAGAGCAGGGGTCCTCACACTTTTTAACCAGGGGGCCGGCGCGCGGATGCAGTGGCAGACAGTCATCTGCGGCTGCTTGGTTTCCCCCCCAACCCCCGGCGGGGGGGGGCGGGGGGTTCTGTAAATACCGGGGGCTGGATTGAGGACCCTGGGGGGCCGTATCCAGCCCACGGGCCATAGTTTGAGGACCCCTGCTGTATAGCATGGCTGTTTCCCAGGACCGGTGGGAAAGGCGCTGACTGCATTGAACGGCTTCCTGCTGAAACTATTTTGGTTTAAGGAACAAGCTTCTTCCTGTGGTTATTCAGCATGCTACTTCAAAACTTGAAATGATGATTCAAACACCCTCCAATGTCAGAACCACTGCTGATAGTTACCAAATTGAGTAAGTTTTGAATCGGTTATGTGTTTTTTGTTGGAAGAGTAGTAAACAAATCTAGTAAATGATTGCTGTAAATTATTTATATATGTATATATAGCATATATATATATATAAAAGAAAAGCAGTACTTTGACTAAGCTATAGTTTGCAAGATATTGATGGCATCAGGCAAAATTGTTTTGTATAATTAAATGCTTAGCTTTACTTTTTATGTAAAGTGCAGCATTTTCCATATTTGTGTACTGTATCTTATCGATCAGATGTTTAAAATTATTTTAAATACTGCATTAAAGCAATTATTTTATTAAAAATAATAAATTGGTAACTTTGTTTTCTGACGTGAGAAATTCAGCGTCTGAAGTTGTCATCACCATGACTAATGGCGTGGCTCTGAGAGCAAGCCCCGGCTATCTGCCCATCACAGTAATTGGTACAGTTGTCTCACGTGACTTACCAATGATAAGCATCTATATTTTAAGGTTTTTAAACAGAACTGGGTGACAGAGGGAAGGATTACTTGAAGTGGGAGGAGGGAGTGGACAGGGAGAAAAAGCAACCTTTCACTTGTCTGATTTCCCCCAGTCAGTCAGCATGGAAGCTGGGGTTTTGGTTTGTTGGTTTTGGTTTTTTTAACAGCTGGGCAGAGGTGAGAGCTTTGCACTTGTTCTGGGAAGTAAAACCACAGGAACCGTCTCAGACTTCAGCAATGTGCAGTGGAAGCATTGTCCCAAATTATTTTTAAAGCAACTGGCAATTAATTAAGTGCAGGTTGGAGAACAAAGATGAGCATCTGCATATTGGCCTGCCTCTTCGTCTTCTTTAAAGCAATGCAATACTAACATGAAAGATGTTGGAGAAAATAAATTAACTGATAAATAGATGTATCAAGTATGATAGATAATTCAAGTGTTTTTACAGCCTGCCTGTGGTGTAGATTGCATGCTTTCATTGCTGCCATAGCAAGTTGTCGCTTTCACCAGGAGTTCCTCCCTGTGTGCCGCTTCTTCCCCCCTGCCCCAGACAGACACCAAACCCAAAAACTTTATCCTGTAAGGAGTAGAGTAGTAGACATTTTCAGAAAGGTTTTTTGGCAGGTCTTTGGGCCTAATTTCAGATAGGGACAGATGAGGCCTTGGTGAAAAGGCTAAAAATGTTTGTCTCCCTCCCAAGGGTTCAGCCTGCCTCTCATTCAAGTTTAGCTTTGCTTCTGAGAAAAGTGTCCTCTAAAGTGGCATTTCGGAGACACTTGGGCTCTGCTCAGCCATGCCAGTAGTTAGGGTTCACTTCCCCCCTCTTCCCCAGTCTTTCTGCACTTTATGAATGGGGGTTTAGTATTCCCATAAGATGATGAGGGCAAACCCTGCCATCATGCTCCTTTGCCTCTGAGTTCTCGGTGTGCTCATGCTCAAGCTTGGGAACTGAGCAGCAGAGCCACCTATGCCACCGATGCTGCAAGGGGTCTAAAGCTTGCTCCAGCCACTTCTTGCTGTCCAGATGGCCTACGAGCCTGGTGGCTATTTCTGATGGACCAAGCTGCCTGGGCAGCTACCCCTGTCGCTCACGTATTCAGCCTTTAGAGAAAACAGTGTATACAGCTGTGGGGAGAAAGCTGTTGTTGCTGGCTCCGACTACTACTATCTTAGTAGCATAGTATGCCAAGTTTTGTATGTTACGTGGTGACAAAAGGGCCCTGTACTTTCTCCTCCAGCTGCTGTTTTTTCCCTTTATTGCCATTTTCAAATCTTGCCACTGAATCCAGCCCTTTGCACTGTCTTTGACTCCAGCTTTTCCCTTCTCCCCCCCAAGGGAAGACTAGCTGGAGTGCACTAACACACCCTGCAGCTTTGTTTGAGGTTTAATGAGGAAGGTAGCGGGGGACTGTGAGACATTGCTAGATGATTCCTCAAAGCCATTGCATTCTCTTGGACACTTTGACACGAGTAGCTTAAGGCTACTGTTTGCATCAAATTGTTCTAGGCCCACTCTCTTGTAGGCACCTGTGTCCTGCCACGTGAGTGCACTGGGCTCGGGAAAAATGCTGTCAGCTGTTCTCCAGGTTCATCTCTTTGCTCTGTTCTTTGCTTTCCTCTTAATTTGTAATCACTGGGGTGAAGAAGGAAAGACTAAAGCAAACGAGGATGTCCTGAAGGGGCAGACAGTCCAAGTGATTGGACTTGGTGAAATGGGCTTGCTCCCAGCAACTTTTCAAATGAGGGCTGCTGGGTTTCTGAGGCCAAGTGCTGCACACACTTCCCTCCGCACGTAGCACACATGGTGTCTACACATGCTCCATGAGCTGGTTCCAGCCGTTGTTATCTAAAGTCCAATGGCTGGAGGCTGCAACTGGAGATAAGCACAATCTGCAGTGAAGGCTTTACTCCTTTGGTGAGTGCAAAATTGAGTGCCAAGACTGAAGAACATAGCACACTGAACCTCTGTTTTGCCACTTTTTGTACCACGCATCAGTGGCTTGTCTCACACTCATCTGGTAGAAAGGCTGCCCATCTCTGCAGGTCACAATGCCAGTGTTTCCCTTGGTGCAGGCCTTTTGTAAGCTAGGCAAGTGCCCCTTTTCGCTTTGTAACACTTTGAAGGAATAAGCAAGAAACCTTGTGTCCTGGTTTCAGCTGGGATGGAGTTAATTATCTTCATAGGAGCTACTATGGTGCTGTGCTTTGGCTTTGATGTGCGACTTTTCAGTTCCTCAGGCCTTGCTAGCGAAAAGGCTGGAGGGGCACAAGGAATGGGGAGGGGACACAACCAGGACGGCTGACCCAGACTAGCCAAGGTGGTATTCCATACCACAGGACAGCATGGCTGGTGTATATACCTGGGGGGCAGATCATTGTTCGGGTACTGGCTGGGCATTGGGTGGTGAGTGGTGAGCCCTTGCATTGTGCACCAATGTTCCTTTCTTCCTTTCCCTCTGGATTTTGTTCTTTCTCTCTCCCTTTTCATTACAACTGTTATTGTCAGTGTTATTATTGTTCTTTCATTTTTATTCTATTTCAATTATTAAATTGTTCTTATCTCAACCCTCAAGTTTTACATTCTGTTCCAACTCTCCTCCCCATCCCTCTGGGTGAGGGGGGAGTGAGTGAGCAGCTGCGTGGTACTTAATTAGCAGCCAGGATTAAACCATGACACCTTGTCTTTTCCTTCCAAATACATAGCCCTTGTTCCTGCCACCTCTTCTACAGGCATGAGCTGGTCACTCCTTGCCTGCTCTGTAGCTATTCTGGTGTGTCAGCTGCTAACTTTGCTACCCAGTCTCTCCTCAGGATCCCCTGCTTCACGTTTCACAGGTTGCCTCCAGGCAGCCTGCTTTTGAAAGGGTTTTTGCTATGAAGAAGGGAGGAAAAGGAGGATCTCCATCCTGAACTTCAAAGTTGAATGGCTATTCTGGAGTGGAAGGAGGTGGTGGTAGTGCAGGTCACATCAGCCCTGAGGTTGCTACTTTCTGTGCAGGGAGCAGATCCTCACAGGCAGTTTGTGTTTCATTGTGGCCAAGACTTCTACTGTTAAGTCCTACTTCAGTCGAGAGTTTTCTGCAAGGTCCTTGCATCAGTAGGTACTTCCTACCTTCCAAGGGATGTTTCCCTGTCAGAGCCACCTAAGGGTTTCTGCAGGAGACCTCATCAGAGCCAGTCATGTGTTCTCTTCCCCAGCCCCCATTTCACAGTCCCACAACTCTTCCAGGTATCTCCTCTTCAGTCTGTTTCTTCTTCAGAAGTAGGAAGGGGTGTAAAGCCATGTCTTGTGTGATTCAGGTGGACGCTCGGTGGTATCAGGACCTGCACTGGGGTGCCAGTACTTGTTTCTCCAGGGCTCTGCCCCTCAGTACTGTCACTGAAAGGCTGCTCCCCCTGGGTCTGAGCCTTGGTGGGAGGGAGCAAAGGGGGTCTTCTTACGTGGGTACTGCTAAGGCAAAAAGTCATCTTCATCTCAGCAGCTTGGCATGCATGGTCCTGCTCCGCAGGCTTTACTTGAAGAACTGCAGTCATTGGGAAGCAGTTCCTCTCTCCACCAGATCACAGGGAATATTATTTTTAATTCTATTTGGAAGGAAGAATTATCTGACAGATCATCTGTATCTGTTTTTGAGAGTTAATTCATAATTATATGTAGTTCCCCAAGCTTCTTGAGATATTTGCACTTTCACTTTGAAGTGTTTAGCATGATGGGGTTTAGTATTTACAGTTATTTGAAGGTGTTTCTTATTTCTGTCCTTAGAAGCTGGAAAGGAGGAGGGGGGAGTATTTTTTTTCAAGTAATTATGAATGAATGTATGTGTACTCTGTGTGTATAAGAATGGCTAAGTAACTTTTTAAAAGTAATACAGCACTTGTAAAGACTGAGTTATAACAGCTCCCAGGTGTGAAACTGCAGCAACAAGCAGAGAGGAAGGAAGAAGACAAATTCCTGAAGAGGTTGCAAGTTTTAATATCTTAAAATCCTTTGATACCTTTGTGCAAAATTGGGCAGAGAATAAAGACTCCCTTGAAGAGCTGATCAGCAGGACTTCTCAAGAAGGGAGGGTAGGAAAAGAAGAAGGTACTCGGAGGGTCGAAGACAGAGCTTGCTCCTTTCTCCAGGAGCTTCAGTGATACCTTTACATGCATTCTGGCAGAGGCTTTCATTTATAGAAACTACAAAAAAGGGCCTTTCTAGAAAAAAAAAGAAATCCATCAAAGTAGGTGGGTATGTGTATGCATGCTATGTATTTAATGAAGCAGGCTTATTAAGGAAGAAATCCTGGAAACATTGGTGCCTTTTCAATGCAGTTTTCATTCTTAACTTCATGTCTCTTAAAATTTGGAGAAATCCTCCGCAATCAGCTCATTCTCTCTTTGAAGGGGTGGCAAGAAGGATTATTGCCAGCTGCAGCCCACTGCTGAGGTCCAGCCGTAGCGCTGAAGCACTGCGGGATGCAGGACGGGGGCACATGTGCTGTCCACAGGAGTCGGTGGCCTGACTGATGCTGAAGGAGGAGGCTGGAATGAGCAGAAGCTGTGTAGATACAGTAGATACCAGAAGCTGCGTAGATACAGCATGGGCTATTCAGCATCTCAGACCTGAAGCAATTTTCCTCTACCAATGTGAATAAACCGTGGATGGAGGCTTACGGGCCGTGTGAGCACCTGCCTTGTGTCGAGCCGATACGGTAATCAGGGTTGTGCTCCCTCTTGTCAGGGCCAGGGCTGTAATTTTCTGCGCCCTGCCTTTCACCAGCTGATTCATTAGCCCTTTGCAGCACGGCTGGCAGGTGGTGCGAACTCAAACAGGCCTCATCTCACACAGCGTCTTTGCTTCTAATTTGAAAGCTTTAACCTTCTTTATTACAGGGGAAAAAAATTGAAAGTGACCCAAACTTCAGGCACAGAGGGCAAATATTAAAAGTAAGGTTGGTTTTGCCTTTGAAATTTCTTGCTTCTTAGAAACTGTTGGTGAGTGATGCCCCAGAGCTGGGGAGGATGGCTCCAGAAAGAGATCCCCTCGAGTGTGCCATCAGCCCTTCACAGCAGTCTGCTGGGGATGCTGAAACAGAAATCAGTGTTTCGAGTTTTTTTTCCCATGCCGTAAAGAAGAACCTGTGGGAAGGTTCTGCCTGTGTCCTTACACAAAACCAGGATATCCAGTAATTAGTGAAAGATACCTCCAGGGCAAGCTCAAATTTTGCAACACTTCCCAAGGCAGGGAAAATGCCCTGGGCTAGGGCAGTGTTGGGAAGAGAGTGAGTCAGGAGGCTTTTTTTTTTCTTCTTTTTTTCTCTCTATAGTCTTGATCAAGTCAAAACTTCAGAAAACTTTGCAGGGACCCAACTGTTCCAGACCTCCTATACCTGGGTGAGGCTCCTCCACCTCCTGAGGTAGACAGCTGCCTCTTCAGGCTTTTTTTTTTCTGTAACAGGCTACACTTTTGCAGTCCTGAGCTGCAGCTGTGCTTCTGACGGCAGCTGGGAGCGGGGAAGCCGAGCTGACCTCAGGGTCAGCATCCCTCAAGGGAGGAAGCCGGGGGGCACAGCCCAGCCCTTGCAGGGTCCAGGGACAGGGTGCTGCTTCTTTTGGTGATTTCCCCCTCCCCTGAGAAACACAGGTTTCTGCTCAAGGAGGGATTTAAAACTCTGTATAGGGGCCACCTGCCTCGGGCAGCACTTCAGCACCTAGAAGTCGAAGCAGCCTAGGGTTCGGGCAGGGTGGGTGGCATGGGGGCAATGGCTGGTGGGAGCTGGCGGCAACTTGCCCGTGGCCCCTGCGCAGGGACCGGGTGCCGGGAAGGGCGGTGGGGCTGCGCTGGCAGAGGTGCCTTTGGGAAGCCTCCTGCTTGGCGGAGGGCCCGGAGGATCCAGCACCGCCCTGCTGCCCTGGGGCCGCCGGGCATGCCTGGCCCAGCCCAGCCTGCCAGGGGCCCACCGAGCTGCTGCGGGACTGCCCTGCGCGCCAGGCTGGGGTCCGGTGGCCCTTGGCCAGAGGGTGGCCTTGGAGGCGGGTGGGTGGGAGGCCTGGCTGCGGGGGCTTCAAGCTATCGTTGGGCTGACCGAGCCCCCTGAGTGCTCCTTGATCTGTCATGGCACTGTATGGTCAGCCTCCTCAGACGTGCCTCATGTTGAGAAGGTCTCCTCCACGAGCCAGTCTCCATCATGGGCCATGTAAGGCGCGCAAGCTCCTGACACTGAGATGTAGCACAAGTGGTCCTTGGCTTTTCGAAGGAAGATCCCTGGATGCCTCTGGCTGAGGTGCAGGTGTAGTGGCCCAGTTCATCTTTCCCACTCTTGCCTTTCATCCCCTCCAGTGGTTTCTGCGGTGTTGGATCTCCTTCCCACCTCCCTTTTACCCCACAGCCTCCTTAGTTTTGCGTTTTGCCCCCATGCTTGTGCAAAAGTACACTGTAGCGCTTCCTGCCTTCCCTTGCTGCTCTCCCTGGCCACTGCCCTTTCTCAGTGTTTTAAGCCCTGGGAACAGTTTGTAAACATGGAGTGAACTATCTGCTTCATCCAGGCACCCTCTGGTCTGGCTTTAACTTCTGTACTCAGGTGAAACCCGAGTGAAGTCCTCATGGCCAGGCAACGTCCAGACCGAGTGCTCCCACCCTCGTCTTGCACAGCTTGTTGGGCACTTCTGCTCTTCCCAAAAGCTGGCCTTCCTCTTCAGCTTCCATGGCTGCTCCGGTTCTCCTCCTCATCGCTCAAATAATCTGTTTCCCTTAGATGACTGCCATCTCTTCCCAATCTTCTTCAAGCTCACTGCTTTGACTGCCTTCCATAGGAGACATCTCCTGCACAAACGGCTCCTCAGCTGCCACTTATGTGGGCTAATGGCTCACAGATCTCGATTGCAAACCTGTTGTCCTCTACACAGGCAGAAATTGTGAGCACCTGGAGACCCCCTGGATGTGCTGAGACATTAAATCAAATTCAACAGGGCTAAAATAGGGCTCAGTTGTTGTCTCTTCCCTTGGTCTTTATTTATGACTAGGCAGCATTGCTCCTGTTGTCCTTGCCCTTTCAAGAGCTTCCAAATCTTGAACATGACTTCTGGAAAGCCTTGAGGATTGCTAGCTCCACCATCATCTCTGGCTTCCTAAGGTGTTGGAGATGCAGGTTCCCTTTTCTACAGGGGAGGACAGCTGGTGTGGAGCGGTTTTCCTTTCCTAGACCCCTGTGTGTGACTATTGCAGAAAGGAAGCGGGCTGTCCCAGGCAGCTGCAGTGGTTTTAGGTTATTAAGCTGTTCCCTTTCAGATGCCTCCTTTGCCGCAATGCCAGTAAAAACTTGCTCTTGTTGGGCTTCTGCGGCATCACAATGAATGCTGTGAGAAGGAACCCCTCGCTTCTCAGCAGCTAAAGCCCTGGGGATTTCCCTCCATCTAGTTTTGGTAGTTCCCCTTCCTGATAGGCCATCCTCTGGGGATCTACTTGGCACGTTGCTTGAAGCAGTGGAGTCCCAGAGTAGCCGGGGCTATTTATACCTCCCTAATAGTTACCATAATGAAGCCCTCTCCTGAAATTGGCTGCAAGTCCCAAACCTACCAACAAGGCCACACCTCATAGCACCTCCTGCGCCTGGCCCTACATGCTCAGACCATGCTGCTGCCCAGTTCAGGGCTGGCACCCTGCAAACCCTCTCCCTCACAGTGGGACTCCCTTTTGCTCCCTGACTGCTGTTCTGCCTTCCAGTGGGCAGGGATCCCTTGCAGGGAATGGAAAACAGTCTCCACTCCCATGGGTGTGGGATTTTGCCTTCTATCGCGCCAGTAGCAGGCTGTCTATGGGAATGCAAATGGTGCTTAGCACAGGCTTTGGATAATTAATACTCTTTCTTTGAGCTGAGGTAGCACTTATGCCCCTGATAGATATCTACAGCAATAAAGATACAGTCCCTGCCACAACTGGATGGAGAAAGTCTTTAAGAAGTAAAAACAGGGGGTTTTGATGCCTGACTGAATATGGGTCCAAAACCATCACACTTTATTTCCCAAAACAAAACCATCTTCTTTTAGTGACCCCGGGAGAGGCCCTTAGATGCTCTCCTAGGGCATTTGTGCCTGCATGTACCCCAGACCTCCCTCCCCAGAGCAGCTGATGAGGCAGAAGCTCAACTTTCCCCCAGAAACACACGGCGACAGACAGGTCATGTTCACCGTAACAGTCCAAGGCTTGTCCGCCACCCCCAGCACGGCTGCAGTGGGGGGACAGCATTTTCCTGCTGTTCCTTGGGGAGAGGAGCCCTCTCCCAGCCCGTCCTGCCCCAAGGCAAAGCAAGAGTGGGGAGGAGTCGCTCCAATCTGCTGTGGTTATTTTAGACTATAAAGTTGTGATGGAATTTTTTTGTTGTTGTTTAGTGAGCAGCTCACTGTGAATTTAATAGATGAGTTTTGCTGTTGGTAACAACTCCCCTAACCCCCAAGCAGTTTATTTCATGTATACAAGAGTGAAAAAGGGAAAAGTAAGAACACCTCTGGGGAAAATAAGGAGTTGGGAAATGGCTGTAAGTGCAAGCACAGGACTGCCAAACCCACACGTTCAAAAAGCACGAATCAGATCTCCAGGAATCACAAGACTGGTGGTCTAAATTTCAAATATGGAATCTTGACAGTTTCTGAAGGGTATTTCCCTCCGTGTTTTCAATGCTCTAGGGGAAGCTGCATGCCCTCCTCTGGGGATAGAGCGCTGATCGGCTGGAGTCGAGGATTACACATGCTTATAGGAACCCATGCTCCCTGTGCTGGAGCCATCCCACCCTCCCAGTCCCCTAAGGCTGCCTCACTGCAGTGTTCTCCCATGCTGTGGGGCATCGCTGCCGCTCCCTCGCATCCCTGCTGAGCTGCCTGGAAGGACGGCCAAGCCCCTGTGCTCATCTTGCCACAGTGGAGAACAGCAACCACTTGCACCAGGGTCAGTCTTTTCCCCATGGATAGATGGTGAGGAAGTGTCATCTCTATTTTGTCCCAGAGGCTTTAGTAAGAGAGAACCACTGCTTTGAATAGTTCAAAGATGTACATAGCCGAGGCCATAAAGCCAAAGCAGCGCTGCCAGAGGGAGGGAGAGTTGCCCGCAACGTCTGTTTTGGAGGGACATGAATTGCTTTCCACATGATGCAAGAGCTCACTACAAGACAGAGCTGAAGGTGTTTTATCTGGGGGTACAAATTCATACTTTCTCCCCCCAAAGTCACCCAAAACCTGAGAAGAGGGTGCTGTGGCGAACTTCGCCAGTGCTAAGTCGCCCCATCTGTTGGTGCCTGAGCCCCTAGGGGCAGCAAACAGCCTTCACCCACACCTCCAAATACGGGTGTGCTGGCAGGAGAGGGAAGCTTCCCCTGTCTCCTGCCTCACTTGAGGGCCTCTAGATCTGTAGCTGATCTAAACTGCTGTTGCCCAACTCAGCCTTGCAGAGTCAGCTTTGCTGCAAGTCCTTTCTTGTCTATCCTTCTGGAGTCCCTCAGACACTGTCAGGGCCACAGGGCTGGTCCTTGAAAACTCTTTGGTTGTGCTACAGCTGTTCACACTGCAGGACCACCAGGATGGCCTCCGTGGGAGAGGACTCCCAAGGACGATTGCCTACACAGCACCATGAGATGGTCTTCCCAAGCCTATGCATACTAGCGTTGCCTCCCTGCACTGGACCAACATCTCTTCTGCTTCAGCAGAAGCCACTCTCGTCTTTGTGTGTTGCCCCCTTGCTGCTTTTACATCCCAGCTCACAGTTATAGGAGTGTACCCATCAGGACTCATTAGTGTGAAACGTGGGGAAATCCCAGGCTGCATGGCATTTCCCAAGCTCCTGTCAGGTAGGCAAATTACATGTCGCAGGGAGAGGATTCAGGAGTTGGAGGGAATTGTATGCAAATGGGAAGAGCAACAAAAGAGCCCCAGTTCTCCCAAACCTGCTGAAGCTGAAGTCTGCAGTTGGCAGTGCACCTGCTTTGGTGAGGGGTGGAGCTGCGGCTATGCAGCGGATAAGACCTCACAGCCTTCCTCTTTCAAAGCCAAGCATTGTATTTTGCTCCAAAGCACTTATCCCACACACCCATGGAAGAGGAATGCAGGTGACTTCCAACCCGATGGGCAGACGCAGCAATCGGAGGGCAGTGAAACCACTCATGTCTAACAGGAGCTCCTGCAACAGTAGCTCATGAGCAGGAGCAGGTCGGCTTCCAAGGCAGGAATGACTCACGGCTGCTTTCTTTATAGCTACTAAGCTGTCATGCCCAGCTCCAGGCTCTCCAGGGCCTGGTGCGGCAAAGTCTGCTTCCTGAGTTTAGTGAAAGGGAAAAGATGTCCCGCTCCCTATTGATGAGCATGAATTAATCCACTCTTGCCCTAGGCTGGAGGTAATGCCAATGGCACCAAGCACTCCCTCCTGCTGCACAGCAAGCAAGCGTGGGAGTATCCTGGCCCGAAGGACCAGGCATATTAGCCTGACCCATAACTGAATTGTCTACATCAAAGAAGAGGTGAGAATAACACGTACATGCACAGCCAGCAGCAGCAGCGCTTTGTAAATGTGCCTGCTTGCCTTGTTAGAGGCCCTTTATCTGGTAGATGGTCTCATTTGCCAATATAAATATGCACTTGCTAGTGGGAGACGAACACAGTGTGTGTAGTGCAGGAGAAGCTAAAGGAAAAAAATGAGCCCAGCACATACGAAGAGCCCAGGAAAAGACCACCATCAAAGCCTAAGAGGACAGACCTAGCCATACCACAACGTAGTTCTTGCTTCTCCCATTTTCTCTTCAACCACAGCTGACTGAGAGGGAGGTAGAAGACCAGAAGTCCTTCTTAATGCTCACTGGGGTCACATATGGTACATCAACCTATACTGTTGGTTGGAGCAAGGTGACAAGATCTTCGGTTGCTCCCAGGCCAACTCTGCGCTGTGGTGTCTCCATAGGGGGAAAGTTAGCTCTCTCTTCACTCTCAGCCCACAGCTGGCCCTCGCAACACTCTCCTGCTTGCCACAACAGAGCAGTCCACGTGGACCGTGCTTCCTAGGAGCCCTGCCAACACAACATGTGGGCCTCCCAGTCTCTCACAGCACTCGCTCTCCAGGGATAGGGAATGTGGAGCTCCACGGCAAAGCCATCTCTGGCTGTTCCCTGCCAGCCAGACCTGTGCTACAGCTGCATCTCCATCCAAATGCTGCTCTAGATCAGCACAGTGAGCACCTGTCCGGGGGTTCCCACTCTTCCTCAGGACTGGGAGTGCACAGTGCAGGCTGCAAGGCTTATCCTCCTAAGCCTCTTGTCCGCATTGCAAGCCTGGCAAGTGAATCCTACTTGCTCAGTTTCCTGGTATGACTTTCCACGTCTAGACGCTGCCCGCGGTCCGGCTGGTGAGCCATTCCCTGCAGCCCCCTTGCACACTTCTCCCAGCTGCCTTTTCCCTGGGAGTCACAGGCAGTGGTTATTTTGGAACTCCAAATATCAGCCTATGAGCAGGGAGTGCTTTTACTCAGCCCAAGCTTCCCATCAAGTTCTTCAATGTGTGCAGGCTCTGGAAGAGCTCTCAGGTTGTTTTTATGAATAAATACCTGTCTGGTTTTAGCTACATGTGCCATCGGCTTGCTGAACTCCCCTTCTCCTTTGAAGGGGAGGGATTTTCCACCCTTCGCTGTGAACTTCTGCTGCTCACAAGGGTACTTTGGTCTGGGCAAGATGGCCTTGGAGAGGAAGGTTCCATTCTTGGTTTCTGAATACCGCTGAGTCTTCGAAAGACTGGATTTGTTGCTCAGTCTTTGCCCTCAGAGCAGCAGCCCTTACCCAGCTAAATTCAGCTGGGGGAATTCCACCTGTAAGTTGTGCAAGTAAGGGCAAAGACAAGGCTGTCCCAGTCAAGTTTCTGCTCCCCAAGGCCCTGCTTTCTCTGTTGGTAGCTCCTGCATGCAGCAGCAAGTCTGCTCCCCATGTGTTTCACTGAAGCCGAGATGCCCACACATTTTTTCCATTGTGAACCTGGCTACATCCCTGCCAACTCACGCAACCAGCTATTGTTAAGTAATTGTCTGAGTCATCCACTGAGCCCACGCCCAAGCAGGCTCTTGAGATTTAACACATGGGAGATTCACTCCTGTTGGCGTGGCTTTGGGGTACTCTGCCTTCTGCCTCCACCCGGGAGGGTGACAGCAACAGAGACACTCCAGATGGGCTATAAAGATGGACAATTTCATGTCCATCGTTGGGTTCCCAGCTCCCAGCCATCAGTTAACAGAATCTTAATGCGATACAGAAGAACCACCAGCTTGCCCCCATGCCAGAGCTTGTTTGCCTCCTGATGCTGCTAGAGATCAGAGGACTCCCTTTCTTTCCCTGTCCCAGCTGTCATTACCAGGTAATGCAGAGCAAATATCAGGGCTGCTTCCCCCACCAGTGATGATGCCTTCTGCTGATCCCTACTTGACGTGTGGGATTTACAGTTCAGTTTAAGCTTGGCACGGTTGCTACTCCCCAACTCCAGCAATTAAGAGGATTTGAGAAGTGCATGATGGGGCTCTGGTTTTTCATATGGTCATTCTGGCTGACACCACCCTTTCTACCGCCTTTTTACCTACACAGCCAAAATGCTCGGCACATTTTCCATAGAGGGAAGATTAAAAACCCAATGAAAAAAATATCTCAGAAAAAACCCAAAGTGAATTACTGAAGTTTATAAGGCTAATACTTTATAGGGCTAGTATGCACAGGCCTGGGGCCTTCAAGATAATATAATCTAATACTTGGAGATCCCCTGATGAAAGGCACTATATATGCAAAGTGCTTTATAAACATTAATTAGTTAATGTTGAAAATTTTGCCCAGGGAAAAAAAAAAAAAAAAAAAGAAAAAAGAAAAAAAAAACCTACCAAAAATCCCCCTTCCCTCCCTCCCTCTAGTCCCTAACTATACAAAGTTAATGATTCTCTGTGTGTAAACTTAGAGCACATTTTACTTTCTGTTTACTTCTCAGAGATGGAAGCACTAGAAGTACTTTCATATACATTACGCTTCTGTAAGCATTGGTAACATGGCTGCTTCTCCTGTTGTGTGATTTGTGCTTCATGTACGAGGACACCTCAACATCTACATCATAACCTTGACCACAGCGTTTGCAATAAAACTGCCCGAGCTCATCCCTTCGTACTCTAACCACCAACCAACCAACCCATGTGTGAAGGTCTTTGCTACAATAGCTTTCATTCCAGGCCACTTTTCCAAACCTTGGAAAACCTTGAGAACAGGGCAGCTGGTTTCAGTGTTGTCACTACATCACATGTCACCACATAACATATGCATAGAGAACAATCGACAAAGTTAGTTGTCTCAAAAGAAGGGAAACTGGGCAGTCTGAAGAATAAAGCAGACCTTGCTTTTATAGCTGGTTGCACGCAAGAGGAGGCTGTGTTTCAAAGCAGCTGGTGTAAAAGGCAACAAGGTGCATTCAATGATATTTCCAGCAAGTATACCTCATCTCTCCTTCATCATCCTTGCTGGGGAAGCTTTCAGCTTTTAGATAATGCTACAGGGGCTTTCCCCTGATGCCCACATATGCACTGGTCTGCTGGATGCTGTGTAGTCCCCCTGGCAGAGCGAGCAGACCCCACTTTCCACCAGAGTCCCTCCTGCTCCTTTCAGAGCACTGTGCTCACCTCCATGCTTTGCAAAGCTTAGGGGCCCTTGTAGGCAACACTTTTCCCAAAAAAACCCACTTTACATCCCTGACAAGGCCCTTTCAGACTCTACTTAGTCCAAGTAACTCTGCACCATGCGTGCTTGTAGTACATCACAAACCACTACACCAGCTTGCCTGACTCCAACTTCTCCATACCACATCCATCAGCAAAAGACTAGCAGAACACTTGACCCATGGCCAGGATGGGTGACCACCTCCCACCCCTCTCCCCCACTGCAAGGGCAGCAGAGGCCCCAAGGGAAGCAGAGCCTCAGGCAAACCACCTCCCTGGAAAGCAGGTGGTATCTCCTGGAGACCATTTCCCCGACCTGTCCTATTCAAACCATAAACTCAAACTCACACCTGTAAGCCCAGACGCTCAAGTAGGTGCTCTCGATGTAGCAAGAGATACTTCAATGACAGAGCGGTAGAATGTAACCTGCTTGCAGCAGCAGTCTGGCCCAGCAGTGTTTTTCACTGGGTCCCCATGGCAGTGGCATGAGGCAAGGAGACCCTTCGCTCTACATCTGATGCATTCCCTGCCAGCCAGGTTTCTGCATGTGCCTGCTCCTTTCCCAGCACCCAAGGCAGTCAGCGGTGCCTCCCTGACAGTGAACCTCTGGTGGGGGATGCTTTCCCTTCCCTCTCCCAGGTCCTGTGTGTCTCCAGGGCTGCTATCAGCATTTTGGCTTCCCACAATGTCATCCTGTGAGGTGTCGCTGTGCACCAGCAGTAGGACACCCAGTTAGATGCTTTCCACCTGCCTGGACTGTCTGCAGGGGAGACAGCACCAAGGGATGACACCACTGTAAGGTACCACCATTTCCCTCAGCCTAAGACTTAGTAACTGCTATGAGCAAAGTCTTAATGTGAAGTAGAGTCAGCCCAAATGATCACAGGCTGTGCTGCGAGTGGCTGTCTTGTGCCTCCAGCACAGCCTTCCTTGGCACTCCCATGCTTACCCGGGGAGATTGTGCAAAATCTGCGCATGCTGAAGCGTCGTCCTCAGCTCAGCACACCTCTAACAGGTCTTTGAACGCAAACTCCATTCTCTGCCAATGCATTGAGTTTTGCTTCAGTGCTCCTACGATTTTAAAACCCCCCACTGCACCACAGTCACTCGTGGAGATGCCTCTTGCCTGGCCAGGCTTCTCCAGCACTGGCGTTCCCGGGGCCTCTGGGCAGCACTGGAGAGCAGCGTTCAGCAGCCACGCAGGTGCATGACCCAAAAACACATCTCCTCTTCACCAGTGTGCAATGAGGTGAGTTATCAAGCTTTAATGCTTGTTGGCACAGCACTCTGTTCAGCAGGTGAAGTGCCGGAACCATGAACGCGACGCATTCCCAAGCACCGCACCTCAGCCTTAAAGGCATCCCCCCTTGGTATCAGTGGCTGTTTTCGGGGAATCGAAGGCTGCAAAGGTTTGCCCTGGCCTAGTCCAGTCGCTGCCACCTCCAGGCACAGTCGTGGTTCATCTGAACCTCCGACTTGGGCGAGGCGTCTTGGAGGAGTTTTGCCTGTACACGAAGGCGAGACCAAGCCAGTGGAGAGCAATTGCTTGCACATGTATCTAATACAGACGTACCTGAATTAGCTAAGCTACACTTTCATCTCATGCAGTTAAGGATGTTTAATTTTAATCCTGTGTCAATGGTGAGAAAAAAAAAAAGGTATGAAATTCTAATAAATAAATCATGCTACTGAGTGCTCAGATCAGCACATCCTTGCTAGAAGCAGTACAGAAAAAGCCGCCTTCCAGCACTGCAGACTGCTTTAAAACGTCCCTTCAAATATATGTTGTTGCAATCCAGTGATACACCAGTGACGTTGTGTTGACTTCAGATCTCAAAGCGTTTGCTGTTCTGAGGGTGTGCAATACTGAGGAAGAAGAAAAATGTGAAATGTTTAGTAGTTTTTGATGATCGACTTGAGAACTCCTGAAGAGCTCTGATTTTCTGAAACCATTGTGCATCAGCTCAGACAGCCTGGCTGCTTTCAGGTGCATCACACTGGGCACCTGCCAAGGCAGCCACTGAAATCACAAGTCTGCTCAGAAAATCTAGATGGGAGATTGCGATGGAAGAAACTGTCTGTGCTGCTATTGCTGAAGTTACTGATTTTTACCTCCTCTGTTTTTAAATTGCATTGTGGCATTATTTGCTCTCAAGGAGACAACTGGAAATTTAAAACGCGAGAGGTGCCTTTTGTAGTGCAACAGACAAAAGACTTGATTTTCCTGAGATTCCTTGAGTGCTCAGACCCTGGTTAGGCTCCCACGATAGCAACTAGCACAGGGAACTGTTGCATCTCAGTCAGATGCTACCAATTTCACCAAAGCCATCAGTCTGTGCTGCAGCAGAATATTTGCAATATGTATTAGGACAAAAGCTGTTTACCACCCACTGATGAGCTTTTATGTGCAAAACGTCCCTTTCACTCTGTGCTGAAGCAGACACTTGCTTTGATAGTTATATGAAAAAAAACCTTAACTTTGCTTCAGGATATTTATAACCAAAACATGCAGAATTATTGCAACATAAAGTCTGCTTCACTGGGTCTTGCTGATATAAAAAGGAAAAAAAAAAAAAAGGAAGAAAAAGAAGGTTAATATAATAAAGAAAAAAGACAGATGAATGCACGGAACACAGTTCAGATCTACAGCACTATACTGTCCCAGTAATGCCACCAATTCAATTTAAATCCTAAGGAAAATCTAATGCTATTGAAGCACTGCAAATTAACAGCAGCCCTGGCCTTGTATATCACCCCTCCACGATAACCAGCACATCAAACACCTTCACTGTGCTGTGCGGAGACAGAGCAGAGGAAACGTAGTATGGGAGTGAAATGGTTTCTCGTCCTTTGCCCTGCCAGAGGCGAACGCCAACTCTCGCTGTTGTAAACTGTGAGGCAAGGCAATCTACAGTGTTATGGAAAGAAAACCAATACCACGCTAGCAGGCAGGCGGGCAGGAAGGCAGGCAGAATGAGACAGAGATGTTTTTAATTGATGCTAGACGAACATAAATAGATGAAGCTGGCATTAAGCAGCACAGCCCTTTTTCTCTCTCTGCCAGGTACCCATTTACCCGGGCTCATAACCAAAGGCCAACATGACATCAGAAGCCCCATGGTGTTTTGCCTTTGGGCAACAGCCGGTAAAACTGGTTTCATCTGGCAGATGAGCGTGTGAGCTGAGGTAATTGGTGTGTTCTTTTCTGCCTCAGATTCCTTATCTCATCCTGAATATTCCCATAACCTCCTTTTTTCCAGCCCTTTTGTTTCTCAACAAAAAAATATTTACATTGAAATAAACAGTGGGAGCCTCAAGATCGAATCGTGGGGAGACACAGGTGCCGGTAACTTCACAAACGATGAGCAGTACAATGACAACTGCAGAAGAGATAAGCTGGAAATGGGGGACCTTTTCTAGTGGGATGTTTCCTACCGAACAGAAGGGGTTTGAACAGATAGCATTTGATAAAGAAGCCTCGCTCAAAAACGGCTGCCGCTCCATTTTTCTTTCACTCCTGAGATTCAGTCTGGATTATTTTTCTGCAGTGTTTTGCAACTGAAGAATAAAAAACATCTGAATGTTTTTCATTGACATATGAACATATGAATGTGAGCACAATGTGGGAGTCTTTCTTTCTACACACCAAGGCTGGAAACAGCCAGGGCTGCCTATTTCCAGGGCTGCATTAGCAGTGCTTTGCCAGTGCAGCCATCCCAGGTTATGCAGAGACTGAGAGGGTTTCCTGTGGGCAACCCTCGCATTGATCCCTGGTTTGCTGACTGAGGAGAGCAGGATCATGGAATAAATCCACCAGCAAAAGCATATTTTCTAGCATAAATTCAAATCACTGAATGCACATTACAGGGTTTTTTGCTAGATTAGCTATGTGAATGCGTGGCTTCACCCATCATAGCCCATTGGTTTGGGATGGCCACAGCATGTCTACCGGGTACACGTGCTTAGAAAAACTACCGTGGAGCAGCACCACAACCAGGGCATGTGTGAGTGGGTAAGCTGGGTGGTGGGACAGACATTTCTGGGTTGCCTGAAACACATGATCCTCTATGAGCTGCTCCAGAAAGAAATTGGAGAGCAAAAAGGATTTTCTCCTTCCTTTCAAATATACTACTGGGAAATAGAAATGTGTCAGAGGGACTGGGCATGATGCCTAGCAGAGGCTTGCTGGAGATAAGGTCCCTGCTCTGACGTGTTGGATCAAACCAGGTGGGATGCTGCCTCTGTCATCTGTAACCTAAGGAAACGTGGCCTGCTTTTCAGAAGCGTTGGTCTTTCTACTTACAGGTCCCTTTGGAGCTAGAAAGGTGGAAGCATGGCATAGTTTGGGAAATCTGTCCATAGACAAACCCAGACACTTAGTTTTAACCTCTCAGATTGGAACATTTTGAATGTTTTCACCCTGCTCCTATGGAAATCACTGGTGATGCTTTCCACTGAAGTTGAGCTGGATCCCAAGTCTGTAACCCCTGACATATTAAGAGGGAGAGGAAAACGCAGAACTTAAGACAGAAAATGGAGCCTTTAACCTGCTGAACAAGGCTAAAACACAAATCTAGTGGTTATGCTAAACACTCCAAATGAAAATTATCCAAATGTACAGGATTATAGGAGAAGAAAGAAAACAGACGACTGGAAAGAGATGATGAAAAATGGGCTAAGGAAGGAGGAAGATATAAAAGGTGGGAAAATGAATGGGATAATCCACTCTGGGATGAGGGAAAGGCCAAAGAAGACATGAAAGGAGGACACAAGTGGAGGAACGTCATTGTGAAACACAGGAAATCCTCTGTGTGGACACAGACCCAGGGGCTTTGACATCAGGGTCTGAGACCCATCGATGACAGGAAGAGACACCCCTGAGGAGTACTGATGCCTTCAGAGAGGCTGGAAAATGCCTGAGCTGTTTGTGGTCTCTATGGAAAAAGACACAAGGGTAACAGGGCAGGGAAGGAACAGATGAGGGTCCCCTTTTCTTGTCCACCTTGCTGGACATGCCCCAGGGACCAAGCCTGGGCAGGTCCTGTGGGAGGCCCTGCTTTTTTCCAAAGGGACTTCAGGGCTTCCTGCAGGACTGAGAAGCACAGGGTCGGTGTGTGCAGCACGGTGAGCCGGGCAGACCCAAGTAGCTCCTCCACCATGTTCTCCCCTGCCCTGACCCACACATGCACACTCCTCTTTGCAGCACCCTGCTGCTCCCAGCCTGTGTGCCAGCGGGGGGGGGGGGGGGGGGGGGGGGGGGGGGGGGGGGGAGGGGGGGGTGTGTACCCATGGCCTGCAGGGGCAGCTGAGGGGCTGCAGCGCTGTGCTGCCTCTACACCCCTACAGCACATAGGTATTTGGGAGCCTCTCGGCTCGAGATGTTGCTGAGCTAACCCGGGAGGGCAGCTTTCCACGCAGCCCCAGCCCCATAACTGCAGGGCAGCTCAGTGACAACATGCGATGCTCCTTGGCTGCCAGGTTTTAAACGAGGTCCATGCATATGAAGCTGGGAGTGTAGTTTTGACCTCTCCTTCTCTTCCTGTCCTCTCTCCTGCACTCAGAAATTTTTGGCCACAGGTTGGGCAGGGTCTTAGCAGCAGAGCGACATGCTTCACCTCTGCTTCCCCCTCCCTTCAGTGGAATACTCATCAGCACACCACTTCGGCAAGGAGACAAATGCCTCGGGTTCAGAAAACACATTTTGGACTTTTAAGAACAGTGAAAAGAGGCAGCTGCCCATTGTGGGCAATTTAGCTTAATGTGATACTGAATTCAGTTGTTTAATACACCCAGATGCTCCAGCAGCGAGTGCATTTAAAAAGTTCTTCAATAAATAATGGAAATGTGAATAGGGGGTTTTGTTTGTTTGTTTCCCTTTTTAATGAAAATGGCAAACCCAGTAATTTGCTACTGTACATCTGCATCAGTTATTTCACATGACATCTTGCTGTAGTAATAATCCATCAACATCCAGTATTACATATGGATTCATAAAAAGGTTTATGCCTGTGTTGGTGCATTTGCTGTCTGCCAAACCAATTATATATATTTTACAAGAACTTATACATATTGAACTGAGAACCTGCTGTGTTAATTGCTCACATTTTTATAGGGGAAAAACGTGGTCATGGAGTGATTTTTCTTTTTAAGCATATTGAGAACATGGCAGAAGAAGATGCTATGTCTTCAATTTTTCAGAGCTGAAAAATCAATATTGAGCCTTACAATCATTAAAACAAACAACAACAAAAAATCAGGAGGAATGAACTTTGGGGTCTTCTCACCCCTCTTTCCTTTAGGCATCTGTGTCTCATCTTGGTGAGTTATGGAATTATGTGTTCAGTTTCATTATTGCAAGTGTCCCATTGAACTGAAGACTAAAATTCTACCACACCAATGGCTAAGGACACCCTGAAATGCCTTCCCAAATCAGGGCCCCACAAGGGAACTGTGAGGAGCACCGGGTCTACCTTTCTCAGAGCTCTGCTGTTCATTTGTTCATTCTTCAGCAACAACGTCATGTAATTATGAACTGCAGCTTCACTGCTCACAGAATTTCTATGAGTTATATGTTAAATATAGTTTGTTACATCCAGCTCATCACTGGCACCCAATGGCTTTTAACCCCCATTAGGACTGAAATCCCATTCTGTTCCCCACTGACAAAAATTTGTAAAAGATTTATCTTGATTGAAAAAAACAAGGGGACAGAATTAAAACCCCTGATCATATGACAAGAGGAGGAAAGCAGAATGAAGTGATATCTTACTTTTAAGAAGATGCAAGACAATTGTGATGCTCCAGAAAGAATAAACAGTATAACTTAAGAGTGACACTTGGAGGAAGAGATGCCTTTGTGGCCTCTTTGGGTCTCTGAGAATTGCAAGGAAGCATGAAAGCCCTTTGCCCTGCTGGTGTTTTATTTTTGAGGGAATACATGCAGACTATTCTGTTTCTGATGCTGCTGAAAAGGCTATGGTTTTATTTATGCTTGTTTCATGAGAGCTCCTAGTTGTCACTTGGGAGAAGAGCTCTTCCTGCAAGTGAGGATCCACTTTATGCCTCTGCGTGGAGCAGAGAAGTTCTCCTTTCCCACGCTTCCCAAAGCAAACCTTTACTCAGGCTCTGCCCTGCCCAGGTTCTCTCAAAACTCAGGTGAACGCCAAAGTCGGGGAATGGACAGACATGGACTGCATATACATTTTTAAGAAAAACAGCCAGGTGTTAGTGTAAATAATGAATGTTTCTGAATATATATATATATATTGTTTCTATTTCTTTTGATGAACTTTCTTACAGTCCGTAGCACATGTTGAGCAAGGCAGAACAAAGTGACAGCCAGGCAGAAGACTGACTTTGTAATTAATATACAGATGATGGCAGAAAACACTAAGAACATCATCTGTAGCAGAACAGGCTTTTTCAGGATGTCTCTTCCGTTTTGCCCAGCATAGGGTGGCTGGCCTCTATTTTTTACTGCAGTAACAGGTGTAACAGTTAAGTTCTTCTTCAAAGAATGAAAGCAAGCAAGATAATCTTCTCCATGCACTTTCACTCAAATTACAGTCCTTCTCTGTCTGGCATGCTACGAGAAAAGTATGTGCTAATCACTACCTTGCATGTGCGTTTTTCTTGCCATCATTTTGTCTTTCCCACATTTCGCCATCGCTAACCTGAATTAACAAGGAGCACACCAAATACAGACCTAAAACCAGAGTTGCCAGTGATCCTAAATGCTTCACTTGTGACACTGCTGTTAACCATTTTTGATGGGTTACAGCAGGGGTCCTCACACTTTTTAACCAGGGGGCCGGCGCGCGGATGCAGCGGCAGGCAGTCACCTGCGGCTGCTTGGTTCCCCCCCAACCCCCGGCGGGGGGTTCTGTAAATACCGGGGGCCGGATTGAGGACCCTGGGGGGCCGTATCCAGCCCGCAGGCCGTAGTTTGAGGACCCCTGGCTTACAGCTTTGTTTTCCCACACTAAGACCCTTCCCTGTTTTCACAGCGTTCTTCCTTCCACACACTACTTCCACCACTGCAGAGCTGAGCTTGCCCTGCAGAGTGGCAGGACTGGGACCCAGGGCTGAGCCCTCCATCCAGCCAACTACTCAAGCATGCACTAATTGTCACTCGGGGACACAGCTGGCCTGTCCCAGTAATGCCCCGTTCACACCCTTAAGTGCTTCCCCAGCACCCTTGGAGCCCCCCGCACCTTTCCACGACAAGCTTTGATACCCTTCTCCAGCCTGCTTTCCCCAGTGTAATTTTTTGAGACAAGTCTTGCTGGTTTATTCAAGGTGCTGTGAGCACCAAGTTTACAGTAACGCTGTTTCATGCAGATAGTGCTTTTCCTAGCCTGGCCACACACTTCTGTAGCCAGCAGTACTGCCTCTCTGGAAATTTTTTGCGCTACTGGTGCATCACTCTGCAAAAAGAAGAGGACCTTGATGGCACCAAGTAGCAGGGTAGGGCTGCATTGCACTCTCCCTGACAAACCTTCCACATCTCAGTCAGTCCAATCTTCCTGGAAATGACAGGAACACAGAATGGTTTAGATTGGAAGGGACCTCTGGAGATCATCTTGTCCATCCCCCCTGCTCAAGCAGGGCCACCTCGAGCCAGTTGCCCAGGACTGTGTCCAGACAGCTTTTGAGTATCTCCAGGGCACCCGGAGGATTTGCCTGTGTGGAGCAGGGAGAAGGGAGCTGGGCACTTGGGACACCTCCTTGCCAGCAGCACCCCTCCCACCCCTGCAGCCTGGGCAGACCCCAGCAGCAGGTACAGGGGCTGACCCAGCCTGCAGCCCTCCCTCGCTGCTGGATGGTTACAGCCGTGGTTTCTCCTCCCTGGTGCTGCCTTTGCAGCACTCGCTCATGCAGCAAGGCCCAGTGAGCTGGGGAGGGCACCGTTACAAAGGGGCCCTTGCTTGCTCATGCCAATCAGTCACCACATCTGCTGTGTGGAGCACCAGCTGAGACTGCTAACAAAAATAAAGCCAAGCCAAACACTGAGGACAAGGAAATGCTCTAATTTTTAATGACATGCATCGAAAGAGGAGTTTCATCTTGTGTTGCAGCTGTTATCATGCCAATGAGAAAGACAACAAAAAAAGCAACAACAAGGATGTGGCTAAATCTCTCAAGTTAAAAAATAGATTTTAAATGAAGGCATGGTAGCTAAAAGATGCTAGGAAAAGACGAAGAGTAACATTTACTACCAATGTATGCAGAAACATCTTGCTTCTTAGCTTGTCATCACAATATGGCCCCATATCATGTCTTTGATGGAAGAGATTAGAAAAAGACCCATACCATGCACAACAGGGAACAGGAAAGAAGCACTTCCTAAACACTTTGAGAAATGCAATTTTTCCCTTCCAAAACAAACTATACGCTACTCTGATTAATTTATTATCTCAGCAGTGCCCTTTGGGCTCAGTGGATGTATTACCATTAAGCAGGTAAAGACTCAAGGATAATTTTAAATAGAGCTTACAGCGGTCACAGGTCTGACTGATTTCTGCTGCTGTATGGTGAAGAAGACAGAAATGCTTTTTTAAATTTAGAGGAACAGACAGTTGTGTTTAAACCTGTTAGTGAGAAGGCGGTGAGACTACATGTGACAGCCAATTCACTGCCAAACCAGTGCACAAAAGGTGGTGCAGTGGGTTTGGTCCAACACAGAAGATCCTTCCTCTGAGCCTAACATTCATTCACTCTCTAAAGAGGGACTGAAGGATTTTTCCTTTTCAGAAAGTGGCAGATCAATAGGGAATGAACTTGAATGCATGAAACATGTTAAAACTACCAAGTTACATGCACTATATTTGATTTTTTCTTAAACATAGTTTCTTTCTACTTCCTTGCTAGCCTTCAAAGTACTGCAAGTACTCTGCTCATGCAGTATCTGGTTTCAGGCAAACCAGCGTGGCAGTTTGCCTGAGCTGAGAAAATATGCTTGAAGTCTGCATTCACAGGCGGCCTCAACATCCTAAGGAAAATGCTTTGTTTTTGTAGCCTGAAAGTATGTCACAAACATGAATAGAATTATATGCTCACTCTCCCAGGCCCTCAATCCTCTTTACCTTAGGAAAAAATTATACACTTCCAATTACAGGGCCAGTTAAAATCAATACAAAGGTGGGAGAAAACAGATCATTTTTCTTATGGAAGTAACTGTTTTCATTAATTTTTCATTAGTTCTGCTTTTGTTGTGCTATCCATCACTGAATGAGCTGGTATGCAGTAGATTACATTTAGGTTATCTTACATGCTTCCAGGATTTAGTAGATATTGCCCGATAAAGCTGCGAGCTTTATGGCTTTAACTTACATCTATCAATAATGCATCAGAAGAGAATTTTTCTGTGGAACAGCCGTCTCTGAGCCAAGCAGCTTTCTCCTGGAATAGCTGCACTGGTTACACTGGAGATGATAGCACAGCTTTTAAACTACTCATCTAAAGGCTACAACTGCAAGAAAGAGGAGCAGATGCTTAAGGCAGAAGATAAGCTGTGAGGGTTGGAGCCCTAGTTTTCTGCTGTTGTCATTTTTATTTTGGAGCATTTGAAGCTGGGAGCCAACGTGCCTTGCCCTGTCTCAGCAACCACACCTGAAGAATCCTGTCACTGACCATCCTGGCATGCATCAGAATTTTATTGTGGCCACTATATGAATGACCAAACCTTTTTCATAAAATGCACTGGAGCTTTTTGTTGCTATTTCCCCTCCTCCCCTGTAATATCTGAACTCTGTGTTAAGGAACCGAAACATCATAAACAGAAAATTAGTCACTACTGAAGAGCTGAGCCAGAGGAAGGAGATGAAGACATCAGTAGACGCTACTTAAAACATGAAAGGTGAAGGGAATATTAATTAATTTATTTTTCCTCTCACTTGGGAAGGAATTAGAAAAAAATTCCCAAAGGTACATCAAGCCTAACACAGTTGTAGTGTTACTTTCTAAGCTTATTCAGACATCTCGGGGACGCCTTGTATTTGCTCAAACAGCTTGCAAGCCTCAGCTTATAAAAACCCATGTGTCATAGTACCTCACTGATTCCAACCTCTTTCCATACTACGAGAGGGGTTGTGAAAGAGGGTGGCAGCTAAGCGTGATTCCTGAAGCACAGCTTGCCACCCAGCTGGGTGGAAGTCGAGCCTCTTCAGCTTCCCCAGCTGCAAGATGAGCTTATTGCTACCTTCTTCCCTTACAGGTAGAAAGATGCTTAATTGAAGGTTTGTACAATGCTTTGAAGAGACCAAGCACTGTTATGGCCAACATTCTCACTCCTGAGCTGCCCAGGCACAGCCCTAAGCAGAAAAAACCCAAGCTTCCTGAACTGGAGAAAGCAAGGCAAAAATGCACAGCTACTTTTGTTATTTTCTGGTAATAAGTGTTTTTATTGTGAGCCACTCAGAGCTGAAGTATTTATTCAGAAGCGGCAGGGATTAGTGAAATAATGGCTCCACATCTTCAGAAGGAGTGTCCACACTGCCTGTTTTGTCTTTTGTTTTTGCAATTTCTTGGCATTCTTGATATTTCTTGAAATATCAAACATCCACTGGTGATACTCGCTAAGCCCTCTGGTTTGAACTGGAGACAGAACAAGTGCAGTACACGCATTTAAGGGACTTCAGCCCATGCAGTTTCTGTTTTAAATCAATGCCCACCCAACAGGTCGCTGCCCTGCCCTTTAGACTGCATCCTAACAGCAAGCGGGCAAGGCCAGCCATCCCACGTTATGCCCTTTCCTGAGGAAAATTAATAACACTGACAAGCCACATAATAGAACAGAAACTAGATGACCATTGGCGTTGTAGATGAGATCGTTTCAGTCCAAACTCCAGAGTACAGAAACAAATCTCCCTCCCTCCATCTCTCCTCAGACCAGCAAGCCACAGCTGTGCTCTGAGGACCAGGAGACAGGGCTTACTGGGCTGGGCAAGGCCACCAACACCCCACACTCCCCAAGGGGCACAAACCCAGCCTGTTCACACCAGCGACAGCCTCTCCAGAGAGAAGAGCTCACGGACATACAGTTTCAATGGGGCCAAGAGACGGGTCTGATCAAACCACACTTCCTCTGACCTGCAGTGGAAAATGGTGTATTTGGTAGAAGCAACAAGAAGCAACAGAGATGACATACTGTTGCTGTTGATGCAATGATACTGAGAGCCGATCACCAGGCCATGCCTCTTCTCATAATCCCTGAATTACACTAATCTGTAATTCTGCTCATAACTTGGGTGTGAGGCAAGTTCACCATGAATACAGAAGGCAGAAGATGGGACGTGGCCCATAGTATCTGACATTAGCTGAAAAATAATATGCTTTTCATTATTTTAGGGTCACAGAGCTCAGTAACGTATATAAGCCCTTAGTCAACAAACGTAAAAAAAAATCGCGGATTCAAGAAAAAAGTGGACTTTTCCCTCATCTGTCAGAGGACACTTCCATTTCTGGAGCTCATCTGCACAAACAGAAGATGCTTCAGCAGGTAGGCACTAGTGTTTCCCCCCAGCATCGATGTTAGCATGCTGGTTACTACTAGCAGAGCTAGCTCAGCTTACAAGGGGACGAACCTTTGTACTATGTGCCTGCATCTTTTTTTGCAAGAGTACGAATACAATTTTAGAGGTTTCCATGTCAAATAGAGGATCCCAAATGCTAAGTCAGTTTTGGGGTCTTCAATAACAACATCAACACGGTAGTAGCCAAAGCCAACACAGAGACCTGATACAACGTATTGATTTTTGGTGGTGGCGATCCCTCCAGACCCTCAAGAAATAATAAACTACTCAAACTGAAGTCTGAGAAAAAGCAACTGGTCTACAGCCCTAAGGATGTCTTGGTTTCATTTCCACTGTAAATAAACCTCAGGCAGCATGAATGCCGACATACAAATACCAGTTGTCCCTAGAAATAATTCATAATATAGAATTCCGCAGTCAAGAAATGACAGATGGAAATAAATGGTTTTATTTCTCTGAAAAACCGACCATTGGTCAATAAAAATTCTTTTCTCACCCCCCAAAATCAAACCCTTCCTTCCCCAAGTCCCCAAAAAATTGAACATTAAAGAAAAATAACACTTGACAAGTCATTTGGGTGACAGTAAAAACCCTGTAATTAGTATAGCAATCAATTTTTAAAGGTTGCTGCAAAAAATTACACTCACGAACAAAACGTTTCTCTTCAAATTGAAATGAGTGCCTGTTTAGCATAAAGAAAAATAATTGAATGGGTGGCTCAACTTTCATGTTTTCAGAGGGTAGTACGTTGTCCCCACTGGATTTTGTCATGGATTCTACTGGGTATCAAAAAGCATCAAAACATCACAAGCACCTGCTTGTGCCAGCCAAGCAATGAAATGATCAGTTTTCTTCTGGACACGTGGCAATGGAGAGGAAAAACATTCACCGGGCCAGACTACCTGGAGATAGAATAAATCATCAGCATATACTTACAAGTAGTGCTTCTGGAAAGACAGATTAACCTAGTGACTAAGCAGGACTTCACCTTCTCCAGCACAGGGTAAATTAACTCAGTCTTCAATGGGACACCCGCTGTTTAAAGGTCCATCCAAGCGTGCCAGGATCCATACTTACATTATGTAGCTGTTTGGTACACTAGGGAGGCAACAGAGGAAGAACTAAACCCTGGGATCGCGGTTATTACAGCAATCCAGTGTTCACATTACCAAAAGAAAAGGTGAAGACCCAGGTCCTCTGCCTGCGTCTCGTTGTGGGAAGGGGTGTAAGGTGGCATCTGCAATCTCTGCATGTCCACAGCAGCTCTCCTGGCATCAGCTTAACCAAGTTGCTGAAGTACAATATTGGCAGCTACTGTTCACTGCAGCTCTTCCTCTTGTTATTAAATACAGTACCACTGATAGCATGAAATGCAGTCATACTTTTTAATAAAAAATTAGATAAATTTAAGCTATTGTACATGTCAAAATGACTAACCTCCAGAAACGAGCTGACCATAATCTGGTCCTTCTTGGTTCTCCCCACTCTCCCCTTCCTGGATATATTGCTCATTTGTCTGCTGATCAGCTTTTCTAAAGAACATTTTAAAAACACATGGTTACAAGCCTCAGTTGCAAACAGGACTAATCTCATTTGCTCTCTAAAAATCTACATCTAGCTTATTCCCGCATATATTTTTCATCAGCCATTGCTTTGTTTATTCATGACCTCTTACTCCATGACTACGTCATAATGGCAGAGACATTTACATTCGGGGTCTCGAAGTGATTTTTTGACTCCATCAACAACAAACGCAGGCTCGGTGGGAGGGTGGTCAGCCAGCTGGGGACTTGGGAGGAGCACAGAGGTATCCTCGGTGTCGTTGAGTCAGAGGGGTATGCGCTGGGCAAGCAAAACCACCAGCTGAGCACAGCCTGCTGGCTTTGGGAGCAACACAACAAAAAGCATTAGCGGCAAAGTTCCTTGGCCTCCACACCCAGCCTACGCAAAGGCTGTGGGTGGTGTGGGCACTGCCAGTGCCGGGGGACAAATCTTGAGGCTGCTGATGCTCCTGGCCAGGCAGGCTTGGGGTACCTGCTGGCCAAGCAGCAGGGAGCAGAGCTGCAGCACCCCTGGCTCCAGCCTGCACCGGAGCATATGCCTGTACGTAAACACCGTGGCTTGCAGGACAGGTCTGGACGTGAGAGTACCTTTGGGCTTAACAGACAGTGTAAACATATCCCCAGGTACACTGTGGAGGTCCCAGAAAGTGAGGCTCCACCTGGAAGCACAGGGAGGGTTTCTGCAGCAAACAGTCTCTGAAACATCACGTCGCCTTACACTGGTACCCACATACCCTCAACCCATGGGGACTGGCATCTTTTTTGACATCACAAATTTCATACCACTTCCAAGAGTTTGAAGATCTGTTAAAAATATTTATTTCCCAGGGTTTTAGCTTTCCAATTTCTTTGCAAACTAACAACCAAATTGTGGGCAGTAAGAGCAAGCATTTGTTTATTTTTTAAGAGGACTACTTGCTGCTAATTGAAAACAAGCATTTTCAATGAGGCAGCTGTTTCAGTACTGTGAATAGACAGATCAGCATCACATTGAAGATCTAATAACCTGCTAATGAACCTTAATTTTCAGAGCCCCCTCCCTCACCCATTTCCACATTTCAGTAATTTCAAAACCATTGATATGTGCTGGCAGAAAGTTATTAAAAGATGCCCTCTGACATCTTTTAATAAAAAACAGAAAGCTTTTTTTCTTTTTTTTCGTTATCAGACTATATTAAAAACCTTGTTACATGTATTTAACAATTTCTCTTTTTTCTTTTCTTAAATAAATAGCAAAGTGTCACCAAAATGAATGGAACACCGGCACCATTGCGTTGATAGAAACTTCCATACTAGGATGAATACACAGTCATATTCTGGAATATTGCATAAAAAGATACTTTGGAGGAAAGGTGGCAGTTGCTGGTGCATCTTAGGTGGTGAAAGCATCAACCCGTGAACAAATCTGTGCAGTGTTATCATGATGTGGCGCCTTTGCAAAATCTCACCAGCCCGAACCAAGCTGCAGAGGTGGCCTCGGTAAGACTCTGCAAGAGAACAACTCGCAGGACATCTAATGCAGGACATCAGCTTACTGCCTGCTACCAAGAGCAATGCAGCCAATGGCGGTAGCACAAGGGGTTGACCATCTCACTCTCTAGGCAGAACAACACTAGCTTTAGAAGGGAAATAAAAGACATTAAAAACAAACAGGCTGACTAACACACAGTAGGGCAAGGGCTTGGAGAGTTGGAGCTGCCAACTCCTTAGTCAAGAGGGAAGGATGCAACTATTCACTGTGACATTGAAGGTTACAGAACCAGGTGCCATTTTTTGACAGGTTTCCCTGGGCTGAGCTGGTGTCATTGTTGGTCATGGTGGTGACCAACAGCCCCTCTTCAAATAGGGACAAAGCTTAAAAAGGATAGCGCTGAAGGAAGACCAGCAACGTGCAGCACACCAGACAGATCGCGCAACGGCGTCTGCTGCCTTTAACTCACTCCACCGTGCGCGGGCAGCGCTGCCTGCCCACTGCCTGCCGGAGTGGCCGCCACTCCGTGCACTGGAGTGCAGTGAGCTAAATCCCACCTCTCTGCTCCTGTTGGCTTAAATCAGACCCTCAGTATTTTAAACAGAGTTTATTGTATTTAATACATTATAAAATTTGAAAAAATTGTAGGAAAGCAGCAGATTCAAACCAGAGCATCTCTACCAAATATTAATTATTCTGGCCCCCTTTGAAAAAACACAAAACAAAACAAAAACAACAAAAATCCTCATTCAAAAGAAAAGTTAACCTTTCACATCTGTGAGGGCAGACAAAAAGTGTGCGACTTCTGTACAAACTACATTAAAAATTTCAGTCAACTAGCTTTCCAATGCAATGGATGGTCGTCTCCTGAACACCTGCCCATCCACCTCTAAAAAAGACCATAAACCTCCATATGCAAATAAAGTTGAGTCAAGGTGTGTACACATTAAAAAGTGGATGGCTGTTTGGCAATGGAAAATGGGTGAAGAGTAGTCGATGTATCCCCCAATGGTAATGGCTTGTACACCGTTAAGTGGGCCCCAGTAAGGCCTAGGACACTTAATGGCCATCAGAGCACCAACCTCATCTACCACTGTTTTGTTGTTGCATTTCCTACCCTTTGACATATATATACATATATATATGTACATACATACATATACATACATATTTTTAATATATATGTGTGTGTGTGTGTGTCTTTTCTTTTATACCTTGAGGTTATTATTATTATTACTACTATTCCAAATGTTCCCATATGAATTCAGGTGTGGTCTCTATATTTGATATAAATGTGTCTTTTATTCAATTTTAGTTCCAGGATTTGTTTGGAGTCCAAACTGCACATGAAACGTCCCCCTTTTTTTTCTCTTTTCCTTTTTTTTTCGTCATAAAGAAACATGTCCATTTTAGTCCAGAGGCTCTTGCTTTATTCGAATGACAGAGGGTGCACGAGATGTCCTTCTGAGTTCTCGTCTCAGTACGTATTCACTGAATTGGGAAGAGTCCACGCCACCTCCACATGAGCCAACAATCTCAAACCCTCTTTGCTGTAACCTCTCAAGTACCTGCAAAAAAGAGGAGACAAACACCGATGTATAAGTAAATAGACTGGTTTTTGTCCAAGGATGATAACTGCTGTTTTCAAATGGATCCAGCTAGGAAACAGCAGTGGTTACAAAGATCCTGTAACTCGTTCCTTCATCTTCACTGTACTGGACTGATTTCTGCTGACTTTGGCCATTGAGCACTAAGAAGAAAGATATTTATTTATTTTTTAGTACTGTCAGCAAATCCACTATTAGTCTAGCCACAGAAACATGCGTGGAGAAACACATTCTCTGCTTCACAAAATTTACAATGCAAAAGGGCAAATACAGGATTGCACAGCAAATACTGCAAGACACTGAGCAGACACCTCAATTAAATGGTGACAATGCAGATACTGCGGTCATAATTTCAGAAAAGTTACCATCAAATTTTCTAGAAAAAAACAAGCATGACTATGAAGGTTTGTGGCTACAGTTACCTGTGGTTAAACCTGGGACCTTTTAACTTTAATTATGGGACTAACGAGTTCTGGCTATTCACCTTCTTCCCTCCCTTTTCACAACCTGACTGTTGCTTCCGGTGGGAAATACGATGGCAAAATGAAAAAAAAAAAAGGAAAAAAAAACCCCACAAGGATAAAAGAAGAGTTAGGCAGGGCTCTCGGAGCAGGACGGGTATGTGCCCAACAGCTCACCCAACAAATGATGTTGCAAAGACCTCAGCTCCCAACACCAGCTCCAGGCTGCTAAGAACATGGTCTCCTTCCACACCACTATCCACTATTTTTTATTTTTTTTAATTACCCATGTTCATGCAGGTCTACTGTAACTGCAGGGCTAAGGTATTCTTTCCCCTGTTTACACTCTTTGTTGCTCCTTTCATCGTCTTTATCTGTTCTGCTGCCTGGGCTTCCTTCACCTCCCTTGTGAAGGTGACTCTTCCACGGCTTCACCAGGGTCACCTGTGATGGCCACCAGCCCCAAGGCATAGGCTGATGCTCCTGCACCCCACAGGACATGGGATCTTCTGTCCAGCGTAACCAGATCTCACTGGAGTTGTGCTGGGAGCAGGTGCTGAACAAGTCTTTCCCAGCTATCTCACCAGTTAGCAAATTGGCTTGCGTGTGTGCTGGGACAGCAAGGGCAAGCAGGTTGGCAGAAGGCTGCAGCGGATTGGGGTGTGGGGAGAAGCGAACTGTGGGTTAAAAACGCTTAAAACAAGACATGCCACGTCTTTACACGTATTGCTTCAGGTCGGCAAATGTCTTTCCAAAATACCTGAGCATGGCTAATTGCACAGCAGACAAATCTCAAAAAGGAGGGGGTGGGAAAAGAGACTTGGAAGGAACCATGAAAACATCTGTGCAATTTTTATTTATCCTGATCTTCAGCTTTTAACAATATAAACCAAAATGCCCCCAGAATGTCTTGGTGCAAGCTACTGAAAAGTCAAGCAGGAGAACTTAGGTCCTGAGAAAAAACCCAGGGGAAGCAACTGGTCAGGAAACCAGTCCAGTTCTGAACAAACCATTTGTACCTCACTCTCTGGGTCTATTGGCAGACCCTGTCCTGCCCCACATCGTTGTTAGTACTGGGAGATGCTTATGACCCCAGAAATGGAAGTTGCAGCGTTACCAACGTGGCAACATAACCTCTCTTGAAGCCTGTGCATGTTTTGCCGCCGTGACTCGGGTATTTCACATCAATAAGTAAGTCTGACAATTCTTATTCATGTGACACAAACGTAAGCATCAGAGTAAGTGATAAACGGTTAGAGGCTACAACTGCTTTGACACAACAGGGACATCATATCACATGACATGTGGCTAAATAACCATCCTCCTTGAAAGTCCCATCCTTTTTCAGTTGCAATCTTACATCTAAGGCTGGTCTAAATTTGCGTTAGTCGCTACAACAAAACAACTTTAATGTTTCAGCCTGACAGTAAAGGCCAGTAAGAGACTTGGGTAGGTCTAGATAGGTCTGTCCAGACTCCTGGGTTAAGTGCTGGCACGTATGGAGTGCCCAGCGAGCCTTCAGTGCATACTGCGGCACTCAGCTCCCCTCCTCTGGGGAGGGAGCACAGCAGAGCTGCTCTACCTGGGCAGCAGGGCCTGGCAGATGGAAAGACACCAAGCTCAGCTTGCAAGTCTCTTCTGCGTAAGAACTCGCTCCTGAGTCTGCAGCATTTAGGAGGTGTACCTAAACCAAACAGCATCAACAGTGCTAGTGACCATTCCAGATGTGAAGGAGTGTTCTAACTCCAAAGTGCTGTCTGTGCAGGATGCGCTAACTGGGCAAAGATAGGTGTGTGATGTTTGTTTTTAACTACCGAATGATAAAACCATTAACAGTATGACTTATTAAGTTTATTATATTTATTCCAGAAATTACCTGCATTTGTCTCCCAGATTTTTTCTTATCCATTTCATAACAGCTATTGATTTTAGATACTGCTACATCAGATCATAGATTGGGTTGGGTTGGAAGGGACCTTTGACAGTCACCTAAGCCAACCCCCTGCAATGAGCAGGGACATCTTCAACTCCATCAGGTTGCTCAGAGCCCCATCCAGCCTGACCCTGAATGCTTCCAGGGATGGGGCACCTACCACCCCTCTGGGAAACCTCTTCCAGTATTCCACCGCTATCACTGTAAAAAAATTCTTCCTTCTATCTATTCTAATTCTACCCTCTTTTAGTTTAAAACCATTACCCCTTGTCCTACTGCAACAGGCCCCTAGTATGCCATAAAAAATCAGGAAAAACTGCTGAAAGTGAAAAAGGAGGCGCTTCCCTGAGACCACAGAAATGGATGGCTCCTATTTGCAATAAGCAGGCATGCCTTTGGTTTTGTTACCACAGCAAGGAGGAAGACTGAACATGTTTTCTTCATCCAAAGTAAAAAGCATATGGAAGACAAGGGTAACACTGGAAAAAGAACACAACTAGCTTTTAACCACATCTATGGTAACTCCCCCCTTTTTACATGCCTTGCCTGACAGTCTCGCTGGAAGGGTCAAAGTCCTCCTAGGATGCCCCAGTCTGAAAGACACCAGAGGAGGCGGAGACAAAGTCCCCTCTACGAAGGTAAAAACTCAACAGATGCCTTCTCCTGTGGCTGCAAACTGCTCCCTTCTCCAGTAATACTGGGTCCTGTTTTAGGAGGAGGGAGGAGGAAGAAGGAGGATGCTGGCTGTGTTCCCCCTTTGTGGAAGTGTGGCCCTCCTTTCAGTAGCTGGCCAACGCTACTGTCCCATCATCTCTTTCTCACATTAATTCCTTTTCCCCCTCAGGTCTCACAGCCAGAATAAGGGACTGGGGCTTCACTTTTTTGCTCCTCCATTCTTCCTATTTAGTTTCAGAGCTTCTATAGACTCTGGCAAATCAGAGCATCTCTGTTGCCTTTCTCAGGTGAAGGAATAGCTCCTGATGCCCTCACGACAGGTTCTGTGGGGATGTGGCCTCTTCCTTCCCTGGTTTGAGATGTCCCTGTGCCCTCTCATCAAGCCAGAAGACAATTTGTAACAAGCAGGGCAAGGGACTGGAAGCAGGCCTGAATGTTCACCCTATATTCAAATGTCAAAATGTTTCTCCAAATATGCAATGTCTTTACATTGAGGCACACATGTATCTCCTAAAGCAAGTTTTTAACGCTACTGTAGTTTGCTTGCAAAGAGATTTGGTGATGATATGTGTAAATTAAGTTGAGAAAGCAACCCCGACCCACAGAAATAAATAGCTAGCTCAAAGCCTCCAGCTGGCTTTGTTCACCAAAACATTCCAGTGACAGGGAAGAATGTCAACCCATTGGTAGCTGGCCAGCAGGCTCCCTTCCAAGAAGTGCATACGTGACTTCCTACCTGAACTGAGTTGAGGTGACAGTATCCGTTCAGTGGAAATCGGATGACATGCGTCGAGTCATGATTCCAGCCGGCATTGACAGAATTACACATCACATCACCGATTTCTGGAAACACTTCTTCTATCAATGACTTATCACCACTCAGCGTAATCCTCTCTCCAAGATCTGGGGCAACTCGCACCACCAGGCACTCACAAGACTTTGAGAAGCGGCCACTCTCCCGGTCCTGTTTCCACCTTTCCATCTCTCCTAGCATGGGCTGAAGCTGGAAATACTTTGCTTCTTCATATAACAAACTGTAGTCCTGAAAGACACATATATTACTGTGCACAATTAAGAAAGAGGCATTGCTAATGTACCGCTTAATGTATACGGTTATGCAGGCTAACGCTGCTCTAGATCTGGAACCCTTCAGACATAGTTTGTAATTACTGTGTAGGAAGGTGTAATAAAACAACAGTGCAAGCAAAAAGTAACCATCAGCCACTTGAAACAGACTGGGTATAGCAGCACTAGTGAGGGGAGGGGGAGGCTATGCTTGCTTAACTCCCTCCTGCTATGGAATAATCCAGGGAGAAAAAAAATAAATAAATCTTAGTTTTCCCCATACTTTATCCCCACAGTGATGTCATAGAATAATGACCTCATTGAACAGATGGAACAGAATTCAATCAGGACTCAGAAAATTCATCACTAGGATCCATCACGACTTACAGCATTACTAGCAGGCATTGTAACAGGTATAAGAATGTAAATGAGGGAGCCTGCAATGGTTCTTAGTGTAAAATGATTCAGATATTTGCATAATGGATTGCACATATTACTGCATTTTAAAAATTAAGTATTTTTTAATACCTCCCCATTTTGCCAACAGTATTGTTTACTACATCATCTCAAATGCCAGAGCAGAGCAAACGCATTTCTGAGCATACCCAGTACAAAAGTAATTTAGAACTGATGATCTGGAGTCTGCTACTGCCATTTTTTAAATTAAAAAAAAAATATCTTTTTTTTCTAGGTTTAAGAGCATAAGACCATTTGGGAAATATTTATACAGAGAAAAGCGATACATGAGAATTAGGGAAGACAGGAACAGAATGACATGAGAAGACTGCTAAGAGTCAATACGGCCCTGAATTTGCGCTAGAAACCAAATACTTTGTGAGAATGCGACACCTAAGTCACGTTCAAAATACTGCTTACATTTAACATGTAACAAAGAAGTCACCTCTTCCATATGAAACAAGGACCGCTGTTCGTTTTAAGCACTGATCTTTGGACACTTTACAGCATAACTGGGGAAAGACACCCCTTTGAACGTCATGTTGGTCGGGTGAACTTGCCAGGAGTTACATTTTTAATTTCAGCACAGCTACAGTATATTTATGTGTTTAAAAGGCTCTGCATATATAATTTCTTAATATTGCATGGAAGGTGGCGTTTCCTTTTCCTGTATTTCTGATTACCTTCAGGACAAGTGCCGAGAGCAGCGCAAAGTCACGCTAAGGCTTCAAAAGAGGGACATGATGCATATTGGTTAGTTCCAAACTCCCACATTATTCAGGTAGATCTGAATAATCACGCACAGGAGAACTAAGTATGCCTCTACAGGTGATGATTCAAAGATTGCTGCAATATGGGTCTCAGACTCAACCTCACAGCTAATACGCCCCTCTCTCAGATCTCAGAAAATCTCTTAGGTACGAGGGATAAAAGACTGTACTGAGTGTGAGCTGCTCTAACCCTTCCCCATCCCCTCTCCTGCTTAATCTGAATTGCTGCATTTCCTATGTGAACTAATGGCACAGCCAGCTACACTGATACGCATTCATTAAGTAATGATAAAGATCTGTTCTGATTGCAGCCGCAGTCTCCAGTGCTTTCTTCACTGACACCACACATACACCCACACACCTACAAGCAGATAAACACAGAACATCACATGTGGAGTCTCAAACTCTGCTTCTGTAAGCTAATGTCTAATGTGGTGAACTACCACAAATTTAATTTGTTATTAAAAAGAAAAAAAGGCAGGCTCTTTAATAAAGTTTAAATAATAAATGTAGAACTCTTCATCCCTGACTTCTCTAAAACTCCAAAATTAAGCTTGCAGTATACATTCAAGAGTCTGAGGGAGAAAATATTTTATGACTTAATGGTCAAATATTACCATGTGTGCAGTTTATTTTGTCAGTACTTCGATTCCCACACTATTCTCTGAATTTCAGCGTGGGAGTGGAAGCCAGCGCTGCTGCGATCAGAGGGGAAGCATAAAAGTGGATAGGAGGACAAGTAATCAGCAAAGCTCACGAGCAGTCGGTTGCAGATTGTAACATCCTTTCCGTTTCCATCAGCATCCTACGATATTTAATTTCCTTAGGTCAAACATGGCAAGGCTGCTCCATTACGCTATAGCCAGGAGGGGAAAATTTAATATTGATGCCACTCTAGAAAAGGCTGACAGATGCCACTTTTGCACCCCCATGCTTATTTCTGCCATGTACCTGAAACTAAAGACATACCCCACAAGCCCCCCCCTCCCCCACCTCCACCATCTAGGGCTCTGCTTTGACTACACACCAGATACTTGGCTTTACCAAGGTAGGTGCAAAACACCCAAGTCCCTTGAAATCTCACCTTGAAATCATCAGGAATGAGGAGTTTTGATGTCCTTAAAAAATTCAAGATATATCTGAACATCTGCCCATCCCTGTCAATGAAATAATGCTGCTTGAGACTGTCGAGGACAATGGGCTCCGTGCCATCGAAAAGCCGTCCGATTCTGGAGAGGAAAGAAGAGACAAGCAGCAAGGGTCAGACCAAGCTTGGCTCAGCAGCTGCTCAAACGGCCTGACACTGCAAAACCCCCTCGCGCCAACTTCACCGAAGCAGCTCTGTGGCTCCGCTCCATGAGAAAAGGGCTGGTTTCAAACCACAGTTTAAGCTGCATGTTTTCTAGCGTGGCCTCAGAAACTTCTAAGTAGCACAGCTGGGGAGGTGGAGGGGAAGCAGCTGGGGCAGGAGCCTCTTGCACCAGCCTGGCTGTCCAAATGCGTGTCGTATGAGATGACACCCCCTCAATCATTTTGGACACCTCTCTTGATAGCCCCCATCAGCAGACCCCAACCCCCCGGATGCACCCCTCGATTGACTCCATTCTGCTTTCTGCAGGATTGCGCGATGGACCTAATATAGTTTGGAAATTGCACTTGGGAAACAGGGGGCTTTTTTGTTGCTTGCTTGGGTTTTGTGTGTTTTTAAAGCCAGTTCATATTTTGGATGCCATTTACTGCAACCAATACTTGGACAAGTACAGCTGAGGGGGCAGCACACTGGGGGAAAAAGAAGCTGGGGATACAAAGTTTGTAACATTTCAATGCAAGATAATGATTTCACAGTAATAATTAACTGTTTGTAGCAGGTTATCAATTACCACACTCTAAAATAATCAGGAAAAATGCCTTGGTTTTTAGAGACCACCCACTGACCACCAGAACCACGCAGTCACCTAGAGAGCCTCCGCTTGCCAACAGTTCTTGCAACATCAACTGGTGTGCACACACACATTTTCTAGATGTGCGCCTCACCAACCAACTTTAGTTAGAGCAGTAGGAAGGGCTGATAACTCTGAACAAAACCCTCACCAGAGCAACATGAAATATATGTTGTTTCTGCGCTGGGGCATTTGCGAAACACTCCTGAGTCACTGGTGGTTTCCCAATGAAATCAGCAGGAGCGACTGGTAGGTTTGATTCTCTGTTCCTGTTCATACATCTGTACGTGCAACGTGGAAGTACTTTTTGATCCTTTCCAACATCTGAACTGTAAACAAAATGGTCTCGAAATAGCTCACTTGCAATATGTCATACAGACACTCCATGTGAAATATTACCGACAATGTGGGATGAGATTTCAGAGCCTTGTCACAACCTGTTACATTCTGCCATACTCTGCCAATACTGTGTTTTCAGTATTTTAATTAACAGGCTCATTTATATGTAGTTTTTATCTTAATAGAACCAATCTGGCTTGGGACCCAGCACAGTGAAACCTCTGCAGGTTACACAACAGTATCCCCAGACATCAGCATGGAGCTAGGGGACCGACGGGCACTTTTATTCCCAGACCACACTCAGTTGGTGGCATACTTAAGGTACAAGTTTGTCTTCTCACGAAAAGGATAGAGTGAGCACAACAAACAGTCATGGCACACGATTTTTGTTTTAAAAGACATGAAGAAACAACCATTCCCCACCACCACCAAGGGAAAAAAAACCGAGATGAAAGGCAACCAGCCCTCCTGGCTGCACGAAGCATCCCAGGCTCAGAGACGCCCCATTCATCAGCCGGCAGAACGGGATCTCCAGGGAAAGGTTCAAGAGGCAAAAACCAGATGTGGTTCTCAAAAAAGGGGAGCCAGCAGGATTTGCAGCAGGGTCTTGGGGAACTGCAGAGGGACAGGGGTCAAGGTGACCACACACCATGTCGCACCCACAGCCATCCCACCTCCCTTCGACAACGGCAACCCCAATGGAGTCTGGAGCGACGTCTGCACCCGCAGCAGCAGTACACCCACTAAGAAGCTGTGAGCAGACTACAAGTCTCATCTATTCTTTCTCACCAGCTGGGAGAGATGAAGACCAGGAAAGAAATAAAACCTCATTAACCTCAGCTGGCCATCTACAATTCTGCAGGAAATGTCTAAATCAATTCAAGTTGCACGAAATCTGTAACTTGTAAGGAATCAAATGTGTTTTGCAGAATGATCAGGTATCAATTTTTTTCAAAGCCATCCCTTAGAACTGTTCAAGCTTTCTTCCTTGGATACTTGGTTAACGCCTGCCCTGCTGCTCAAAATTTAAGCTGCGACAAGACTCCTGTTCACTAGGCGGATGAGCAACATTTATGTCTAATATGGATGCACTCGGCACTTAGAATTAATTTTCCCCTATACTCAAGCATGTCATCTTGGAATCCATTGTAGAATTCACACACAAAACATATATTTGGCTAAGTCAGTCATTACTGAAATGTATAATTGTAATTGGTTTCTGCAGCATTTTCCTAGTTCTAAATTACTACTATAATTACATATTTTAAACCTCTAGGCTTTTTGTCTTCATTTTATTAATTGTTTAGGAGACGAACAAGATAGTATCAGAGGATGGAGCCTTCTGACAAAACCATAATGCTGACAAGAGCGCGCAGCCATCAGGGGTCTGCCTGGGACCTGAAGGGCTGTGGGTCTGGGCTGGATCAGTTTGCAGAAGGCACTGCTGCTTTGCAGCAGCAGGAAAACCCAAGGAACTGCAAAGTCCCAATTCCCTTCCCATTCCCCTCCCAGGATCACTTTGCAATACACAACTGCACTTTCACGTGTTAAAACAGCTCTGGAAGGGCAGACCCCCAGCAGAGAGAATCCTGTAAACAAAATCAAAGCCTTTTTCCTTTTCAGATGGAAAAACTTAGGTTCCAGCTTCTTTCACATGGCCTCCATGGAAAGACTTGAGATAATACAGGACCAAATCTGGTGGCTTGGTCCTTCTCCTAAGCTGCATTTGCTACACCCACCAGGAGAGGAGACCTGGCTATGCCAGCACCTGGGGAATGACCCACACCTTCACCTTCACCTTCCAGCCCTTCCCTGTACTCCTGGGTTCCTGGAAGCACCGTGGCAAGCTCTCTGTGCCCTGGCAACTTTTCTATACAATGCGATTTGAGTAAACATCCCCCCGACACCCATAGCTCTGCTGTTACTTTGGCTTGGTCTCACACTGCAATTATAAATGCTTAAGAACCATCAGCCTGCTGGCACCAGAAGGGACTTTTAAGGCACGTTTATAATAATTTCACTTCCCAAGAAAACCTGAACTATATTATTCCCCCTTTCCTTCTTGACAACACTGGTCTATGATAGGCAAAGATAACTTTTTGCTTTTTTAAAATGACAAATACATAACAGCTGAATGGATTTCCAAACATGAAAGTGCTTTGAAGGAGGCTTGAAAATAAGCTGATAATTATATGCAGAATTAGTCAAATATCAAGGGTAAAGGATAAGAAACCATAGTCCATTTACAAGAAAATGTATTTCTGAAATATTTAATTAAAACTAACAGGCTGGAATTTTCGGTGTATCAGGAAAATTAATGTCCCATGGGTTGAAAGTGCGACCTCCAATGGGTAATAATTAATGTCTGTGGCTTTAAGTATCATATTCCACTGTCAGAAATCGAATGCTTCAAGGGCTGAAAATACAACCAGTGGAAAACTCGCCTTCTCTCAGAGAATTTAATTTTACTTTAAGGACACAAAACAGGTACAGCTTCACGCCTGGTTTTAGTGGGGAAAGAAAACAATGGGATGTGGACATGGAACAGTGTTTTAATTCCATAAAATACTACAGGGATGGATCCTTCTCCCCACTGACTTGTAACAGCACTGCTAGACCAAAGAGCTAGCACAGGAAGGTGACACTGCTCACAGGATTTCTCAGATTCTTCAGAAACAAGTCCTGTTTGTCCAGCAAACAGTCTGCAGCAAAACTGTATACATCGTGTGTTTATAACCTTGCTCTCTCAGTGTATAAATATTTATATATATTACTATACACATAGAGAGAAAGACTGCCCTTTAGTATATCCTGCCTCTGTTGGGAGTTTGGGAAAACAGCAATAATTAGGAACAAGATGGCCAATATTAATTAAACAAGTAAACTACTGCACAACTTTCTTAAGAAAAATGACACGGGTCTGCAGATTGTTTTAGTGGCTTCAGTGGACACAGCTAAACCTCTTCCCTTTTGTAATCAAACTGATCAAGGAACATGGAAAAACTGTAAGCCTTTATGTGTGCAAACATGCAGAACAGTGCATTAGTTTCAGACTAAGGTAGAAATAGTGCATTAGTTTCAGACTAAGGTAGAAATAAACTTTTTTTTTTCTCTGAGAAAATACAGATTTCTTATTATTGAATATATTCGGTATATTATTGCTCGTATTATCATCTTTATCAGCAGACGCTATGAACTCAAAACTAACTGAAAACCTTCTGCAATAAACCATTCCTACCAGTTCTAAGCTGTAAGCTTTCCCCGCTGTCTGTGTCTTTCGCAGAACAACAAAAAGGGAGGAAAATTCCTGGTGTGAATCCCTTTTAATAACCTGGCAGAGGGAACTGTGCAGCAGGAGGAGCATCAGCAATACCCTGGCACCCGCAATCCCATGCTAACAGCAAGGCAAGTAACTGCCTGGGACTATGCTGAGGTCGGATATTCAGTGGCTGGCAAGGGGCAAAGTGCTCATGAAAACACGTCTCTCTCCCTCCACTAATGAATCACATGGCAAAGAAAAAGTATTTCAGTCAAAATCTTACTCACCTGGTTGGAGCCACTATGTCAAAAGTGAGTAGGGAGTTGGTTCTTAAAAGTATGAGTGAATGCAGGTTTTATTATCACATCATTATATTTAAGTGGCTAATAGGAACGCTTATTTAACACTCTGGGTGTGTGGAGAGTGAGCTGGAATAGGCTTTTACTTTTTTTTTTTCCTCTGTAACTTCTTAGTCCACATTGTCCTTATTAATTTCTTTTCATTTTCTTTCACTGAGTGCTCAAAGGCAATTTGCATAAGAGCCTATTATAAATTAGATCTGTTTAATGGTATGCTCATCTCATGGCTATTTAATTTTACTTCCTCGTACATCTAAATTACATAATTTTGCACTGTCCCCTAGAAGCTAGTACATTTGAAGAGGCATCCACACCAAGGAGAAATGCTATCCTAAGTGGAGAATGACAAGGTTTCTATCTTTTTTTCAGAGGACCGCTTTGACAGTAACAACCTGCTCTTCTTTTTTGAATACCTCACATCATTTGGATCCACAGTGACTGAATACATAGCAAACTTTATACCTCTGCATAACAAAAGTCGGCTCATAAGCATGATATAACAGAATACATTTGCAATTTTCAGGAACATATATTATGAAAACCGCATTTTAACCAAATACCCTGTTGTAATCTCTTGCTCTCAGTGCTATTATAATTTGTTCTTATCTCTTCCTCCTTACATTTAATTTAAGGTTTTGTGTCCATGAGTCTCAGGAATTCCTTGGCACAGACAGTTCCTACATTATGAGAAAAGGCATGAATACAATGATTATAAAGCAAAGGTAACAGGGGAAAAATGTATTAAAACCTACAATTTCATTAAGCCTTCTATAGAAAAGATATTTATATAGGAGCCAAAAGGACAGAGCCAGAAGTATGTACGGAAGGAGGTATTAAAACACTGATTCTTATGAGATTTAAAAGAAAATGTTACACAGCATTTTAAAGAACAGATAAATCCCAGATACTGAGAAGAAGGATGTCAAACTTTTATGGAAATATTTGCTAAAGATTAAAGAACTGAATCATTTACATGGAGATCATTTCAAACAGCTTAAGATTGTTATTTGAGCATGGAAGGAAAAGAAAAGGTAAGGGCAAGCTCAGAGGGCTGATAAAACATTTAGAAGAAATTGAGATAGACAAGAAGTGCTGAGCAGCAAACAGGAAGGATCTGAAACGATGAGTGAGGTGGTATTGTCAGAGAGCACATCAGAGACAAAAAAAAAAAAAAAAAGAAAAAAAAGAAACATGGGATTTGCTACAACCTGCCTGATCAGAGGCAGCACCAGCAGCAGAGATGAAAGCAAATGAGACATATTACAAAACGAACTAATAGTCATTGGATCTAACCCTCATGGACAAACTGACACGTTAACTAGAAAAGAATAAATTGCACAACACCGTGTAGTCATGTTGCAGGAATGCTACTTACACGAGAGTGAACTACGGCTTTCTACGCCACAGATGAGCATGGAGATGATGAGATGTGTAACTAAATGACAGTTGAACAAGAGGATATGTGGGTCACAGGAAACATTGGGGTGAGTTAAAAAATGGATGGCTAAGGCTCCAGAAGTCACTAGCAACACCTTAACCTGTTTGCCTAAAAAGGAAGCTTTTCCAAGCAAAATGAAAACCTGTACTTTCCCCACAGGGGATCTAGCTACCCAGGAGATTCACACCAGAAGTAATAACTACACTACGAAGCAGAGCTAATACAGTAACTCCCCTGATGTACATAACATGCTGGCTGATAGCCTCACCGGTGGGTGCAGGGTGCCCAAATGTCTAACAGAAGCAGACCAAAAAAATACACTCTGTCACAGCCTTCTCCCGGGATGTTCAACCTCCCGTTCCCAAACTCAGGACCATCATCCAACCAGACCAAATGGCACTTGGAGAAATGCTGACATTTTAGAAAAGAAAGGAATAAATAGTTGGGATGGGATGTCAAGAGCTGGTGATTCACGGCCAGAAAACTATATATGTGGGCAGATGGAAACCATCTCCCACATTGCACGACGGCAGCAAGGGTGAGGCCAGGACAGCACTATCCCCAGACTGCGGATGATGGGCCAGGGAGTTTCTGTTTACCATGTACTTCTCTCTCTCCTCTGGTACACCAAAGAGATACAGACAGATAAGAGGAACAGGCTGCAACCCAAATCTGCATCTTTTCACACAAGGCTGGGCAAGTAAGTGTTTAAAAAGCAATTTCAATACCATGGCAGCCAAACCTCCTGAACCTCTAGGTTGCATTACTGGCTTCAGATGTGGCTGAGAGGGGTCTGTCCTCTGCTCTCCAGCTGTTCCCCCACACAAAACCAGGATCCTCATCCCCACAATCCCCATCACTTTTGACAAAGTGAGGCTATTCCACCTGACAGATCCTGAAGTTGCTGACACTTCACAAGACAGCATGCCAACCCCTGAGCCTCATGGTTTTGCTTGTCTCCAGATGCCAAGCACTCCCTCAAGCCCTTTTGCTACCGCACAGGCCCATCTCCAGAAAACTTAAGTCTTGTAAACCCAAAACAGGCTGTTTCTTCAGCCAAACCACTACCTACACAGCAGTACCACAGCCCTTCCCTTCCTCTAGGATCCTGAGACACCTCTCCAACTGGCCAGCTCTCTGATCGACCCACCCCACATGCCAAGTCAAGGAGATCTGGAGCAGGGGAGGAGGCTGCAGGTCCCTGCCGTCGTCCCTCTAATCACGAGAGGCGCTTTATGCTTTACAATGCCATCTCTCCTTGCTGTTTTCTTTCACGCTCATTCATGCACTGGATATACTGAAGAGCAGACTGCAAGCCTTTAAGCCCCACATCTCCTACAGTGTTTGGTATCTTGCAAATAAGTCCTTAAAAACTTTTTAGTTTTCCAGAGCATATCAAAACCACTTTTCCTAAAATCATTTAAACCAATGAAATGTTAAATCAATTATTCATGCAAATACTTTTTCCATCTCTGTTTTTTGTAACCAAGTTTTCTTGGCAATGATAACATTTCACAGAAAAATTAACAAATATTCTCTTTGCTTGCCAAGATAATTTTACTAAGCTTGAATCCGATTTCATTGAGGTACATTATTTATGTTTTATCTTGAGGGAAGCTGCCTATTAAGTTAGTAGCAACCGTGTCCTCTTGCTTATGATACGGTTATTACCAAGTTATCAGGAGTACCTTTAAGTTATGAGGGTGCAATGGCAAATTAAGTACTTTGCGTCATAATTAGCTAATAACTTTTGAATTATATTTTAATCATGTTTAAGATGGTCAGGTTTGCTGTGAGTACAGTTAATAGAGGACAGGAGCAGAACCCGAGTCTTTATCATTCAATACCAAAAGCCAGAAAGTAGCTAAACCACTGCTACATCCCAAAGGCCATGATAATCTGTATGTTGAGAACACCGAACCCCTTTACAGGCAACAATGTGAAAAAGCAGAACCTGTGTCTTAAGATCATGTTTAAGTAAAACTCAAAAACATATTGGCTCAAAACCACTCTTCTTTGTGCTTGTCAATTTTTCTTAAAAGGACATGTTAGCAATACCCTTCAAATCCTTATCAATAAACCTGTAAATGCAGATTCCACAAAGAGAGAACACTGTTAAAGCAACTTAGCAAAAGCCACCAGCACCATTTCCCTTTTGAAAATCTGGATGTTGAAAAAAAGCCAAACCACCAACAAAAAAAACCTTCTCAGAATGAGGGAATTTCTTTGATGTATTCCTTCGTACATCAAGTTTGCCTCTCAGCTTTTATGAATTTCATTCAAACCATTCTTAGCTCTCAGTATTTCCTCTGTGGCCTCGAGAAGACTCAGCATCAATATTCCAAGTATGTATCACTGGAAATTAGGAAACACTCTGCGATTCTCCATGAAATCCCTTAGAAAAGTAGCAGCAAAATGAGTTCTGGACCCATAACCAATAGATACGCTAGTTAAGCACGTACATGCTATGTAAGAAGCGCTGTGGTATCACTAACTCTGCCCCTTTCCAGGATGCTACTTGGGGAACCAGGCATCGCTCTTCATGTGCCTGGAGCCTGTGCGCCTGTGAATTGCCATGAGACTGTAACAAATCAAGCTTTCCAAGATCTTCACAGCTCTGACTAGTTAGCCAGAAATCCTGTCTATGTTGTTTTGTTAAATGCTGCCTCCTCTATGAGAAAGGACAACATGTTTCCATAGACAGGACAAGAACACACTTGCCCTTCCCTTTGCAAGAGTTGCACAAACTCCTCCTGCATTGCAGCCCATAAAGGCAAGAGACTGTACACCTAACCTCTGCGTGCTGTACAGGGATCCTACGGGGACTGCTTCTCAAGAGAGAAAGAGGACATTTCTACATTAAAGCCCCAGTAGAAGCTTCCCATTAATGGGAAAGAAAGTGCTTCTAAAACCTTTAGCTGTTAACTAGAGTGAGCCTCTGCCCCCAGAAAAGATCGTCCTCCAAAGCCTAGAATGGACTAAAGCATTCCCTAACATCCTTGCTCCTCGGCTTTCAGTAAATACCCATGAAAGTAATTTGCAAAATTTGTAACATCCTTCTCAAATGCAGTTCATGCAGAGGACAACAATTTGCTACTGCTAGCTTGTGCAGCAGAAGCCTGTAAAAAAGATTAACAGGTTTCAAACCCTGCTGCTTAAGTCAGGCTTGGACTGTCACAAGATAAATTTGTCAGGAAAGGTGGAAAGGATGTTCAGACTGCTTTTTTAAAGCCCTACAAGAATAGATAAAAAAAACCCCCACACATAAAGAACATTATTGAGGTAGTCAAAACAAGCGTCACAAGATATGTCAGATATTAGAGGTGCCCCTGCAACTTTCATCTGCAAACCTTCCTCTGCATGAAACACTTTAGACTCGGTCTTCAACGACCTGCTGTTTTCCCACAGCACACTCAAGCCAGCATGCAAGCTGGGGATAAGCCAGGGTCATACAGCGCAGCAGACTATTGCCCACAGGACCCCTGCTTCATCTGCTGGAGAAGCAGGAAAAGGTGTAATGGATGAGGAAGGGGCTGCAGAAAGGGAACACAGGTAAGGCAGATGGGGGCTGCCCTGGAAAAATGAGCTCTGTCTAAGTGTGTGCCAGATCTGTACGATGCTACCACCAGGAATGCTTGCCTTATTTGTTTGAGCTACTTTGAGTGAAGCAAGAAGGTACTACTCTAAGGAATGCTGCAAAGAAAGCATGCAAGAATGACTCTTCAGAGCAGTACTCAAATAATATGCAGAAAATACAGCCCAAGGACACAGGCTGAACTGAGAAGGAACAGGAGATGCTGATGACCTGTTTAGTAATTAAGCACCACATTTCTCTGGGCACAGCAGCAGGCAATCATGTATTGGACATGGCACTACCACTCATACACCATGAAGACGACAAGCTAAGGTCGCTCTCATTGCCCTAATAATGTTCTTTTCCTACAAAGCTGATGTCAATTGCAGCAAGAGAAGCTGAAAGCCAGCTACACAATAACACATTTATTCTACTTCTCTCAAATGCTTTTGGTTTGCTTTTGTCATGGTTTAACCCCAACCAGCAACTATGTACCACGCAGCCGCTTGCTCGCTCCCCACCATCACCCAGTGGAATCAGAACAATCAGAAAAAGGTAAAACCCATGGGCTGAGATAAGAACAGTTTAATAACTGAAATAAAGTAAAGCACAATACTAATACTAATAATTGTAATGAAAAGGGAGATAAGAAAAAGAGAAAGAGAAATAAAACTCAATAACAAAACCCCAAGTGATGCTCAATACAATTGCTCATCACCTGCTGACCGATGCCCAGCCAGTCCTCAAGCACCGATCTGTCCCCTCTGCCAATTCCCCCCAGTTTACATACTGAGCATATGACATATGGTATGGGACATCCCTTTGGCCAGTTGGGGTCAGCTGTCCCAGCTGTGTCCCCTCCCAACTTCTTGTGCCCCTCCAGCCCTCTCGCTGGCAGGGCCTGAGAAACTGAGAGGTCCTGGACTTCGTATAAACACTACTTAGCAACAAGGGAAATCATCAGTGCATTATCAACCTTATTCTCATATTAAATCCAAAACACAGCACTGTACCAGCTACCAGGAAGAAAAATAACTCTATCCCAGCTGAAACCAGGACAGCTTTGCTACTTAGCTCACCTCCCTACAGATTCCTCCACCTAGACCAAATATGGTACTTCCAGGCTAATATCATAAATTACAAATTCTTTGAGAAAGGCAATCCAGACAGCATGAGAGCATACCAAAGAGGCAACAAAGATGCAGCTGTTATGAGCACTGAATTTAGCATGAGAAACACAGGACTGTACACTGCTCTTGCGCTGATTAACTTCTATACATCACAATTACTTTGCTGTGATTCCCTAGTGTGGACACACACATGTGCCTACACAGAGGGACGAGTTTATACCCGTATAACTCATTCCCATACATTTACATGTTTAACTGCTTCCATGCTAGAGGTTGAAATGATTTAAGCACTTCAGTAACTAGAAAAATCACACCATTAACCAAATCAGTCCATATAAAACCTGTGTGCTAATCAGTTAAGAGGACAGGAAAGTCCACCTAAAACAGCTTAGACAGTGGCTCTGAGCAATAAATAATGCTTAACGCACAGGTTAGAAATGCCAAAGCCACACCTGCACATTCTGCTGGTGGTGGGGGTGATAAAAAACACACAGATAACATTATTTCCATTGAAAAACTTTACATATACAAAACAGTGGCTTTATTGTTTATTAAATTAGACGTTGTCATGGTGTAATCATCCCTGCAGCCATACCAAACCCAACAGTATGTCAGATGTATTTCTGTGGAGGAGGCAGAGAGAGAGAAGAAAGCAGGAGAACTGAGATACCATACAGAAGCAATATAGCCCCCATAAATAGTGGCATAAAGAATAATTCATCCATGTATGTGAAAACAGACACTATAATTGCAGCCAGTGAAATAATCAAAAATGCCACATGACAAAACTAGATGTTACATCATGGTGCCTTTAATACACAACAGCCAGGATGTGATTCAGCTCCCTAAATACAGGTGTCTGGTGCCACTCGAGATGCTCTAGGGCATCTCTGGGACTCCCAAAGGGCTGGGGGATGGCACAGGGACGTGACTGAAGACTTGTGCTCTCCTGGAGTAGCCACAGGGGTCCAAGCAGGAAGGGTGCATAGGCACTAGCTGCCCATGTTAAGGCGAGTATATCCGAGTCACAAAATGACCAGACACTAACTGTAGCGAAATCCATGTATTAAACAAAGTCACTACTCTTCCTACATATTCATTTCTGTAGAAAATCAGGCTTTATTAAATAACAAATAACAAATTTATACGATCTGAAATTGTGAGCGACAGTTCGTAGTCCTCCTAAAATGTGCAGGAATTTGTAATGTTTTTAATTTAAGAGCTATTTTATCCTGCAGTCCAGGTTATCCTCACATGGAGGAGCTGACTGTTCTTTGTGCCGTCTGAAGTATTACACTGCACGTGTGTCAGGTTCCCCATTTCCTAAATGCAGGCAGCCAACTTCCAAGTATTTCAGCAGAGTGTTGAAGTGAGCTGACTCTAGGACTGAGCTACAGGCAATGGACAGCCACAGACACTTATGGAGGGCAGCCCAGCCCACCTACACGGGGCTGGATCTCATTCCACATACGTCTTGTGCACCACTGCACTGGTGATCATGCAGCTGAAAAATTATGACAGCTCTGTCATGTGGCAACTAATAAATTCTGAATGCAGACAAACAAGTGGGAAATGATCTGTGGAGAAACAGTCAAATAAGCATAACTCCACCAGTCTGGAGGATTTACAATAGTGAGGATATATATCTCACATCTGTTGGGATCTTCTTGGTAGAAACCAGCACAACCCAACAGCCAAAATTCCCCTGTGGCAATTCCAGGCTGCTAATAAACAAGAAGTCGCCTACCAAGCTGAGCACTGCTTTTAAACTAGCAGAAAGATGTTGATAATGAAGCATCCCATTCTACTTGAGTTTGTACATTTTCATTATTTTGTTCACTTCGCTTTGAAGTTCACTTAACTTTCTCTAAAAAGACAGAGACAAATTAAACTACATTTAGATGAAAAAGGAGGGGGAAAAAAAGCCATACCCTAAGGGTCTTTCCATACTGCGTCTGCCCTGGTCCCCAGACACTGGTACTACTGCACAACTCTCATAGCAAGAGATTAAGTTACAGCTTGCACTCATACTGCAAAGAAACGATGAACACAGCTATGTATGCCAAAAGGCCGCAACTCCCTTACCAACAAGAAGAAAACAAGTTAACCGTTCAGTGAGAAAAAGCCTGAAAATTTCAAAACTACAGTTTTTTAGAATAATGCAAGTTCCAATGCACGCATTTTCAGGGACAGAAAACTGTTTCAAAAAGTTATCCTCTGCTCTGTGCTTGCTGAAGATAAAACATGTTACAAAAACCTCTCATTACCCCTTCCACTTGTGTAGCTACTTAATACTTCTTGCTCTGTATCTGAATGCAATAAAATGTTAATTTAGCAAAAATCCAGGTGTTTTGGTAGGTTTTTGATTTTCTTTTGCTTGCACCACCACAAGGCATAGATGTACGTGTTTTCTACTATCTTTAAGGAGATCTACAGAATGACATTATTGAAAGGTGCAGAAGCATGAAAATAGTTTGGGGTAATCAAGAGCTGCACTGTTTCATCAGAGCCCCACCTCTCCAGAAGCCACTGGTGTTACAACAAACAGTTTGGGTCTATGGGATGATTCTGATTATTTTCCACTACCTTCCTAAAAACCTACTTCTTCAGGGTTTAGAGGCAGGCAGAAGCCAACTAGCACAATAAAAGGAAGGAGCCTGGAGAAAGACCTATTATAACAAGCAACTCTGAAGCCAGACTACCAAACTATATTCTTTTGCTAGGAAGTCTGTATTTATTTGCATCAACCAAGCAGTCCTGTAATGGACACCTACGGCGCAGTCCTTGACCACTCACTTTTACACAGCTTTTCTTCCCCCAGTGTACAGCATGAGATGCCTACCAAAGAAATCACAGGAGGTGAAATGGACCCAGTTGTGAAGCAGAAGGCAGAACCTGCTGCTGAACCCCAGCTTCGTGATAGGTTTTAACAGGAGGGAGAAGGCACCTGAGGTACAGTTGGTCTTTGTGATATGACCGTGGATATTGCAGTGATACAGTCAATAGAAAAGCAGCAAGATGACTAAGATGTGCTTGCAGCTGCCCCTGTCAGACGCTTGCCCATAAGCCGTACTCCATCCCTGCATCCAGCAGCCCACCCAGAGCTCCAGCCTCAGTGGGCAGCAGTGGCACAACCACACAAGTGGATCTTTGCTGCCTTTAATTGCCACTGGCCACTACCTACCTGCTTGGATGTTAAAAGATCTCTGGCAGGGATAAGTCCCCAGGATGGACAGGCTGAGAGAGCTGGGGTTGTTCAGGCTGGAGAAGAGAAGGCTCCGGGAAGACCTTACAGCAGCCTTCCAGCGCCTAAAGGGGGCCTGCGAGAAAGCTGGAGAGGGACTCTTTACAGGGGCATGTAGCGGTAGGATATGGGTAATGGCTTTAAACTAACAGAGGGTAGATTTAGATTAGCTATTAGGAAAAAAAATCTTTACCGTGAGGGTGGCGAGACACAGGAACAGGTTTCCCAGAGAAGCTGTGGATGCCCCATCCCTGGAAGTGTTCAAGGTCAGGTTGGACGGGGCTTTGAGCCACCTGGTGTAGGGGAAGGTGTCCCCGCCCATGGCAGGGGGGCTGGAACTAGACGATATTTAAGGTCCCTTCCAACCCAAATCATTACATGATTCTGTGATTTACACTGCTGTAAGGAAGGAAGTAGTCTGCCACATCTACATCGGTAGTGCAAAGGCAGTTAGTGACGGATGTGCAGTGATCAGTGAGAAGTGTTGACCAAGACTTAAGCCTCACTGCAGACTGTCAGTAGGAAGGGGTATTTCTCCACTGTGCTTCAAGGGCTGGTTGATCTTTGTGGAAAATCCTCTGCTAAACAATACTGAGGGGTACAGAAACAGCCAGTGTATGACTGCGGATGGCAGCTCAGGCTTCTTTGCAGGATCAAAGTCAGACAAGACATGTTTGCTCCTTAGAGTCTGTGAAAATGGGCAAAACTAAATTCCAAATCTAATCACTGGCTTATTATTTATTATCACCGGACGTTTAGACAAGACAAAGAAGGGGTTTCCGCTCAACCTCTGAAGCGGGGAAAGCCGACAGGAATACGTTTTTGCTGGCTGAACTGTATGGAGTCACTTCTTACATGGGGGACCGGCTCTCCCCTGCACTATCCACCCTTCCAACCCACTCCACCACTACAGTTGTTACTACAGCAGAATAATATTAGGATGGCAATGAGGAAAATAAACTCTCTGTTATGATGGATGTGCCCTCATTTCAGACGTACATTTAATGAGTCACGCGCTACAACAAACTTGAACTTTATCAGGACTAGATTTCACTGACAATGGTTTTTGGGTTTTCTGGGGACCTCACCCCATTTATTTTGTTCTGTCCACAGCCTCTGCAATTTCCAGCTGATAAAGCTCTCATCACTGCTCACATTTCTCAGCGGAACCATGTTGCAAAGAAAAATATTCAGGCATGCAAAGCCAAGGGACAGAATCCTTCCCACAGTCCTTCCTAGCAACAGAAAGGACTCTTGGAAGAAACGCTCCCAGAAGAGATGCAGCCAACCTGTCCCAATGGGGAACAGCCTGGCATGCCCAGGCAGAGCTTCTGCAGGCTTGGGGACAGGTTGGAAGAACAACATGACTGATTTTTCTTCTTTGAATGAGAACTGTGCTACCAGCTTTATGCTTTTTGCATGTTACAGAAGCCTATCACACGTTTGCCAGCACTCCTAGGGCCCTTCATGTTTGTCATGCTTCCAGGACTTCATTAATAAAGGGAAGGAAGAAGGACTCACACCTCTGATTTAACTACTTAGCATTTTAATAGGAAATAAAGGGACCCACATGGAAGCTAAACACAACTGGAAGTCACAGCCATACCAGCTGTTTCTATTTTTAAGCCAATGCTTTTTGTCTTGCAGTGATACCAGACAAGCAGTGACTTTGAATAGCACCCTTTCAGCCCTCCTTTCGTTAAGCCTACCAAAGAGAGAAGCATGAAACAAACCTGATGAAGGCTTTTATTCCTTCTTCCCAAGCAGGGAATTAAATGCTCACCTGGAACCAGACCTCTGCAGTCTGGAAAGCAGCATCCATTCATTCAGTTTTGGAGAGCTACACCATTAAACCGAAGCAGAAGCGGGAAAAGTGCAATTGTAGCTCTGCTGATGAATTTACTGCGATCAGCCACTAAGCAAGAAAAGGCTGGTAGGAAAGGCATGGCCCAAGGCCCAGCTTTATAAGACAGCAATATTAGAAACTGGGAAAATGAGAATGCCCGCTAAAAGTGGAGCCTCCAAATATGCTTCAGCAACATAAAAGCAGCAGTTTTTCTCCTCTCCCTTTCCCACACATTAGGTCTTCCATGGGCGAAATACAAGCAGTGAGGCATCTTTCCTGCCACCATTCCTCCAGCTTACATCTTCCTAAAACAACATTTCCCACCACTTCATCACTTGTGTATCTCCTTTGCACCAAAAAGATGGACACTGGCACGGGGCTTTCCTCTGAGGCAGCACGCTGGAGCCAGCGTGACTCCCTGCGGCGTTACTGCAGAGGGGCTGGCAACTTCCACCAGCAGGAGCATGGCACACCTTCATCAGGTTTTGGGAGGCCAGAGGGGAGATTAGCATTCAAGGGAACTTATTCACAGGAGAAGCTAGTAAAGTAAAATTAAACCTTAATATTTTGCAAAGGATGAGGATGTTGGTTTTGAGTACACTAGCAAGACATGAGAAAAACCTATATAAAAGTCAGACACTGGCATGTCAGGAGACAATCATGATGGGCAGCAAAATGTTTTGAAAAACTAGAAGAGGAAAACAAATACAGTCTACATATTTCAAAAGTATACATGCTAACTGCATTTCATATGCTTGGTGGTGACTTCAGTGATGTGCAGGTGTATCCACAGCACTTTGAGAGCAAGCCAATCATCTTACTGTTTCAAACAGAATGTGAGCTGTTTCATGTGACAAACTACAAGTATAAATTTAAAATAAAACACAGTTTTCTAAAACTACAGAATTATATTGCTGGTAAACTAGAATTTAATAGCAAAAACAAACAATAGCTTTTGAGCTTGGAGAAATTACCATCACGGCGTTAATCTCATCTCTTCCCAGAAGTTGAGAAATATGACTAAACTCTTCCAACGGAGCTATAGCCTGAAATTCTATGTCAGAAGTATGTCCAATTGCATTTGGCAACCCTTAGTCAAGAGAGAGGCTGACTGTGATTGGATGAATATTTGAAATGCTTCATTATTCATGTAGGAAGGCTAGGTAAAAAGTGTTTCGTAGTCCCAAGACACTGGAGGGTGTGCGTTATTGGGTAATAACCCATTAGGAATGTTGACAGTGCTCTGCCTTTAGGATCACCCTGGCCAGCAAAGCAGCTGGGTGTATGTTGTTGTGCAAAGGCACACACCCACTGCCTACTGCTCAGTTTATTTAAGCAAACCTTTCACCAAAGGAAATGAAAGATACCCCAAAGGATGTGTGTTTGACAACACCACTCCATTGAAAAATACTGCTTCTTCATTCTTCCTTTTGCCCTCCAAAAATGCATTTTTTCAATAGCACTTCTGAATTATCGATATTACTGGTTATTGGCAACAAATCTGATTTATTCTCCGTTTTATTGCATATAATCTGTCAAAGAGCAACATCCTTATTTATTTGGAGTAAGGAAACACCAACAGCAAAAGATCAGCTCCTAACCACATGATCTGGCAAACACCACTATGCCGTTAAGTAAATACTGCCAACTCAGAACAACAGAAATCAAAGATCTTCCTTTCATGCTAGTCTAAGAAAAACATACAAAACATTAGCACTGGCATGCAAAAGACTTAAGAATTCAGTGTTTAAAAACTAACAGTTCTGATGCTCACAAGAACCAGAAATTCAACACCAAATCACTCATGATATATCAATCCAGTCCTTTCACTACCTCCCAAAACAAGGCTAGAACGCATTGATGGTACAAGCACTGATTTTTCTTTCCTCCTTTATTCTCTTTCTCATTGTAATGCAGAAAAAATCTGAAAGTTCATATTCTGATCAAAAGCAAAGCAATTACTGTGCGAGATGTCCAACGGGACTTTCATACTTACAAACGAAACATTGAAAACTTTTCCTGAACAATTTGCTTGTTTCAAACATGTAAAATATGAATTCGATTTGTTATAAGGAGGAACAGATCAGTTTTTCTGCAACTCTCATTTTCTGGTTTGTATCACATTTAGCCTGTCCTGTGGCACTGACAGTACTGCAGCATTTTCTCTGAAATCCCCTGAAAGCCACCTCACCCTCTCTCCTATGTATCACCAAGACGATGATGCTTTGATGAAGCATCACACATGGGCCCTCAAGATAATGGATTCAATGGGATACACTTAAAAGATAATTTTTCTCTTTTGTATTGACTGCTTGCGCTGCTCTAAGACAGGAAGGGCTTTCATTTTTTATGTAAGCTGTAAGACCCCGAGGGCCCTCTAAACTGTTTAAGAGGGATCAATTTTCAATGGTAGAAAGGGCCCAGCAGTCCTTCATGGTTTGGAACACCTTTTTCCCCCCTCAGATCGCTGACAAGTTTGGGTGAACCTAAAACCAGCTCCCAGCAGAGCTGCTCTCTGGCATGGCAGTGCTTCCTACTGTTTAGGATTTGTGGTTAGCATTCGCACAGAACTGTAATTTATAGTATGCACACAGGGAACAAAGTAAGCAAAAAAAAAGTTTTGCAGAAGCAAAATAATCGCTACTGCTGATAAACAGCAATAGAGCTGTTAAGCAAAGCAGTCCTTGGCACTGGCGTAGCGGCAGGAAACCATTACCCTGTGACAAGGGTTTAATACACTGACATTGTTGCAATTACATCCAGGCAACCTAACAAAACAAATTCATTGTATGGAAGAAAATATTTCCAATTCAACATTGCAACATTTATTTTTTAATTACAGCACAAAGACAACTTTTGGGGTGTGGAAGAACGTAATCCATCATTTGCTCTGAAGTGACACACTTATGGCAAATGCTGTATATTATAACTTTCTATGCCACAATAAGCAACTACAAGCCATTTCTTAGGCAAGGAATGCAAAGGGTTTGGGTGTGGTCCTGGGAGATGCTGCTTATCCCTCCATCTCCCTCCATGTCAGCGGCAGCCGAAGGCAAGCCACATGTTGCTGCACTGGGACTTCAATCACTCCTCCTGTTTCACATGTGTGTCACACAGTTTGTGACAGCTCTCTGCCTGCAACACGCCTTGTATGAAAGGAGTTTTTACTGTTCAAATATGGCCTGCATGAGAACACAAACACAACTTTTAATTAAAAAGGAATAGGATGTTAATAGGTCACTTAAAGAACAATTACGTCTACCATTTGACTGATAGGCATGTCACATTTTAACATGAAACCCCCACTGGGGTCTAAGAGGTAGAATTAATCTTTATAAATTGATGAAGTACTGAAGTATAGCCCATTGCATTTCACACCGCTATGCTCAACCATCTCATCTCATGAACAAAACCCCTGAATCTTTCTATTACTCTCCCCTTCCACCTTTCTTTATCCTTCACAAACAAAGTATTTGATTCACAGAAACTGAATTGCCAGTGTTGCTCTCCTTTACAGAGTGCCTGTTCTGCAAAATGCAGTGGTGTGTAGAAATATAAAAGATCAGTCTTCAGTAATTAGCTTGGGTACCAGAAGCAGCACAGCTGAGTTAGCTAGAAGCAGGACAAACGAGTCCAGGTGGAGTGTTGCGCTATATTGCTCTGAGCACCCGAGCTAGCCCAAGTGTCTATGCACATAGCACTACACAGTGGAAATACTGGGTGGGAAGGTGACTGTGAGCCCACTGCTTTCCTAAAAGTGTGTCTCTACAAAGTGTGCCACAAGAAGTAGCTATGAGCTCAGATTAAATGCTTTCAAACTGTTGCAGGAGCCTCAGTTCCCTGAAGCAGGCAGAAAGTTCCCTGAAAATGCCTAGAAAATTGTCCAAATGAGATACAGAGACAACTGTGCTGTAAGAGTCCTACAGACCCAAGCTAATATACACATCACAGCTGGAAACAGTTTACTTCATTACTGATTCAAAGACTCGACTCAATGAAAGAGATCAATATCAATGAGTCTTAGAGCATCCTTTCAACCCATGTCTCTAAGGGTGAAAGCATCATCTGAGATATCTATAAAATACGCTGGCTGCTTAACTACTTAAAGAAAGCTCACCATTAACAGCAGCCAGAAACCAAGGATGTGTGGGGAGAAGAGAACAAGCAAGCAAGCAATGTGCCTGGATCTTTGATCACTTGTGACCTTTGTGAGCTCTGACTCCTTCCAAGAGAGACAGAAAAGTGTAGATGAAAAAGAAATGAAGACAAAACAATGAGGGAATTCAGATGATGGAAGTAGGGTCAATGCTCAGAGTGGAAAGGGGCCAGAAGAAAGACACTGAAGGGTGGGAGTCAATGAGACAGCAACATCCTGAGAGTTGTAGACTAAGAGGAAAGAATGACTGAGAACAAAAGACAAAGGCGAAATAAGGCTTGCCAGATGACAGTTGTATGGTGATGACATTTGAATAAAATGCAGACCAGTTAAGTTAGAGGAAATGCCCATGTAACAGGAACTGGTGATGTTCCTGGGCCAACACAGCATTTATGCAGTATTTGCATTAAAATGAGTGCAGATAATCATTGGGTCCTAAGCAGTTTTCACCCTTTCCTATGCAACCTTTGCAAATACATCCCCAAATGGCAAGCAGGCTTGTATATGTGAAACCCAGCCAGAAGGCTGATCATTACCAGAAAGTAGTAAGCCAGAAATTGGAATCTATATCCTAAAGCTCCAAACACACCCAAGAGATGGCCGGGTGTTGACGGTAAAACTGGAAGCCAAATGTTTACTTCTGCAATTATGTCCGTACTAGATGCCAATTTGCTTAGCAGCTACATTGCAATTTATGAAAGACCAATGAAGTACAAAGAATTTATGTGGGAGCAGGACAAGAACCCAGTGCTAACATAGACAGGTTCCTGAGTGCAAGGACTGAGTACAGCAAAAGGCAAAACAAACCACTGAACCTCCGGACTATGGCTCAAAGCAGAATACTTCAGCACCACCGCAGTTTCTAATGGGCTTTTCCTTATCAGATCAGCAAGATCCACAGACTCAGCACTCCTTTTTTCCTTCCCAAGTATTGGTCAGTTAGAATGAGAAATACTGCTTGGATGCCTTCAGCCTGGTTTAAGCAGCCATGCTACTGGGTAGAAAAGTGCAAACACTACACCACCAAACTTTCTCATTGACAAATTTCCATCCACGGAGCTGGCATCATGCAGCCTTTGCAATATAAGAATTTCTTAGAGCACAGACCCTTCAACTAGTTATTGACAACTTCCCTCTTCCTAACTTACAGGTTGATCCAGCCCACATAACCTCACATAAACCTACTGGGAAAGGGATCTGTGAGACATACTGATGACAAGGATTTTCTTTCCCCTCAAGAAAAACATTTGTTACTTCAGAGGACTACTAGACTCAGAAGTAAGGAGCTGAAGCCTTTAGCTTTGTAACACTCCTGAATGTAGACATTTAATCCCTTGAGTGTTTCCATCCATACAGTCACAGCCATGCAGACATAATTACGCATGGCATGAACCCCTGTGATATCAAGTCTGCACATCTACTTTCTCTGGGTCTGCGTATGTGCAGGGTACCCTAATAACCCACTATCTTGATTGTGCTGTCATTTTACACATTCGAGTATAAAAGCATTGAACAAGTACAAAACACTGGTTTTGATCCTCCAAATAAATAATACACAAAACCACTTTCACTGACATTCGGAACAGGAAGACATCAACTCTGTGGCCCCTTTCAGTGATGACTCACCACCAGTTACTGACCACGTGATGTGAGAACCTGCTAATCTGATCGTGCTATTTCTTTCACCTAGTCACCAGCCACAAGCAACAGCAATGACTTGCTGACCTTGCAAGTCAGACACATTACAGAACTAAGATTCAGAAAATACTCACTTCTACTGAGGCAACAGTGATGACTGACCTGTGGTGATCATTAATTGAGGCAAAATGAGGTCAATATATACCCTAAGTTCAATATACACACTTAAGAGATACAATTAATCTTGGTTCAGCCAGGACCAGAAAATACCTTTATTGCTTTTTATTGACAGATGTGTGTTACAAAGTATTTCTCTTTTCAATACCAGTTGTGTAAATTCTCTGCATTTCTTGAAATAGACATAAAGGACACTGTCACTCACAGTTGTTTCTATTTTTCTCCCAAGTTTGTATATGTGGTTACATCAGCCGAAACAACTGTAATGCCTAACTGCGTTGAGTCTGGTCCTCGTGAATCAACATTTCATTTTTTACTTTTACATACAAGTTACTGATGATTGCCAACACAATCAACTGTTTCTGTCTCAGTTACTGGCATCTACAAATATTTATGCTTAAAGATAGTAATCTTTTAAAATTTCAATCATCATCCCAAAGCATTGTACAAATTGTTTTTTTGTTAACCTTGGTAGGAAGCAACCAAAGTTCAAAGTTAAATCAGTTATCTTGGGTCACAGCACAGCAGTAAGACAGTCGGTGTATTTCCCTGTCCCAAGCCCTCCCTCACCCTTGCCACACGACCATGCAGCAATCAAATGATGAAATATAAAAGGTGAATAACTAGATAAGCAAGCCAATAGGTAATGAAGACTAAACTGAGCCTCTGCCAACCTCTTTTGCCTTTTCCTCCTCTGCCAGAACGTTAAAAAGTATTAAAAATCTGCAATCTGGATCATTCATGCTAACGCAGAAGACGAAGCTAGTATACAGCAATACTGAAAACTCCCAAGGAAGACTGCTCTTTACAACTTGCAACACAATGTTTCTTCTCAAAAAGTGCAAGCCTACTGTAGTCTAACTACTGTAGTGTCGCAGTGATTTAAGACCTACCACCTCATCAGGCTTTGATGTTGTTACTCTAGAAAGCTCACCAAATACCTCTACGGGTAGAGATGTACATTTCAGAAAAATGAATCCAAACAAGGAGAGGGGACATAAAGATACAGTTGACACCCACTCTGTTAGTCTTTCCTTAAAAAAAAAATAAAAAAAATAATAAATCCCCAAATGGTCATTAGTTAGAAAACTGTGGATTTATTTCTTTAAACAACTGGCATCACTTACAGCAGTTTGAGAGATACTATCCAAGGTGAGTACGAAACTTGCAATGGAGCTGCTCTAGTGGAGATGTTACAAAGGGAGCTCTATGCAAAGCACAGAACACCCTAATCACAACCCATCTCCTACCGAACCAGAAGTCTCCAGCATGGTGTGGCAACATGCAGAAGTTTGAACTAAGGGCCACGTTGGTGTCTTATTTTGGAACTGAGGACAGTCTGCAGACCACAAAATGCCAAAACTCTGAAACAGGTGAACAGTCCTAACCTGCCTAATTCATAGTGTGTCCTTGGAGATCTACCTACGTAACCCATGAAGGGTAAGTCTCGCTCACAAACTGTCAAAAAAAGCCAAGGACAGTCTGGGCACTGTCCTAAGTAATTCTGTGCTCTTGATACAAAGGAAACCCTTACCAACCAAAAAATATCAGTGTCCTAACTGGATCCAAGTGTGTGAAATTTAATTTCCCTGAGGGCTGAGGGCGAAGATTGGGTAAGAAAACTGGGACATGAATGGATTGGTTCATATGAAAACCTGAAACAGCCCTGGGCAGAAATCTGGAAGTATTGTGAAATACCATGTAAAAAGAATCCATCTTCATATGCAGGGAGTAACTCAAGATGTAAGATAGCAACACAGATATCTCCAAAAGGGTCCACAAAGAAGTACGAGGGTTTTAATGAAATTTTCCCATTCTATGGTGGGAATACAGGATGTGGCAATCAAATACCATGGGGTTATGCAAATATTTGTACCAGATGACTTGGACAGAACTTATTAATGATCCAGATGCTTTGAGCATATGAGATAGACGACACTGCTGATATTGCTGATATCAGAGATATCAGACAGCTGATGCTCATATGATCAAAGTTAAACATCTTCCCATTTAGTTCTGATAGTCAGTTGAGGTTGCCTTAGCCTGGTGCACAATAATTTTTGGTAGATGCCATACAGACAGCATTAAGGCTGAGAGATATAGGAATGCCGACCCCAAGCAAAGGGTTCCATCCTACTGCAAGATGATAATGCACTGCAAGAAGAAGAGTAGGCTGCTGAGGTTCAGATATCAGAACTAACAGGCCTGCGCCTCCTCTACTCATAATCATAAATGGTAAAACCTCAACCCATTTTCCTCAGACTCTCTGGTGACCATAGGGAACAATGGGACAGCATGCACGTGCCTCAGCTCTTGGGGAGAAAGGCTCCTTTAGCAGACCCTCATCTTGTATCCGTCTTCCCTGGAATAAAAAAATTGAGTTTTTTTCTGGGCAGTGGAAAGCAAACCTACTTTTTAAAATCTTCACTTGCAAAACCAAAATAAATAAAAAAAAAATAGTGCACCCAAATCTTTAACAGGTAACTGTTGGCAAGCATCATCCTGCAAATCTGGTAACTTAAACTAAAGGCTGTTGAGAAGAGGAGGTCATGACCTAGTTCAAAACAGAACAAATTCCAAAACCATAAGACTTCACAGAATAGAAATTATTTGTTTGGTCCATTCACGTGGACATATGAATAACCGTCAGTCAGCAACTCAAAATCAGGAGGAATTATCTGTATATGGGTGAATGCATCAAGGTCTACGGTCTTCGACAGCTGCACAGAAGGACACCTGCCCTCTCTTCAGGCATTTAAAGAAAATTACTATTTCTTTCAGCAGACTGACCTTACATTAGTTCTTCTTGGTAGATATACTGATTGAAATTGCCTCTTCTTGAAGCCTAAGTCTGGCAAATTGTATTATTCAGCTGCATGAGATCATGTCTGAGGCATGGTCTCATTGGTGTCTTGGAAGAACCTGAAGCCTGTTGATGACATAAAATAACACGGGATCTTCCTTGTGAAAACAGTAGCTTCTCCCTGGTCTGGAATATAACTGGGCTCCTTTGATTTCTATGCTAGCAGATTTTTAAATTAATTGGGGGAGGGAGGGGTTCAGCATTATTTCAGCTTCAGAATTTAAAATTCTAGGAATAGTCAATTCAAAGCATCTGTTAGATAAACTGCTTGTCTGTTGGGATTGCTTCACTGTGTCAGCCTTTGGCCAAAACACAGACAGGCTCTGATTCCTTCAGTCACAAGAGCATTTGAGAGAAGCTCTCAACGGTGTTTCCATAGCAAAAGGCAGGGACCCAGCATCAGTAGCCAGGCACTTTTATAGCTGCACCTAGGTTTCTTTGGAGGAATAAATAGATATGTGTCAGTAGGCACGTTACATATCAAGGCACAGACCAGGCGGAGGGATCTAACAAAAGAATTATGGGAAATGAGCCCTGCAAGCTACAAGTCTTTACCTGATATAATTTAAGGAACCCTTTTTTAAAGTACTCTTTCCAATTCCTACTCTACTGTTCAGGAAGGAGAAAATAGAGAGGTGCAAGATGAGATGCTATTAAACCCAAAAAGAGAAGAAAGAGTACACTTGCTTCAAAGCTGAGACTGCTCTATCAGGATAGGTCTCCTTCACAGCAGCAAGTCACAGTGACTCCAGAGCTGCTGGTTTGGATATCACCCTTTCAATCTCACAAAGAAAGATGACTCTGGTACCTGGCCCACAGATGAAAGGTTCATTTTAGGCTTCTAGCCCTTAGACTACATGTAATACGAGTCAGAAACCTAATGACTTTCATGTCTCAACCTGTTAGATGCTGGAGCCTGCAACCTATGCCTTGACTCATCCCTGGAGCAGTGCTCTTTCAGGCAAGATAATCAAGACCTTATTTTTCATAGACAGTACTTTGTATGGCAGTAAGCCTCAGGAGTCTTCAGCTGGCCCAAAGATATCAATGAGACCCTGCCTTAGATTTCATGTCATTCGCACACATGATATTGGCAGAAAAAGAAACATTCAAGCAATGTCGACCAAAACCTTGGCTTAATTAACAAAGTTAGACCGTAGACATGGACTGACTGGGTCAGGTCCCAAAGAACAACTTGCGTTAAGGTCCAAATATTACTGCATAATTTGTACCCAGCGCTCACCAGATATATACACATATAGATATAGATATAGATATAGATGTACACACGCGCACACACACTCTCCGCTTGGAAAAAAAATGTTAAGGTAAAAATTTCACAGACAAAATCCAAATGACTGCATCGTGATTGCCACATTATAGCTTCATGCCATTGTCTTGACATCCAAAGGAGTTTAATAATTGCTCTTTTGAAGCTGCTAATGTTAAAAAAAAACCAAACTAAAACTATCAAGTTCTGGAAGTGGCTGGGAATTCCAGGTTCTAACAGCTACGCTGGAAATATTCACTCATCAAGGGGTTCAAAAGACACTTACTGTCAGAACTGAAACACAAACGCATGTCAGAACAACTTGAAACAGAATGACTATAATTCAGAGTTTGGATTTTCTTTAAATTATGTTTGAAGAGCTTTAAAATGTTTAATTTATTAAACAGGCTTTGATACTACAGGCATAGCTTCCACTTTCAAGTGCTACAATGGCTCAATTGAACATAGAATACATTAAACTTAAATTCCACTGCCGCCATACACACTTATGAAAGACACTTTAGCATTTCTTCACTTAAAGTAATATTCTGTCCAGTGAATTTTACATGAAAACAGAAGCTGCATGTATTAATAGCAGCAGCCTCTCACACTGCATACACAGCAGTTTCAGACACCATCACTACTCCAACTACTGAAAAAAAAAGCTAAGTAATCACAACTCCTAGTAGCTGAACACAAACAGGTGCTAAAAAAAATTCCCCAAAACGATAGATTTGGTTTTCAAAGAACAGTTCAAGCTTTTCCAGAAACTTCTTCAATCTCTCCTGGCAGGCCTGTGCTTTGGCACTCCTCTATTAGTTCCCTCTGCCTGGCCTTCCTTGAGAAGGTTGTCATAAGAAAGGCCATGTGCCCAGCTCTTTCTCTTTCATACACTTTTATCTACTGTTCCCTTCCTCTAGCCCTCTCAGCTCCTAGTGTCAGAAGCACTACTCCAGTCCCACCTAAACCTACACAGGCAATGCTGCAGAGGCAGTAGCGCTAGTGAAACCATGCTTAGGACAAAATCACATCCCATGAAGTGTGCCTGGTACTCTTTGGAAGGGCAAGTCAGAGCTGCGGGATCCAGAAATCCAAAACTGCCCCCTCAAATGGTGTAAAGACCACAAAGATAACACTGCCTTACCTCTAGAGCAGGACTGGGCGGTGAAGGGCAAGGCACAGTCTAACACTGCGGACACAATCAACACCTGCTAACTGATAACCAGCTCTTAGAATTACAGCATCACTACAGTACTTATCTGTCATCACCACCATGTAATTCCTGCACACACTGTGTTCAATGCACTGTTGTTTTTCCAAAGCTGCACTCTTATTGCACCCGCTCTACATACACTATTTGCCCATGCATGCAGAAGTTTTCTAACTGCTTAATATCAGTAAGCGATCACAGTGATGAATGCTTCATTCAGAAGGTCAGAGTTAAGAGCCTAATTATTTGAAATATCCTAAGATTCTATAAAAAGTGTTCAGTTTATGCTGTCCTATATTTTGTTACATTCAACCTTGCCTTCACCTCAAGTGACATATCCGAGATTACCTGTTGACAGTACAGGAGAGCCCTTACTGCTCCAAAAGAAACAAAACAAATACCCCAACACCCCCACCTTGGGACTTAAATGCAGTATGGCTACAGTTTTTGAATGTAATAAACCACAGGATGCGCGCCCTGGCATAAACCCACAATTCTAGGTGGTAGAAAGTAAGTGCTCTTTACTATCAACTCTGGTTTAGCACATACACACAGGGATTTACAGAAGTTCCATCTGTCTGAAATATAGCGAAGCAGGGAAAGGAAACTCAGTCTAACCTCCTACAAACAAAGAAGCCTAATTTGATTTTGAAACAAAAGGAACTAAATTTATCATTCTAAGACAGCCCCAGGACGTCCAAGCATGAAATGGAAGGAGTTGCCGAAGACATGCAGAAGAAGCTTTGTAAAGTTACCTGGAATCGGGGTATTTTGTAAGCGTGGCCAAGCTGCTGGTATACATGTGCCCACCCACATCAATGTGAACTGGTGCGTTGGATTTTGTGAGCTGTGCTGGAGTGGGGATGCCTTGATTGTTCAATGGAGATGCAGGGGATCTAGTGATGAGAGGTCTTGACATATTGGGCCGACTGTCCTGTGAAGAGATAGACCTGGGTTAATGATCTCCTTAAAAACCTCACAGAAACCTAAAGTCTTGAGTCAACAGCACCATCTCACAAGCCTCAGCTTATGACTTTTATCTTAGTAAAGCACAGAAAAATATTTGGCAAGTTTTTCAAATCAATCCAGCTCTGAGAGTCTTAACTGGCTACTATTTAAATAAGTGGGGCAAAATGCAGTGATAAAAACCACAAAGTAGAAATCATGTGCAATAAAGCAAGTTCCTCCTGAACACTGCTCGTGACAGACAATCCATACCAAACAAAAAGGTCATTCTTGAATTTAAGAGCTGATAAAGGCTCTGACAGAAAGAGCTGCAGACAGAAAGCTCAAGAACAGTTCCTGTTTTCCTTAGTTAAGACGGCCCCGGGTAGACTTTCTGTTCCTTCCCAAGCCCTCCATCACTGCCGTACAGCCAGAACAGAAATACAAACCCTCAACTCCTCCATCCTGCACACTCTTCTCTCGAATTCCCAATTCACATAGCACGGAAACAGAAGCAGAAACACCTGGACTAGTCAACTGCTCATGGACTGCAGACCACTGGACATCGACAGCCTTTGAGAAAGACATTTTCCATTTAAAAGTTATACGTATGGCGACAGATGCCCCCGCGTGCCCCGCATAGGCTGCAGGTCTGAGCGACTTCCCCAGGCAGGCGAGCTCGGAGAGCAGAGCGGGAGCCGATGCTTTGCTGATGAAACCAACTTTTAGTCACAAAGGGAGAGATGTAACGCCAGCGAGCAGCAGACGCAGCCTGCGCGCGCGGTGGGTGGGGCAGGGCAGGGCGATCCGCTGGAGCCAGTAAGGCAGGCTGCATTCAAAGTGGGGGATTAAAATAGAAATGCATTTCAGAGCGGTTTTGAGACAACCCCGCTTTCGACTGAAGGAAAGCTCCACACGGGGTGGAATCTTACAGGGATGCCCTGAGAACTAAAAGCCCTTGCAAATTACCAGTTTTTACATTTAAAAGGTAAGCAAAGCAGCCAGAAGTCAGATACACTTCATCACAAAACTCTCTTTGTTCTTTCGACACGTCTTTCAGCTGCAAAAGGTAATGGATTCCTTGTAAACATCTCCACAGAGCCGGGCAGAAAACCTTACCGAAGCACAGCATGGCCGTGAAACAATGTTACCGGGTATTCGGACCAGCAAAGTCCTCCGCTGCCAAAAACATAATTTCTCCATTTTTCACGGCTGTTAAAAGACTCAAACCTTAAAGGCAACACAAGCCAGGTAAACGTCTAACTGAAATGATTTACGGGCCAATGTTGCACAATAAATCCAAGTAACATGTAACAAAAGGCATCTATAAACCACAAGGTACTTAACTAATTTTCCTTCATACACAAAAGCAAGTTTAGGTCAAATCCTGATAAAAATGAAGAGGATGAAGAAAAACATCTAGTTTAGACGTTGGGGGTGGGGAGGGTTGGGTTACTTCGTTTTCTTTTTAAGCAGAAGTTAATATAAATCTGCAGAAATACCACGCTTAATCACTACAATTGCTTGAGGAGGTGCCTGCAGCACGATGAAGACAAGTCCAGACAAAATAAGGTACACACGCTATGCAAAACTAATGTCTGCTATAAATGCTATGTGGTACAACCACCACCCAAGATGCTACTGATCTGCAGTATGAAATTTAGTAAAATAATGAAGAAAAAATTAAAAACTGTATCTGGAAAGGTGGAAGTAAGAATGCAAGGAGTGACGCAAACCAAAGGGGTGGGAAAAAATGCATTGGACGATCAGCAGGAGGACAGCAGCAGGTGTGAGGAAGGCAACACATTTCAGTGCTTAAAAGCAGACAAACACTTGGGGGGGGGGGGGGGGGGGAAATCATCAAAGAAGGCTGAGACTGAAACAAAAAAATCTGCAACTAGTATGAGACAGACACCACCTCCTCCCCTAGCCGGATCCTCTCTGGCAGAAAAACACAGCCCTGTTGCAATTTAGCACACTGCAGCACCACCGAGTCTGTAATAGTTTTTCAATTGGACACATTCTCCTGTATACTCTGCCTGGGGCTGCTCAGGAGAAAATGAACAGATTTGCAGGGTTAATATTGTAGTTAGGCTGGGACCTCATTCAGCATAGCTCTGATAGTGCTGGCTGCATGAAACGGTAGAAGAATGTGTAGTATAAACATCACTGCCAGGATGGGAGACAGGTCAAAGGACTGTGGGCATTTTACAAGGGGAAAAAAAAACAAACAAAACACAAAACCCCCCAACAAACTAAGAAAAGGGAACCAGTTTCCAAAAACGAGGTGTAACCAAGCTGCCATTTACACAGTTTACCTACTAAAACTCCCAGGAAATAAACACTTTCTAACAGAACCTTTTGCTATCTTATTTCACCTTCCTCTTTTTCAACATTTCCCCTTCAAGTTACCTGTATTCATTGTGCCTTAAGGAACGATGCCCATCTGCTCCATGTTTAGATATTAAATACAGTAATGCTAACCTTGCTCCAGCCTTAGCTCACAAAGCACATTTCCCCGGATTAAACCAATTCACTGCTGTTTTAGAGACCACTTTAAAATTAGGCAATGGTATTTCTACTGCAGTTGCCCCAGAGAAATTAAAGCAGAAATAGGATTCAGAGAACCAGGTGCTTAAAAAAACCCGTTTCTTTTATGTGTCGCAACCCACTAGCGCAGCCACAGCACAGATCACCATCCAGTGCGTATGGCATTAAGACCACTCAGACATTTAACAGATCAGAGTTAAATCACTGCGTTAGTTAAATCACTCTGTTGGTTCAGCTATGGAAAGAACAACACGGGGGCAAATAGCCTCTCTGCAGAAATACACGGCTTGTGTTGGATTATTGCAAACATGGAGGTGAACAAGCTTAGGTAAAACGTGGTCAGAACAAGGCACTGCTGGTATATTAAGCTTCTACTACCTGAAGTGATTACAAATATAATTCCTTCAAAACAATTGGAGGAAAGAAAGGAGTCATAGAAACCGAACTCAATGGGATCCAGCAAGCTATCTAGAACAGCTGACAACAAGAAGAATCAAAAAGCTCTCCAAAAGCATGGTGTGCTTGGTGTCAGGCAGGTGAGACTTGCACCCAGAGTTTATAGCTCAGCCATGGCTGTTCCCACGCAGAAGATCACAGAGGTGGCTGTCTGCCTCAGGAACCGCACCAACTTTATTCACAAGTGGGATACAAAGCACAGGCTGGATTGGCAGTGACCTTCCTACTCTGTCAACAGCCCATTTTTCACTCGGTACCTTTTCTTCTCAAACTTTTTAATATTTACCCTACAAAAAATTAAATAGGAACAGGAAATCCCAGGTTTTACAACAGTTCCTGTGCACCAAAATAATTCAAATACTCCGTAAAAAAATATCATTATTAGTATTCAATGATACTTTTTTTTCCCCCAATAACTTCTAAAAAACTCCATGAGTTCTGAGTTCCAATCAGAATGAATGCATTACTGAGATTACATACTCTAAAGTGCTAACATCTGTGCTCTAGGTAAGTTCAAGGCATTTAGGTCACATAAAACTTCAGTTTTCGTTCAGCACACAGAAACACAGCTCTGTTGGAGAAGTTCGGGGCTCCTCCACTTTGCTGCTGCTATTTGAAGGAGCCTTTCAACAACAGGCAGCTTATAGGCCTAGGTCTTCCCAGTATATCTGAACCTGCTTCTCGTTTTCTGCTCTAGGCAAGCCCTGTGGTCTTGAGTAAAGTCATTCCAGTTCCCTTCTTAAGCCAGAAACCCTGACAAAACCACGTCACTACAAGACAACCCGATCTCGCTCACAGGAGGACCAATGTTCAAGTACAAAACATCTATTTGATTCACTGGACTGTGAGGATCATTTTAGGTTGCAGGTCAAGACATTGCTGGCTAGGGTTATTACAGCCAACATCTTCCCTGCCAGCCAGTCCAGCTCAAGCAGGAGTATATATATATATATAGATATATATGCGCTACTCAGTATGCTGTAGCTCTACCCTTTGTATCAAATCCCAAACAAACCAGGTGCTCCCTGTCACTGTCCAAGCAATTATTACTGCTGAGAAACTCAAAGTTACATATTTCACACTCTCCTGGACTTTTGGGGGGGAGGTGAGGACAAGCTTGTCTTACCTAGTTGAGACATTAGAAACAATAATCATGCAGTTGTTCATTCTAAAGCATAAAATCTCTCTATTCGTTATCTTTTTTTCACAACAGAAAGCCATGAGGGAGATGTTTCTTCTCACAAAACCTTGGTGCCCAGGAACAGCTAGCAACACACCCTCATCAGCCACCTCCAGCAGAGAAGTCTCCTCTGACCACATACATCCCACTAGATGGGGCATGAATCCAAACAGTGAAAAAACTTCCGAAGTTGGAGACAAATCCCCTTCCCTTCAGTACAAAGCAGAATCACTCAAGTGTCACGGAGAGCTACGCACCCGGCTGAAATAAACAGCAGACTGATGCTTAGGGGTGCTTGCGGGATACAGGCAAGCCCAGTTCAAGTCCCTCATCCAAACCAGGAACATTAGGACTACTCTAAGGTTTGGCTCCCATAGAAGTGTCCCCATTTTGAGGATGCACTTTTTCAAAACAAACGTTTCATTAAAGATTAAAAAAATAATCACGATCATGTCTCACCACAATGCTTAAACAAGTACCCCCTGCTTTTTTCAATTCAGCAAAAACAGTCGCCACAACAAAGAGGCTGGAGAAGGTGTTTATTCCACATAAACAACACCAGTACAATACAAACAGCACTTCTGGAAGGTGCAGCAAGCAGGCAGAGGTACAGAGCTACATGTCCAGGAAGCCCAGGTGCTCGTCCTGCTGGAAGGGGAAAATCCTGGCAGCTCTATGGGCTGGTGATATCCTCACACCAAATTCTCTGGCTATGGCTGTGGTATGCTCCATCCACAGATGACACCACATTGTGCTGGCCCCTCAGAGCCCTTCAAGGTGGTTGAAGATGACCATGTGCACAACATGGAGCATGCAAGCTGCATTTTGGTCTCTTGAGACATGCGTGCCTTTGTGATGCCTTCTCTTCTCCTTTGCTCTGAAGGGCCCAGAAGCACAAAGAAGTTGCTGAGATCTTTGGCAAAAGGTCTTTACATGTGAGCACATCCATGCCCTTTCTTCTGCTTCTTCACCCATACACCGATGGCCAATATCTCTCTGAGGACATGGCGGTGCTGGTGCCACTGGGTCTGCAAAACAAAGAAATAGCACATCATTTTCCCCAGTGAAAACATGCTGATGCACTGTCATGTTTTGCCTTTCATCAATATAATCCGACTGCTCTTTCCCTTGCAGCTGCAAGCTTTAGGATTACTGACTCCAAACATTATGAATTATGTTTATAAAGGAAAACTCCAAAACAATTGTGTTTGAGTGCCATATGAGAAACAGGCCCAAAACACTATCAGCTGCAATGCAGTGCCACAGTAAGCCAAGACCCAGGGTCCTCTGAGACTCAGCAGCAGTACTACAATTATTATTTTAGACCTCTGGAGGAAAAGCTTCATTTTAAATCCTGAATGCCTGTCAATACGTGACAGAAGGACAAATAATCCTATGCAAGACAGTCAAATACAACTGAGAGCTTGAGAAGTAGGAGGGTGTTCTTGAGATGCTGAGGCAGCCAAGCACAGCAGAAGACCTACTAGTATCCCAAGCAGCTGCTAACTACACCCACCACAAGTGCCATGCTTGCAGCACTCTGCTATTTGCAGAACCACATGCAGCAACGTATTTTAGAAAGGCAGGTGCCACAAGGCTGCCTGAGAGAGGCAGAGGTACGCAGAGGGGTCCATTGTAGTCAGTTTGTAAGGTATAGGCCATCATGAAAAAGAACCTTGGCTAAAACCTGGCTGAAACCCTTTCCTGGAAGTGCCAGGAACAGTGCTAGGCTGTATTCTGTATCCTGCAATAGTCCACACACAGATCAAGACTACAAAGGTGGTAATGGACCTCCTGTCACACTAGAGTGGCTACAGCAGTGGTGATGGGAGCACTTACCTGCAGGACAATTTTAACTGCTACATCCTCCTTGGCCCACAGAGGCACTGGCCCCGGGGTGGAGCACCGATCCAGCCCCTAGAGACGGGGGTCCCTTGCTCCACATCCTGAATGTTGGCTACTCACAGCCTCCTCCTCTTCTTGATGCTGGCGCTGCTGAGCTTGTACACCCGCTCAGCGCTGCAAGTGCTGGAGAGATCGTCGCTGCATTTCCTCGGTAAAATGAGCCTTGCTGGGATTTCATCAGAGCTGATCAGGACCTAGAACAAATGCCACAGGTGCAGAGAACCAAATGCAAGGCAAGGGGTTGAAGTAAGCAAGGTATTTGTGCTGGATGGAGAGAGCTGCCTACCTGGAGATGCAGGACAGTTAAGAATGCCCTGGGACAAGAGCTTGAAGACACTTTGAGAATTCCAGTGCCCAGCAGCTGAGTCTGCAGAGCACAACTGACTTCAGCAGAACAGCATTAACCATACCTTCCTCAGAAACTGGCCACTGAGGCCATCAGAAAAATGTCTAATTACCTGGAGAAAAAGGATTTAGGGGTAAGGGAGGAGTCAAACGAGGACCTGTGCTTATACTATTACAGCAGTAAAGGTGAGTCCAAAACCTGGAATAGGTCAAGTTGACAGAGACAGGACGTATCTTCTCAAATCCTTATAAACTTCCTCTGGAGATTCCCCTAAGCCTTGAAACTGCAGACAAAAGTTTAATACCTCCCCCAAGATACCCTATAAATTTGTACTCTTTACGGGAGATTAACCCAGCCCCTTGCTTCTTTGGGTAAGCAGTGCTGAGGCCAGCCCAAATGTTTTCATTTACTACAATCAAGTCCTGCAAGTGAAGCTCTGTTCTGCACTGCTTACCCGTTTCTTGCTGTACACATCCCATCTGCTTTGGTCAAGCAAGTGGTAAATGTGGCTAACACAGGATCGGACTTAAGCCCTTAATACAAGCAGGATCTCTGGTGTATTTCCAACCCATTGCACTATTAAAAAAAAATAAAAATTCTACACATAACTCGGGGGTCCAGCCCAGATTCACTAGTCCCAAACACACACACTTCCACTAGCCACTTTGGGTTTCACAATGGAAACAGAAGACTTCTATGGTCTTCAGATGTGCTGATTCGATCCTCGCTTGGTAAAAGCAGCCATTTAGTTTACAAGCAAAACTGGATTTGAAAGCTGCTCTCAATTACTGCACAGCACACCACTGCCCACCTGACACTGTATAATCACAGGGTGTTTACCCCAGGATGCAGCAGGCAAAAACATCCCCTAACCATGCTGGAGGACGCAGTGTTTAAACGCAGGACATCAGATCAAAGGTCAACAGACCTGCTGTGCTGCTTTAATGGCATCCTACGAGAGGAGCGGACTGGATACCTGGCATTTCAGGCTACTTTCTCCACCAGAAGCTGGTCTGTTCTGCACCAGCTTCTACTCAAACTAGCAATAAAATTGATTTAGGAGTGACCAGAAGGAAGCATAACTCCTTCTGCTGCAGTCATTGTGGACACTTTAAAAAAAAAACCAACAAAAAAACCAAAAAACCAAAACCCAAAACCCTATTAAAAAGATGAGCAGTCCTTGGGAAAGCGGCTGCCAGATCTGAAGAACCTTCAGCAGTCTGGCAGCCCTGCCTACAACACTACAGCTGATACAGAAGTCTTTGCTTCTGCTGCCCCGAGGACAGTTTCATTTACTTTCTTTTAAACCTGGAAAATAGGTCACTCGTTGTCTCTTACCTCTATCAAACCTCAGGTAGCAGAGACAACATGAATTTACCTGTACTTCATAGGAAAGCAAGCACACAAAGGGAGTTTCACCTTTTGGCAAGGGACAGAGGTGACAGACCAGCTCTCCTCTGTACAAAGCTTCATTCATTCCAGCGACTGATCCAAATACCTTGGACCACTTCATCCCTGCCGCTAGACGTGTGGCCAGCCAGCACCGTTGCAGATAAATGTACCTACGTACTCTAGGGCTGCATCCAGAGTCTATACCTTCTCCCTAAAAGAAGCAGCTGCTCGGGGAGCTTCCCCAGTCCTTGGGAATCGCCCAGCACAGAGCAGCTAAGAGCTCCTGCTGCCTCCGTGAGGGATGGGGGATCTCCCAGCTCATCCCCTGCACCAGTGCAGGCAGGTGTGCAACAGCCACCTCCACCCCATGCACGTACCTGGGGTTCAGACCAGGAACAGACACGGGAAGGGATCGGGGAGCTCTGAACAATGGAATCAATCTTCCAGCTGTTCCCAGGTGGACATCTTGTAGGTTGAGACATATTAACAAGGTGATTTTTAGTCGGATTTCTCTCTCAAGTGTTGTTGCCTTTTATCCACTTCTAGGAGGCCCTCCGCACATATTTTGTAAGAGTTTTTACATAAGAAAAGGACAAGAAAAAAACACCACTCCCTCCTGAGTTTAGAAGGAAAGGACTTCTGTTTGCCAGAACCATGCTGGTACAATTTGAATGCAAAGTTAAACAAATCCTTAAAGATGGTGTCAAAATTTGAGTGGGAAAGAAACCAACTAGTTACATTCTTCTTGGACCGAGTTTGCAATTTGTCCAACAATCTTCTGGTGAGAAGCAACACCAAAAAGAAAAGCATTGCTAAAATCTGTCTGTTTTGTTTGCGAGTTAAGATCCTATCAGTAATACATGAATAAAGATTAACATCTTGAATTGCAGTCCTATCTGAAGATTTTAAAGACCCATAAGAATGCAGACTTCAGTGGGATAACTGGAAGATCATCATGAACTGTCAGAATTTGAGAAATGGTTTTTTCTTCTTTAGATTTGACTCACAAACTGAACAAAAATAAGCCTGTACTGCCTTATTTGAAGTTAATTTACACTCCAGTTTGAATAGCACCTGCCCTTGGGTATGTTCCAGAAGAACATCTACCTTTCCACAAAGGGAGGCTAACACCCATTGTAAAACTTCCAGAGGCACATTAGATGTCTGTTCCCCCCCCCAGCAATTTCACCCTTAGAAGTAGAAGGAACGCTGCCAGTTACAGCCTGTGCTGAGGAAACATGAGTTATAATTTTACCCTGGGAAAATTGCTGAACTGGGAGCTTCTGGTGTGGCATAGGTCTTGCCTTCGCAATCCAATGGTTCTTTTGATTCAGAGAGGCTTTGAAAGAGTGGTGATGAAAAACATAGCCTCTCCCTTTGAATCAGCCAGCCGCCTGCTTTCCTCTGCACTTTTAAAATTTGGTTTATTAATTTGCCTGGGAGCAGAAGAAGATAATACTGGCCCATCTAGAGAAGATGTGTTTTTGGACATATCAACAGAACATTATCTACTTCAGACTGAACACGCAAACAACCAAAAACCCACCTTTGGACTATCTGAAGAATTTTATATCTGGAATTACCTTACCAGGCTTAAGACAGACACAAGAAAGCCTCTATTAGCTCTTCCAGCCACATAAAGAGGAAAAAGGGACAAATTATAAGGGTCCAATAAAACCCTGTCTTTGAAATGCTGTAAACACAAGAGCTCTAAGCACTCTCCGGATGTTTCTTGCAGCAACCAATAATAAAATATTCTCAGACAGAATCATCATTTCGAAGACACTGTGTCCACTTAGTAATTATGAGACTAGACAATAAAACCGATAGACAGCTTCATCTATAACCTAACTGCAGAAAAAAGGCACAAAGGGGCTTTAAAGCCATACATTTGTAATTACCTAATTTATGATGAAGATGCAAACAGAACTGCAATTGACAGCTACAGTTCAGGCTGGTCCAGAATCAGAAATATGGTGTGAAAGGTGTGAAATTGTAATCTTAAATTATACATCCCTTGATCCAGTATAAATGCAACTGTGGGCAAAAAGGACTGACTTTCAGGAGACCTGCACCATTGCTGGGTTCTCCTCCTCCCTCCCATCCACCTTCCCTCTCAGCAGGACTCCCAAGCTGAACTTAGCAAAGCAACAACCCTCTCTCTCAAAAATCATCATCTACTGAAACCCCACCAGAGGGACAGAGACTGCCAAGTGGGAGGACAGCGTGAGGAAAGGGTAAAAGCTGAACTTACTGAAATGACAGGCTCTTTTGAAGACCTTGTTAAGACAGACTGCAATAGGGAGCGTTTACTCGGCTCTACCATGCTCCCATGCATTTCCAGGGCCGGCTGGGACTTTGTCTTCTCCTCTTGTAAGTCCCATTAAAATTATCAGCCTACAGATTTCATAACAAGCAGGAGAACAAAAAAGCCTGAACACTATCATGAGAAAAATCACATTATCATTAGCTATTTCAAAACACACATGGGTTACTTAACACCTCAGGACGGGCAGCATAACACCACACAGGTGCTCCCTATGCGGAGACAGGATACTGCCTCCTGCTAAAAATACACACACGAGGCAGTACGCGATGACGGGGGCCTCCCCAGAGCTCTGGAAATGGGCTATCCACATGGCGCACAGGACCTGAACCGAAAACCATCAGTGACCCAGATACTTCCTTACCCCCGCCCTGTACTAAAAAGTGTCCATCTTTGGGTTTTAAATCCCTCAGGGGAGTAGGTATGCTTTTTGGTGGCTGGTACGAAGGGGCTGAAGTCCTGAATTAAGCTAAATACAGCTGTGGTTAAATTCAAAAGGCTCCTTCAATGCAGTACCACATGAAGGTTTTTTAGTTCGTTTTACCTTTTTTCTGGTGTCTGACGTTTTCTTAAATGCTGGGAAATCTTTTAGGGATTAAGGGAGAAAAGGAACCGTGGGGGTCGATGGCAATTTTTTTCTGTTAGTGTGAAGAGCAGAATTTGAGGAAAGGAGAACACAGGAGTCTGCTCTGGAAGGCAAGAAGAGTGCTTGGCAAGACGATGACCGTATGGCACATGAACAAAGCATATTTTAGATTTGGTTCATGAGATTCCATTTTGTGTAAAAGACACTTTAGGAACCAAGGCTAAGAAATACAATTGTGATTATCAGTATTAGTGTTATTATTATTATTTTCAGACCTGTAGGGATATCTCCAAATAGTCATTGTGCCTCAGATGATAAAAACATCCATTTGGCAGCTAATTTTAGTGTTTTCTGCCCACGAGGATGGATTAACCCTGAACATATGTAACCATGTGCTTATATGCTAACAGAAGCTATCATTGCCACCACCAACCCCACGAAGCAGCAATCCACTGTCTAGTTGTAGACAGAATGACCTCTGCTAATTAGCTCAGCAAACTCTTAATTTTTTACTAGAAGGCTTTTACTTGACCCAACACCACAACAGACTACACACATAATCTTAAATTAGTGGATGAAATCTTATACAATATACATTTCTCTGGATGGCATGACCTGCTTCAAAGTCTGCTTTTGTGCTTCTCTGTTCATTACTACCATGCAAAGCACCAGTGCTTGGACAACAAAAAGACCTAAAAAATGTTTAAAGAAGCAGAAAAGACGACGTCTGTCAATCAACAAGAAACTTCTATCTCACTTTTTCTAGCTATGGGCTTTTATTACCTCTAATGTACAACACATTTCAGTAAAATTGAAAAGCAAAAAATAAAGATGCATTAAGATAAACTGATAGCATATATAGTTGTGTTATGACACCTAAACCAACAGAGAAGAGTCACATCATTAGATGATTCCGAGGGACAGCTCAAAATTAAAAAGACAAACGGCAGGTTCACAAAGAAAATGAAAGCTAAACAAAATACAGTTATTTCATTTTTAAAACATAGAGAAATGAGACAACCCAAGTCACACACTGTCACTTGCCACAGCTGGACCAACCACTATGGAATAAGCATTTAGGTATGAAATTTCTCTTTCGGTAGGCTGTTCTTTAACAGGGCTCTTGCCAAGAGGCTTGGCTAATTTAACTGTTGATGAGGCAGCAAGCTTTATATGAAATTATCCTCATTGAAAATAATACTTGAAATATTTTGTTGAGTTGGTGTGGAAGGGGCAGAAGACTTCACCTAACTAAAGCTAGAAAAAAATAAACCCACTGAGTATCTTGAGTAGTAATAACCAGTAAGACCATGCCGATAAGGGGAAACATCCTCTATAGGTCCAAACTAACTACTCTGAACTACACCTGACTTCTGCAATGGAGAAAAAACAACTTTCAAGAAGGATCAAGACTACAAGATCTGGAAGTATCTAAAAAAAACAAACAACTCTTTAAAGAGGAATTTGAGTATCAAAAGTATAAGAAGGTGAAGATGTCAGGTAGAGAAAACTATCCACTATGATGACACAGTAATTTTAAAAATCACATGCAAAAACCCCACCACATGCCAGTAGAGACCTGAAAAGTGGAAGAAAACATCACAAAAGGAGGAACAAGTAAAGGAGCAGATAAAGGGACAATCGTACACAGGGACACATCCCGAGTCTTTAAAACCAATTCCAGATAAAGTCTGGGAAGATAACATCTGCAAAGGATTTTATCTGGAACAAGGTAAATTTGAGGAGAACATCAGGAAGGTCTTAGAGCTTCTTGTCTTAACTTGGTGCTTGTCTCCTGCCCAGAGAAGCAGTGCAGGAGACCATCAGCTCCCTCTCTGGCATGGAAGGGGAGGAAAGCAGAGAGGCTGAAGCACGACCATTCCTGAAAGAGGCAAGGGAAGGCAGCAACAGAGATGCAAAGCACATATTGGGAATGGGAAACTGAAGCATCCCCTGTTGAAACCACAAAGCTCTGCAAGAAAAAGGGCAGACAGAAGAAGAAGGCAGCATTTAATCTAAAAGAGTGGGGAGAAGGGTTGTGAAATTAAAAAAAAAAAACCCAACACAAAACAACAAACATTTAAGATGACAGGCTTTGGTCTCCCCTCTGGGTCAAGTACTCAAAAAGCTTGCCTTCAGGAACAGATGACTTGTAATGTCAGAAATAAAAAAGCATTTGAAACAAACAGGAAAGGTTTTGAGGATCTTATGGTGATCATCTAGTAGAAGGTAGCAGATATTTGCTTCAGCAACAATTCCTGAATTACAGATTTGTCTCATGGCAGCCATCTTCCATGCCATTACAGACACACTCGACTGAGTGATTTCTGCTGGATACCGCTCTGGAGTTGAAGAACCAAATGGGAATAGTTTGGGAACAGAAGGGGTGGAGTGGAGGGATGCATGGCAAGATCATTTTGTTTTTCAATAGAAACACTAAACCCCGTGATTTCCACCTGTGCTGCCCTGCACAACGACAGAGCTTCAATCCAGAAGACAAGAGGTGAGGGTATGTGTGCGCCTTATTCCACATATTTGACAAGCAGTGTGGAATGAGGTGTGGCAAGAGGAATTTGTAACTCCAGCCCTGGTCAGGAAAGGTGGCTGGACGCCAACCACGCCATGAAGGTCTTGTCATCTAAACTGCAAGTAAAGTCGTGAGGATCCTGACACTTTCTCATATTGAAGTGTGCCACAGATACAGAAGAAAGAAATTACATTGCAGCCACAGGGTTTGATAGCCACAGGAATCTCACCTGCCACACACTTGCTGTAACAAAACCTCTTAACCCATCTCACGGTGAATGAGCCTTATGAAATGGTCAGCACCAAGTCGCCTCACCGAGAACAATACACTCTTGCTGACAGCAACTTTACTTGACCAGAAGCAAATCCGGAAGTTTCTCGGAGGCTGACGCTGTGGTAACTGGTGGAAAGCGTCTAGTAATAAGGATGGAGGTTCACCTAGTAGGGACACAATGAAGCAAACCAGGAGATTCATCTGGGACTAAGAAACCCAGAAGAAATCTGAATGCATGGCTCACCTTAAGTAGTAACAGTTACATCAGAAATGGTTTTAAACACAAAAAAGGAACTGAAGACAACCAGATAAACTCCAATACTCATGTGCAAATGAGAATCAATGATGATGATTGATTTTATAAAGGGTCTAACAATACAGTGCAAACTAATTCATCCCATCTGAAGCCTGGCAGCATTTGGTATATTTAATTTAAAAAAAAAAAAAAAAAAAAAAACAACAACCTGAGTGCATTTTTTTCTTCTTCCCTTTCTTCTGGCTCTTTTGCCCTGCTGACGCTTGTTTGCATTATGTCTATTTTGAGCTAAATTAAATAGGAGAAGCAGAGTTTTGATTCAGTAGTAGCAATAAATGGGGTTAGCCTGGCATTGATCTGTGTAAAGGGGCCAAAGCTAGGACTGCCAGAAGCAAAACATGGTCAGTGAACTCTACAGCACCAAGAGTGACCCTGCAGCTGAATTGAATTCCTAGCCCTGATTACAACAGAAAGAGACTTGCTTTCCTGAACAAAGAGTATTTCAGGCAGCAGATTAGCAAAAGAAAGTCTACTTAACAGCAGACGGAGGAAAAGAATCAAAAATAAGAACCACAGCACACTTCAGAGGATTTTAGAAAGCTTCTGAACAGTGCAAACCAAATGCCTGCCTCATTTCTCATAAGCCAGAATTTGGTCCAAATGCTGAAGAAACAGTATTTTTCTTTTGCATCTCAGTTAAATAGCTTCAGTTAGTAAGCGTGCAGCACGGAAGATGAGCCAAAAACATGTTAAGGATAGAACGCTGAAAAAGTTACCTTGCAGACTAAGGACATTTGTCTTACAATCCTACAGGAGAGGAAATCATGTTTACTGTAAGAGGAAAGGCTCCTTTTATAAATCATGCTTAAAATTCAGCCAGCAAATTTATACAGAAGGAGAATTTCACAATCCTTAGGAAACACAGATCAAATTCACTTGCTCTCTGGATGTTTGTACTGTTGTGCAATGCAAAACAGCGAGAGCACAGCAGTAAATCTAGCCTCATGACTACCGAGTTTAATTGCAGTGTATCTACAATGGAGAACAAAGTGCCTCTTATTCCTGCTGCACTGTGAGCCCACTGGATCTCAGGCCAAGCAGGGCTGGTTCAGGCCAGCATTTGGAGAGAGGCCGGCAGAGCACTGGAATGGGCTGCTCCGAGGCCGAGGGGGGCTCGCACCTCGCTCCCAGTGAGGCCACTTCACCCAGTAGGAGCACACAAGGTGTTGGGTGCTCACAGACTGCCAGCACCTTCAACCACTGCTCCCACCGCTTTGGCAGGTCCGTCGGCTCTTCACAAGTCCTATAGTCAGCAAGAAGCTGTCTTGAAGCGCAGCCTTGTCAAGCAATCTGAGGCTGCTGGGCAGCAATGCTTCCTATCCTAATTTTTTTAATCTGGGATGTTTGGGTGGCACCGGGCTGCGTGTCCAAGGCTCACCCTTGCTGGAAACCCTGGGACAGACCAGTCACCCAGCGGTGCAGCCCCACTCCTTGTGCTGGCTTTGCCAGGAGCACCGGGGACCTCAGCCCCCCCGAGCAGAGAGAGAAAAACAGAAAATCACTCATCATCACTGCTTCAACTTTTAACCCATTCCTTTTCCACATTTTACAAGAAATGCTCATTAACGTGTTTCCCTAAAAACAAGGATCACAAAATACTGAGCCAAGCCAAATCCTGACGAACAAGCCCTCAAAGGCCTTCAGCCCATTCTTCCTCCTGCAAAGTCCCACAATGGATTTTTGCTTGCTGCTTTACCAAGTAGCAAGGGACAAGGTGGGGACCCATAGGGGAAAGGGAGGCGATTTTAAAGAGTCTGTTGGAGTACTGACAGCCTGCAAAAATTGTCAGAAATCTGCAAGACAGCACCCTGTTTTTTTAACGCCACTCATTTGGCTTGCCACTCTTATTATGGGTTGATTCCACTCTTCACTTGAGTTTTGTGGTGGCTGCAGCGTTGAACACAGGACATGTGGTTGTCACAACTAGGAACTTGCTGACTGATTTATGGGAACTTACAAACCCACAAAACCAAAAGATATTTGTTATTCACTTACATTCTGAATGTTCCTTTCACCTCTCATTGAATAAATCTCAGGCAAGTGAAAGTTTATTTCTATTAAAGATTCTGTTTCCCTTCTGTAGAAGGGAGCCTAAGCGTAATATACCTTTGCTATGGAAATCACCCCACAATACCTGCCCTCCCCGAACAGCCCAAGGTCAATAGACTTACATTGGTAACAACATCTTGAAATTAGACTGTCATTTTAACATTTAGCGGGCAGAGACAAGAACAACAGCCTAAGCTTTAAATACATTATGATACCTGCCTGACCGTTCCCTTTAAATGAGGACAGCTGAGGGCTCAGACTCACCACCATGCAGCAAATAGCTGTGCCATTTAGGACTGCTCTTTTTTAACCACTCCTCTCCCCAAGGCTACCACCCTCATTGCAGAGCTGGCAGAACAGACCATATGCCCATGCCTTCTGTGTTCCAATGTGCAGACTAAACATGGCAACTCAAACTGCTGGTGAGGAGGACAGCACCCAAAAATTAATTATCCCTTGACCAAGGTTTGCTGCAGCTGCTGAAGCATAGGCACATGGTACCTTTTGCTGACTCTGCAAGGGAGCAAAAGCCTTCTGCAAAGGAGGCGGACAGCTGAGGGCAGTAACATCAAGCAGAGATTTGCCAGGGCTTGTCTGTCAGAGGACAATGTCTTGCATTTTAACCATTTTGGCACATTCCACATTTGGTATTTTCAGGAGCTTTCTAGGATGTTTATGAAACAACTGCAAGGTAGGCAACAAAATTGATGGTGGCACAAAGAATGCCTTCCCACATTCCTCTCCCATACTCTACCATCAAAATAAATGAAGATGTAGTTTATGTTTCTGTAATTACAGCTTGTTAAAAGGAGAACAGGTTGTTAAGTTATGGTAAGAAGTCCGTGAGCCCGTACCCTGCTTTGAATACCACAGCGATGCAGATTTTACCAAATAAAAAGACCAGTCAAAACACTACTCAGAAGGAATCCATGCTCTGATATCCTACAGCGTGAAACTATCTACCTTTAAACTAGTCCCACTTATCAAATCAATCAATTGGAAATTGTTCTTAGGAGAGCTATTGTAATGCAGGTGACATGCAGAACACTGTCAAGTTTCAGTTGTTTAATATTAAATAATGAAAGGGTAATATTACACATTTCATTTATTACATTTTCTACCATACATCTACCATACGTCTCCTGCTTTTTAATCCTGCATTTCCACCATTACATACTTAGAGTATTTATACAGCCTTGTAAAACTCCCAACACAAAAGAATAAGCAACAAGAACTTTTCCCCATACATTACTTACCAACTTAATTATGTAATGTAATGTGAAAGGTTTATGCGCACCAGCTGGATCTCATTACAGCTAAGTTTCTGTCTTTTTAAAGTGTACTTTATCTGGAATATTGAAGTTACTGTGAATTTCACTTAAAAATGTGTCGAGCTGGCATACGCACAAGTTTATACTGCAGGATGCTAACTCATTAAATAGGTTCACAACCAGTCCAGTTTGTGTACACTTATTTCTGAAGTTTAAAATGCATCAGCTAAATTTAAATATTTAAATATCTGAAGCCAACTATGGATTATTAACTGAACACCTCAGCCTACTTCAGTTTTCCCCTCCTAAGCATCACAGTAACTGGAGGGATGCTACTCCTTGTACAATAAGAAAACTAGCAAGAAAGGAACAGTTTCAAGAGAGCGTTGGTACAACCTCCCTAATGATCAGTGCCAAGACTGAGGAGCTTTATATACCAACATCCATCTAAAAAGCAGGAGTTTCAGAGCTGCGAAGAATTCAGCAATAAGACCGTCAAAGAGGTTATTAAATACCCTGTTGAACCAAAGCAAGCTTGTCACACACTTCGGTATTACCAGTTGAGAGATTCCTGTTCAGTTGTGAGGCAAGAATTGTGGTTTAATAAATGCAGAGAACAAAACCAAGCATAAAAAAAATCATGTGCAGTGATTTTATTTTTGTTGTATATTTGACTGTAATTACTGTCTTAAGTACTTTAATTGCCTGGCATCTCCTCAAGTGCCTTGCCTGTGGGGAGGGGAGGCAGGGCAGCTTATAGTTTGTTATTAATGAATGAAGTACAAACAAGTTTACCTTGTCTGTAATCAACATTCCCATCAAAACAGTTTGAGAGGAAAATGCAAAAAGGTCCATTCATCCCACAGACCCAACGTGATTGTGTTAATAGCTGCTTTTTAATGATTAATGTCCTTCTGCCACATCACTTACACTTCAGAGGGGGACTTGGCACACATCTTTAAAACACCCACACGAGAAGCATCACCTACTTGTCCAATCCTATTCTCTTCAACAGACATCTGCTCTTGGCCACTGATGTAGGGATGGGGTACGGAGACAGACACCCCTCAGGTCTGGCCCCATATGACCTTTCTTGCATGAATTCTAGGTGAGAAACGGGGGTGTGCACTGAGGGGAAATCTGTAGCGAATCTGTAGGGTCATTTACAATTGCTCTGGAATGACATGCATCCAGCCCTTCTCAGCTGGAAATAATTTTTGCCTGGAGCAGAAACAGAGTGGAGGGAAACAAGAACGAGTGACAAAAAGAAGCTCATGCAGGATAAAATAAGATATACTCATCTGCTTCATTAAGAAATGATTAGACACAACATGCCATCAGTAAAAGTCAGTTCAGTTATATGAAGAAGACGGTAAAGCCAGGAGGATGGAGAAGCAAACTGCTATTTTTCACAATCACTGAAAGCCACGGAGAGTGCAAAACTGGCCATTAGTCTTGTTTTTCCACTTAAATTGATACAGGAGTCTGCTACTTTTAGATAACATCACATCCACAGCCCAGCAGACCATCCAGACAGCAAGTGTACCACTGGCAGAGCCAGCTTTCTCACGCGGCCATCAGCCTGTCCTGACAGTCAGGAGCTCACCTCTGGGGTGAGGGCAGCTCTTCCCCCGCCTCATCACTCAGACTGCCAACAGGAGTGACAATCAGTGTCAGCTCTGGTGGCCTGCACTGCCAGGATACTTGTCCACTAGGATCCAGACTGAGACTAATTCTTGCACAAGTCACCAAAAAAACCCAACCGAACAGCAAACGCTTTAAGAACAGCTAACCACTCTCCATTACTAAGATGAGGACTTTCTGCCCCAGTCTCAGGTTAGAATGCTGGTGCAACCAGACTAACACCTTTTACTAGCTTTTTCAGCCATGTAGCCCGTCTCCTCCTTATAGCCTTTAATCAGCTGGTACATCATCTCCAACACTGCCATCGCCTATCTCTTGCAGCACAACTTCTTACGCTACTGGCATTGTCCCGCTGGCATGCAGGCTGCACAGTGCTTGCTCCAGGGAGGCTTTATCTTGTGGTGGCCACTTCTCACATACATCCACACCCCTCCACCCCTCTAATAAAACAGAGGTTTAATTTTCAAGTCAAAACAAAGTCAGCAAAGTTGACAGTTTCTCCAAAACACAATACTACTGCTTTTACAACAGCGCTCAAAGTATCCCCCCTACCACTGCCAACAAGCAGATATTGTTCATCAGGTGAACACTTCTCCTTGAATAAGTTTCTTATAAAGTGCATAACCATGTATCTTGATGTAGCTGCATATATAAAGCTTGGAAGCAGATGCTGTAAATACTGATCTGAGGTCTCCTACTCATTAAGATGCAGAGGCAGAAACTTCATAGAAACAGACCTGAAAAGAGCCTGTATAGAAGTTTAGAATATATTTATGAAAAAGTGGGGTACAATATGATAGCAGCACGACTTCTTCTCAAGAATGGGTTGCTGAAAGTTAGCTTCCAGCCACCTACCACCAGAACCAATGAGAAATTCCTGACTTCTCAGAGATACGACCATGTATTTGTTTCCTTAGAGAAAAAGATGTGTTTTGATCAAACACGCCACTATGGCATTTAAGGTTGTCATATGTAACATGAACTGACCACACAATAGAAATACAGGCACTAGTGCACACAGAATAGACTAGCATACACAAGTCATTTCGGATGCAGACAGCTATTTATGGAAATACTACAACAAACTCAGGATTCCACTAGGAAACTGCGAGTCAGATAGACATGGGGAAAAAAAAAAAAGACTCTCCAACTGTCTCCTCTCCTCTAAACCCTGAAAACTTCCCACATGCCTCCCCATCACGCAGCGGAGCTGCTCTCTCTGTTTAGCATCCAGGTGGGACGAAGCTGTCTTTGAAAGCAGGAACCCACCGGGGTTCTGCTCAGAAATTTTATGAAGTAGCTTGAAAATTAATGGAGTAGATGACTAGTTTATACAGCGCTTTGATCAAAAACATGTTTTCCCAACTTCCTCACTGAGTTTTAATAAGATGTGAATGAGAAACTGATCCGGACACTTTAGTTTACAAGGAGTATTTCAAGTAGCTTGAGGAAACCAGTTTATTGTCCATTAGGCATAAAAATAAACACAATGCTTAGAGGCTGTTTTACCACAGCGCTGAAATGGTTTTCTTTTGGGATACATACCCAAGAACCAATGCTTACTCTGATACAAAACTCTACAGGAAACCACTGGTTTAAATGTCACATTTTTTAAGGTTAAGGAAAAAAATCTTTAGATTTTAGTTTCCATATGAGGCAATAATACAACGTACTTAAATTAAGTCATACTAATTTTCTTTTAACTAACTTTAAAGTTGAAGAAAACCAAGACTCCCTGCCCGCCCCCACCGCTTCAGTGTTCTTTTACATTTTCCTCTAGCATTTCTACTCTAAAGAAAAAAAAAAAAAAAACCCACAATTATTCTTTGCCATCCCTCTGGGTCTGTCTGTTCCTTGATCAAATCTTTCTTCAGTGTACCTACTACATTTGTTATTTAGCATTAGAAGAGAAGGAATTTTTTTAATCCTAATTTCTTCTTCCAATTTTAGCCCCTCTCCAAACAGAAGCATTATTTCCCAGCCCTTGAATCCATTGAACTAATCTGGCAGAAGCGCATTTGTATACAGAAATTCATCTAGTTTCCAAACTGATGTGCTGTAGCAAGATAGCTGGTAAAGTTTGCTCACCCTGCTTTCCCTCCCCTTCTTTTCCATTTCAACTTATTTCCACTTCTTTTCCGTCTCACAAAATTCATATGTTCTGCCTTCAAAACCCTGCTACTACAGTTATTTAACCCCTGCTTTCTGACCTCTGGATAGGTTCATAAGCCCATCTCTGCTCTCCTCTCCTCCCCTCCTAAAAATCTACTCCCTTCAGACAAAGGAGGCAACAGCTATTTCAGACCACTGTCATTAATGTTAAAGAGAACAAAGGGTTTTCAGACTGGGGCTTGTGTTGAAGCTTTTAGGTTTCAAAAGAACTGGGGGGGAACGGATGAGGAATTTCAGTTTTGCCTTGCAGTATTCAGTCTTCTTGTTTGGAGAAAAGCCCGAGAAGACCCAAGAAGCCCAGAGGCACAGGCTGCCAGCAGCAGTGCCCAGCGTTCCTGCGGCAGGGCTGCACGGTCACGGTTCCAGCGGCACCGTTCCTTTGTGCTGAAGCCCGAACCGACCTCTCGCAAGAAGGACAGGGCCACGCAGGACTCTGCCACCCCACGCGCAGTGCGAGGGGACGCTGCTGTGAAGGTAAGGGTAGCTGCGTAGTTGTTGCAGCTGTCACTGGAAATCTTCACAGAAGAATGCCAGAAAAACGCCACACCAGAGCATTTTACAGCAAGTAAAACCGGTAAGATCATAACCCTGCGGCAGAACAAGTGTCCAGTGGAATCCATCCAGCATTTTACAGAAACAGAAATGCCTTAATAAGAATATTCAGCTAAGTTACTAAGCACAGAAGGAGGTAAGTGTGTTTTGCCATTTTAGCAAAAATTCAGACATGGGCTTGCAAAATCTAAAAAAAAAAATATAAATTATCAGCTATTATATCTTTTCCTAGAAAGATATGGATTTGACTTGATGCTTTGATACCTCTCAACAATTAAAACACCACACAAACTTCTGAAAGTGTCTGCTGTACACTTTACATGAGCAACAGTTGCTACCACATCATTATCCTGTTCTACAAACGTAGCCTATTATTATATTCATGATCTTGAAGATATCTATTAGCCGTTCAGAAATGAATATACCGCGTGAGGAAAACAGACTGGTTAAAATTCCACTTTAGCACAGACAGGAGGCTTCTTTTCCTACTGAATTATCACAGTAAACTTTAAAAAAACAAAGACGTGTTGAGTTCTCCTCTGTACCATGGGGATACGTAGTAGTGTACATACACACATTTACATAGTAGTGTAGTGCTATGTCCATACACCAGTACAATGCATCAGCATATCAATTATTGTACTTAGTATTGAGTCATTCATTGTACATTTTAAACTCAAAATCCATTTTGACACATTTGTACTTGCTAGTTACAATGAACCTGGTTTTCCTTAGCTTTTATTTTTGTTTACTTCCTCACTTTTGATGCTTTTCAATACATAAAACTGAAGGGAACAGCTTGTATCTAAAAGTACTTTCAGTGGAAACATTTGCATTCAGGTCTTCTGAATGCCCTATCAGAAAGACTCATAATGTTTGGGTTTGTTTTTTTTTTTTTTTCAAACCAGCTGACAAATGCAGGTGCATTTCAAAAATAACACATTAACATTCTCCCCAAAAAGGTAACTTGCAAAGATAAAACCAGAAATAAGGCTGCTTTGCAAGTGTGTCAAAAACCCTAAAAGGAAGGCAAAACTACAAAGTTCTGAAAGGAATTAAAGATGTTTCTGCTTTTTAAAAATCAAACTGTAACTGTGTTACACATACTGCTTTGGATTGGCAGCAGCTTCAGAAAGCCGATTTTGCAGCAGATTTTTTTTTTGCGTCTGACACTGAAACCACATTTGTCCCACTCTGCCCATTTTATTTTCAAACAGTACTCGGGCAAAAGAGTCGGAGTGAAAGGCTGGCGGATTTGCATTGCCATCCCTGCTAAAGAATGTAACTTTCTAAAGTGTTTGTGCTGGAAAGAAATCATATTCCTACAAACATCAGCCAGTTCTAGAGAACTTAGTTCTCCTCACGTGGTTTCATGGACCACAGAGCTTCGCATTATCCCTTTTGCCTCCAAGAAGTTATTTTTCCACTCCCAAGTTTGCCAGTCACAGATTAGTGTGCATTTTCAGAGGGAGAGGGGCTTCAATTTTTTTTCAGATAAACTGTATTTTCAAAGAGAGAAACTCAGCAAGATTCAGCACTACCAAATTAAGAGACCAGAAAAAGTGTAAAATATACTAAAAGGCTAAACGGTTCTTTCTGAACAGGTTATTTGCCAAAATCCACATGCTTAGAGCATCTTATATTTTCCCCCTCTTTAAAAAGCATTTTGAAGAATTGAACAGAATTGTGAACCTGCTCTTGCAACAGTCCAGGGACAGCTTCCAGAAACTAGTGCTATGAGGACAAGAAAAAGACAACATGTTTTCTAAACCCAAGATGGAAACTAGTACTGATAAACTTGATGAAAGCGTACACAAGGCATCATCTCCCGATCACCACAAATGTGGTCTGCTATAATTTTCTAGCTAACTCCTGTAATAAACAACTGCAGCTGCTATCGCTGTCGTATCTGAGAAAAGGAGGAAGAGCACACAAGCATCCTTTACGTGAGCACTGCTCATCACAAAATTGCTAGAAACACTGGGAAACAGTCAGAAAGGCAACCAATTCAAGCAGTTTCCCCTCTTTATCTGACATTCACACTGTTCATACTACACCTGTAGGTTTGCCTGTTACATCTGTGTTCCCATTTACACTTTCCAATTTGTCAATCCAACTCTCACAGTTAGGTCCTCCTAATCTGGCATCAAAACTATACGGGTTTAATTACAGCACTTCAGATGACTCACATACTTCTGAGGAGGGTGACTTCAACAGAAGGAATTTATCAGGCACGTCACAGGTAACAGCCAGCCCTTGCAAGAAGGAAGGAAGGAAGCAAGCTATGTTAGCCTACTTCACCTTCCTCGCTCCCCCTCTTCCTCACACTTCAGGCACAAGGAGGAAACAGTCTCAACCCACCCCAAGCAGAGCTGAGATGAGAAGGGCAACACGACCGGATTTCCCCTCTTTCGTGCTAAACCCACATACCCCATGTTCCCACCCCCACGTTGGCCAGACACACCACAGGCTTCCGCTGCTGCTTCTCCAGGGGAGACTTAAGCCAGAGGATGCTCGGTAATTAACCGCTGATGACTTCCTACTGCACCTGAGAGCTTCGGTGCTGTTCCTTTGGGTGCACTGCGGATACCTCACCCACGCAACCAGCTCAGACTGGCAAAGCGAGCACAGGCTTCGCAACCAGGAACCCTGGATCAGAGTGAGAGCTCAGGATGACTACACTGGACCTTAATAACTCATAGTCAAAGCATCAGACACAGTATGCTGTCCTCACTTCAGATCAACCTCTCCCTGCCACTTCTGAAGCCTCTAGAAACACAGAGAGAAAAACCAACAATGGTGAAAAAATCAGCTACATATACTGCTACGGTGAGTAAAAGCTCAGGATTCAGCTGAAAGGTGTTGAGAAATTGCTCTTGAAATTTCCCCAGCAATCCTTAATTTTAAACATAAACACACATATGGAAAAAAAAAAAAAAAGAGCTTAAAATACAGTGTTTTAGGGAAGTCATTCATTTATGCATCACATTTCTGACAGACATGCGAAAGTACTAACAGCGTACACAGGTGATGATTTGCAGGGAAGCCAAGAACTGTGGCACCTTCACTGGAGCTACAAAGTATGAGTCCCAGCTACACAGCATCCTCTTCCTTTCAGTCTCCATACCAAAACCAAACTAAAACAAATGACAGCATCATCAGACCCAGTTCCTGGGCACTTTAAGAAGAGGGTGAAATGAAGCACTGTGCTAGAGAGAAGCCAGCTCAGAAATCACCCCGGCACCTCCACAAGATCTTTGGGACAAGAAAATAGAAGGAAAGCCAAAATTCATCCTCACCCCTCACCTCCTATGAGATTTCTGCCCTCCTTTTGCAAGGACAAGTCCTCCAGCCTGTGTTACCTGAACAGCACCTACCAAACATTCTACCTACCCCCATGAGCTACCCCCACTACCAAAAAACCTACTCTCAAACCTCCTCTCCTACCCTCACCCTGGGGAAGCTTCACCACAGGATTTATAGTCCATTCCTCCCTGTAGATCCCATCAGCCTTGTCTTCCTGGACTCCTGTTGTTCCCCAATGGAAAACCAGGAGAGTATTACAGGAGAAAAATCAGTTTCACACTGCTGGTGTCACTGAAGAGAAGCAAATACCCCTTGCCAAAAGCTACATGATAACACATCATCCAGTACCACAAACACCGCAAATGACATCAGCACAGTGCACCACTCCGGCTACCACACAAAGCAAGTCAGAAGTCCCGAGGAGGTGCTAGCTCAGGTATCCATGCACAGGACTGTTATACGGAGCAGATGTGCCCTAAGTACACAGTGAAAAAAATGTTTTCATACATTGGTAAAGCGAATAGGGCTTAAAATTTTCACTAAATTTCAATTCAATTAAAATGATCTGTCCTAAAGTGTAGAGATGCATAGGTAAGCATAGCAATTAAAATGTATATACTGCATCTGTGCACCACAACTTTGATTATTTCCCAAACTAAAAATGGCATTAAGAACACATCAAAGGCACTCATTCTCATTAGGGATTAAGTCTTTAGCAAGTTTGAAGGTTTTCAGATCAACTAAATAAAACTGGCTGAGTGCAAAAGCATGTGAATTTCTAAAAGCCCAGAAGAGCCATTTTTCCTTGTGGATAATCCCCAAAAAACAACCACAACAGAATTCAATCCCATGTCTTCCAATGTTACTTTTAGATCAAGGTATTATGAGACGTTTCAACCCCTTCCTCACTCCCCCCTAAAAATGCCTGGAAGAAACTTAGAAAGCATTCCCTGGAAACATGATTATATATTTTTACTATCACAACACTAATAAATCTCTTTTACATCAGATAAAATGCAGTTACCAACACTTGTCCCTTGGATAAAAAATTATCTTGCACATACATATTTGGCTACATGCCCTTAATGATTTCCTTCTGAAAAGAAGGGTGCATTTATTGCTTCAGAAACAGAAAAGCAAAATAAGAAAGAGAGGACACGGGGAAAAAGATGAACAGGAGGGCTTCGAAAGTGACTGAAAATCTACAACATCACTAATTAGGTTCCAGCTTCTAACACAATAGTGGGTGTACCATGGTATGTTATCAAGTTTATAGCCAAGGGCACAAGACAATACAACCCCACATTCAATTTAATTACAGCCTATGGCTTCTGCAGTAGTGGTGTGTTTCAAAGGGTTTAAGCACTCATTTATTTCTACACCATACATGAAATAAGGCAGCTCACTGTCATACAGACTCACCAATTAGACTGAACAGTTTCTGATCTCTTGCTCTCTAGAAGGAGAGCAGTGGGCAATGGGAAATCTTTTACAGGATAATCACAGAAGACTTTCTGTTAAAAAAAAAAAAAAGCAGCTCTCTGCTGCCTTTACATTTGTGCATTTTATCTTTGATGTGCACAGAGGAATAGTACCAACATAGTCATTTCAGATTCAATAGAATTTTCTAAAGTGTCAAAATACAGCAGTGCTTCAATGATGCTGTTTTTTCCTCCCAATTGTACTAAAAAGGTCATCTTCATTTGAGTTATACAAAATGGATCACCTCTTGCATTCTTACCATCACCGAAGGCTGGACCAAGCAAATTTTCAGACTAGCTCACATGATGCAACCAAATGAAAGGAGTTTAATTTCTAGAAAGTAAAAATATATTGACAATGAAAGTAATAGTGGAAGAAATCACCATCTGAAATAGTTACAAAATTTGATACCTCCAATATATCGTGCCAATGCAACTAAGAGGACCTGCAAAGACAGTATTGGACTTTAAACTTCATAACCACAATTCTAAACGTGTGTATCGAAACACCATTCTCACATCTGTAAAACACTCTCCTGAGTCACACTAAATCAATTTCCTCCCCAACAGCTGATCCAAAATGGACAAACTTCAGTCTAGGACAGAACAAGCAGTTCCCTTCATTCCTTCCAGTGCATACACTGCTCCCAAGGCTGTATACGAGATCACTAAGCTCAATCTCTGTTCTGCTTTTCTTGTACTCATCTTGGGAAACATTCACATGCCTACCAAACCTCATGTTAGTTATAAGGAACATAGCCTGGGATATCCTACTGTCTTCAAAAAAACACCCATCTCTGTTCAATGATCTTTAGAAGCACTTAGTTACAAACAACACTGACTTTTACAGAAGAGAGCAATAGCCAGGATTCATGTGTTTCGCTATGGAGATTGATAAGAAAGCTGTCTCTGGGGACCATATTTGACACCCCTGCTAACCTATCCCCTGCCTCCCGATGATTTCAAAGCAATTCTGATGACTGTCAGGTATAATAGGTCCCTTCTTCAGCTAATCACTTCACACATCTCTAACTTAGCAGAAGACTAAAACCTTTCCCACTAAAAAAAACCCACAAACAACCACCAAGAAACAAACAGTAGCCCCTAAGGTAGGTACAGTTTCTTTAACTGTAGGTTAAAAGTTCTTTTAACCTTCACATTTTAAGATTTCAGCCTCAGTGATTCTTTTAAATAAGACACTAAGTAAATCCTGGATTTTCTCACAGCCTGGGATAATCCATTAATCAAAGAGGATGGCACTAACTAGGCAGTAGGGCAGCCAGTACTAACCTCTGAAACTAGATCAACAGAAGTACTGTCACAAGAACTAACAAGGCACTTAGCAGTCATCAGTCTTAATAGCTACTGTACTTTAAGCCTTTAAGATAAGGATATTGCCCCATCTATTATCTGTATCGAAATAAAGCCTAGCATCCTAAAGCTGCCATCCTAAGCATCCTTCCCTGAAGCTGTCTGATGAGTTCTCCTACTCTGTATACTTGGAAAAAGTCTAGCGATGACTCTGGTCAGAGTACTACAAATATTTGTACAGAACAGAAGCCCTTTTTGTGGCCATTTTATGGAAGTGCAGGATGTCCCCAGATCAAGGATCAAGTAGAAAGATTCTTATCCACCTCCAAAAACAAAGAGTAAAAAGAGCTAGAGTAACTTAATAGTTACTTTGATTTGTTCTCAGTTGTGCCTGCTGTCTACTTGTATTTGTCATGTGCTACTGTTTTGCCTCCTTTTGCAAAACCTGCAGCCAGAAGTAGATTTCTGGTTCTGGTCAAAGCAAGCCCTTCAAAGAGAGCAGAAGGCAATGAAGAGACATGTGCCAGATAAAAAGAAAACAGAAAGGGCAGCTCTGACTTTAAAGCACGAGTGAAAAAATGTTTAAGGATTCCCTGGAACAGCTAAGACAAATGCACGTGGCTCATGTTTTAATGATGGAGTGTTTGGTAGATAACAGCTGATGAAACTCTTTACAAGCAGCCCAGAAAACCTGACTGAGTTAGAGAACCAATGTAACAGAAGCATTTTCACATGACATGCCAACTCTCCTCACTCATGGCATTTGCCAGTATTTTCCTACACCTATTCTTGGTTATTACTACTGTAGGAAGTTCAGCATGTACCACATCTATAAATCTCAACAGCCACCATCACATTGTAGCATCAAAAGCTTAAACTTTAGCTATTGTTCATCTTTCAGTAACGTGAGAGACAAACAACAGCCAAATTACATCCCTCTGTCATCAGCTTGAACTGAAGTACTGCTGTCAGTGGCAGGAAAACTGCTACAGTTCAGAGCAAATAAGGACTGAAAAGAAAGTTGTGCCATGGTGGCACAGTGCTGTATGCTCTAAAATACACGCTATAAATCAGGGGTCCTCAAACTATGGCCCGCGGGCTGGATACGGCCCCCCAGGGTCCTCAATCCGGCCCCCGGTATTTACAGAACCCCCCCCCGGGGGTTGGGGGCGAAACCAAGCAGCCGCAGATGACTGCCTGCCACTGCATCCGCGCGCCGGCCCCCTGGTTAAAAAGTGTGAGGACCCCTGCTATAAATGTTGGTCTCAAGGTTGCAACCTAAAACAACAGCTGGATCAAGACGGTATGTTAAATGTACCTTTCCTTAGCTCTGGAGGAGGCTCCTACAAACCCAGCGTTGAAAAGACATCTTGCTAAAACAAAAGGCGGCAGCAACCACGACAGACAAGCATAAAACTAATATCCTTGCTCAGACTCTTTACACCTAAAGTTTGTAGCCACTGCAAATCGAAGACATCCTATTTGGTGCCTTCATTTAACCTTTTCCATACCTTGCTTAATGCTATCAATGCTATAAAAACGGGGGGGGGGGGGGGGGGGGGGGGGGGAGGCAGGGGGGCATGCATGCACGTAGTATAGAGATGCTAAGAAAACCACTCATCACACTACCATTTTTTCACCAAGTTCATGAGGTCAGCAAAATCCTTCCCTGGAAGAATAATTACAAAGACAACCAATAAATGACAAACTTAGGACTTTCATGTCTTCCAGGAATCAGTAATATTTGTCAACAGCGGAATTTAGTGTCACATTACTTGATGAGATGCATTCAGTAAAATGGCCTGGAAAGTCTTTGTTTATAATTAAGCAATAACGATTGAAGGCCAGGGCATTTCCTGGGGATTAATGACTGGCTGGGAGAGTCGATGGCTTCAGGCAATGCCTTGGGCCATTAACCCCAGCCAGTCATTAATTTCCCCAGGAAATGCCCTGAACCTCGATTAGTGTAACTATTATAAAATGTAGCTAAGGAGAGAAAGTTTAGCATTAACATTCTCCCAAGGAAATCTGTTCCACAGCCTGTATTTTTTTCGTTTTGTCACATCCCAGAAAAAGTGTGTAAGTTAAAACTGATGACAAGAATCGGCAATTAAAAAGACAAAAAAAATAGAGAATTTTCCTTCTCCTAAAGACTTAAATTAATGAGTTTTGAAGAAAAGGCAAGATTCAACTACAAAAGTGGCTGGGCAGCTTGTTTTGCTCATTAAACTGTGAACGGCAATGAACATTTCCGTGTAATTGCTGCAAAAACCTCACACTGTCTAGTATCCTTGCTGATTGCTCATTTTCTTGATACACTTAAGAAAACAGCGCATGCCTGTGTACTCTGTAATCTATTTTAGATATTTCTCCTTTTCTCCCCATAGTCTGCCACTAATGAGAATTACAGCTCCGAACGCTTCACATAGGAAGCACAGCTCTGCAACAAACAGTACAGCAGCTGGATTTCTCGTCGCCTAAGCTTTATGCAAGTGTGAAGAGATTTGTGGGCTGGGGTAGAGATCAAGGTCTCCAGCCTGGTGACTGAAGGTACCAAGACACCTCATTTAACAGGTTAAAGGCACGCATACGCCGTTACCGCTAACTGGATCAGAACTGCTCTTCCCCTTCCCATATTCGTGTGCACTGCTGCCCTAAAAGTGCTAAACTATGCCTGAAGTTTCAAAATTACTTTCAAGGTCATTAAAAGTGAGGCAAAGAGGAGTCTAGGGTTAAATACAGCGAAGAGCGCTAGCTTATACCTGAAATAATGAGCTAGAACAAAAACATTATCTGCACATAATCAAGCCTCTAAGCCATTCAGAGACACCAGATACGCACAGCAAGAGATCAAACTACAGTACTGCACTGAAGTGGTCCAAAAAAAAAAAGCCCCTGCTAGAAAGGAGAGGTCACAGGTATTCTAAAGAACATAGAGGTTTATGCAGGCATTCACTGGAAGCCTCACTCTCCCTCCCCCCAATCAGCCTTCAGGCGGGTTGATTAGCTGGCAAACTCTTTGAAAGGGTCAGTCTGTCCAGAACTGGTATTTCCACTTGGGAAACAGCTCAGGCATGTCATATACCTGTGCCCGCCCAGCGCTGCGCTCTGGGGCTGACGGCCGCGATCCCTGTTATTACTTGACACAAGAATGTCAGGAGAGTTTTGTAACCGTGCAGGGCAGCCAGCAGTGAAGTTCTTGCCTGAAACGTGGTATTTTATGGGGCGCAACGCAACTGCGTACGCTTCACAGACCGAGTTAGAACGACATCCAAACTTCAAGCCAATTGCAGAGGTGCAGCGAGTCTTTAATTGAAGTGATTAAGCTCCGGCGCTCAGACACCCCAAAATGAAGGTCCTGTCGGAGGGGAGGGGGAGCAGGCACCAGCACTGTGCCGGCGCACAGCAGAAGGGGTCCCCAAGGCACGCATCAAGGCACAGCTCAACCGCGTTTTTGACAAGACTGCTTTACCTCAACGCAACACATCTAATGAACTTGGGCTCGTTCCACAGTTCAGCTGCACCTAAACCCGTTTAATTGTGCTCCTACTGTATATTTCGCCACTATGGTAACTAACGCAACTAAAGCCAATTTGCCTTATTAAAAAAAAAAAAAAAAAAAGAAAAAAAGAAAAAAGAAAAAAAGAAAAAAGAAGAGGATCACTGCCAGGAAACAGAGCAATTTTAAATAAACAAATACAAGATGAATGCAATTGCCATATTAACCCTCTTGTTAACTTCTGAAGTTTAAAATTACACCCTCATTACTAGTGTGTAATTGAGTATTCTCCCGGCTGTTTCCTGCATTTGAGGTTATTCAAATAGTTCATTAGCACATCAAGAACACCACACACACTAATGATACCTGATGCCCTTATCTACGATTTTGGCCCGTAACTCACATCGCCCGCAAAAAGATAAAGAAAAAAAGGGGGAAAGAAAGAAAAAGGAGGGAAAGAGAGAGCCTGCAGGGCAGCCATCAGTGCCGCCGCCGAGGGGACGCATGGCAGCACCCAGGCACCTCTCGCATCTGACCCACAGGCACGCACGCAAGCCAGTGGCCACCAGACCGGTGGCGGGGGTGGGGGGGGCGAGGAAACTGGGGGGCGAGGAAGTTGGATAACTCGCAGCAGGGCTCGTTGGGTGCCTGAACAGTGAGTCACCCCAGGAGGCACCCCGGGGCTGGCAGTGTGTATCGGTGGCCAGCCTTGGGAGCGGTGGGGAAGAAAGGAGGGGTGCAGTGGGGGCTATGTGGGACAGGGTGCAGGGGTGCCACCTGTTTGGGTTTTTTTTTCTCCTTCTTTCTTTTTTCTTTTTCCAGTTACCTGTGTGGGGGAAACAATAGCAGGTGAAACTACTGTGGGTGAGGTGGTGCTTCTGTGCCCATTGGCTTCGGGGAGGAGGTGAGGCAGGGGGTCGTGTTTCACTGAGACCACCACCACGGCAGGCGCGGCAGCGTCCAGGGGCTCAGCGGGGCGGCGGCAGAATCTTTTGGGGGAGGCGGAGGGTCCGCATGCGTCACCACCGGCTGCGGCCCCCGCCGGGAACACTGCCTCGTAGAGTGCCCGCTTGGCCGGGGCCACCGCGGCCACTTCTGCCTTCACTGGCGCAGCGTCACCGTCTTTGGGCAGCACATAGGGGTTGGTGGCGGGTGGCCGGGCCCGTGGTCCACCATTCAGGGCAGCAGGGGTGTAGCAGCCCCCGCCGGTGGGGTGGTGGAGGAGGTGGTGGTGGTGGTGGTGGTGAGGGGGGTGGTGGTGTGGTGGCTGTGGTCCCTCCAGCTTGGTGCCGATGCCAGCGATGCTGTTGAGGGTAGCGATGGAGACAGCGCCGATGCAGTGGTTGGTGTAGGTCTTGGAGAGCTTGGCTGCCTTAGAGAGCATCTGCATGCGGGTGCCCAGGAGGTTCTTGCCGATGGCCTTGTTCTCGTACCAGGTGATATCGCCCTCACTGCAGTGGTCCCGTGGGCGCTGGAAGAAGGCCTTGCAGAGGGGGTTGCGCTTGGAGAGGTACTTGACAAAGCTGGCATAAGGGCAGAACTCAGTCCCAGTCTCATACATGCGGGGCAGGTTCTCCTCGTCGCTGCTTTCCGCCCGCTTCTTGCTCCAGGAGGACGAGCGCGACTTGTGGTAGGGCCCCAGCGCCTTGAAGTAGACAAACTTGCGCCCATCCTCATCCACGGCCAGCCCGAAGGAGTCCTCCTCCAGCTCCCGCTGGTTCTCCCGGCCCCGGGTGCAAAAGTACATGCAGGTCTCGAACCAGACCTTGTTGAGGAGCCCGAAGGGGCTCTGGGTGCTGAAGACGCTGCAGGTGTAGAGCTTGCGGAGGTCGGCGCGGGTGATGGCCTGCTTCTGCACCACCGGCCCGGCGCCCTGCTCCTCCAGCTTGCGGATGACGGCGGCCAGGGTGAGGTTGGCGGCGCGGAGCTCGGGGTCCTTGGTGAGGTCGAGGGTGCGGCAGTAGGGCGGCTCGTTGAGGTAGCGGTTGAGGGAGCTGCGGATGCTGATGAGGGAGGACTTGGAGTAGAGCTGCCCGCTCTTGGAGCGCGCCTCGGCGTAGAAGGAGCGCAGGACCCGGCAGAGCGCCCCCTTGTCCATCGTCTCGAAGTCGGGGCTCTGCGCCTTCTCGCTCAGGTACTCGCGGAAGATGCGCACGGCGTAGCGGGTGGCCAGCCGCGTGTTCTCGCTCAGCCGCGCCCGCTCCGGCCGCTGCAGCAGCAGGGCCGCCTCCAGCTCCGCGTCCTCCACCGTCCCCCCCGGGGCCGCCGCCGCCGCCGCCCCCCGGGGCAGCCGCCGCAGCGCCCCCCGGGGCCGCCCCGACGCCGACGCCGCTGCCGCCCGGCGTACGGCCCGGGGCGGGCGGCAGCGGCTCCGTCTCCTCCTCGCCGTCCCACTCCAGACCCATGTCCTCTTCCTCCTCCTCCTCCTCGTCCAGCAGCAGCCCCCCATCGGCTCCGTCCTCCTCCTCCTCCTCCTCCTCGTACCCCGTTATCTGCACCTCCTGGATCTCATCCTCCTCCTCGCCCTCCTCCTCCTCGCCGGCGCTGCAGTAGCGGTGCGGGCGGGGGGCGACGCCGCGGCCGGGCGGCCGGTCCCCCGCATTGTTCCCACCGCCGCCTCCGCCTCCCCCGCCGCCGCTCCACTCTCCGCCGCCGCTGCCAGGCATTCTCGCCATATTGCCGTCTCCCTGCCAGTCCTCGGGCAGGGCGCATGCGCTATATTGGACCGCAGCGCTGGAGCGCTTTTGTGTTTTAATGACCTTCAGCTACCGGGAGGCAAAGCCGGGCTCTTAAAGGGGCCGCGCTCCCAGTGGCGGCGGCGGGGAAGGGGCGGGAGGGGTTGGGATGGATGGGGAGGAGGCTGCGCCGCGCCAAGGGGGAACCGCGGGGAAGGGAGCGGTACTTACCGCGCCCGCCGTTCACCTCGGGTCCGTCCCGTCGAGCAAATGAGATGGGCGCCGGGGGTGGGGGGGACCCGCCGGGCCGGGGCGGACGCCCCGGCCCGGCGGGTCCCCCCCCGCCTCCGGCGCCCGTCCCGCCTCCCCATCCCCCCAAAAAACCCCAAAAGAACAAGGCACTCTGTGTGCGGAGCGGCGCTCTCGGCGGCGACCGACTGCCACCAAGCAGCTGGGACAGAGGTCGGCACGCCTCGCACCTCCTGGACCCTCGCACGTCCTCATTTCACAGTAACTTACAAACAAGCATAGGAAAGAAAAAACCCCACCCCAAAAACTCGGGCTGTGCTTGTCCGGCAGCACGGCTCTACCCCGGCAGGATGCTACCGGAGCGCGGGCGGCCCCGGCTCCCGCGGCACCGCTCGCCGCCGGCCTCGCACCTTTAGCCAGGCGCCTGGATTTCGGTCGAGGGGCTCGGGAGGAGACGGCTGCGCGGGGCTTTGCATCCGTGCGGCTCGGAGCCCGCCCGGGAAGAGCCAGTTGGTAGCCGCGGCGCTCGCTCCGCTTGCGGGAGCGCCGGCGAGGTTGGCTGCAGAGAGGGAGAAATTAGCACTCGGGGGGCTGCCGGGCGCCGCGGGCGGCCCTCTGGCTCGCTGCGGCTGCAGCCTTGAGGGCAGCTGGAAGGCCCTCGGCCCCCCGTGCCGCCGCTGCGTCCCCGGGCGCCCGGCTTCCCCCTCAGATAGCCCCTTCCGCGGCGGGGAGAGAACCGAGGGGTCTCCCGCAACCACGCCGGCGAGCACGGGGTCCGGAGCCGCCGGACCCGGCGAGGCCGCTCTGTGGGGTCTCTCGCAGAGGGGGAGCCCCCGAGGAAGCCGGCGCGGAGCCCCAGCCCTGCCCTCCGTCGGCTCCGCGCCCCCCACCCCGTGCGCGCCGCCGTGCAGCCCCTGCCCGCCGCCCGGCTCTGCCCCGGGGAAGCCGTACCCAGCGGTGCCGCAGCCCACCGCCTCGCCCCTCCTTCCCGGGAAGGGCCCTTTGCCGGGATGGGCTCCGGACGGAGGGCACAAGCCCTGTCCCACCCGGGACAGGGCGAAGCAGCCGTGCCGTGCCGTGCCGTGCCGTGCCGTGCCAGCTCCCCGCACTACACAAACCAAGAACCCACAGACCTCCCCGTGCCGCCCAACCGGGCCATTTCTTTTATTTGGTACGTTGAAATAAATATTCATTACAACTACTGGCTACACCTGAAATTATCGCCTTAATTGCAGAGCTGCTGGCCGGAGTTATAACCCACATTTGCTGCTTACTCATCCGTAGGCAATAGGTCAGCGCCGGGCCCCTGCCGTGGTGGCTGCCTTGGAGGGGGCTCGGTGTCGGGCTGCCCCCCGGGGCGGACGCCGGCGGCCACGGACCGGGGGTCTGGGGCAGCCCCAGCCCCAGCCCTTGCCGTCCGGGCAAACGTGGGATCCCGGAGAAAGGATGCGCAAATTGTTCAGCAAATTAGGCCAATTCGAAACAAATAAGCACTCCGGGCAGAGAGCTTGCCACTCCCAGAAAATAATTGAAAAGAAACCCGGCACTGTTATATTGATGTAAGCCTGAAGTAATTACACGGAGGTCAAAGACGCTGCACGCACTAAAGAAGTTGTGTTCACTCTGTAGTTTGAGAGCGGATTATGTTCCCGCTCAGGTCAATGGCATATATATATTCATTCTAGATAATTTTTTCCTATGCACATAAAGAGGATATAAATAACATTTTTCCCCTGTCATACCCTATCTGCAACTTTGAAACAAAGTCTCAAAGAGCTTCCAACGAGATGGACCAGATGCTGAACCATAGCTAAAAGCAGCAAAGCCTTATTGTGGTTAAAATCCAAATGCCCCAGACAAGCTCCTTTTAGGAGTTGTAGCAACCCACCCCAGAAGACAGAGAACCGCAGAGCTTGCAGCACACACCTTCTCAACGGAGATCTTTTTTTTTTTTTTTTTCCCCTTTATTGTTCCCATAAATGCTAAACATGACGTGATTGGTATTGACCTTTGAACTTGATTCTGTCTTAAGATCATAGGAGAGACGAAGCCACTTTCTTTTTTTTAAGAAGAGCTTTTCAGAGCCACGTAAGTGCAAAAGGTAGTTGAACATTTGGGGTTTTTAACTTTAGAAAAGATGAACACCAGGTTGACAGCTTCTGTACTTGGATGTTCATTTAATCACCATTTCCTGATTACAGGAGGTGAACTATGTTGACAGACTTGGAGATGAATATGGAGCCCAGTATACTACTAGTAAGTATAAAGGACATAAAGAACTTGCAGTGAGGTTGGAGGGGAAAAATGTATACGAAGCATCCATATTACACACATCAATTGGAAGCACCTCAGCAGCCAGGGGGAATTCAGAGAGTAGCAAGTGAGGTGTTCAGTGTGCTGCAGGTGCCCAGAACTGGGAAGCCACCTGCTCAAGGTGTATATATACCTATATAACCTATCTGTATATATGTGTGTGTATGTGTATATATATGTATATGAAAATTAATCATATACATATATATATATATATATGTTAACTTACCTGCCTACATTCCTAAAGATAAGATTTAGCCTAGTCAGGTGTATTCCAGAAGTTTAAATCCTATTGTTCAGGCTCTCAAGCTAGACAAGGTAATCAAACTGCATTCCGAAACTGCCAGAGTTGCACAAGGCTGTCTAATGCAAGCTGGCATAATAACATTAAACTTACATCCACTCCACCCTCCATGTCACTAATCAAAGTTTTATCCTGCTGAGAGCTCTGTGCAGGCATAGACAGCTTCTCCTCTAGGACTCAAGGTTTTTGGCTGATTCTCATATAGGTCCTGTCCACACTTGGAGAATACATTTTATTACTGCTGTCAGTAAAGAAGATGTAATACCCACAGAACACTAATGATGCACCTGCCCCACTAGGGTTGCAACCCTGGACTGGATCATCCTTCCTTCTGTACACTTGGAGATCAGTTCATACACCACAGAATAAACATTCCAGCTTAAAAACCAAACCCAAAAAACCTTCTCCATGAATCAGTTGTTTTACAATAGAGGTAATGCTTGTAACCATGTTACCAAATAATTTCAGGCCTTTCCTCACTTCTTTTTTAAGCTATTCTTCCCCCTGGCCCTTCATCTCTTTCCTGGCAAGCAGAGAGCCTGCTAGAGCTGTGCTCTTCGACAACCTGACTATTGTGCTAAAGGTCTCCACAGCCTTATTCTCCTTCAGACTAACATAGGCTACTTCTGTAGCCTCTATAAGAGGTTATTTCACTTACAGACACCTAAGCCTTCCTGGTTTGGTGTTTCTTGGTAGGTGTTTCATCATGAAGCTTCATTAGGAAGTAAACTGGAATATCCCCCAAAAGCCAAGAAGCAAAGAGAATCCACTGGGTTTCCCCCAGTTGCTCCCCAGGATCCAGTCTAGGCACCTAGAAAATATTTTTAAAAACAGTGCTTAAAACAACCTTGTTGGTTAACCCTAAGGCTGACCACATGGCATCTTTTTAAGAAAATAACATTTTCTCCATGTATACTTTTACTGTTAGTTTAAATGCAATAAACATGTTCTTAAAATGTGTTAATATGTTTTCCAAACACAAGATATTCTCGCTGTAGAAGCAGGCTATGACGAAATTGGTATGAGAAATCTATATTGACACTACAGAACTAGAAGGCAAATAACACTAGGACTCTTGGAAAATTCACTTAGGAAAAAAGCATGTCCTAGAAATCCTTCTCCCACCCAGAAACATGCAGTTTTGAGATAAGCTTTTTTAGCATTTGAGAACTGTGGCTTCAAAATGCTAATTCAATTTTAATTTTATTCCTTTACTTGTGTATATGATATTTCTAGTTGTTCCATCACTTCTTGATACTAGGGACAGCTGATGCTGACATATAATGTGCTATAATAGATTTTAAATCTCTTTTATTTTTAAATTTTGCTTTTTTAGGTTAGCATCTCCTGTCTGCATGGCAATTAAATGGTTTTATATAACTCAACAGAGGAGACATTGATTTAGGAAAGTAATCCATCAGTGCTAAGTTGCAGCTCTTAATGAATTTTAAAATACAAAAGCTATTTCACCTCTTAGATTGTCATATTATGAAATGTTAGCGGTAACTGCTCATATCAAAGCACCAGCTGCTATTGACAAGTTGTGAAACGTGAAGGTAGCATCAAACCAGCCCCCTCATGAAGCTCCACAGTGCCAATTGAAAGCGCATTTCCAAAGTATGCTCATACTTTTTTTCCCACAGGTATTTGCCGTTATTCACTTGACTGCTTTTTTTTTTTCTTTTACAAAAGCAATATTTTTGTTGCTGAGGCCATGATTTGTTTCCTGATTGCTCCTTTTTCAAAACAAACCAGAGAAAAACTGAGTCATCATCTTTGTAAGAAAGCGTGCGTTTAGTGCTTGGCAAATTAAAAGTCAAGACTTCAGGAATTATCATTATTTTCAGAGTCAAACAGCTGGAGCACTTTTGCTTCCAAAAATATAGAAGAGCTATGTTGTCAGACAGCTTGGAGAGAGACAGGTAATAAATTGCATTGCACTGCATAAAGATTTCAAGGGTCTTTTAAAATGTGCTGGAGGTAAGTTGCCAGGAGATATATTAATGTTTTATTTAGCTGTGTTTCAGTTTATGTTTGTTTTTGCTTCTGTGGTGATGAGGGCACTTGAAACAAATTGGCTGGTCTGGGTGGCACAGCAGTAGCTGGTTATAGTTGCTGTAGCAGTTGTCGTCATTTCTATGAACTACTGACACTGAGCAACCTGGCATGTTAATTGCATAAAATTTATCCTGCGTGGAGAGAAAGAGCTCTTTCCATCCAGGCTGACAATTTAAGTTAGTTTTTAGTCCTTTTCAGCTGGGTCCATAAATTCTACATGGAGGGGAGGGAAATTTAGAAGGACCAATCCAGTAACTCAAGAAGGGAACCTCCAAAGAGAGATCCCTGTGAAACCACAAAGCCTTGTTTATAGGTGGTGTAGGTCTGTGTAAGTACAAGTTTTCACTTTATACAGTGTTTTTAGTACTACGAAATACAGCATAAATTAATGCTGTATTGGATATGTAGTTCTTGAAATCCTACTTTTTGTCCATAATCCTCCAATAAAACTTTATTTTGAACTGAAAGTTCAGGCTGGAAGTCACACTGGCCTGGAAGAAGTTTAGAAATGCAGGGAGGTATGAGTGTTATATGACAGCAGGGTCTGGCTGAGAAGGCTCCTTAAACATTCCTTTAAGAAAAAAGAAAGAAAAAACCCGGAGTCCTTACAATTTAATGAAAATGTAATGTAATGAGATTCTGAAGAAACGCACTTTCCATCTTGTTTCTGTTCTGCATGATTTTATCGTTTGCTTTTTCTGTCCCCACTGCGTGACCTGAAGCTTCTGTGTTGCCATGAGGTATGCTGAGCACCCATTCCTGTGTAGAGCCAGAGGTAGGGCTTTACACCACGCACAACTTACTCACACCAGGCTTTTCTCAGAGCTGGGGGTCCTTAAGGGATAGGGCAACAGCTGGCCTTCAGTGAAGCCTGCAAAAGGAATCTTCCACTGACCATCGGCTAGTGGCTTTAAAGCCTCTTTATACCATGAATTCACTGTCAATATACTTTTGTTTTGACTTAGTGACTGAAATAAACTGATTATTCCCCTTTTCCACCAGTATTATGTCTGTGTCATAGTGAATTTGGAAATTCCTTTTCAGGTATTTATGTAGCAAAAACCCCAGTACCAATGGTCTGTCTACTTGGATTTTCTTTTCTCAATTGAGTTATCTCAGCTGGGTTGACACAAACCCAGTTTAAGCAACTTTAAAACTGAGTGAGTTCAAACGAAGCCCACAGAGGGTGTAACTATACTGTTAAAACAGTGTCAGAGCCCTGCTCTGGCTGGCACCCAGACCCACCTTTCTGTTGCTGAAGCAGTACTTAAAATTAAACACAACTCTCTTAATTTTTGTACGCCTCCCCTTCGTTCTCCCCCCATTTTCTTTCATATGAAGTTTGCAAATCTGACCTGTGCAATTTTTGCACCTATTTTCTTTTCAAACATTATCTGGTCATGATGTTTTCTGGCCCTAGTAATAGAATGCCACATTCCCTTCTCTATGTGTGAGATGCTAAAGCATCTTTAGTTGTCCCATGAGATCTGAACACACAGAAACCGTCTAAATGAGATCTGCATCACAGGTTACACTCACTTGTAAAGCAGCATTTGAGTAGAAGGGAATAAATTCATAGGTCATATGGAAGAAGAGTACAGGGATAAAAAGGTATAGCACGTTTACTGCCAGCCCCTGTCACATCCTTTATCACAGAGTGATTTGATTCATAGCAAGAAAAAAGTGGTAGAACATGTGGTAGAATATTAATAGATAAAGAAAATTTGCATACTGCTTTTGATTTGACTGGTCCTTTATGCAAAAGGCCTCTCATAAACTAAATGTTGCAAGTGTATGGGATTTCAGGTAAAAATTGTGGGGAAACCTTCAGGATATTGTCAGGACTTTCATTTGAGGTTTAAAGCCAGAGGCCATGAAGTAAAAGAGACCTGAAAGGTCTCTTTGCAGTTTGCACCTGTATTTTAAGTTATAGACAGTAAAGCCTGGAGAAGTAGAAAAAACTGAAATCGTTCAGAGATAAGATAAAGAAAACTTACACAGTTTAGTGAAAAAGACTGGATGCATTGGATGTACCTCTTCTTTTTTCAGTAGCAGCTAATACTAAAACAGATGAAAAATACCTTCTAACAGCTTGTAAGCATCAGTATATTGTTAGAGTTTGGCATTTAAAAAAACCTCTTCTACAACTGTTAAGAATGCTTAAGTGCAAAATTTTTTGTCCATCCCCGAGTTGTACTTTGCTTTGAATAGCCTTGCCTTTTCCCATCCATGAAAGATTAAGCTGGGCTTCATTCAATGTTTCCTTATTTGAAGATCAAGGCTAAAATTCAGTTTCTTTTCACAGAACTAAAGGTGTCATCAAATAAAGAAAAATCATTTTAAAGCCCTCAGAGCCAACACTTTGCACATTCATGGACTGAATTATTTAATTACAAGCAGGTAGTTATTTGCTAATAAAGACCCTGTGTTTTAGGATCAATGAGCCCTGTTAAAATAAACAAGAAAAACCCTGTAAGTTCTTCTTTTGCCTTGGACAAAACAAGGTCACATTTGCAATTTGCAGTGCACAGTCTCTCCATCAGCAATCTTGGCAAAGGTTTATCAAGTTATTCTGAATGATATCCTCCAAGTTATGAGTGTGTCACTTGGCCTGTTAATGACCCGTCCCTACAGTTTACTCTGCTGTTTACCTGTGTATTCTCTGACTCGCTCTTGCTGACTGGTGTCAAAGGAAAAAAAGCAGTTTATAAAATCAAAGCTTCAGTGTGGAAGGATATAAAGTGTGAAATCCAGACCCATTGCTTTCTTTCTGGCTTTAGTGATCATAGAAACCTGCTGTAGGGCAGGACTAATCTGCCAGAAAATTATTATTGAGCCCTGGTAACTCAGATATATGTGCAGACTTGAAAATGCTGTTCTTTGTGCCAACTCCAGGTCCTCCAAGAACCTCACATGGTATCCTACACCTGGCTCAGAAATATGCTGCATTCCACCGGAAAGAGGAAGAAGTTTGTTAATTCCCAGGCAGCTGTGAACAATTTAATCTCTTTCCAAACAGCCCAGCATCCTATTCCAATTGTCAAGTTTTGGGGGGGTTGGACAGACTGAAGAGCAGGTGAGAGACAATAGGGCCTTTATTTCAAGGTCATTCCTATGGATTTGGCCTTGATAGCAACACCCTGATAACAGGGTTGCCAATTCTCACAGCCTCATGATACTCAGTGCGTTTGGAGTTTCCTCCTCCATATGCTGGAAATGGAGGGGTTGGAAATGAGTGTTTGGAAGACAAATCTGAAACCTTGAATTACTGCTCTGTAAAAACCTGGAAATTAGGTGGAGAACCACAGTTTTGTAATTTTAGGAAGAAGAAATCCCTGTGATTTTTAAGATAAACTTCTTATTCTGAAGATGGTGGCTGGCACTCCTGGGATTTCCCAGAAAAAACTTGTCTATGAGCGCTGAGCTGGTAACCTGACTTGGGTTTCTGGATGAGTCTCTAAATTACTGACTTCTTTTCCTCTCAAGATTTCTTTATCAAAAAAATCACCATCCAAATCTTATGCAAGCCAGTTTTTCCACCTCTTTGGCAATAAGTTTAGAAGAGTCAAAGAACCACTAGGAACTGCTGCAAGAAATTCATATGCTGATTTCTTCGAGTTCTCAGAACCAATAATTCCAAATATTAGAAGGTCTCTGCATTCGAAAACTGTTGTATAGGTATTTAAGCCAGATGTGCCTTTAAACATGCTTGCACCTGATGTGGTTTCCATGGGAGCAGCTTGGTGCTTAGCCATTTGCAAACATGGCTGCTTAGGTAGATAATTAAATTAGAGTTAGTGAACACAGTGTTCTCCTGAAAACCTGACCTTTGGTCTTTCTGGCACACTGTTAGAAGAGTGAAGGAAAATACATCCTTTCTGTGCTTCACATCTTCCGTACCACATTTTTTTCCCTCTAAAACTAGCTAGATGTGACTTTCAGGATTCTCCTGCTGAAAGCTCCCACTATTTCACTGCATTTGCAGCAGTTCTGCCCAACTCTAGATACAGCATTTAATCATTTTAGCTCTATTTTCACTGAAGTTCCCAAATTTTAAAGCTTTACTTTTGTTCGGCAAGATATATTGGGCTTGGCTTACACTAAAATGTTTAGCGATGTTCTCTAAAGTTCCATCAGAAAGTACTGGTGTTTAAGTACTTAGGAATCTCAGTCATACGTAAAGTGGAGAGGCAGGATTGCAGGAGCTTTGTGAAGCTAAAGGGATCGAAGTATCTGGATTAATTTGTAATGTTTTTGGGACAGGCACTGTATTTGAAAGGAAGTTCTAGATTCAATTTGTTAACCCATCACTTCAAATGAGCTCGTCAGATCCCAAACAGGGAGAGACAGGATTTTGTCTTCTGAATACCAGTTTGGCCACTAGTGCCTGCACTAATTAGGGCCAGGTAGAGAGAACCTCACATGCTGCTGAATAAACTAGAAAAATCCTGGTGTCCCACTGAGGTCAGCAGCACTAATTAGCACTCATGGACAGGAAATCTGCTTGAACCTGCCTGCTGCGCTTCCTGGCTTTGGCCACATCCAAAACCTCATGGGAAAATGATTCTGGTGCTATATCATGGCAGAAGCACATGATGGGATGCTCATGGGCTAACCTGTCCACCCAGGATTTTTATAATCATTCTCACCTACTGGCATTGCTGAAATATTGTTGTACGGAGAGTACAAGCCCAGAGGCTTTTTGGCCACCCAAAAGAACAAGATTGCCCCTTGCAGGGGTATCTCTCTGCCTGGTTCTTAAGCAATGTGAGGTCCAAGAAGCCTGGTACTATTTTGGGAAGTCATGTTGTGAATTTCAGGTCTCAGCAGCAGTACTAGTAACACACAAAGGCTACAAAACCACCTACATATTGAGGACATCTGTCAGGTCCTCATTTCTTCATGTTTTCTGGCAACGAACACTGAACTTTCATGAAGGTTCTCCCTAATGCCATGGCCAAATGTCACTACCCCCCTTTGCTGTCCTGCTCAGAAGCCCACCCGAGGGACAGGCTGCTGAATTCTGGTTTTACGGATGCTCTCTGAAGGGCTGTCCCATCTCTTAGGCTTTATCTAGAGCTGGGTGACGGTTATTAAAACAACAAATATATCTAATCCCAATACTTTTTCAGTATTTTTTTATATATTCGTGGATTAATACCTGCAACCTTACAGTATTTGTACTTTTTTATCTGCTGGTTAACAGGAGAATAAATTTTGAAATAAAAAAGTAAGAAGAGTTGTCACCCTCTGAAAGCTTCAGAAAAGTCAAACAACATTTTTTATCATAATTTGAACGTAAGCACCATGATATTATATTAGGCACGTCTCCTATACACAGTAGATCAGTAATAATACATTTTTTGATCAAAGGTGGTAAATACTGGCCCTAGAGTAGTTTCTTAAAATCCTATGCATAAACGATTATTTTAATAGGCAATAGACAAGCTAGCACTTGCCTGTATGACAGGTTTACCTTTCATTTTAACCTCAGAGAGAACACCATTCCTCTCATTTTCTTCTGCTTTGCAGAAAGGACATGAAACAATCAAAAGATTCTACACTTTCTACAGATTCTAACGTTCTACAACTTTGGATATGTTTTAAACCAGAATAAAAAACTCTAACCTAAACAAAAAAAAGATCACCTAAGCTGAAAACAGACTAATGTAAGTAAGGAAACAAAAACAGTTAATAAAGCTTCTGGCTTGCATGACACAAGAGTTTTACACAGTGCTAAAAGAGGATCTTTCCCCTCAAGTGTATCTAAAATGTCACTGAGTCAACAGAACAGTATGCAGAAACGGGCAGTAACTGTATTGTATTTGAAGACAAATGTCTGGATAATGAAGAGGACACATATGTTATTAATGGAAATCACCCATTACTACAAAGCACCTATAAAACCTGATACTGCAAAGTACTTCAAGAAGCACCCCAAAAGCAAGAAAAGAGAAACCCCTGAATCTAAGACCACTGGTCGCACCTCTTCTTTTGCATCCTACCACGAAGAGTATCCTTCTGTTCTGAGCTGACACAGGCTGGGTTGACTGTTCAATCTGCCAACAAAGTAAGGCTTAGCAAATAGACGGCGGAAAGGAGAATTCAGTCTCAGCTGTCTGCAGTCATCTGAGAGCTCGTGGTGATCTATGCAACCCTGTTTGTGCTCGCTGCAAAATGTATACACCTTGGGGGAGAATATTAGTAATCTGGGCACAAAAGCTAAAGACTTTCCGGTAGAATAATCTGCATCACATATCTGGCTTAGTTTCCTCATGGAAGAAATATGAAGCCCCCTTGCTCTGTGCAATCAACTGTCATTCAACTTACTATTATATTTTTAAAGGACATTGTCAGTAAACAGCAAGGACGACAAGACTGCTGCTGTGCCCTAATGATATATGTGAGACCTTAATGTTCCCCTGTTAATACAGAGCTCAGAGTCATGAAGATTTTCTAGGAGACAGCAGGAACTCTAGAAGATCTCCCAACACGTTTGCAAAACTAACAGTATCAGGGGGAGCTCATCTTGGACTCATGGACAACCAGTCCGACACATGATGACTTGCAAAGTCATAACAGACAGAAGTACAATTTCACCACAGGCATTCCTCTTGAATAAAGACCTCCCTCAAAAAAAACCCCACCAAAAATCCTGACCAAACAGATGGCTGTTTCCTTCATTAGCATCATGTCTTGCTCCTTTTGAACCACTGCCACAGCTGTATCAGAGAAGATCTGATACCAGGATGTCAGGGCTGGGCTCCGTTAACCAAGGAAAATAAGCTGAAACAACGGTGAATGACAGGAAAAGGTGGGAGGCTGGAGCTGGACTATAAAAGAATACGAAATCATTCTGAAATCACTCCACTCAGGTTGCGTATTCTTCCAACCAATCCCTGCATGCCCCCTGAGTCTGTTGGCAATTATCCGAACCTTTACAGCCCTAAAGTCATCCTGTTGTCAAACTGTGTGCAATTCATCCTATAGTTTGCTGACAGGAGCATTTAACAGAAGATGTGGTCTGGCTGCCCGCAGTTTCTTCCCATCAGCAGTCCCAAGGGACAAAAAGAGTTACTGTGGGAATATTCCTATAGCCCTTACCCATCTGTGATCCTTGGGCACGTAAAGGCATATTCATGAGCTCTATACCCAGAACAGGTGAACGCTTCTCAGTAGCCTAACTAACTTTGAACTCTGCTGTTCTAGCGAAGGATCAGTGGTGGGCAAGGTTGAGGGCCAGAGCACATCTGACACAGAAAAGAGAGGGTACAGATGTGACAGAGCCAGAAAAAGGGTGCTGTGGAACCAGACTTCCTTCATCCCACAGCTGACAAGAGGTGGCATCTGACTCCTTTCCCTCCCAGCAGTGACTCTCCCTTGGTGAAGGCAGCAGGAGGAGAAAGTAATTTTCTAGGGCTCTGGCACTGGTGACGTAGAATTAGGGCCAGAGCTGATTTGTTCCTCAACGCAACCTGCTGCCCTCAGCAGCTTCTGCATTACTCGAGCCTCAGGTCAGCTCCGTTCACAACCTCCAACAACTTTCTCTCAAGTCAAACTGCTGGAATCACAAGCAAAGCCTTAGTAAATTTGCCGTGCTTGCAGAGGCAAGAGAGGGTTTCTCCTTGGACACTGATAAAGACTCTAGACAGTTGTGCCAAGCAGCACATACCTTGCAGAGGTCATGCAACTGTTGCCATTGGCAGAGTCACTTCACCCCAAAGGTGGCTGAAAGCAAACAAGAAGTCTGGTTTTGAGGCATAGCAAGGCTTCTTGCAATAGCATTTTCCGCAACCCCCAAAGGGGCACAAAATATACTAGTTCCTCTGTGTTCACTCCAATTAAAAGCAACTGTGGAGAAATTCATCTTAGGCCCTTTCTCCTGTTTTTCCTCCTTTGATGTCACTCTCGGCAGACCAGTCTCATGCTGGTAAAACTGGCTGATAAACGTCCTGGGCCTGGCACTCTTCTTTATGCTGTTACTCTTCCATGAGAAATTCCATCGTTTTCCCCCTCTCTGTTGTGCATCACACCCAGGTAACAGAAACTCTGCACATCAGTCCCAGCTCAGACAGTGCTTCCTTTCCTCATCTATTCTCCATTCTCTCCAAACCAACTCGTTCTTTCTCCCATCCCCTCTCCTTCACCACCTATTCTTCCTTTGGGAATGAGCAAAGGTACATGCCTGAACTGTTTCCTAGATTTCTGTTAGTGGGGACTGGGAAGATGAAAGACAGGGAAAGGTGGGGCAGAAAATACACTGAGCTGATATGCAAAGCTACCCTGAACATCTCTTCTGCTATCTCCTCCTCCTGCTTTATCTCTTCTCCTTTCCAGTCTCTTGAAAAGTGGCAGAAAAAAAATGCATGCCTGTTAGCTTGAAAGCAGGAGAAAAGAAAAACCCCTTCCCCTCTGAGCTGTGATTATATCTCAGGATGGATGACTTCCCACCTTCTCTGGGAGAAACCCTGGCTGCTCCATTGCTCCTGTGTGGGCATACAAACAGCTGAACAGTGCTAGTACCTGTGGGAAAGACAGGATGATCCTCCCCCCCTTTCTCCAAGTTCCTCCCTTTTTGTGTAACCCTGCCTGCCTCCTCAGGAGGTTCCAACTCCTCACCTTGGCACATGGCACAAACCAACTGTGATGCTCTACTCAAGGTGGCACCAATCACTGCAGCTGTCTCCCAGGACTGACCTCCTTAGCCATGCGTAGGGAAATCTCTGTGCTTTCAGCCATGTGTCCTTCCAAGTGTTTGGGTACAACAGTGCCCAGCCTTGGGTAATCTCAAATATTCATGACCACAAGATGTTCCCAAACAAAGCATGAAGAAAGATAAAAAGCCTTGACTGTTTTTTAAACAGTGTATTTGGGAATATTCACTTAACTTCTGGTTGTAAGTTTTCAGATCGCATTTGTTTTCAAGTCTTGTTCTGCCTTCCTCTTCTCCCACTGCCCTATCCATTCACCCTCCATTCCAAACATAAGGGCTAAGGATGATTGTTTCTCCCTTTGAAATCCAAGAATCCTTTCATTCCTGTATATGAAGCATGGGGAAGTATACTGGGAGGTGAGGTGAGGGAAGGGACTTGACAGTCCAAGAAAGAATGCAATAAACCAGTCATTTCCTTTCAAAGCATTAAACTCCGCACCCTAGAGTTAGTGGACTTTACGACAGCCTAGTCATATAGAAAAAGCTCAGAAAAACAGAGGAAAAAGGTCCTGTGTTTCCAAACCAATGCATGAACAAAGTGCCAAATGATTGCATTTCTTTCATTTGCCACAAACTGGGTTAGCTTTGAGCTTGAAGGAGACAGACTAGCAGGTTTTTAAATACTGCTTCTGGGCCTGGCATCAACACTTCTGTTGCCATAATGAGTCAGACATCAGAGGCAATACACACGAAAGGACGCAGGCCAATGCCTAGGCAAATAGAAGTGGCAAGAAGGACTGAAAAATAAGCACACGTGGTGGGGAAGAAGGACCCCATCCCCACAAACGTTTTAAATTCTAACCTCGATTTCCTGCATTTCACACAATAAAGTCACTTCAAAACAAAACCAATGAAAAAAAAAAAAAAAACAACCTCTAGAATTCCGTGCAAGGCTAATTTGCCAGAGGCAGATTTTGTTCTGTTAATTGCCATTTGCCATGTACCAAAGCCACAGTCCCCAAATGCTCTTGTACATTTCCCATCAGGCAAGCACACACACGATTAGAACATTTGAGCAGTCATCCTTAGAACTGTGAAAAAGATAAATCCTTAAATGAAGATAAATTAGTCTTCTCAGCCACAGAAACCATAGCCTCAGATGCTCCTTCCCCTTTTCATCTACCAGGGCTCCTGAAGGGCTGTTGGATGACTGGCAGTAGATAACTGGCTCTGGGGACAGAGACTATGGGATGGAAAGTTCATCGATGCAAAACACCTGAAACTTTGATTTGCACCCTTACTTGGAGGCTCCACTGGGAACTCAGAGCGGTCTTAGAGATGTGTGTTTGGCACTTCTCACCTACCTCAGCTGTCAAGCAACTCTCTGATTTTTTCTCTTCTGCCTCAAACTTCCACTGTGTTTTCTTCCTTCTGTTTATTTTCAGACCATCCCTTCTTCTCTGCCTCCTCTTTCAACTTCTATGACCAAGACCTGGAGAATCACTATCCATTGCCTGGTGCTCTTCTTTCTCTTGTCCTTGCCAACACTTCATCAAACATAATTGTCACACAGAAAATATTTACTACAAGAAATTACAGCAATCTGCTAAACAACTAGTACAAAATGACCAACTATAGAATTCAAAAACACCTCCCAGGTCCCTTCCATTCTCTGTTACTAGGCTTCCTTTACCATTTCAGGACTGTTTGAACCCTTGACAGTTTTGCAAGTGTGACTGATTAATGGAAGAGTTTTCATTTTATTTTGACCAACATTTGTACTGATAGTGTCTCATCACCGTAATCACAGTTGCATTGCTGCAAAGATGTCCTACACAAGCCACATTTCTGATAAGAACACCACCACCCAAGTGCTGTGCAGCTACAAGTGGGCATCACTTCTTTGATCTTGAATGTATCATGGACACTGCCTTCAATCTTAGGAATTAAGAGCGACATGCTACAAAAGTCTGTCTTACAAAATTGTGTGACATAAAAAACCTCTGTTAAAGTACACGGAATTCAATAAACATGTTTAAAAACCCCTGGTACCTCCATTTCGACAGTGTTAGACAGCGCTAACACAATACAAGCCAAAATGGTGAGGTCAGTGCTCCAATGGGAACATAGTAATGAGGTCCAACATCCACAAAGAATTTGCATTCACATGCTATTGTTCTGGAGTCAGTTAATGATTAACACGGATTAACTTCTGTGCCTTACGGACATAGTATCAGGGTTTCTCTAAAATGCAGGGATACACAGATATACTGCGGGGATTTTGAAATAGATGATAAGGCTACAGAGTGGTAAAAATCAAAAACCTTACAGAATATTAAAAATGTGTATAATTCCTGACTTTGCTGCTGAAGACAAGCCATTATTTTACATGTAGTGCCTTGGCATTTCAGCTCATGTCTGCCTTGTGTGATCCCACATGCATGCTGCACATAAAGAGAACGTGATAAGGCAGCAGGAACATGATTAAGCTTTGATCTGAGGATGGATCCTGACTCTCTTATGTTGCTAAGAGTTCATGGGCACCAAAGACAATATGGTAAGTTTGCTCAGCAAACTAAGGATATGACATTAATGCAAGTCACCCAGCACGAGTCTTCCATGCAGTCACATCCACAATAAAACCATTTCCCTGCTAGTTACATTAAAGTCAGCATGGCTATGCTTCTCCTACTGCCACATTTTCTTTTGCACTTAATGATCTAATCACATCCTCTTTTTTCTACAGGGCCTTTGCCTCATTCAGTGCCCAGGATGGATGCAACTCATTGAATAGGCATCCGTAGTCTGACAGTTTGTCTGCAGATTTGCCTGGAGCTGAAGATACAGCCTTTGATTCTATCCCTGGCTCTGCCACAAAGTTCCTATGTTAAGATACTGGACCAGTTACTTAAACCAAACCAAAGTGGATGCCAAGAACCTCTTTTTTATGCTGTGGGCACCTGACTCCAATCACTTCAGATGTCATTTGTGAAAGAGCTAAGCACTCCTTGCATGCAACTGGGGTGGAATGCTGCAAAAATGCTAAATATTCTGAAAAAGCACTCAGCAGCTCAAACAAACTCAGTAGACAGTTTTAGCCATGATCTCCATGGATTTCCTTTCCTGTATGCAAAAAACTTCTTGCAGCATATGGACAGCGTGACAATTACAAGTACGTATTTGGGAAATGGTGGTTTTGAGGTTTCAAATCCCCATTAGGACAAAAAGAAAACCACTTATAGTTCTGAGGGGAGGATCTCTCATACAACTTCCAGGTGTTCAGGTTGTTCTATGTAGATGCTCAAATCAGCAGACTTTCAGCATTTCTAGGTCATTTGTACACTCAGTTTAACTGAGAAACCTTTCCCAGTCAGGGCAACTGACATTCATAAGAACTGAAAAATTCCAGCAAAAAGCTTCAATTTTTACAGAACATTTCTTGTCAGACAACTGTTTTGTACATGTTTCCTGTCTGGACTGCCAAAACTATGGCAGGACTCTCTGGGAAGACTGTACCAGTTCCACTGCATAAACTTCTGTTTCCAAAGGTTGTTGCTCTGGGTGAAGTCAAACTAGGCACCTCTTACATCTGAACTCTGCTGTACCAACTACCGATGCTCCATTGCTCCAGGGTTGCTCACCTGGCTCAGGCCATTGTGCCACGCAGACACAGAGGGTGATCAATCCCCTTAGAAAGCCCTGTAACTCTCAGCCATCTATCCAACCTTCAAGGCTTTCAGATTTGCTCGGAAGGATACACTGCTTCAGACTTAAAGTAGTCAATTGGTACAACCTTATACAAATAATTTGAATGAAGCTGCCACCTCTGTAAATGTCAAAGCTTTATACCTTCATATATATATGACCCTGTCCACGCTACATCTGAATCTCTTAATCTTCCAGGAACAGACAATCTCTCGGAAGAGAGATCACCTGTCCTTCAAGGCCAGTGTCCAAGGGCTGCAAGGAGCACCTTGAGTGGCCCTTGGCCCTACTAGGCATTGCAAAAACATGTGTAATCAAAGCTGTTCCAACGAGAGGAGACAGTCATCCCATTCCTCTTGCACTGCAGCCAGCACTCCATATCCTTTTTCAGCAAAGCTTCCCATCCTTGGAAGACGACAAAATTTAGGCAAGACTATTAAAAGAGATGGAAAGATTTCAGGAGGTTGTGACAACGACTACAGGCTTTGCTGTCTGGGTTCTGTGCACATCACTTCTAACAGGGATCAGTGGAATCTGGCATTTAAATAATGTTACCGTGGGAGTGGTTCTTTTCTGCAATGTGCTACAGTTTCTTGTGCAGTGTCAAATTTGGTATCATTTTGACATCTGGTCTGTGGCACCCATCCATCTGTTGTAACTGAGTAGGTGTTGGGTGGGGTTGGCAGGAGAAGCTTGTTTAAGTGTTTGTTTTCATCCTGTGGAGGAACAGCAGAGCCAGCTCAGTAATTAATTAAATACTCATTTTTTTAAAAAAATGTGTGTACTAATATTCTAAAGAAATGGTGAATAAGGCAGCTGGTGCTTCTCACTGCTGAAATGCGGAGACTTTGTTCCCATTTCTCCTTGGTTCCATGTTGTTTTAGGAAGCCTTCCCCATTGGGCTGGCACTCTGGTTTCTATTCCTGACTCAGCCAAATACCTCCTGGCTCAATTTGGACAGGTCACTCCATCTTTTGTGCTGCACTTTCTGTCTCTTTAAAATGCATCCAAAGTTAAACACCTCTTTTGTTATAAACTCTGAAATCTTCTGATAAAAAATGCAACGGAAGATGTGGCCATTATCATTACTATCATTACCTCACTTTGTGGTTATTCTATTTAAATATTCAGTGGTTTACATTAACCTTTGGTGTCCATCTGCTCATAGCAAAAGAGAGGTTTTCCTGAGCACAGTGGAAACATGTCCACAACTTCCATGGCTGCCTCTCCAGGTTGATCTGTGTCCTCTAGGAAGTTCTTTCTCTCATTTCACTCAGAATAGAGCACAAAAAGCACTTTCTGTTTAACGGCTGACCCCTAACCTTTCATAAATGCGTGGTGTACCAAGCAACTCTTTCCTCCTCCATGGTAACCAGGGAATGCTCCACCTGCTCAGTTCTAACTTCTGGACAGATGCTCGTATTCATTTCTTTGCCTTAGGACAGTGACTCCTGCTGTTCTGTTTGCCAGTCTCCTGGGACATAGTTGCACTCTCTATCTAGTTTTACCCTGCTCTGTGATCAGTTTACGGATTGGAAAAGTTATTGATAGCACTTATTTTTGCCTTCAGCAGAACATTTATTTGCAAATGTAATAGATAACCAAGGAAACAGGGGAACTCCCTATGCATAGCTAAATAAAGCAGGTTTGGTCCAGCATGTCTAATCCTGTGAGGTTCTGACCATCTCCACGGAAATGCTGGCACAGAGAGGGAGGCTCGGAGCAGCCTGCAGATTGCTGTTTTGTGGCTGGCAGATACGCATGCCAAATTCATTAATACTCAGAATGTATTTAAAGATGTGCACCTACCTATGGAGATTACACAATCTGGCCTTGAGAACAGAAAACTGTGATCTAGCTTGTTCTCTTTCCTCCCTTCCCCTTCTCACGTACACACAGCAATAGGTGTTACCCTAGGAGTCTCTGTAAAAGAGTTTGTGGGAAGTTCATCAGTTTGTGGGAAGTTTCATCACATATTGAATGCTTCCTATTTTCTGGTGGCTTCTGTAAGGCCTGGCATCTCTGCACTCTCACAGGTTGCAATTTTGCACCTAAGGTTACCAGTCCTGTTAGACAAAAACAGAAGTCAAATACTGGGCTTTCAACTGCAGTTTCTTATAAAATACCCTGTAAGAGCAAGAACAGAAGCATCCACTGGGGACACTGATTACAAAGGACAAAACGGGACCTTCTTTTTTTTTTTTTTTTCCCCAGCTAAATAACATAAAAAATGAGTGTTGGCAATATCACCCTGGAGTCACTTACATTTTACCTATACTGTCACTCTTTATTGTCAGGGAAAGGTGGAGGAATTAAACTGATTTTTATTTGTAGACCAGGTTAGGCAGAGAGGTTTTGTATTATCATTTCTTAGCTTGCAGACTAAACCATATACTGTGTGTTGGAACAAAATTAATCTTCCGTTTCTCCACTGTGATTTGTGTCATAATAAACTTTTAGTTTCTTCCCTAAATTATTTCCTTCTCTGTAATTTCCTCTGGTGACTGTCAAACCCTGAAGTGCCACTAGCCACAAAATTACAAATAGGAGTATTTTGAACTCTAGTCATTCACAAGAAACTCATAACCTTGACATTCCACAAATATTGTATTTGCTGTGAGATGAAAGAAGGTTATTCTGTGCTTTAATCATGTCCTATTCATTTCCATAAACTAGAATTTCTCCTTATTCAAGCATCTCTATTTCTTTCTTGCCCACCCCAGGACTGACAACATTTCAAATAACCCACACAGAACTGAACATTTTTCGCTAGCAATTTTGCAGCAGAACACGACCACTGCAGGAGTAAGGGAAGGAAAACACACAAGAACAGTGAAAGGAACCTTTGTATTACAAAAATTAGTAAATTTTGTAGACAAAAAATATGAAGGGTCCAGTATAGTTCTTAAAAATTAATCACGGCTTTGTTATAAAGCACAAAGTCCAGTCTTTGCACAGCCTTTTCTCCTGTCTCTCTCCCAAGGACCAGCCCAAGTGAGCACTGCTATGCTAGCCCATGCTAAGCTGAATGGTACTTGCTGTCAGTTACAGAATCACAGAATAGTTTGGGTTGGAAGGGACTTTTAATGGTCATCTAGTCCATCCTGCATCAGGGAGTTTCCATTTGGTATCAAAATGTAACTCATCTTACCAGCTTTAGATTCGCTGGCTTTGTGTTTTATTCTATTTTGGATCTTCGTGAGAACATTGCCTTGGCTGTTTCAGTTTGTGAAGTCAGGGAAACACATGGAAATAGGCAGGAGTGACACTGCAGCCAGTTGTGGGCAAAAATTTAGAAAAGCTGCGTCTTCCAGGAATAACACCAATTTCTTTGTTACAAAGTAACACTGCCAGACAAACGTTTTCCTAATATTATGAAAGAGTAAAATGAAACTTATAATTTCTTTTCTGTATTCGTTATATCACCTACTTTTACCATATTCTCAGCCTCCTCTCTAACAAACCAGCTCTCACACAGCCAGATGGTGACTCTCCAAGCCTCTCTGTTTTTGTGCATTTTGGGTCCCTTCTGTGCTTACTCTAACTTTTGTACAAGAGTGACCAGACCAGTTCACTCAGGTCGGAGCTTCTCTCCTTGCAGGCCAGGCTTTGTACCCCCCTGGTCCTGGGCAGCCCCCCAGCACAGGGCGAGGAGCCTAGCTGCGGTACAGGAGCTCCCCCTCTCACTGCCCTCCAGGTCCCAGTGCTGCTTGGAGCCTCTGCAGCCCTTCAGCAACCACAGTTTGCCCTTTCCACTGCTGCTCTGCTCTCACATGACACATAAAACAAGGCTTCAAGAGGTTTTTCATAACCTGAGCGTGTATGCAGAGAACTTAAAATATTTATTCTCACATTTGCCATTTTCTGTGTTGGTAAAGCAACAAAATCAATGCCATTTTCTTCTTCAGATAACTGCATTTGGGTCCCCAAGTTTTCCAGTCTTGTCTCACCCTGGGTGACCAAGGGGCCAGACAATTTTGACAATGTTGTTACCTCCAAATGTTCCAGCTATTTGTTATATGATAATAAATCAATGTTTTAACAATCACCCCTAGGATCTATCTGTGGGTATGCTACTGCCTACCTTTCTAACCTTTCACTCTTTGTTCTGCAACACTTGCTTTCTTTGGTAAAACAGATGCTAAGGCAGAATTTTGCATGTCACCTCATGACTGCTAGATTTTCTTACAGCATCTTCTGAGCAAAGTTATCAAAGACTTTCTGAACTTTCCTCTAGAATTTATATTAAATTGTTCTGCATTAAATGGCTTCATTGAGATACTTCAAGGTTTTTTAGGAAGTTAAAAGAGGCATGTTTTTCTGTTACTGGATCAGTCATGCTTAGCATTAAGCTCATGTGCACATTTTAACTCATATTTCAACTTTTCTTTTTCATTTGACTGAGATGACCTTGATTTTGAAGTAAAATACATGCCATGTTCCATTGATATGGTATAGCAGAATAGTCTATTTTTAAGGAAAACTTGCACGATTTTGTTAACAGCTATCAGTCTTGATTGATGCCATCTGCTCTGGGAGGTTTGTTACTTTAGCACAGGGGTCCTCAAACTTTTTAACCAGGGGGCCGGCGCGCGGATGCAGTGGCAGGCAGTCATCTGCGGCTGCTTGGTTTCCCCCCCAACCCCCGGCGGGGGGTTCTGTAAATACCGGGGGCCGGATTGAGGACCCTGGGGGGCCGTATCCAGCCCGCGGGCCGTAGTTTGAGGACCCCTGCAGTTTAGCATGTCAATCTTGCAGTTTCTGTTCGGATACCTCGTTTGACAGGCTGCCATCGTTAGTAATTAAATAAAATATGTAGAGAGTGAATGTATTTCCGATCAGCAAAGACAGATGGGAGGATAAAATGCAGTCCCTGTAATATCCTTGTCATTTTTAACTGCCCCTTTGATCCACTAATTCTCTTTCAGATATTTAAATTTCTCATTTGTTTGCAGAAATATGTCTGTTTGCACTTGAAATTTCCTCTCAGTCCTCCTGTTTTCCATCTTTCATTTTTCTTTGCCAGTTTACGTTCCTTTCTTTTGGGTTAGCCAGGGCCAGGTTTCCTTTTCCCGAAGGTTACCTGTTTGGATCATCCTACTGTGTTTGTTTTTTCTTGCCTTCCTGCTTCCTTTTTGGTTTCGGGGTATGCATACCTTCTGTGATGCAATTATGGTATGCTTAAGTAGTTCCATGTTGAAGCTAAGGATTGTAATGTCTTCACTTCTGACTCGTTTCCTGCTCTGTACCTCTTTCCAACCCTCTCCTCCCTCCAAATCCAAGGAATTTAAAGGATTAATTGCAGTGCAGTTTAAGTGTTAGATAGCTATTAGATTTCTGTCTCCACCCTAGGAGGCTTTGCATGATGTTTTGCATTTCTTGTGTTTTACCAGGGTGGGGGTATTTGCATTAGCTTCTTTATTTAACACTGGCCCAGACCCAAGTGTCTACGCTTCCAGAAACCGCATAAAATGCAGTTGTGACACAAACAAAATGGCAAATGCAATTTCAAATAAAGGTCCTTCCAAAGCACTTTGAAGGGAAATGACAAATTCAGATTGGACAGACCATTTGATGCTGAGGCATTCTTCAGTAAGTTCAAGGGCACTAGCAGGGTTTTGGAAAAAAGCTGGATGTGTTATCAGGCTGGTGCTTTCCAGGAAGGGAGGAGTTGCTTTGCTTTTTTTACACCATGATCCTGTTTAACCAAATCTGCTAAACAAGAAACTGGGAAAAGAGTAAGAAAAATCCTGGTTTAAACCCAAGAGACACACATGCTTTGTTTTAGCATCTCCCTGGCATAGTAGGACACACTGCTTTGATCAGTTTCAAAAACCATGCACAACTCTGGAACCAAGAGGAACAGAAGAGGCATTTAAAGGAAAATGCCAAGAACACTGAGAAGGGGGGAAACGAGAGGATCTAGGAGGAAAGAAGTGACATCTTGCCTTCTGCTCACACACTGAAAATCAGAGTATGATCTGTATAGGAGGTGAAAAGGAGGAAAAATGAGGAAAGGGTCAGACAAGGCTCTGAATACAAACAAAAGGTTTGCATATAAAGGCAGGCCATAAACAACACCAAATCTGGACTGCACAGCTGCAACCAAATCCATGCAGGTCCATCTTAGAGCAGAGGACCTGGGAGTGTTTCAAATCTGGATGTTTTAACCCAATCCCACCGCAGCTCTGCTTTGGGCAAAAACCTGCTTCCCTTCCCTGTGAGCTGGCACAGCAGCCAGGTGGCAGCTGCGCACCCTTCGAGCCACATTCCTGGTTGGGATGTCTTGGGAACACAGCAAGCATCAGTGCCACCACACAGAGCAGAGGTCACTTCAGCAGAGTGTCGTTGACTTCAACATAGTGGTATGGGGCCTATTTGGCTGTGGCTAACTGAAGTCAATGGGAAAAGTGTCCTTCCTGATGTAAGTGCAGGACTGAGACCTCAATGAGAAGGATGAAGCAGCCCTCCAGTCTTATATTAAGTTCTCTGTGGCCTTGGCAGCAAGGCAACATTATGTTCATTTGACTTCGGCTTTAAAAGGATATGTTTAAAAGAGAAGAATAGCACCAACATATTTTTAGGGCAAAGAAAAGGAAAAAAAAAAATACATATACTTTGAAACTGACCCTTGGCAGCCTGTTTAAAAGAGCTTGAAACTATCTGAACTACACACACAAAAAAAATTAAAAAAAGAAAAACATGCCCACAAGGGCTTAAAAATCACTTCAGTAATAGATGACTTTTAACTCTACATCAGAAAATGTTTGGCAGGCATAATTTTAAAGTGTTAGGGAAATGTATGTGATAACTGCTTGGGTGAAAGAGCAAATGTAGTCCACAGTGAGATTTATCAAATGTTCACATAAGCAATCAGAATCTGGCAGGGCCAGCTGCCCGTGGAGAGGGGCAAAGAGGATCAAAGCTCTAAACTTTGAAAATTTAATGAAGCCCACTGATTTCTCACAGGAAATATTTCTTTGAGCATGTTCATGTGTCATGGGAATGCTAGTGAGCAGAAGGCTCTGACAAAATGCCAGCTATAAGGCATCAGGGAAACAAAGCCCTCCAAGCCCCACCAAAGGCCAAACCACCCTTTTCCTCTTTTAAAGCTGCAAAGATGCTTGACGCCCCAGCACTCCTGAGCATCCTTATGTGTTATCCTTAATGGCACAAACAGGCCTGTTGACATGATCGGTGTTATCGGGAGAGTCTTGTAGGTCTGGCCCCTTTTCAAAGAGACCAGAAGAGCACCAGGCTTCCCAGGCTTGCACGGGAATGTGCGCAGAGGCTTGAGCCAGCCAGCAAAAGGAGCAGGCAGTGCCATCTGGGTATTCATGGGAGCAGTAGCTGACTATCTGCTTACAAAAGGAAAGGGGGACATCAGGCAAAAAAGGAGGTGCAGGGCTAGGGGGATAACAAGCAGACAAAGAAATGCAGTTTAACCCAGAATTTAGTTATCCTTAGTTTTATGCTACAAATATCTGTGCAGCTTGCTTTTGCTATTCTGCTGGAGTAGTGTCCTATCAAAGTAGTATATTCTTTTAGCACCTTTTGTGGCTTAAGATGTTTTTTAAAAAGTAGGGTTTATAGTTCAGACACCTCAAAGATCTCCAGTGCTTGAGACATGGCCGTTTTGCAGCAACTGATGACTGGGAACGTGTTTGCTTGTGAGATCCCTTGGAGCACGGGGCTGTGACAGCAGTGCACACCCAGCTGCAGAGCTGTGGGCTTCTGTGTGCCAGAAACGACGAGGCACTGAATGAGATGCCAAGGCAGTGAGGTGCCCCAGACCTGAAGCCAGCTTTCGGGGAGTGACAGAGGTGCTAGAAATATGTAGCAGCCAGGCCTAGCTGAAAACATCAGAGGAGGGAACCAGATGGGTGAGTCTTACACTCCTTGTAAGAGTCTTGACAGGTTGTGGCTAATTAGTTCATTTAGACTAGACAAGCCAGCAATACCTCAGTCTTGATCCCACGCGTGGGAAGTATGAGCGGGAGTGAAGGGTACCCAGTGCCTCGCAGGAATAGGCCATGTCCTACATGTAAAAGGTCGGAATTTGATTCTGTTTTTCACAAGTAGGTCTGCGCTGGCTTTGAAAGTCCCCAAGGACACATGTAAGTCATGTGTCTGTTTGGCCCAAATTGTTTCTAACTCATACTTTCCATATGAAGTTCACCATAGAATAACAAAGTGAAATGACTTAATTGAATTTGTTTGGAACCCAGTATCGAGAGGGGCGTGGCAAATAGAAAACAGTCAAACGCCATACAATCAAACAGTTAGGGAGAAGCTACAAATTTCAACACACATGCAGCTGCCTTGTGGAAAACCAATTGAAACTACTGCATTTAATATTGCTGTGCTTCTATAATAATTTCCATCCAGCCATGGAGAAACACTTAACATATTTTGCTTAAAATTTCCCCATACCGTTACCTGGGTCTAAAAGGGGAACTGTGGATCTCTGCAGCTAAGTGATTAGCCCAAGGTCATAGGGCAGGAGATCTGGAAGCAGAACTCTGCGCTCTCAGTGATGTACTTTAATCACAAGACCATCCTTCAGTCTCCTTCACGCTGATGACTTTGGAACTAGCTTGAAAAGATCCAGTGAGACACAACGATGGGAGTGCTAGATAGCTACGCTAGATAGCCAGAGGCAACAAAAATTATTAGAGACATGTGGGGGTATTTCTAAACAAAAAGATTAAGGCCAGAACTATTTCATTTAGAAAAGAAAACAGTAAAAGATGATAGAATTGAGGTATATAAAATAATCAATGGTGTGAAGGAGAAATCAGATGCCCTTCATAAAACAAGAGGGCACCTAACAGACTTTCAAAAGGCATTAGCTTATAAATGGATAAGGGTATCACTCTCCAGCTTATCTCTAAGCAATCTGCGGAACTCTCAGTTGCAGGACATGGATGTAAATAGCTCAAGAAGATTAAGGAAAAAAGGAAAGATTGTATACAGATTGTAATACAGATTTCTGAGCTTAAGAAAATACTTCTTCAAAGCTACAGTTTTCCCCTGAAAGAACCACTCCTTACTTAAGAAAGGGCTTTTTTTTTATTCCTGATTGAGTCTCACCTGCCAGAGTGCAGAAAGCCCAGTAAAAACTGCAGCTGCTTTCTCCTACATCCACAAAACAGGAACACTCCTGCCTACACATTTTTCAGGAAGCCTCCTCCTCAGAAGAGCATCAATTTGCAGAAATTCAGTTTTCTGCAAATACCAAAAATCATGTCCTCATTTTGCCTCCAGAAATCCCAAGCTGTCTGCACCACAGAGGCCAATGTAAAGAAAAGCTGGAGGATGTGGAAGATTGCACTGTCTCCGTTCTTTCCCCCTCAACTCCCATCCGCAGTCACCTCCAAACTCCACTGCTTCTTTCCCTCTTTCTCCAGAGCCAAGCTGCAGATCCATATAAGATCCCACCTGGATCTCATCAGTGACCACCTCTTGGATGTCTAGGGTAAATCCATCAGCCTTTTCTTTGTCTACACAGAATGGAGCCCTAACTGTCCAGCTTTCCCTTTTGACTCTGTTTGAATCCCTCCACTGGTGCTGCATCTGCCAATTTTCACCAGTCTTCAAGGCTCTCCCTAACTTCCCTGCATCTGTGAGCTCTCTTTGATAATCCGGGTGTTAACTGTCCTCTGTCAATCTAGCCTGCCCTTTTCTCATCTTCTCCTGTAAGGGCCTTCATGCCTTCACCTAGCTGGTACAGCTGCCTTGACATCACCTGTAAGTCCCAGTCTGATACAGATGGTAAGCCTGTCTAACCCCTTCCCTGCCACAGCACTTACAGTGAAACAGGCTGGTGTCAAATCTGCCTGTTACTGGCAAGCTAGCAAGGTCTGTTCACCTTGTGTGAGTGGTCCTTAGTGCATGGCTTATCTCTCTTCAGTGTTCAGAAAAGTTTGGTATAATGGGTACATAATGGGCTACAGAAATGGCAATGATTCTCTGAATTATTCAGCACTGGTCCCTGGTGCGGAATGGATGGACCATCAACCTCTCTCAGGACTAAACTTAACTTAACTAAACCTCTAGGTGATTCTTGGCTTACTTAGAAAGCAGTACACTGTGGGGAGACCCCCATTTCATTCCTTGCCCTGGGTCTGGGCAACAACACTCCTCCCTCCCTCCCTCCCTTCCTTGACACCTACACAGTCTCTGGCTCTGTGATCATGCTGATGGGCCTGTATTCCCGCACAGTACCTCTTCCACCTAACACCGCTGCCAAGTTCAGTTCACACAGGGCAATAAAGCTGTTTTTATTTCTTAAGAGCACTTTGCCTTAACTTTGAGCTACTTTAGCAGCCCCCAGATACTTTAGTTTCCAACAGTTATTTATATGTTCTCAATGTCTGCCGCTCCCCTGCTCCTCTGGCAACACTGATAGCAGGAGCTATTATTAATTACTTGTTGAATACCTGCAGTGCTCTGCTGCAGCAGGAAACACAGTCCTTCCCCACCAAGATTTAAAAGCTAGGTATACAAGTAAGCCAGTACACAGAAAATTTGCTAGGTGATTGGATGATGAAGAGGATGTTTTTAAGCTGATGTTTGTAAGAAGGTGAGGAAAAGAGAAAAGAGTTCTCTGCTCATGTTTCTCCATTAAATCTCTCCTCTCCCTGTTACAGACAGAGTATGATGAAAATAAAGTGAATGCCACTAAATAAATCTGATGAAAATCGTAAGCTTTAAAATTCTAACTTGGAGAAAATGAACAACTATAGAAAGAGTAACAGTTGTGCAGCTGGAAATGAGAAGAAATGAAGGATCTTATCCAACAAGCAAATCGGAAATTCATCTCACTAACAAACACACAAAATTTTCACTGATCATAAAACTGGACATTGACTGAGGATTGTTTTATGGGAAAAAATCAGTTGGGTTTTTTTTAATTATTTTTCTGTCAGGATGGTCTTTTTTAAATTTCCATCTAATGAATATTCAAAATAAAAAGTGGGTTTCTAGTGTGAAAAAGATCTGGTTTCAATTTTGTAAAAGAATCTCAAATTGTTTTCTGGCAGGTTTGTTTGTTTGTTTGTTTAAATATATAATAAAATGTATTTTTTCTTTAAAAAACTAAATGTTTTTTCCACTGACAGAAATGTTGATGAAAAAATTTCGTCAACCATAGCCTATTGGAACTGTGCAGGTAAGGGCACTGAGGTAAAGGCTTGGTAGTGCTTTTTTGTAAACACTCTTCAAGTAGCCCAGATCTTAAAGACATGCCCAAAGCAGAGTATTACCAAATTCAAGGTCTCACTTTCAATGCTGAATCTTCTAGACAATGTATCACGAAGTGTCCTGGGCAACTATTGCCTAAACAGGGCCAGTTTACATCCATGTTTATTGTCATCTAGCTTGAACTGTTTCTTCTCTTCTCTCTGCGATTCAATGCCTGCGTGCATTTATAGGGAACAGTCATTGCTCTAGATGAAGTTCCACCCGTGCCTTACACAGAAGTATTAACATTTCCTCATGACTGCTAGAAATACCTCCCCTGAGAAAAACCTTCCATCATTTCTGCCTGACCCAATCATGTGGCTTCATAGTTCTTCCATAAGAACTAAAAGCTATGACACATGAGGTCTGGCAAAACCTACTACAGCAGCAGCAGACAGTTTTGTCTCCACACCAGCTGCCTGTTTGACAGCGGCAACCACAATCACAGTCAGGAGTGGGATGCACACGCCTGAGCCTACGTACTACCAGTTGCTGTCCTGCATGTTAGCTAGCCTGCAAATCACCCTGAATTACACTAGAGAAAACAAAGAAAAACCCATAGATGCCTATACTGAACCTGAGGTTTGAGGCAGAACTGAGTCATAAATGCTGGCTAAGGTGGAAGGACCGCAATTGTGAAGGTCTCATTTGAGAATGAGCAGCAGAGCCATTAACTTTGGTGAGACAGAACTTGTTTCCCTATCATCTTGGGGCAACCCTGCTGTGCAGTGTTAGTTTTTGGGTTTTTTAAAGGCTGTTCCTTATTCATGAGTGTGTTGGGCAAGGAAAACCAGTTGAGTAAAAGCCACTAAATAATTTGTCAGGATGAGTTGTCCTTTGCCCCAACAGGCACTGCTAAGGTTTGCATCCCTCCCTCACCCATAGACTCTGGCTACATAGAAACCACCTGCAAAGCCGCATTTGTGCTAACCTGCCAACCACATCAAACCGGTAACTTCCACTGCCAGTGGGGTAGGCAGCCAGATGAAAAGCTATCAGGAAAAGGTTATCAGGTGAGCCATTCATTTCATAAACATGGGCTTACAACAACTGAACACGCAACAGCATCAACTTCGGTTCAGTTGGATATGGGATGTTGTTTATTTGATTTCTGGATCAAAAGCATGGTTAAAATGCACATTAGAGCATCCAAGATTATTAAAGCCACAACATAGATCATCAATATGGAATGTGCTAATGGCTTTCACATAAAATTTTTTTTGAAGGTGTTATCAGCTAGGAAGATAGGAGTCACTCTCTCCTCCCGCCTATAGACATTCTCCAGACGTGTACATATTTTTTCAACTTAATTTACCAGAGAAGTAGCAAAAGAAGATACCTTTGCCTGCCTAAGTAGTAAAGGTGGACAACGTAAAAATGAAGATGTGCCTTTTAGATTTTTCTCCTTCAAACTTAAAAACATGAAAATGTATTCTGTGAAAGGTAGAACAACAGAAATCTGTACTGTAACACAGAAAGGCAAATGAATTCTTTGTGAAACAACACAGAAGTCAATGGCACTATACCAGAGATGAATTTTACCCAGGCTGTAAAAAGAAAACATAAGTGCAACACAGACCAACAGAAGAGATTCCATTTAAAGTAAGAATTATGTTTCTATCAGAAAAAAACCACCAACTAACTAAATTTGTTTCCTGGAAGGAGATCCAACTTGGCTCTGCTGCAGCAGTGTAACAGGATCCAAAATAAGTAACAGCAGGCATCTCCGCTAAAATTTGCTTCTGATCAACATTATTTTTCCTCTGGTACCAGAGAGGAGTTGAACACATACTCCAAGTGAGGCACAGTAGTTAACTGCACAGAGCATGAGAAAGGGGGCCAAAGCTCTGGCATTTAAAACTTGGCTAAGCCAGGGAATCAGTACATGGTCTTAGACAAATCACATACACTTTGTGGGGCTAATTCCCACCCAAATCCTTTCCATTTCAGACATATAAACTCAATTTTTTTTATTTTTTTTTTTTTGGGGGGGGGGCGGTCTTAATTACACCCACATTCTGTGTCTGCTTCCCCACACATTAAGATGCAGGGTCAGACCCTCATTGCAGAGTGTTAGCAACACTGAGGGACTATCAACTCGCTGAAGTACCAGCATTTTACTAAATCCAGCTGATGACTACTTACACAAAAGCAGAAACTTTTTATTATGCTTTAGTGGTGGCAGTTTGTATATACCAGCACACATTAATAAATGAACAGCAAAGCACCATAATCACAATCTGTGCATCTGTGTCTGTTTTATGGTATCCTGAAAATGTTTCTAAAGTAGTTGGAATACAGAAAGCAGAAATTATCATTCCTTCCCAGCTGGACTCATGTGAAATGCTGTCTGATTGTGACTGGCAGATTTGATATTTTGTTAATTGTGAGAGACCCCACTTTGAATAATGTACTCACATTTGTTATGATCACCGAGTATTTCCTTTCACATCGCATTTTCTCCGTACATAAACTTATCATAATCCAATAAAAAGCATATGTGAGCAAGTCATCTACATGCAGCCTTTCCTCTATGCAGTGGAAAGGTTGGTTTTTTTGTACACGATGGTCATGCAATTTTTCATTTCTGCCTGGGTGACATCTACAATGAATGGAAGTCTTCCTCATGCAAAATCATTTGTTCTCAGGCTGTTCCTACATAAAACTCGAGGCTTCATTCAGAGACATATAGTAAGAAGTGCTTCTTGGAAATCAGTAACAAAAGCTGCACTAAGCATGAGGAAATTGTTCATTAAAAATAACAATAGCAAAAACCAACTAGGGAACTGATGTGACAGATGAAATTGGAATTGAGTGGTGGGGGGGGTGTGGGTGGGAAGAAGAATCAAAAGCAACATAGTCACTAAAATTTCACAGGAATTTGTCTTCTAAAAATTAGAGGTACACCAAATTATTACTCCCAAAATCTTGCATCTAATTCAGTTATGTTCAAAATGGAATTTAGATGAAGGAAGTGTTTCTAAGGGACAGAGCAACACCTGAAGTCCGAATCTGACTTAAATCCAGAAGAATTCAACTGAAATCAGTGGTTACAGCACTGCAAATCAGCAAGAGATCTAAATCTGTCCTAGCTGATTCCAGATCTATCTTTTATTTGCTATATGGCTTCAGGCAAGTCAGTGACCTTCTTTTTATTTTTCAGTTTCTCCATCCATAAAATGGTGATAATACTGCTTGTAATACATGAAGGTTGGGGGGACTACTTAATTCCCTGATGTGGTTTGGATACAAAAATTGCTGGGGATCAATCATTTTTGGTTGCCTCCACCACCTTTATTGACTCTTTATGATCTTCATACTCGGGTTTTTGTTTCCTTGCATATTTTCTTTTAAAAACCATGAGCCATAGCCTAGAATCCTTATTCAAGTTTTACACTGTTTACTTCCATGGCAGGATTCACATGAGAAAAGCAAGTCCAAAATTTGGAACTTGGCCTCAACAACAACAAACTGCAAGAATATTTCAAACAAAACTCAGAAATCACTGCAGGAAATGAATCCCGTTTACATTCGTTTTTTAGAGCGCAGTTATTAACTGACCCACTGACGCCCCAACAACAAGGGCACAAACAAAAACGTCGCAAATCCTTCCTCACCCTTATTTGAATAACGTACACGGCGCTGGTATTGGCAGCAATAGTCAACGTCGTTCAAACAGTGAAACCGGGAGGGAAAAAAATAATAAATTAAGAACAACGCAACCTGAAAACACCCGGGCGTCTGACAGCTCTGAGAGGGACCTCTAGTGTGTGCTAGAACATTTTGTGTTGTGCTGCGGGCGTAATTAATACACCAAAATCACCGCAGTCATTTTGAATAGGCGAGGGGAAGTTTCGCCCAGTGCCGCCGACCTGCGGGGCGAGCATCCCTGCGCGGCCGCTGCTGAACGCGACCGGCACCCATTAAACTGCCACCGTTTTTTTCCCGGACTCGGCGTGCGGAAGGCAACAACTTGCTCGGATCATCCCGGAGTTTTCCCGCCGCGCTCGCCCGCCCCCCTGCCCCCCTTCCGCAGCGCGCAGACCCCGGCCGCCTCCGCCGAGCCGCCCCGGCGCTGGGCAGAGGGGGAGGAAGATGAAGATGAAAAGTTGCGTTTCGGGCGCAGCCTTTCCACTGCGCTGTTTGACAGAGGCACAAAAATAGCAACTCGGGTCCCCAGCCCCAAAGCGCCCGCGCAGCCCGCTGCCGGCCCCGGCGCCCTCCCGCACCGCATGAGGCGCTGCCCCGTCCCTCCGCGGCGGCCGGCGGGCAGGGCCGGCGGGTATCGCAGCCCGCGCCGCTGAGGGAGGCAGGGAGGGAGGGAGAAGCGTTTCGCCCATTTTTAATTTGCCCGAACAATCCGAGCGCACTCGCTGCCCGCGGGGCATGCTCGAATAAACTTGTATCTCGCTGATTGGAAACAGGCAGCGAACGGCTTTTTTTCTACACACACACACATACACACACACACACCCCGCGCCTTTTTTTTTTCGTTTTTGAGACGGCGGACGCGGCTCTCTCTCTTCCGGGACGGCGACGGGCACTGAGGGACGGGGCAAAGCGGCGGGGCCCCGGGGTGAGGGGGGGGAAGCCACCGCAGTCCCGCCGCCTACAGCGGCGGCGCCTCAGCCGGCTCATCCCCCGCGGCCGCCGGGGGCCGGCGGGCAGACAGGCGGCGCAGAGGAAGGGCGGCCGCTGCCCCGCGGCCCCGCCGCCTCACCCCGCGTGGGGGAAGGGCCGCGAGCCGCCCTTCCCTTCGCCGCCCCGGCAACAAAGGGCGCCGCGGGGGGCTCCGGAGGGGGCGCGCCGCGGAGGGACGGCGGCGCGGGGGTGGGGTGGCGGTAAGGTGCCTCCCGCTCGCCCTCCCTCCCTCACATACACACAATGGCGGCCCCCTCCTGCAGCCCGGCGGAGAACAATGCCATCCGCACACCCCCCGCGCGAAAATACACACATTTAAAATACATAAATCCCCCCTCCCCCTGCGCACACCACCCCCTGAGCCCCCCCGGAGAGGCGGTGGGGAAAGGAGGAGCCCCCCGCCCGCCGCGCGCCCCCCTCCCTCCTTCCCGCCCTCCCGCCTCCCCGCGGCGCTGCGCGGGGGCGCGGGTTGCGCGGGGGAGCGAGGCGGCCGCGCCGCGTCCCCGCGCGGGGTGCGAGCGCCCGGCACATGCGTGGAAGCGAGCGGCGCCCGAGTCCCTCCGCACCCTCCGCTGCAAACAACAACAATCCCGAGCAGCCCTTACCTGGAACATCGGAGCCGCCAAAGTGTCCCTCTTTTTTTTTTTTTTTTTTTTCCCCTACCCCCTCCTTTTTTTTTTTTTTTCTTTCCCCTTCTCCCTTTCTCCCCTTCCCCCCCCCGCCCCCCCTGCCCCCCCCCCCCCCCCCCCCCCCCAACTCACACTTCCGATATTTCTCTCTCCCGGCAGCGGTCTGCTCTCCTCGCTACACCAGAGAGAAATGCAATAGCTTGGCTAAGGTAGACAGAGCAAAATACAGAGAATAGTTGCTCCAGGGCTTTGAAACCCCTCAAGGCAAGGATCAGGATACAATTAGCTCATGTCTCTACCTCCAGTCTGAATCAATCTCCGAAATAAAAGTTAAATTAAATTAACTGATCACACGGGCATAAAATTGATCTCCTTCGAAACGTGCTTATATATATATATATATATATCATGTATTTTTTTTTAGGATTTTTTTGGTAGAAAAAACAGTCTCATTCCAGCCTCCAACTTGCTTTTTACTCTCCTCTTGCACAGAAAAGCTGATTTTAATCGTTGTGATTAGTTTTGATGTAACGTTTCCGCGGGCGATTTCTGCAAATGGATGGAGTGTTTCTTTGCCAGAAGAGGGAAAAGCAGCAGATGATGATAATTATAAGGATTGTTGGTTGTTTCTTTCTTTCTTTCTGTGCCTCTCTTTCTTTTTATTTGTATTTAGATCTGTCTCTTCACTTTCCCGAGTTGACCTGACATTGCCATCGCACTGAGGTCGCACAACTTGTTGATTACAATCACCTCCCGTTTTGATCGAGGGATATGGGATAATTTGGCAGTGGAGCAACACATTTTCTGTTCCCTTGGCTATATAACTTCCCAAATGACGTGTATAAAAATAAGCACATGGAGCCTGCTTTGCCCCAATCAAGTCTGAATCAATGCCTGGGGGTGATACACAAACTCATTTCAAATGTTCAGCCATGCAGAATTGCAAAAAGATTGAAGGAGTTGCGCTGCATTTTTTATTTTTATTTTTTTTAAAGCAGGAAAATTAAAAGAAAACAAATCCATCTAAGCAAATCCAGGATTTTGCCACTTAGGTGCATGTGACATTGCTCGCAAATGCTACTAACTTTCCTTCTCCAATTTTCCAATTGAAATGGAGCCTTCCCTTTTTCTTTTCTTCAGCTGGGAGTCTGCAGCTCCCTTCTTCTGAAGAAAACAAAAGAGGGGATAGCCAAATAATTTACAAATGTTATTCTTGATCAGTTTTCCCTTGTTCTACCATTCTTCACCTCCCACTCCACTGTATGCTGCTTTGTTCAAAGCCACTGTCTACAGAAGCTGTATTAATTTTTTGTTGTCGTTGTTAGAGTGGACTATTTTGTCATAAACCCATGGGTCATCTCCCATTAGTGTCACATCCTCACAGTATACTTTTGTGAAATGGTATGTTTCTAAGTACTTCACAGTCCATTAATTCAGAGACTTTGCTGACACTTCTGATGAAAAAGACCAGGTTGTGAGGACAAAACTGCCCAATAAAGCCCCTGAATAGAACCAGAGGTGTCCAGCAAATACCTATGGTTAGCTCTTTATTATATGGTTTTGGTATTTTAAAGAAAGTAATGCAAAATACAACAATTGCCTTTTTCTCCTAAGGCAGTTGCTGCAGCCTAAGGAATGACTAGTTCTCTCTCTTAAAAATAGATCCAACCCAAGACACCCTTTTTGTCTTTCCTCTTATCTTTAAATGATAACCATAATAAGGTGGTAGGACTTCTCACGTAGGAATCACACCATTTGCAAATGCTTTGTCATCGCCATATAACGAACACAAGTATGTTAGGTTAATTAACCAGGAATGGCTGACAAATTAAAAGGAGAAAGTTCAAGTAACCACACACTTTACATGCCCCAAGAAACACTCAATATGGCTTCATCTTCAAATTTCTTCTTCAATATTCTTCCAAAAATTAGTAGCACACAAGAGGAAAAACTCCCCTCAACAATATGTGCCTTCCCGGGGTGGGTTTGTGTGGAACAGGGCCGTTGCAACCCTTACTAATGTCATGCAGCTTTAGCAACAAAGTAATTTTTAAGTACTTAAATCTGGTTTAATAACTTAAAGAATCTCATGGTTTGTCAATTAAAACACAGTCAAGAAAATTTTCAGTTTTCCATCCAGATGGAATGAATGGTTTCCCAAGTTCAGCAGACCTGTGTCTTGACCTGACTTTATTTCTGTCTTACAGTGTGTCCCTGCAAAAAAAAAAATAAAATTATGGCTCTTTGTATGTGACTTTTAAATGGTTCACTGCTCTTCTCTTTCTAATAAATAAATAAAGCAATGCCAGCAGCCTGGCACTCATTAGTGACCTGCATAATACAGAGAACAAAAATCAGTAAAGGAACAAATTTTAATTTCAAGCTAGCAAGTGGCTATTATGGAGAAAGGTGAAGAAAAATAGCAATGTAGCATCCTTTAAAAATGTGGGAAAATACCTTTGTGCTGTTATTTTACCTGTAGCAAAGGGTTTATCAAATGATGTCAGCACTAGATAAGAAAAGGTGTATTTTCTTAAGAAGTAAGGAAATGTATTTATTACCTCAAGAAGGCTTATTTGTTTACCAAGTTTACTAAGTTTTACACTTCCGTCTCAGAAAATCATGGGCTTAAGTCTCACATCCCACTCGTGAGATAAGGGCAAATGCCCACCTGGGTAGCTGCAAACCTTTTGGGCAGATGTTGTTGCTTCTGTTTGTCCACTGCCATATCGTGGTGGGACTGCTGCCTAGTCCTTCTCTTTACACGGTGGTCAAAATATAAATTAATAAAATGGAGGTATTCTCAAAGAAGTCGATATTAACTGCTACACTGAAGTACCATCTCCTTTCACATGCAAATTAAACATTTCCATAGTACTTCCCCAGGAGACAACAGAAAGACCCTGGCTTTGCTTATTATGCATCCTCACAGCTTTAAGTATCCGCAGCCTTCACTGCCTTAACTCAAGCCTGAATTTACTGCTGGTGTGGCCATACTCTGATCTAGGGAAGTATTTTTGACATTGGTAGTGTTCACAAGGTATCAATATAACCCATGAGGGCTGTCACATATATCTGAATAAGTTAGCAAGGTTTACCTTTATTAACAGCTTGGAGGTGATTTGCATACAAAGGAGAACACATTAAACAAAATCCTGTTCTCTTTTACTTGGAGTTATCCTTTTTTAAACAGGTTTACATAAAACTACATTGTGTTTGTGCATTATGAATATTTTACTGATGCTGAATAGCAACCTTAATGAGCTCAAACTGAGCTCAATATTTGATTTCTGAATTTTTCCTCAAATCATCACCTGTTCATAATTAGCCTCTGGAAAACTATAGTAGTTTTTCTGTATCATTGTCAATGTTAACAGTTTGGAAAATTGTGGCTTTTGAAGATGCAGCTTTTCCAACGGCTGCAGATCATATGTGTCCACTTGCTAAAGGGCATTATTTCTGATTTAGCTGTAATCCTGTCTGGAAACAAGTACAGGGGCTCTTCTCAGGAAGGCCCTCATGTCAGCTTGACCTTCTTTTGAAAGTTCCCTCCTGCAGTCCATAGGCTTGGTATGTGCTGCAATCTTGTTTCAAAAATATTAAGAAGAACAGCTCAGCATGGAAATAAAAGCTAGCAACAGTTGCCTGCATTAGATATTTTGTCAGTGGCTCTTTTTTTTCTTTATAGAAAAATAGAAAGGGTTTTACATTGTGTTTGAAGGGAAAGATTTATGAACACAGTTTCTCCAGATTTGTTTTCCCCAAGGAGTGTTAAAAATAATGTATTTTTCTTTATTACCAGTAACATTTTGATGCAGTATTTGAAGAAATAGATTTTGTTATTTAGCTGTGAAATGGATTGAACGGTGCAAACCAAACCAAAAAGTAAAGTAGCCTAAGCAATAGCATCCCTTCTGCATTTGTGAGAATAATGAGGAACCAAGACACAGGTCTACTATAGGAAGATGGCTGAACTGATGCCTCTAACAAGTTACTCCTACTCTGTTTCTAAGTAGTCCTTGTGTGCTGCTTGCACTTAATGCCACCTGCACCCCTTACCTCTTAGTTAAAAAACAGAAGCTGAATAAGAGTATTTCCATATCCCACTACAGTTCCCGGTTGTGAGGTTGTCTCTGTGTTAGGCAATGCAAATGCACACAGAAAACAGATGTGGTAATGGATTTCCATGTCAATCCCTTAGGTCTGCCCTCAGCTGCCCAGAGAGGCAGAGGAGGTGATATTTCTCTCTGCATAACATCACCAAAATCTCTCGAACTCTGAGCTCACTCAGTTGCCAGCTTCAAAGAATAAGACCAGAGTCTGTGGGTAGCTGTTTTAAGGAGAAACAGCATCACTGGAGTGGGACATGAAGCTCATTTATGTAATTTTATCATTGTATGAAAACTCCCAGATGGAACCAGGTTGTTCTCCAGAAATATAAATTTTTAGTGTAGTCAAATCCTCTGGGTGTTTCTGGGTTCCTTGTGAAGATACGGATAATCTTACAGACTGTAGAGGTAATCAAGGGATCACAGAGTAGTTTGACAAAACACTTCTCTTCAGGGTTTGGGAGCTTTTCCATGGGTGTCTTTCAGAAGCCTTCGGCACTCTTAAATCCCTTTGCCAACAATGGGAGCTGAAGATGCTAAGACCTCTAGGAAATCATGACACTTGTGGACAGGTGAAAAAAGAGGTCGTAACAAGATTGCCTCTGAGCGTGCAGGATTGAATATTTGAACCCTGATGTCATCACCTCCTATGTCTATATGCATTTATAATGGACTTTAGGAAGTTGCCTACATTTCTCTGATGATCTTCTCTGCTTCCTTTTTCCCTTGCCAGTTATTCCTTCCCCTGGGAAGTGCTCCTTTGCTTGCTTGGTGATTGCAGAGGCTTTCTGAGGTGCACAATGGGACAGTACCACACTGGCTTTGTTTCCTGCCTTCAGACTTTTGTTGCACAGAAAATCTGACTTTGCTGCAAAACAGTTGGGAAAGGACCAAGTCTGTACAACCTGTAAGAACAGAGAACAGATCAGAGTTTGCCTCTGGTCCTGCTGTCTTTTACTTTGACTGGATTTCCCCTATGCCCATTTGAAACCTCTCCTCCCATGGCAAGCCAGATGTTTTATTTGGATTAGTCAGTACACTTTGCAAAAAAGACTAATGTACCCTTACGGTCTCTGTAAGCTTTTCTGGGCTAGGTCATGTGAAATAACAGCAGGGCTGAGCATGGAAGAAACTTTGGTTGGTCAGAAGCATTCAGAGAAAGTGTGCAGAATTCAGGGCATAACTGATAATGTATCTCATGAGATTGTACAAATTGCTCTAAGATTGTTCCAGTTTTACTGCTCAACTCATTCTAATTAAAGACTAAACTGAAGAAAAGAGGGTAAAGTATACATGTGTGTGTATGTGTGCGTATGTTGTGGGAGAAGAGAAATCGGTAAGGAGAAAAATAAGCATTTGATTAACTTGGTTTTGCTATTTTATATTCCAATATCCTATAACAAAACCAACAGTTTCTAGTTTCTCAGTTCATCTAGTCCAAACCCACTCAGTTTTACTTCATGGTCCTATTGCCTGAGCCAAAAGTACTCATGAGAAGCCCTGTAATACAATAGAAGTACCTTCAGGGCACCACAAAAATTTATGTTAGTGTATCTCTTTGCACATCCTTTGGGTGTCAGAATATCTCTGCTTTCCTACCTATAAAAACTATTCCCTGAGCACACCTATATACACAGAGAAAACGAGCAGAGGTATTTGGTGTTGTTAAATAACAAAACACACCAACAACCTTCCTGCCTGGATTTTTAACATTAAAACCATCATTCTCAAAAGTGTTACTCAACTGTACCATGAGTTTTCAGAGAGAAAATTGACATTGATGTTACAGTACTCTCTTTCAGTATAGCTGTATTTCTAAACACACTCTTCCAGAAAATGTGAGATACCGGCATAATATGGTAATACATCAAGGCAGTTATTTGAAGCATGGATCTACCCAATAAACCATCTTATTCAGCCGAGGGAATATTTCAGAGGGGTACACAATACAGCTGCAAGAGAAACTCAGGCTGTGAAATCTGGATTTGTGTCTGTGTTTGAATAGCCCGAAGTCTGGGAGTGCATATATTGGTCTGAGTTGGTCATACATTGGGATAAAGAAGGGCAGACTGCAGAATTTGAACAGGGCTGTTAACATGTCCACCCTTCAGAAACAGGCCATTCCAAGGTTTTAGACCTACAAATACTGATTGCAAGGAGTGATTTGCAGATTTTGGAACCAGACTAATTTTCTAGACTACTTGTAGAGCAAGTATATTGTTTAAAAAGGGTATTTGAAAGAGATACTCTCTACCTTTCTGCTAAAGAAGCAGCAACAGTCTGGAACGTTTCTTTTCCAAACGAAAAATGTATTATACTTTCTGTTATATTTCTGTGTGACAGAAATTAACCTATGCTTTCAATGCTATGCATGAGCTTTGAAAAACTGATGTTGCTAACATCTCCTTGCTCTCTCTTTGTAGGAACACAAGTCCACAGAAAGCAGCTGTACTTTTCTGTTTGGAATAATTCGGATAAATCCACTTTCAAATCAATGATGTTTTTCTCCTAGCCACTTCCTAAAAAGCAGGAGGTTTTCACCTCATACCGATTTTACATCACGGTCATTTCCCAGGTTTGCAAGGAATTATAGGAGCTGGGCTACTCTGGCCATACTTGATGGATGAGTTTATGCAAAGGAGGAAAGGTGCATAAATGTTAAGCTACAATGTGCTTCATTCCTGGTTCCGTGTGTAGCATATATATGCAGTTATAAGGGTAATTTTTACGTTTTACTAATGTCCCAGTACCTTGTTTCATACAAGGGACCTGTGGACACTAAGCAGTGATAGACAACAGTAGGGTTTTGGGTAGCGATAGCAGTCAGGGGTATGAATCCTGCAGCCTCATCACAATCCTTATTTGTTCATTTCCTGGTCAAAAATAGTGGTTTGCCAGAAGCTCGTCGATATTTTAATCCATGCCCTGCTGGTCCTGTCACAGCTGCTAGGGGGACATGAAGAGACCTACAAGTTTAAAGAGGATTTTAGTTGACTGCCTGTGAAAACAGACACAGTCATCTCCTCAGGCAGAGGCTGAAAATGTCTGCCAGGGAAAAACGCCCATCTGGCAAAACTCTCCCTCTCATGCCACAGTCACTGAAAATTGCTGTGCTAGTTCATGCAAAGGCAGTACTCCTACATATACCTCCAGGCAAGCTTTCTCTATCCCAACCAGCATAAGACAGATGTTGAGAGAAGTCCTACCTTGCCAGCCAACCTCTTGCTAGACTGCTTTTGGGTTTGTTGTTGTGCTTTTTCCAGTCTCCAGTCTTCTTGTGAGTGGCTGAACCATGGAGTGTACATGGTAAAGGGGAGTCCCTACAAAAGAAAGGACATGACCATCACCAAATATAAATCCAAAGACAATTCAGGGTAGGTGGCATGGAAGAGGCATCTCGGAAGTACACACCAGCAAGCGAGCATTGCTGCCAAGGCCACATATATGCTAGGAATACTCCCCTGACAGATAAAATAGCAAACAGTGCTGGCAAAGAGTCAGTGGCTTGATGTAGCTTGCATAGTTGCTGGTGCAAAGAAAGGAATAGGACCCTGTGTCAAGGCAATTGTCTGCTTTCTCCTCTCTCTGCAACTACGCTACCTGTGCACACAAATAGCTACTCCAAAGTGAAAAGTGACTATTGTGGATGCACTCACACTGGCAAAACTGGCTTATCCCTCTGTCTCCTGTACTTCTCTTCCCCAGCAGTAAATGCAGAGTTTTGCTAATGCGGCAGCAGACATCTTTGCTCTCCTGACATCAGCCTACAGAGAAAAACAGTTTCCAAAATGATCAGGAAAGGTCACAAACACTGGCAAAATATGCCTTTGCCTTTGTCTGGGGATTTGCTGCCACTTATCAATGGCTTGGTCATGATATTGTCTCTCTTGATTTCTCTCTTTGTTTTAAAGAATGGTGTTCTCAATTTGCCTTTTTAACTCAATGGTCAGCTAAACCATCCACACTGATGCCTCGCACAGGAGCAATTCTCTCTCAGTTATTTCTCTGTGGTATCATACAGATAGACACAGAAGCATACTGGTTGTGACTGTGCAGCAAATTCAAGCCAAACTTAAAGTAAAATCAATGAGGTCACGGAGAGAACCTTGCCAATGTTTATTACCTTATACTCATCCAAGATAAATTTCATTTGCTCATCAATCATCCCTGAATTCAGGATACACCAATGCTTTTTAATTCATGTCAGGCTTCTCACAATCCTCTTCAACTGCATGGAACAATGAGTACCATCAGCAGCTGTCACTCACTCACTATTTATTTTCCTCTGGTAGCTCACTACTGCAAACACTTGTTGAGAGAGGTTTCAATGCCATTCTCCCTCCCTTCTTACCAGCAGCTACAGCTCAAACCCTGAAGGTTACCAAACACTTCTGGGGAGGTCCTGGGCTCCTTTGACAGCTGTGGAAGGGGAGTTAGTGTGTGCAGCCTTCTTCAGGAACAAGCTGAACTAAACCAGGTGTAGTCTGTGTCAAGGCTAGGTTCATTTTTCTTCTGGTATTTATTTTCTGTGGCACGCCTTAGAATATATTGGTCATGACTTCCCAAGAAACTGTGTCCCTGCTTCCCTGGGAGAATCGGGTCAATACTCTTTCAGCTGCTTTACAGACATTGACTAACTAATCCATGCAATACCCCCCAAGATAGGAACATGAGGCAGAGAGATTATATGACTTGCCCAAAGCCACAGAAGGAATAAATGTCAGGCTTATTATGAACAGGGCATATAGATCAAAGGAAATACAATGAGAACTCTGGAATTCCTGTCTTCCAGTCCACTTTTTAGAACAGAGAGCAACACTACTTTTCTGCTGTACAGCTTTTACAGAATTTTTTTAGTGAGGGATCTTGTCAAAAGCTTGAAGGAAGACCAAGTAAATCATCTTAACTATCCTATATTGGTGCAGATGACTTATGCTTGTGAAAGGAACTTGCATACTTGCCAGCTTTCAGTGAGAGATGATGTTGTAAGATCACAAAGGCACAATTGCTTTCTCAAGTAAAGTTAATACAACAGCTTCCCTCTATGGCTTTAGCTATGCAGCTGCAGGATTTTGCTATACATGTCTTTTAAATCTTCTATTTGTAACTAATTTAGTTGCAAAACTTTACTGACTGGCGGATTTAAGTTGTGAACTTCCTTGCAGTGAATGCTTGGCTTTTTAATCGTAGCACTTCAGGGAATGGGGAACTTACAAATAGATATGTCCCACACACCACTCTTCTGGATATTTCAGAGAGTTACTTGGTGCACTTCTGTGATTTATATGTGTCCCCCCCCCAATAATTTTCATGCTAACTGTGCCCCTTGTCAAGCTGAAGTCAATAGCAAAGTTCTTCTAGATTTAAATACTCCAGGTTTGTACTTCTCATTTCTATTTTGATCTCTAAATTCATTTTACTGTGGGGATCATATCACAGATCCAAAGTGTAAGCTTGTGGAAGCAAATATACTGCAATTTGATATTACCTTTATTACTGGTAACAAATCTGTTGTGTTTTTTTCAGGTTTTAAACATTAAGTTATTTTACAGGAAGTCCTTTACAGGAGTAGTAATAGTACTGAATACTTTTCTGCTTATATCTGCGTGTGCATATATACACATACATTATCTATCTGTGAGTAAGAGTCAAAGCTATGCACAAACCACTTCTGTATTTCCTAATTTTCAAATGATGAGCTATACAATCAGCACTCTATTCAGAATGGCTTTCTCCTACTGAGTTTCCTAAAATAATTTCTTTTTTAGAGAAAAAGAAGGAAAATTGGAGAGATCCCTGGGCAGACCGTGGAGAGATTTGCAGGAAGATATGTAAATGCCATACCCTGAAATTGCTGGGTTGGATCACAGACTGCCTGAAGGCTCTATTGAGGTCCAGGTGCCCGTCTCCCTGCTCAGCCAACGCGTGTTTCTGGGTGACTGCAGACGGCAGCCATCCATGTACGCAATGGGAACTCCAGTGACGGGAGGTGACCTGTTTCCTGATTGCCATTTGGAGATGATCTCATCTTCTCAAAGGTTGTTTTCTTAATTTGACTTGCTGGATTCTGCTGTGTAATGGTATTTGATTTTCTACTGTTGCTGTTTTGTATGGGAATATGTCTATCAGCTTCTCCTTTGAGAGACTGCTCGTAATAGCAACAAGTTCATTCACTTTTAAAGAGTTTTATTTTGCCCTTCAGCCTTTTAATTCCCTTGCACTCTTAAACTTTACACTCAGAAGTTTTTATACAGACTTTTTTCTGAAATCATATTATCAGTGGTCTGACTTAACCAGCGACCATTTACTCCTCAGTCCCTGTATCAAGTCACAGAACTAGCTAAGCACTTAGGCAGAGACTTAAGTCTCATTAAGTGCAATGATACTTAAGCACACGTTTAAATGCTTTGATGAAGTGAGGCCTAAACCCTCCATATTGTTATTACACTAGATTAACCCAGCAATTAAAGTTTGCTGTTTGGAAAAATGAGTTATTTCTGACATTATTGTTAGGATGAGCATTCAGTTGAGCATACTTGCTACCATATGACTTGACAGAAGCGCATGTTACGTTCCCCCAGCACAAAGTGAAAATAAGCAGCAGCAAAAGGGAAAACCCTTGCTTGTGGGGATGCTGGTGTTTCCAGAATGTTTGTATCACGAGGGTCTGGAAAAATGTCTCTCCCAGCCAGTCATGTATGAACAGGCGAAATAATCTGGGAGTAGATAAAATAGTTGCTGTCACTGCTATATTGAATTTTGCAGGTAATTCTGTACCAGATTACCTTTCACTGTACAGGAAAGCATTCTTCCTGATGCCACTTGCTACATCATTTGAGCATGGGGTTTGTAATACACCTAGTTTCATAAATCCCTTAGCTATGCTTTTTAAATAAATACAGTCCCTACATGTTTTGTTGTTTTGGGGTTTGTTTAGTTTCTTAGTGCCTGGTTATACTCTGTGCATTCACACGGCAAATGCCTAAACCCTCCAGGTTTATTTAGTTTTGGTTCTGCTGGGTTTCATTTCATATTTGAGAGGAATCCAAAAGGTAGGCAACACTGTGCCACCCCAGGCATATTTTGGCAGGTGTTGGCACAATTTCCAGGACTCCTGGGGACTGCATGTCCCTTGCAGACCTGGGCAGGCCTTTTGATCCTTTCCACCTCACTGGGATGGGAGGTTAACTGGCTCACCTGATTTTCTAATCATGTAATTCTTTGCTTTTCTGCCACACTTCCTATATGGGGAGTGTTGTTTTTTTTCATTATTTAACTGAGTATCCTGAGTGGCAATCCTTGTCTCCTTATGTTTACCTACACACCCCCACACCCTCTTACAAATGGCGTGAGCTGAAAACAGCTAAAAGGTGGACAAACAGATCTGAACTCTGTGGATACAGAGAGTAAGACAAATAGGTGCAAGCAGGAAAATTTTGCTTGTCTTGGATGAATTTGATCTACACCTCTTGGAGTGCCTTTGACACCAAAGCTTTCAAGAGAGAGAAAAGGTCTCATCTGATTACACCCAGCTGACTTCAGCAGATTTGTTTACTAAGTCAACAACCTTTAATTTTGGATGTTTAATACACCTGACGTGAATGTGTAAATGTTGCTTCATTCCTCATTCCCTCACTGCCACAACTGCACTGATGATATCTTCCAGGAATCAACAAAATCATCATGAACTCACTGTGAAGCTTCACATGGCAGAGAGCTAACACAGTGAAAGGGACAGCAGCATTAGTTGAACTCGAGACCAGTGTATGTCCACAGACACTTTGCTTCCATGGAAATGTATATATAGTGGTGAGATGACTTTGTTTTTCAGGATGCCAAAAATAAAAGTAAGATCCAGCTACCTGGTAAATGCTCCAGGGTAATGGCAAGCACAAGATACAGTCCTGCAGGATGGAACAGCCTCGTGTCTGGCTCATGTCAATGATGGCACAAGGTTATCAGCACCATCAGCTGTCACTAAGCACTGGCACAATCAACCCAAAAAAGAAGGGATTCTGCTGGTGTAAGAAAACAGCTCAGTGTGCATAATGGAAGCTTGTCCTTGTCAGATGCCTGCCACTTTTTGTTGCCCATTTGCCTCATTATTGCAGATACTCAGGTTCAAATATGAAATCTCATTTGAGAGTGACCGTGTGAAATGACAAGGAGAAACCCCCAGTGTCACAGTTATCTCACTGACCAGAGACTACAGCATCAGAAATGCAGGTTTATGACTCGCTTCAGAGCAGAATGGCAAGAGAAACCAGACTGGAAGTAAAATCTTGTAAACACAGAAAAATGCGGTTAATGTAAGCATTGTTTTAAGTTGAGCTGAAATCTTCATCCTAAAGGTTTAAAATCTTTTAATCTCGTCCTGCTTGAATTCTTAGTCCTGAACCATCTTTTATGCTTTTAGCACTGGACTGGATGAAATAGCTCACAACAAATTAAATCAAAGGTGTTATAAACCAATGGAATTTCCATAAGCTGCTCCTGCTCTTCTGGGCCAAAACCTCAGGAGGCAGCAGGCACCCTCTGTAAATTGTGCCAGGCTATGCAAAAATAAAATCATCACAGAGCTTACTTTTATTTTTGGCACCCTAATAAATAAAATCAATTTAAAATTATTTACACAGGCACACTGTAAATGAAATGGTCTGGGCCGATTCATTTCATCTGAAGGTCTGGCCCATTATTATTTGTATTAAAAAAATCAATGTGGAAAAAATCCTTACAATGCTTTTAATTGCCCCAAATGAACTTAAATTATGAAGGGTGTGTGTGAGAAGAATTACAGAAGAAAGGAAGAATGAGTATCTTGATAATTAGTCCTGACCCCCTTTCCCCATACAGGCTATCCTTAACATTGCTTCTTTTAGAAGATGCAGTATTAAAAATTCTCCAAACCAGCCTTCCCTAATCATCCAGTGGAATTTATTGTACTGCAACTGTTTTATAGTGGAATCTATGGTGTGATCATAAACCAGCCTTGTTGTGTCCTAAATTTTAAGGCACAAAGATTGCTTGGAGGAATAACCCCTTTTGTTTGGCACATTGGAGCCCAGATTGCCATGACTGTGGCTCATGTTTTGTTCATGTGTATACATATGTATATATTTTCACTTTCCGCTCTTTTTCATTTCTCTTGGAGCACTGAGGCTTGCGCATTTGCTAGTTTTAAATTTTTGCAGCAGGGGAGCTGAGGAGTTTGCTTTTTATTTTTTTTCCCCCGTTTGTTCCCCGAACTCTTCTTGCAGTTTAACAAGTCAAATACAAAACACGGGGGGGAATAAACATCCACATGATGGTACCATGCGTGGTATCACATCATTGATTGGATATACTGCATTGGAACATCACACAAAAGAGCCTGTAACGAAAAAATTCAATTGCCTGGGGCTTTGAGCTTTCAAATTAGGCTAAAGAGGTTCCCCTGATAACCAGCAGTGTTGGAGCTTTCAGTATTATTTAGCTGCCCAGGCATCAGTAACGGTTTTCAGTTAGAAGGGCCTGGAGACCTAACGCACCGGTAAGGTAACCCACCTGCACACTCAATACTTTGGGATCAAAAAGCCTATCTAAAAATCTTAAGTTTACCAAGCATAACTGAAAGCGAATATGACTCTCCCTTCTTCAACACTATCTCCGTCTGTGCAGCCTATTTTGCATCAAAAGATCCATTTGAAAGTAGATCCCTTAGAGCTAAATATTCTAAACTGACAGAAGAATTTCTAGTGGCACACCAGCCTAAAGCCATATTTTTATGAGGACATCACTTTCTATTTCTAAGCTTCAGTATGCACTCATGCTTCCTCATTGCCAGGAGCCATGCCACATCAAGTTGCCTCCTCCCAGCTTTTATGTTTTTTTAATGGAGTCCAGTTTTCTGCCTAACTTATGGCTATCTCCCTGACAAATTGTCAGACACCTATGTCACTAGGACGGAGGTATCCTGATGCAGTGTAAGCCAGAAAGGACATTGTAGGTGTCATTAAAAAAATATACAGGACATCCATTTGTAAATCTGATTATTCTTGAAAGTTGGGAGGGTTTAAAAAAAGCCCCAAACAACCAATACCTGAAAAGAAAGACAATATGCAGTATTTAGTCCTTAAGTATAAGATGAGAATGAGGAATAGACAAGATCTTTAAGTTCATGGGTCTGATCCTGTATTGCTTGCCATCTCACAGTGCTGCTGTGAAGGGGAGCTGTGCTGGACCCTTGGCACACGCAGTGCTTTGCATGACTGCCCTTGGGTTGCAGTCTCCTTGGGACAAGGCTCCTGACTCCTTGTACATCTTATTCAGCACTGAGCAGACTGCTTGCACTTAAATAAACTGCAGTCGCTTCAGTGTCTGGCTGGAGCCTGACAAGTCATACTGCTGGGTTTAAAGAAACAATAATGGACCTTCCTCAATTTCATACCATGGGAAAGCACTGCTTTTACAGTAATGAAGCTCATTTTTTCCCCCGATGAAAAGGCATCAGGGTTTAGCTGCTCCCTCATAGTGCTGGGGAGTTTAACATTCGCTAAAATATTCTAAAGGACTAGCACAGGATTTCAGTCCTAAAAATTCCGCATCCATCAAAGAAGGTAGGAATTTTTATGTTAAAAGAAGAAAGATGTGCTGTTATAAGTCAGCAACTTAAATGCCTTTATCTATACAGCCTGCAAGACATCTGCAGAACATTCAGCAATTAAATATGCCCCCAGCTGAACAATAATGTTGCTGCTTGGTCTGCATATAAATTAGACTTAAGGGTGGGTGTTCAAGCTGGGCTCTGTTGTTGTCAATATCCTGTGCCATAATCTGCCCTTGAAATCACCCTGGAGTCTGCAAAGGGCACTTGTAAAGGTCCCAGCCACACATATCTCCCCTCCTCGTGCCAATAAAACAGAGCACAGATCCTTGAAAGAGGGATAAATACTAATCATTCATCATCCTACATAGCTGAAATTGTCTCTCTGCCTGCCAAAATATGCCTGTTTGGGAGGGACAGAGGAAAAAAAAGAGGGCATGGTGTATTTCAGCTCCAGGTCCCTGCTCCACATGAGTACCAAGCCACAGGCTGGGAGCATCTGGAGAACCTTACCTCCCACCCCAGCACCAGGGTTTCCCCAGAGGTGCCACCATGCATGGAGGTTGGTTTTTAGGCTGCTGAACTCACTGCAGATTCCCCTGCCTGGCAATTGTGGCTGAAGGGCCAACAGACTGTGTTTTCTTCTGCCAGCAAATCGTCTGTCCAGCTGTGGTTTGGAGCTCCCAGCTGTGTGTGTGTGCGTGCGCATGTGTGCATGCGTGCATGTCTGTGGTGTCTGTGTGCATGCTACAGGAGCTGGAGAAAGCTGGCCAGAGAGGTGCTGCTTCTCTTCCACCGCATCATTTCTGAGGGTGACTACAGGATGTTGGCACACCTGGCTACCTGTTGAATTTTTCTTACCAACATATCTTTTCTCTAGTGCCTTTTGTGTAAGGATCCCAAAGTATTTTAAAGATGTTAAGGTATTTCATGAAGCTGCTGTATTTCTTTAGTGAGGCAGGCAACCTGGGGAAGGAACTATAGGTGCCCACTCACATGTATAGCAGCAACAGCTGCAGTTGCTCAAGGGATAACAGCCCTTGTTCTGGTTTCTGGCCCCTCTCCCCTGCCAGAAGCCACCCCTTGCAGGAGCAGAGGTACCGAGACAGTTGTCTGTCCATGCTTCCATGGCTCCTGGTAGGGCTGGTGCAGTGGTGCACACTGGCATGTGATGCTTTCTGTGCCCCTGCTCAGAGGCAGGGACAGGCAGCACAGGTGCAGAGCTGGGGACATGGACATCTGTAGCATCAGGGGTGAGATTTGCCAGAGCTCATCTTTCAGGACCCCAAGGCATACACTTCTGCGATGACTTACACCTTCCTTATGACTGTAGCACATTTTTGCTTACGTTGAATTGCCTTGAGATTAAAAAAAAAAAAAAAAAAAAAAAAGAGCATTTAACATTGCCTGTTGGGGTTTAACCTCCTACAGAGTGACAAAGGCCACATTTGTATCTGAGAAAGAGAAACACTGGCTTTCTCACTGCTTGCAGTAGTAACTTTGTGTTGATGACCCAGAGAGCACAAGAAAACACAGCTATGTGGCACAGCACCTTGCATGTTAACTTGGCTCAGGCACATGGTTTTATAGTAAAAAATCCAGCTGGAGCTCTGTCTTCTGGGCAGAGCTTTCCATGTCACTTCTCAGTAGGAAAGAGCTACTTATTCTGTGCCTTGAATCTAATTTTAACAACACCTTTCTTTATAAGCACTACAGAGTATCTGTTTTCTTTCAGCAATTTTATGGCAACAAACAGCTTATATCTCTCTTTCCTCATCAGCTTTTTTTTTTTTTTTTTTTTTTTCTCTTTCTCTTTTTTTCCCCATTCTTTTTTGGGCTATTTGAAAAGAAACCTTCAATTTAGCCTGGTACGAACAGCACTTAACTTGTTAAAGGTGATAGAATGTGATATAATGATAGAGGTGTTAAAGGGACTTACAGTATGCAGGGTAACAGCCCTGCACATCTTGGTAACCATATAAGCTTCTGGAAGAAAGGTATAGAAATATCCAGAAGCAGTAAATATAGTAAGATATGCACAGGGCAACTACAGACCATTAGCTAGGGACCCATAATGGAACACTGCCATCTTTAAAGACATTTTTGTTTCTACAATTTTTATGACAGTTTTATGGCAATTCTGTAACTACTGTACTTCGCTGTTTCACAGTGGTCCCTTTTTATCTCTTGAGATTATTCCAGGATGTTAGGATGTAATATATGGAGAGAAGAGCAATCATTGCATAGCAAGCTACACATAAAAGAGTCATATAATCAATTGCTCTGATGTCATAAAAGTCACAGTCCACTGATCTGATGTCACCATGATGGATTGGGACTTTTAATGCTTCATTTATGGTGTTTAAAAAAAGGGGAAAAGGTTATGTCAAAACACATGCCATTCTTAATGTGGCATTAACAGAGCTAAATGGGATGCCATGATATTTATTTATTTGACCGCAAAAGTGTGATCCAAGTTCAGTGTTAACAGCATAAATGTGGCTACTTCTGTGTGCTTTCAGAAACCAGTGGGCGAGGGCCAGGAGCAATGCATATTTACTCCAGCTGAGGATTGCCTCTGATGTTTTAATTAATAATAAGGGAACAAGGGCTCAGCCTTGACTTTGCCCCAGGTCACGGGCAGCACATGGCTGTGTTATCCAAGGAGCAGCCTGGGAGGCTGTGGCTGGTGGTGTTGCAGTCTGCTCCTGCTTCCCACATGCTTTGGCAAAGGAAATACCCCCGGCTTTCTCTTCCTTCGCTTGAAGTAACTAGCACATGGGGAAAGGAAGAGGAGTGGGGTCTGGAACAAAGGTCTGCAAGTATTGTCATGGGCAGAGCTAAATGGACACAGCGGTCACGCAGAGGTGGCTCTCCTCCCTTCCCTGTGGTCTGCAGCCAGGGAAAGCTGTTTGAAGGGGAATATTATGCCATGGCCCTTAGTTTCCAGGTGAGACTGTGCAAGGTGGGTCAGTGTGAGGTCATAAGATTTAAGGCACCTGTAGGTCACATACTGTTAGGATTTAAGACTAGAAAACTGTCCTCTTTCAGTTTTTACACTCCTGAGGCTATAGGGCCTTTGGAGGGGCATGAGCTGGTACCATTTTTGTGGTGGCTGTGCAGCAAGGAGAGGGAGTATATTACTTTGTCAAAGGAGGAGTTTGAGGCAGGCATTTCCCATCCTGGCAGTCAGCCACAGCCCTCTGCTGAAACACATTAGGTGGCTGTTTCTGCTCAAACTTTTATCTGGCTGGTCTTTGAAAGTGTCTCTGACAGGTTTCAGGATCTGTGCATATTGGGGACATGGACGCGTGCATGGGCAGGGACAGGCTGTGAGTCCCAGAAGCTGCCCTGGACCTGCAGGACTTGGTTTAATTTTGACTCGTGTTAAGAAGCTTTTCTTTGCGACCTAGAGGACTGCAAAGATGAATTGCTCTTGAGCAAATACTGTAGCAATGAAACCACTGCATACATGGGTGTTACGCATAAGAGCCCTGCTACTTCATTTTTCAATAGGCATTTGAGTTTTTGCACCTGGCCAGGCTTACATTTGAGAAAAAACAACTTGAGTCATTCCTGTGCAACAGTCTTGCTCGCCCTGGCTGCAGTTAAAAGATGATCCTTGTCACATTGCCAGACAGAGACATTATCACTCTTCTGCCAGTGCTGCTCTTAGCTCCCTTCTCCCTCCCCGCACTGCCCCTGTGCTCCAGCCTCCGCTTTCCTGTCACTTCTTTGTTCATAAGGTCCCCTCTGCCTCAGAGTGTCCCGTGAACACCGTGCCCTTGGAAATGTTTCAAGCAGGCTCTCCAGGGCGTATCGGCCCAGTGCTGGAGAGGGCCTGTGGGCTCACAGCCAGGTGACACCAGGCTGCCCATCCACAGTGGGACGGCCCGTGGTCCTGCTCCGTGCACGCCGCCTGCCAGCCTGGAAACAGAAGATCTCACTAACAGAGCAGGATCCTCAGACTTCACTGGGAAACCTCTTGTGGGTTCCCTAGGCAAGAGCAAAGTGATTTATCTTTGTGTTCTGGCACTGTGAATCCTCTGAGGCAGGGAAGCAGGGCTTTTGCTGCCACCAGAAACCCACAACAGAACCACTGCCCTGTGCTGCTCTGCACCGTCCCTATTATTCAGCATATTTTCTCCTCTTCAAAGGCAAAGCTGGAAAAGAAACCAAGGTATCCATTCCAGATATCTGTACTAGTGCATATTTTGTTCACCATCATTTTTAAAGTATCATACAGCCTGCTTCCTTCATGTTGAAAGCAGAGTAAGAGAACTCCAATTTCATGCCCTCAGGTCTGAATAAAAGAATAAAAACAACACAACATTTGCATCTGTTTAACAAGCTCTGTTCTAGCATGGAGGGAAAAAAAAATAGGGGGAAAAGCCCCATCACTCCACGTTAAATGGAACCATTCAGGGAGTACTGTGGGAAGGAAAGGTAACAAAGAAAATTATTGTCATAAATGACCTAAGATTTTGTGGCCTTATGACTGCAAACACAAAGTCTAAAAAGGTTACATTCTCTTGCTTCTCTGCCTACCCCCGATATCAATGAACATCAGCTAAAGGTGGCTGAAGAACCAATTTCATGCATCTACTGTAGAAGGAAATGAACTGAGCCAAGGGCAAAAATAAAATTATACAAATGTTATTATAGACTAGCCTGCTTCTGTCCTAGTTTAATTCAAATTTCAGTGCTGCAGGCTTTGCTGCTGGCAGTAGCCTTCCTGAATAAATCAACATTTGCTTACATCTAAATTATTAGAGAAACATGTGACTTTGTTTATTGTATAAATTATACGCAAGGTTAAAGCATTAACTGTTCAACGGGCTTTGTGCAGTCACACAATCGCACCCATCCCCCCAAACCTTTCTCCCCCAAATACCATTTTGAGGACAAGGCATCCAGGGAGGGCTCGGTGGGGGTTGCCTGGCAAGGCTGCAGCTAAAGGCACAATTTCAGGGCATTGTGCTGCCCCAGGGGAAATCATTTACTGCCATGCAGAGAGCACGGGGGATGTAAAGCACCCTTGTGCTGACTAGGTAGCACTTCAGACCTACCTTTCAGGAGCGGTTATGGGGGCAGGAGGTGGTATCCTTCAGTGCCTAGGCACATTTACAGGCAGGAAGAAGAAACCTGCTGCTACCAGGACTGGTGTGATGGGTGGAGGGGTCTCCTCTGCTAGGGCCTGGCTTGCTGGGACCACAGCAACTTAGGGGCTCCAGAGAGCTCATGTGTGCTGAAGCCCCAGACTCCCCATGGGTTTTCCAAGCTTCATGGTGACTGCTGCTGAATTTCAGATGGGAAGATGCTCATTAAGAGACAAAGCAGCTTCACTGCTGTCACCACACTTGTCCCGGCCCCAAAGGAGCCAGGGGTTGGTGGGGCAGCCCACAGGCAGCTAGCGGTGCTGGACCAGAGTCCATCCCGTGATTGCCAGCTCTGGGTCTGCGTAGTAGCTACTGATATGGTTCCTCCCAGCTGGACTAGTTTTCCATAGTTGCTTTCCTTACTGCTCCCCAGATGGTAAAAAAAGCAGTTTGTTTCCCTTTGGAAAGACAATCCTACTGCAAAGAAAAGCACTGCTGTAACAGTCCTAAGCACTGCAGCAATAAAACTTCAAACTGCAATATCTGGGTTTATTGCTGCAAAGTACTGAAGGATTCTCTTTTTAAAAGAAAGCAAGCAAAAAACCTGAAGGAGCTCGTCTTTCCCAGACAGTACCGTCTCACAGACCAGTTGGTACTGTGCTTTTTGACACGAGTATATCACCACATAGCAGCTGAGTAAATCTTTTCCACAAAGGTGTCAGATGCCAGCAGCTCAGGGTCTAGGACATGGAATCCAAATATATGTCTCCTGGGTTCCTGCACTGAAATACTACCAGGAGGTTTCTGTGGCCAGACCAAACTGAATATTTTATTTACATTTCATTTACACTTACAAATTAATATATACTTTCAATGCTGTTAAAGGGCTATTGAACAGAGCTGTAGTTTTATATTCAGCAACAGGATGTAATTTCCCTATCAATAAAATTGTTGTTAGTTTTACCTGCACTCTATTATTATGGAAATTTCACAGTTTCTCAGCTACAGTGATGTCTAGTGAAATAAGCAGGCCACTTATGTGGAATTTTTTTCAAGTGTCCTTACTCTTTTCCATTTATGCTAATGTTATTTCATGCTAATAGCAGACTATATTTTGCTTTGATACTATTAAAACCTGGCTGGCTTGTGTAAAGGGAACATTTTTATAATGCTTTCTGGAAATGATCTAACACAGTAAAACCATCTCCATTAAGAGTGTGGTTTTGGAGGAGACTGCTTCCCCGCCCTTCAATCCAAAAACTGAGAAATCCTTTAGACATAAATTAATTTCACTGACTCCTTTTCCTATTTTCGTTCTTTGTAAATGATAACTTACTGTGTAATTTAGCTACGCTGCAAGGAGCTCTTCTTCCAAGAAGGATTCGGGAAGCATATATTGTTTATTTCAGCCTGTGAACATGAGGTTTACAAATCCCATTACCAAATAATGGGATTGGAATTCCTATTTCAATTTTTATGCATCCTCTTGCAAAAACGTGCCCTCCTCCCTCCTGAATAGCTGAGATGTTCCTTCTCCATTAGATGGGGCTTTGCATCCTGACAACCTGCCCTGGTTTCCTTCCTAGGTGTTGTCACAAAACTCAGCGGGACTGTGCCCACAGAGCCAGAGTGTGATCTTTAAATATAAGAAATTAACTTTCAGCCTGAAATATAAACTAAGTGAACTCCATCTCCATAACCTGAAATTTATATCAGGTCTGCGAGAGGGGACTAGCTGATTGAAAAGACTCGGTGCAGAAAATGTAATTAATATGTAGGCATTTCTAACTACAGAGTAAGGCTGTCTTCTATAATTGCTCAGTTCATGCCTGCCTTTGGAGGGTCCCACCCCAGTGGCACTGAAAACAGTGCTGAGGAAAATGGGTTCAGGTTCTCCTCAAACACCCCGCTGGGGAAGGCACCTGCAAACCCCATGGCTGTTTTGGGGGAGATGTCCTAATGCAAGCTAAGTCTTCCTTGGCCTCACGCTGCTGCCTCTGAGCTTACACCATGGAGAAATCTGGCACAGTGATGTCTTCCCTCAGTTGGAAAATTTGCCTCGTCTGACAGACAAGCCCGGGCACCGAGGTCAGCTGGGAGGCCTGGCTGAACAGAAGGCTGTAATGAAGACATTTTCTCTCTCCTGGCTGACCTCCTACAGCCGACAGATTTGAATAGCCTCTCCTCCAGCTGACAAAATGAAATACCGGCTAGCAGAGATCAAAAGCACTTACCATTTATCTATCTAGTTATTCATAAAGTGCTCCATCACCATGGTATCTGAAAGCCTCCAATGAACTGGGGAGAGTTTCCCCAGGGCCAAGAGCCTCTAGTGCTTCCTCACAGCAATCAAAATCGCTTCCTGAGGGTTTTGGGTTTTTTTTCCTTCTTTCTCCTACTCAGAATTGTTATCCATTGCTGCAGATCATTGTGGGGATTAAAGGTAAGATTGAATCAACTGGACAAAAAGCTTTGGCTGAATTTGCATACGCTCTCAGCCGGCTCCGGTGTTCTGGCTTCTGATCAAAACACTTATTATAAGAGTAAAAAAGTGGCTGAAGAGGAATTAAAAGTTCCCAACCACAAATGTCCTATTTAAGAGGAACCTAACAGAGACAAGACTCCCATTTTAAGGCTGAGACTAGCTGTGTTTTACACACTAGAAAGACAGGTAAGTGTATAGATGAAATATTTCTACAAAAATCCCAGTGGGAGTTTTCTCCTTTCTTGCGATTTGCAGAGTGCTTTGACCGTCAGTCAAGCAAAGCCAATAACTCAATGCCATTAGCTGGGGAAACAAAATATGTGTTAGGTGAGTGACTTGCCAAATAAGCCTCACTAGAGATGGAGGCAGTGGCAGGTGGATGTTGGTAGAGAAAGGTGGGAAGATCGTGTGTTGTGACAAAGGATTTTAAAAGTTTTCGTTATGAAAAAAATATCTCTGAATATGTTTCTGCTTGGTTAGTCATTGTCCTGTTCTGTACTTATTCAGCTTGCCCAAGTATGTTGGACCAAACAAGGGTTGTGTGTCATGGTAAAGGCAGATAAAGCTGGGCTTAAGGCATTTGTCTGAACACCAGGGGCTAGTGCCATGGAAGTGTGGAGGGCATCGCATGAGGCCCCTACTGCCACTCCAGGATCCTGCCAGCCATACCCACTGGTTGCCCCAGCCTTGTCTAACCCACCAGTATCTTGGGGACATCAGCCCACTCTGTGCAGGCAACTGCATCATGCCATTGCCTCAGCAACGCCTCTCTCATGCAATCTCAGTGACAGCTATGGTGAGCAAAACACAGAGATATTAGCATCTGGGAGCTCGCCCACAGCATCAGTAAATCCTGATTTCTCCTTTTATTCTGGTATTAGGTTTATAGCTAGAGAAGGCCTGGCAAGGCCAATAATGTGTCTTTGGAATCCAACCCTCTGTCTTGGCTCAAAAGTCAACAACTCAATATTATTGGAATTCCTTCTAAAATCTTCACGTTTGCCTGCCACCAGGCTCTATAAGGAATAACCCTTTAAGTTGCTAGAATTAATCCCCCTGCATAATCAATGCCATTGAATAAATACAGTACCATCTCTAGTAATTTTTTTCCGTGAGTTTTACAACATTGAGCATTTGTCTTAAAAACCCAGCTCCTGAAGGCGTTGTTGCGTACAAATGTCAAGACTTCTTTAGGGCAAGTGTGAATAAAGGAAAAAAAATGAAAACAAAAAAGAATAGTTCTTTTAAAACAGTCTTATAATTTTTACACTAAAACCTCCTGATTCCTCAAAACCTGATTTATGGTTTCTGAACCCTTACTGCTAGCATTACTAAAAATATCATGGCTAAGATTTTTCCAAGCAAGCAGGGACTCCAGCTTTACACAAAAGCAAATACATGTTCTGTATCTGATATCAAAAGCCAAACAAAGTAAGTTTGGCTCTTGATTTTCATCTGCAGCCTGTTCTTCTTTCTATAGTCTATACCAATCTAAATTAAAAACTAAACCCAGGACTGTTGAGGGACTGTGAAATGGTCATTGAGTAAGACCAACTGATAAACAGCCTACTATGCCTTGACATTGATGCTGCTAGTTTCTTTTGAGACTGCAGGCAAGTCTTTTTAATTGGTCTTTTCTCTGTTAACCTCTTTTTACATCACTCTTCCACTTCTCATTGGCATCATGAGACCAAATTTTTTATTGTTTGAGAGGCACTGGAATACTTCAGTGATGAGCGTCCTAGAGTTTCTGTTAACAAACTATGAAAAAATTTAGTCAAGGGCTGCCAGTGTTTGCTTCTTCTGATTCACATTAAACAGTCAATTATTTATTAAGAACTTGTTAATTAATAATGTGGCCAACCTGATGATTAAAAAGAAACCCAAAGCAACAGAGAGGAGAACCTCTACTGGATTATCTTATGGAAAACGCAATCAGGCTATAAAAGCAAGCTAAAAATAAAGCTAATATCTTCTTCATTGACCCCAGGCAGTTGCAATTGGATAAAGCACTCCTCAGTTTGTTCCCAGCAGTTTTGTGCAGTGTTGCTCTATGATAGGACTAGCAAGTGCATTCTGCTTGGAGGAAGATTCATCTTGGCTCTGTGTGTGTGTGGGAATTTTGAGTTCAAATGAAGCCTTAGAAGAATCATATTTCACATGCCTACAATTTTATAAACAGACTCAGAGAGAAGTGGTTGCTGTCATAGAAGTACCACCTTGCCCCTTTATTTAAACATTTGAATGGCATGAGCTATGGTACAGGTCATTAATGTGACAGGGCAGAAAAAACTAGTTTAAAATAAATCTGTCCTTTATTGCCCAGGCGGTGGCAGGCATCCCTTTATTTTGTAATTTGGCTTTATAGGAGACTGCGGTAGCAGAGTTCCATTTCAGTTTGGGGTTTTATCAGAGAATTTGATTTGTCATAAATATATTAAATGGTTTTAAGTTTACACCAAGAATGACTGCAGTAAATACATTAAAACTATATGACAACTGTCAAGGAAATAAATCTGATGTCTGAAGTAACCTTTGCTCGTTCATTTGATAGTCTTTGGTTTTATAGTTATTAATTTAAAAAAAAATCACTGATTCATAATGGGGCTTCTACGAGCTAGTGCCAATTAACTAAATTTCACCACATGTGTACAAGCTTATTAGAATGGTATTCTGAGCAACAAGCTATTCTACCCACATCGGATATCACACAAATCATGCACAGAGTAGTGCACAGGGTAATAAGCTCCAGTGTCCTGTATGTATAAACAGTCTTGATTCTTTGGTTAGAAGCATAATGTTCTATCACATGAGAAACCTGAGCTATGGTGTTAACCTCACCTAACTCAGAGTTTAGGAGCATCGCAGAGGTGATATTTTCAGCCTTGGAGGGATAATGTATCATACTTGAGCACCTTGTTCACAGCAGTGCTGCAGTCCTGAAATAGGCTATCATCACTTCTCGGGGCTGATGGCTTTGTGCTGCAAGGTATCAGAGGCACCTAATACTGCGAGGCGAGGGGATGTGGGTGTGGAAGGACAGAATTTAATGAGGAACAGTACTTTGCAGCAGTGCTTAAAATTCCTCAGGCTTTGTGTCCCAGCAAGCTCTGGCTAAGTGAGGATAGGCACAAATAGATTGGACTTTCACATTAAAAAAAAAAAGAAAAAAGTGTTTATACAGCTTACAGTTATGCAAGGATCATTCAGGGAGCTTTACTTATAAGTGTCTGCAGTGACTGCTTCAGCGCTACGTGATTACAGCCAGCCAGCCCGCCCTGAAGCAAGGCCTGGTTTTTGCTCAAGCTGCCACACAAACCTAAACCCTGCCCTGCCCAGGACAGAGAAGACCAAGCGGCAGCGCCATGGGATGTGTGCTGTGTAGTCACCAGTTCTTTGCTTTCCTCTGTCCAAGGAGATGCAACCTCATTCCCAGCTGAAGGAAGCCCAGAGGATGGGAGTTGTTGAATTGGCGCTCCCTCTTGCTGGCATCTCCATCCAAGGGCAGCTCCAGCTGGGGAATGACCTGCTCCTTTTGTGGCCACCGGTTAAAAAAGGAGTGCCATGATCCACTTGGGACAGGATTCCAGGCAGTGATTCCTAAATGTATGTGAACTGTATCTTAAGAACCGACTAAATACCTCAGCCCCTGCAAGAGGCAAAACTGAAGACACACCTGTTTGCCCAGAGTTCCATGTCACATTGCTCTAAGCCCAAGGAGGCTGCAATTACATTGCAAAGTGTATCAACTATTCTGGCTTCTGTTATAGGGTGCCTAGCTTTTGTCAAGCACTGTGCAGTGCGTTTTGACACAAACTTTTGCAGTCATCAGGGACTCAAAATTTAGCCAATAGCAAATAGCATCGTGCTGCCCAAAGAAATTCAAGATATCTTTTGTGCCTCTAGATATGAAGCTTGAAGTAGCCCATAAGCACATGTTAAGAAATTGGTTCAGCACTGATAGAGAAGTGTGTTACCTGGTATGCTGGTACTGCAAGCTCAGGCATGATGCTGCAGTAACACCAACAGAGCTTTCAGACAAACCGACTTGCAGGAGGGAACCGTGTGTGCCCACTGACTAGTCTTTGTTGTTTCAGTGGGGGGGGTTCTACCACAGGTGATCAGGCTTGATTTTGTCTAGCTGGGAAAAGTGACAAAATCCAAATTCAAAACATTATGACTACGAGAAAAAATGATTGCATAGCTTCTATGATAGTCCACTTTAAGGGCTTGGCGTCCCTCTTCCACAGCCATAAAAGTAGAAACAGCGTAAGTGGATGCCAAATCTAGACACCTCCATTCTTGTTGTAGCTACAGAATTTCTGAGATGTCCACAGGATGCAGGGACGGAGGTATGTATCAGATGCACAGGTGGTAGATGTGATTAGGAAACAGAATACACATGCAAGGATGGTCTTGTACCTGCTGTCGATGCTGCAGAGTGGAGCTATAGGTGCATGTTCCTTCTGCATTGAACAACACAGACTGAAGACGTTCCTGTCCTAGTTGCTGGAAGTTACAACTCCTGCCAGAAGACACGATCCAGAGAAAACTCCTGGGCAAGGCAGCTGGGTGAGGCTGCACAGCTGAGGAAGGCAGTTTTGCTGTCTGGCTTGAGGCAGATGAGGAAGGCCTTGCGTGCTTTTTTCCTGGCAGAACTGAGGTGACAATGCTTTCTGGTAGGGGTGGTAGTAACCCCCAGTTAGGAATGATAGTCTTTGACACGCACAGCTGTCTGCAGAATCCATGACCTATTACGGAAACTTCAAGCATCACTGGAAAATTAGCTAGACAGTGGCAAACACAATATTTACAGATGGGAAAACTCTAGCCAGGCTTTGAAGCATTAGAGGGCTATGGCACGTGGTTCCCTGGCAGCCACAGGGTTACAGGACTCCTGGCTCACATCTACCTCCTCCAGCCTCTCACCACTGCTGCCTTCCAGCCTCCCCCAGAGGCAGGGTCAGCTGGAGGGGTGACCCAAGGGATGTCCTCCCCCACGCTGGCATCCAGCGTGGTCTGTCCAGCAGCACAGCTCAGCAGCTCCAATGTGAAAGAAAGCACACACACAGCCTGCAGTTTTGGCTGCCTGCAAAAGCAAGTGTTGGCCCTCAGCCCTGGCAGCTGGAATGCAGAAGTGCAAAGTGAAAGGAGGAACAAAAGCATTGCTTCCTTTCCCTCCGCTTTATCTATTTTCTCAGTTAGTTAATCTAGTTTGGGATGCTGTGTGTTCTGTGGGCAGCCTGTGTCATCCTCAAGCTGCTGTAACCTTGATTAAATCCAAGTACTTTAATAAGGAGAGAGCTATAGCTGTGCGTGGTGGTCCCACACTGTGCAAACAGCAGTAGGTAAGTGCAATTACACATAGTGACAGATGCAGAGCACTAATGTAGGTGTTAAACCCGCATGCAGCTCACAACCAAGCAGGGCTAGCTTGGCCCCATGGCTTTTCAAGGTGAATGGGCTGAAGAGCTGGAAGTTGACAGTGTGTGGGTCCTTCACGATAGGTCTTAAAAGTGGAAGTCACATCACATTTCATCTGAGTGGAGGTTTGCCTGGGAAATCCCAGCAGTGATTTTTCCTTTCTTTTCTGGCCCTTTTTCCCAGAGGTGAGTCCTGGTTTTGCCATACTTTGGGCAAATTGTGCAAAAGGGATTTTGGTAAGAGCTCACTTCAGGGAGGTAAACGAAACAAAAGATGGCTTTAGTATTGAATTTTGCATATGATTATGTTAAAATCCCTTGTAAGAGCTGAAGTGTTGATTATCCAGCAGTCCGCTTTTACAGCATCTCCTTGACTATCAGCAAGTCTGAGATCCATGAACTTGAAAAGGATAGCAAGAGGGAGGGAAAAAGGAAGAGGGAGAGAAAATAAGCTAAGAAATAATTTTTTTATCTCTTGATCAGAGTCTTTCCAAGAGAGACACACAGGAGTTTCCACTACATTGGCCACAGTTAATGAGATTGCAAGGGACTTTGTCTCAGCAGGTGACAAGTCCACTTTTGAGTGCTCAGCAGATGACATTAGTAGCATCAAGTACTGTTTCCAGCCTCAGCTACCTGCTTCCCTTTTGGAAGCTGGGCTTGGCAGCGCTCTCCAGGGTGGCAGCTCTGGCACTTACTCGAGTGACTAAAGAGTTCATGAAGTAAGGCTCTCTGCAGCTGAACAAGCCAGGTTTTTCTCCAAGGATCTGTGGCATGCACACAAGGAGAATGGGGAGAGAGGTGGGAGCTTTTAGTCTAAGAGTGGCACAAAGAGTTTTACTGGTGTAAGTACAGATGTCGAAAACAGAGGGTTTATTGTTTAGCATGCCCATGTTTCATGCGCAGCCAGGGAAGTGCTGATGAAGGAGTCACACTTGGAGGAAGGGAAGGAAAGAGGATTGTTTGTTCAGCAGGGAAATTATAGAGCCACAGACAAACATTGCTCATGCTCTCAAAAAACTCACCACTGCTCAAGAGGCAACATCTGAGGTCATCTATTAATAGGATTTATGCTACTGAGCAAGCTGTCTGGAGAATACAATAGAAATTAGTTCCAGGGCACCTTTGCTTCCTGATACTTTTGCAATCCAAACAACAAACAAAAAAGTCAAGATCCCTATCTATATTTCTTTGAATACATAAACTTCTGTCTGATTTTTGGCTGAGGGTAGGTAAATGCCATCCAACTGCTTATTTTCTTTCAGACTGCTTAAAAAACAGCACGAAGGATTTCTCATTGGCTTTAATAAAAAGAGAGGGAAGAGGGCAGAGGAGGAAGCAGCATTCCAGCTACCTTAGCCAAGCAGTTGGCCACCACCCAGGGCTGTGAGGTATAGATGCAGTAGGCAAAGCCCTGGTGATAGGGTTCCCGGGATGCAGCACTATCTCTGACCCATCTCTTGAACTGCCTACGCTGCCTGGAATGCTGCAGGTCTGACTCTGGAGCTGGAGTTAGGACATTCCTCCTCACTGTCCCTGCCCTCTTCACTCCCTACAGAAAAATGCTTCCATATAGACCTTTGCTACAGTTAAAGATCTGCCAGGCACATCTCTTTGCTTAATTTTTTCCCGTCTGCTAGACTGCATAAATTCTGGATTTGTACTTGACTGTCTCAGTGTGTGCTGGAGGGAGGGGAGGCCACATGAAACAGCTCTGCTGTCTGTGCCCCAAGGGTATGTCAACACAGCCTCCAGCTGGCAGATGTGGGCTTTCTTTGCCTGTTCTCTGAGATCAACCAAAAGCCACCTTGTTGTGTGTCTCAGCTACCTTCAGCTATGCAGCTTTCTGTGAAGAACCCAGGGCTTGAACCCTTGATCAAACCCAAGATTAGATACCTCCAACAGTTCAATCCTCTCTCTCAGTGGTACAGCTGTGTAAGAAAACCTCATCACCGACACTCTGAGTGGGTGAACAGAAGTTTTGAGGGAGATTTTAGGGCTGATTCTTTCCATCTAGGTGGAAGGAATTGGTGTGTAGCAGAAGGAACAGCTTCTGGACCCACTGTAGATGTAGTATTTTTGCCAAAGGACAAAAAAGGTTACTGGATCATGGCCTGAAAGCTCAGGGAGAAGGTGCACAACTGAAAATACAAATTGCATGTCATATCACACTGAAAAAGCTGTACCACGTACATTACGAAAGAGGAGGGTATAAACACAGCAAATTGGTGTTTTGTGACCAACAGGGGAAAGAAAACTAGGAGACATTAAAGATGATGTTCTTTAGCATTTTCTTCAGTGGTCTGGAATTACAACATCACTGGCGGCAAATTTGCAGACAACTCTAAGTGATAAACAGCAGTGGGGACAATTACATAGTGATGGAAATTCCTTGGAAGGACAGGCCCATTTAAACAAAAAACATTTCTGTGCTAAGAATACAAGCTGTACCTGAGGGGCATGGGAGGTGGTCCATAGGGTAAGTCAGGGGAGGCAGACAGCACTCAGAAAAGGAGCTGGAAATGACCTCTCTGTGGGACTCTCTAGGTCTACACAGGTAGGAGAAGGGAAGGAATAGGCTTTTTGTGAAAGCCTTGATGAGACCAACACCAGCGTGCTGCCTGCAGACCTGGTGTTCACACGGTGAAGGGGAGGTGGGAACAACTGAAAAGAGCAGTGAGGAGAGTCACAGAAATAGTTGTGCTGTGGTGTATCGGTACGAGGACGCTGAGAGGGAAAAAGCACTGGCTACTAAAGGGCTCCTGAACTAGTGCTGGTGGATGGAAGTTGAAACCACATGAGTTCACAGAGGAAGCTAAGTGCAGGTTCTCAGTACAGAGAGTGATTAAATGTGAAGTAAGGTAGCCAGGGAACCGGTGGAGGTTTTGTTTCTTGGTATCTTTAAATCAAGATAAACTAGGGAGTAAATTACTTGAACAAATAAAGTTTTTCTTGCCTTAAATCTGATGAATCTTTGATCCTAGAGGATCAAACCTGTGAGTATAAGGGAACGCGCTGGTTTGTGATTACTTGGAAAGACAATGTAGCTAGGGTTCAGGGTCTGTGTTGCTCCAGGTAGATGCACACAGACACTTTGATTTTGTAATGAGAGAAAGGAAATTAAAGGATATAGGATATAAGGTGATCAAAGTCCAAGAGTCACAAGAATGGCACTGATTAGAATATTCTGATCTGAGTGTAACAGCAACACCAGATTCTTCATTATAAAGGTAACGCTGCTCAAACTTTTAATGTTTGTGGGTTTCTCTTCAGTGCTGCCAAATGTGGGGCACTGAAAGCTTTCTGTCGGAAGATGGGATCTGTTTCAATTGCAGGGAAATAATCACTACTTCACCAATTTCCTTACCCTCTTTCAAGCTGCTGTGCTTTCTAGCACAGGTTTTTTGTGCCAATTCTGCCCAAGTCTGTTGTGATTTTTGATGCTGAAGAGATAACACTGCAGATGATCTTGAAGGTCACATGAAGGTAAGAGAACTGCAAAACAGCATGACTTTACACCCAACTGCAAGCTGATTGGGAAGAAAATAGTTGCAACCAGACAGCCTGTGTCCTGCTAGCCTACACCTCATGGGGACAAATGCCTTTCTTCATGTAAAAGGTTAGCATTGCTTATTGGAACTGTACAAAGATAAGAAATGAAACCCCCTTGTGGGATGTGATGTTCTATTAGCTGATATTACCATCTTTGTTTATCCACTCCTATGCCACAAACCCTGAACATGTGCTACATGTCCTTAGGCACTCATTGGTTAATTTACTTGTGCAGAGTAAGGCAACAAAATAGTAATAATAAATTACAAAACATAGTATAACTGGAACAAAGATACTCCAGAAAATTTTTTTTCTGCTTTTTTTCCTTGGTATTTCCTCTCAGCCATAGATATAATATAAAACTACAGGTGAAAGTATGGTCTGATGCATTAATAAATCTTATGAGAAAAACTGAATAATTCATTAAAACAAATTAACAAGTTAATAAGAGCAGAAGTGAGTTAAAATACAATAAAGTATTATTAATACATCTCAGACTGTATCCAGAGCCTGTTTGAAGTGAATCAATGCACAATTAATGGGAAACTGGGCTCCAGTTTCTGTATGATTATGTATAAGGCATATCATGCAATATCATCCAATCTGCAAGATGTTTAATCTTTTTAGCACTTCTGAAATGAAACTAAATGTGATCTGGACTTCAGGCTGCTCTGTTACTGTAGTGATGGGTATCTTAGAAATAACAGAAAGTGGTAGTCAGAAAAAAGCATGTATTTTGTGGGAGGACTCTCCATACCTTCCTCCTCCAGCTGTAATTTCCTATCTTCATAATTCTTCAGGTTAAATAGAAATATTTCTAGAAAGCTGGGCAGAGAGGAACCTAATGAAGTTCAACAAAGGCAAGTGTGAGGTCCTGCACCTGGGGAGGAACAACCCCATGCACCAGTACAGGCTGGGCGTGACCTGCTGGGAGGCAGCTCTGGGAGAAGGACCTGGGAGTCCTGGGGGACAGCAAGCTGGCCATGAGCCAGCAGTGTGCCCTGGTGGCCAAGAATGGGATCCTGGGGTGCATCAGGAGGAGCGTGGCCAGCAGGTTGGAGGGAGGTTGTCCTCCCCCTCTGCTCTGCCCTGGTGAGGCTGCATCTGGAGTGCTGTGTCCAGTTCTGGGGCCCCCAGTTCAGGAGAGACAGGGAACTACTGGAGATGGTCCAGTGGAGGGCTACGAAGGTGGCTGGGAGGGGCTGGAGCATCTCCCTTATGAGGAAAGGCTGAGAGAGCTGGGCCTGTTTCACCTGGAGAAGTGAAGACTGAGAGGGGATCTTATCAATGTCTGCAAATATCTTAAGTACACGTTTCAAGAGGACGGGGCCAGGCTCTTTTCAGTGGTGCCCAGCAACAGGACAAGGAGCAACAGGCACAAACTGCAGCACAGGCAGTTCCACCTGAATATGAGGAAGAACTCCTTTACCTTGAGGGTGACAGAGCAGTGGCACAGGCTGCCCAGAGAGGCTGTGGAGTCTCCTTCTCTGGAGACATTCAAAACCCACCTGGACATAACTCTGTGCAGCCTGCTGTAGGAGAACCTGCTTTAGCAGGGGGTTGCACTAGGTGATCTCCAGAGGTCCCTTCCAACCCTGACCATTCTGCGATTCTGTGTTTCTGTGATTCTGTGATTTGGTTTGGACAAAAATGTCAAAATTCTGTATAAAAACCCTGACAATTTTAATTGCAAGAAAATTGTCACCATTTGTTTTGAGTGGATTGTTAGACCTATTATAACTGTGGTATTGATTCACAAGATTTTCATTTTTTTTTAATGGAATTTCTGTGGTGGCAAAAAAATTTGAACAGAGGAGACTGTTCTGGGAGAAGAAGCTAAAGACAATTTTGGAGGCCAGGAAAATGAACTACAGTGCAAGCCTTCTGAGATTTTGAGTGAGGTCAGAGCCTGAAGGCCTGCTGAGTGAGCCCATTTATGTGCTAGCCAAGGAGCTGTGATTTCACTGGGACTTTCCAGATTTGGCATTGAAAAAGCAGGTCCCATCACTTTGAGCTTTTCACATGGTAACAATTAGACATGTTAAAGTAGATACCGTGGCTTTTGTGTGACTCGTTTGCCATGTGTTTTGTCCTTACTACATAGGTAAATGATCCAAGAACTCAGAGAAATTCCTAATTTACATAGACATCAAATGCCAGGTGTAGAGTAGTTTGTCTCAGTGAGAAAACTGTCAGGTTTGTCTCTGAAAGAACTTACAGTCCATTCTTGAACCTTACTTTTGAGACAGGTGCTGGTCTTCTCAGAGACAAGGCTGGCCTTTTGTATGTCACCAGTGCTGTGCTCCCTGAGGACTTTTATAAGAACTAGTACTTGGATGTTGTTTTTACTTTGGTGGGTATTGAGGAAATCAAAAAGGCAGTTGTGGCAGTGGAGGGAATGGAGTTATTGCTGCTGCAGAGGAGACCACAACAGGAAGGAAAGCTGAGGCCAAATCTTGGTTTCAAAGAAAGAGGGACATTTCCCTCTTCTACTGCAATAAGCAACGACAGCACACCTTGCCTTGCAATGTGGTAACTTGTTTGCCTTTCCCCTAGCCATGAGCACGGCCCTTCCTGACAGCCTTATGTTAAACATGGGTAGTCCAGCATTGAGGAATTGCAGCAGACAGCTCTGGATATAACCTCTAAGAGAATCATGTGGATCAAGTTGGTGAATTGTGAGAAACAGGCAGGTCCTGAAAGCAGAGATGTAGGGGTAGGGAGTGTGCGGACAAGGGCATACAACTCATTCTGTGCCTGTCACCAATGTCTTCAGCACTAGAAAGGCAATAACCCCAGCAAAGCTGATTCAGCAGAAAACCAGGAGCAAGGATGCTTTCTAGAGTGATATCGCAGCTACCCTTCCCCATGTCCACCCTGGTTTTACGAGGTGCATTTGAGACCGATGTCAGTAGCTTTGCTGCTGACCCCAAATACCGCTCTGGGTGAAAGTCACCTCTGTGGAAGATGAAGTCAGAGGACTGTTATGTCTCTGGTGCCCTGTCCACTTGTCATACTGGAAGGAACTAAGCCACCTTCCAGATAGGTCTCCACAATGGATGCGATGACTCTGCTCTGGATGTGCCACAGTTCTCAATGTTGGCCATACAGAGACTTAGATGCCTGACTTTTGGATAGCTGAGGAAGTTACTGCCACCTGTCCCCAGCAGATTTTTAATACTGCCTCGCTCAAAAGTCTGGCTTTTCACCAGGGGCTTTCTCCTTGTCATGCTTGTTGAGATGGGGCAAATGGAAAAACAAGCTGGATGTTTGACCTGTCTTTTGCAATTTGATGTCTCTAGGGGAACTAAATGTTCCACATTACAGTAATACTTGAGTTCCTGGCTAATACAAAGATATGATAAGACCAGTTTGAAACTCTCTTCGGGCCACCTTGACATCAAAAGAATAGATTCTGCCTGAGTGGGAAGTCAGGAGTCCCTCATGCAAAGAAAATCCTGGCCCCATGTAAAGGTGCTTTATGGTTTCCCTACTTGACTCAGCCCTGTGAAAACTTCCAGGGCTCTCCAGTCCCATGGAAGGGTCTCCTTTCTGTCTGGAGTTCAGCAGTTTGGGGCAGTAAGGGCAGGAGGAGCCACCAGAGGTGTGGGCCTCCCTGCTCTGGTGCTGACGGGGGCCAGCTTCATGGCAATTTTATTTTTTCCTCCATATTTGGTTTGAAACCTTTATCTGTTTAGCCTTTGGTTCTGTGGTGCAGATGTTCAGCAACCTGCATTCTTTTGAAAATAATGGGTTATTTGCAGGGCACTGATTGTCCCCATTAAAAAAAAAACCAAACCCCTATCCTTGAAAATGAAAAAGTATGCCTCTCCTACTCTGTCATCTCTTCTAGCACATTGCACTGAGGGTTAAAGGCGTGTCTCCGTCTCCTCCCCAAATGTCTTTATTAATAGCTTTCAAATATTGGTCTCCTTAGGCCATGGGCAGATGCAGCTCTGGACATGCTAGAGGCTGCATAGCACTCAAGGAGATAAGACAGTTTAGTTTAACACAGCACGAATGATTCCAGCCTCAAGTCCCAATCAAAGAGATTTACAGCTGTTTTAAAAAGACAGTAATGTTGACTTGACTGGTGAAAGAATGCATGAAACCACTCTCAATAAAAGGCCTGGTTTTAACAAGTAAATAAATGTTGGAAGCACAACATACATAACTCGATTATTATTTTGTAAAAAATTAGTGTAGTAGTCTAATTTTAACACATCAGCAATACTTGTACTTTTGGAATTAGCATTCAATACCCCACAAGAGAGACACATCCTTTAGTTAAAACAATTAATAAAACAGACAGTGAAACAGATCTCCTTTGTCACCATTTAGGAGCAATTTAATACACTCTGTCCCTAATATTTTACGATGCAGAAATCCTATTCTCTAATTTCATTTTCAAGCCTCTATCCCAAAGGGCTGTTAATTTGATCTTTTCTACTTCTTTAATGAAAGAGACCTTGCTCAGCACCTCCCTGGATCAAGCCCTGGGAGAGGCATTAAAAGATCAGAACAAGCAAGCCATCCCCCTCTGCAAAGGGACAAAGGCAACCCCGTGCCTTGTGAGGGGTAGCTCCGCATCGATGCTAATGAAGTGACCATCTGCAATCTGCATCAAATAATTATAAGTTGCCTCCCCTGACTGCACTCCATGTGCTGGCACAGCCTGGTGGGAGGTGCACCGTGGGCTGTGGGCTGCTGGTGCCATGGCCTGTGCATGGGGGTGGCGGGGGCTCGGAGGAGTGGATCATGTTTATCCCTTCACCACAAGGCACACAACCTGCTGAGCAGACAGGTGCTGGCTGTGCTGATGTCCATGGGCGATGAAGCCTGGTTGTCCTAGTAGCTGACATCTATATCTAGATCTATCTGGATTTTTAAACTGATACAACATGAAGAATGTCACTCTCTGTTACTGTATATGTTTATCTTATGGATATCCTTTAAGCACAATGCCTTGACCATGTCTGCCCTGTTTTCTTCAGCTGATGGATTTTGCCATTGTAATGGGCTATTGTTTTCCACAGTTTTTTTAATTTATCCTTCAGTTCAAATGCTTCTGGACATGATTACAGTTAGACTCTTTTCCCAGTACTGTAACAACTCTATTGTTTCTACTTATGCTTTTAAAAACTTTAAACTTCATCTTAATAACGCTCAGCTATTGAAGCCAAAATAAATTCTGCCTTAACATATACAAAAGCTTTGGAAGGTCCCTACTGCGCTAAGCATGCTTAAACCCTATTGATGTCAGAGGGAGCAGATTACATTGCATGTGCTACAGAACTACAATGCATTTAGTGCTTCCTTTTTAATTCCTTTTTCTGCCTGGTGCCCAGCTGCCTCTCTGCTGGTATTAAAAAGATGTTGTTGGTTTTTCTTGGTCCAAAGTTTAACTAAAGCGAACACAAGCTTTTATAAAATCTGCCTCTAAAAATACATTTCCAAGATATTCTATAAAAGTCAAGAATAACATATATTTTTACATCAGTGTACATTCTTTGGTAGTGTTTGAGACCTCGCTGCAACTAGAGCCAGTTAGTGAAAAAGAATGTGAACAGAAATCTGTTTAATTGAGTCTTCACCATTTTGCTCACAAAAGGAAACAATTAAACTGTGTGTTCAAAGTAGTTTCAGGAAAGCATTATGGGTGGCACCCAAGGCAAGATCAGCAAGATAACCCTTATCTAGGCTTCGGTCCATTTTAGGTAGGCAGCATCCTATAGCAAAGGCTTTTCTGTTCCAGACTAGAGCTGAAGTCAGAACAGGGAGGCAGGAGGGTGTTTCAGGTTCCAGTCTGTTTCTGTTTAGCTGCAGTCCCCTGCAGTGCTGCTCTTCCAGTCACCTGGCCTGGAGACTTGGCCGGTGTGCATCAGGGAGTGCATCACGGCTCCTGGAAAAAACAAGGCAAGCATTTTCTAGCAATGATGGCAGTGAGTCTTCTAGCAACATCGATTGTGCTTTGCATGGAGGTACCGAAGTCTTGGTGTACTGATCAGCACCTGCCAGCATAGGTTTACAGAGGATGGGGCTAATGGGACAGTCCTCCCCACTGTCAGCACCTAGCAGGCACAAAAGAGGTGGCAGTAGCCATCCGGCTGTGCAGCTTCCCGTCCTCCCACCCTGAGGTCACAGCGCAGCTGGATCCAGGCCCAAGCATACTGCGGTTTTCTAGCAACATGCCTGTGCACACAAGGAGGGTTACCTCCAGGCAAGTGTCCCTGGGAGATGATATCAGGCCCCTCGCTCAAAGCAGCTTTGTGCTGCACATCCTTGCATACAATCTGATACATCAGTCTTGGCTTGTGCTTGTTCTTGTCTTTTGTACCACACCCTAATTCTTCCCCAGTCTTCCCTTGCCCACAGTATGGTACATGGCTGACATACAGGGAATTACAGGAACAGAAATTGCTATTGTATGTAGGAATAGTGGGTAATCTGTTGCGATTATACAGACATTGTCACATGCCTTTAAGACTCAGTTTCATTTTCTCCCTTCAGGCTGTTCTCAGCATCCTTGATACCCTTGCAGATAAATAAAGCTGGCAGAGAGACCACCTCAATAAGCAATGAATTTTTCATCTCTCTAGTAACCCAGCTGACCCTGAGCAGCCTCATCCACATGTTGTAGATGCTCAGGTAAGGACTTTGGTGATGAAGACCTTGCACTAGTACTTTGCAGTGGAAAAGACCACTTTGAAATTGAAGGGAACTTGGGGCTTGGGGCACACTCCTCCTGCCTCTAGGATTTCAGCTGTCTTCCTAGGGCTCCCTCCCTCTGGACCTTCTTTTAGGGCTCTTGCACTTAGCTGGTGCCAGAGCTGCATGGCACCTGCGTCGTGACCCAGATTTTACTGAGAGCAAAGAGAGAAAGATCATCTTTCCTTTAAAGGTTTTAAAGCAAAATGAGTGGTTGCAGCTGGCAGGAGGCAGATCTTGCAGACCCGCTCCCCTCATACCTCACGCTTCTCACTTTCCTCCCTCCCACCATCAAGCAGATGGAGGCAGAGGGGTTGTGATCAAGAAAGAAGTGAGGAAAAGGCTTTGGGGAGCATCTAGGTGGGTAGCCAACACTGGAACAGAGGTAACAATTTTAAATTGCTCTTTGGACAGAAACACAGCTATACTTTAGGTTCTCCAGATCCACTGAATGGCTGGATGCTGCTGCAACATCCCTTCTTCCCCACAGTGAGTCCCCTTACGCGAATATTACTCAAGGCTAGGTTTACCATGAGCTAGACTGGGGCTGTGCAGCCTGTCCTCACATGGTCAAGAGTACACCATGATCAGCCATCCTGATCAATACCCACAGTAGTCTTCTTCTCCCCTCACCTTCTTTCTTATAAATCCACCCCTATGACTACTCAGAGCATAAGGCACACCACAATTTTTGAGTAAAAATACTGAAATCTGCTGTTAAAGGTAGTTGTGCTTCAGTGTTCCTCATTTTTTATGTGGTTCAGGTGTTTCTAAACAGCACCTTTCTGAAAAGGTATCATTAACAATAATGTTTTTCAGAGGGAGCTACTCATTTTGTATAAGAGTGCCTGAAATCAGCACATGAATTTTTAAAATAAGAGATCTGAAAGTGACATGTAAGCCATGGATTAGCAGTCAGGGAATCAGGATTCTGAAGGCTCGGAAAGGATGGAGAAATAACCCATAAAGTAATAGCATAAAACTACCTAATATTAATTTGAGACAAATATATAGACCTAAACAAACAAACAAAAAAATAATTTGGCCTTTTATATCCCATGTTCTACTTGTACATCAGCCTATGGGGAAGAACTTATGGTGTCAACCAATTTAAAACATGAGGATAGTCACAAGTGGTGTTCCCCAGGGCTCAGTATTGGGGCCAGTTCTGTTTAATATCTTTATCAATGGTTTGCACGAGGGGATTGAGGCACCTTCAGTACGTTTGCAGACAACATCAAGTTGCAGGGGGATGCTGATCTGCTGTAGGGCAGGAAGGCTCTGCAGAGGGATCTGGACAGGTTGGATCCACCAGCCAAGGCCAATTGCATGAGGTGCAACAAGGCTCAGTGCACTTGGGTCACAGCAGCCCCACACAGCGCCACAGGCCTGGCAAAAAGCAGCTGGAAAGCTTCCCCGTGGGAAAGAACCCCGGGGGTGCTGGCTGATGGCCAGCTGAACATGAGCCAGCAGTGTGCCCAGGGGGCCAAGGTGGCCATCACCGTCCTGGCTTGTATCAGAGACAGTGTGGCCAGCAGGACAAGGGAGGTGACTGTCCCCCTGTGCTCGGCACTGGTGAGGCCGCAGCTCGAATGCTGGGTTCGGTTTGGGGCCGTCACTACAAGGAGGGCATAGAGGTGCTGGAGCGTGTCCAGAGATGGGCAACGGGGCTGGTGAAGGGTCTGAACACAAGTATTATGGGGAGCGGCTGAGGGAACTGGGGTTGTTTAATCTGGAGAAGAGGAGGCTGAGGGGGGCAACATATTGCTCTCTATAATGACCTGAAAGGAGGGTGTAGCCAGGTGGGTGTTGGTCTCTTCTCCCACTAAGAAGTGATAGACAAGAGGAAATGGCCTCAGGTTGCACCAGGGAAGGTTTAGGTTGTATATTAGGAAAATGTTCTTTACCAAAAGGGTTATCAAGCATTGGAACAGGCTGCCCAGGCAAATGGCTGAGTCACCATCCCTGGAGGTATTTAAAAGATGTGTAGATACGGCACTTGGGGACAAGGCTTAGTGATGGATTTAGCAGTGCTAGGTTCACAGTTGGAATAGATGATCTTAAAAGTCTTTTCCAACCTAAATGATTCTATGATTCTATGACTTATTTTTCAAAGGTAATTATTTTTTTTTAAAGAGATATATATCATTACCATTAACAAAGGAACTATACCTGAAGAGCAATATCTGCCTCAAAGATTCAAAGATTTGCAATTTCTAATTCAATCAACTTTTATTAGTGGAAATATTTCCAGTGACTTCAGTAAGCCATGGATTAGGGTCTTCTTACAATACTTGTCTGATCAAGCACCTTGTGCTTCAGGCACCGCTACAACAACTAATCCTTACATGGTCTTCTAGCAAATGGAATTATTATCCTAGTGCTGGGCTAGACAACCTAAGTGTCGTGTGGAGGGATAGCTGGTAATTGGGGGTACAATTCAGCAGAAACCAGCCTAGCAGCATGTTTACCATTCTAAAACAGCTTATATTAGGTGGAAGCAAATGCAGAGAAAGTAGTCAAGGACTGGATTTGCTAGAAATTGGTTCCTCTTCTGGGCAGTATATAATTTTTTTTTTGCTTTGATCATAAAAATGATCAAAAAAATGAGCTCGGTCTTGGAGCTCGGTGTGGGATTAGTTACTTAAGAAACCCATGCCTAGTCTTTCCAGTTTTGAAAAATAACACTGGACTTTAGTTGTGTGTTTTCATCCTTTCTGGACTTAAAAACCCTACAGATTTTTCATTGGCTCCAAAGTGAACGGAAACTTGTTGCAAAATATTTGCCATTCTAGTAATTTTCTCGTGACTCCACTAAAGCAGTCTGCTGATATCTAGGTATCCAGGTGCTCAGGTGTTTACGTACTGTCTAACACTGTGTCCCTTGGCATTGCCACTATTTCCCTCCCCAGAACCTCTTCTGAGCTAGCCTGTTTTCAGAAGAGGTTTGAAGCCATAAATCCTGATGAATAGAAATGGCTGTTTCTAACCTAGAATTAGCCAGGTTCATCTCTGATTCTTTAAGCCCTGCTTTTGTCTCTTTGGTGCTTGCTACTCAGCTGAGTTTGTCCTGCTTACCAGGAGCAGCTCGTTTAGTGGGGAGCCTGGACACCTGTTTAAGGATTAAAGGTCTGATGAGGCACCTGAGAATAATGGAGAACAAATCTAAGTGTAAGCCCTCCTGGTGAATTTTGTCTTCCAGACACTTAAGTCCTTAGTGAGGTTAGGTATTAACAGAGCAGATTTTAAGAAAGTACACAGTGCCTTTAGGTACTTAAAGAGGCAAAACCACCTACTTTTTCAAACAGTTCAAAACCACAAATCTGAAAATGTATCAAGTTGTGTGTCACAAGAGATTATGGCTCTGTTAGATAGAGAAGCTATCCAGTCAGTCAAAATGGATCGCTGGCATGAAGGAAGGCTGTGGCGCTGGAAATGGATCCTACAGATGCATTATTTGGCAGCTGGTGGCTACCCCTGCACACACATTTTTTTTTTGCAGAATGACGCCTCCTATAACCTAGATTTTACTGGCACCTCACTAGGGAAGTGTCTGCTGTATTAGACAGCTCTTAACACCTGAAATGTCAAAAGAAAACCATTATAAATGGAGAATATGCATTCTGCAGTGAAAAGTTTTCTATATAGCTAACTCATTACTTATTTGGGGCACTTAAAGATGAAAAAAATCCAGTTACAGAGAGTTCTTTCCTTATAATGGACTGTCAACATTTTCAGAAGCTCTGTGGCAAACAGCCAATAAAGAGGAAAAGCTCAGCAGATTGTAAAAGGTGAGTAGCTTTTCTACAGGGCTTTGGTTTTCTACCCCAGCAGAAGTCAGAAACATGCAACCAAATGTTCAGAAATAATGTTGATTGAGGATTTTGAGGTTATCGCTAATCTTTTCCACATTAACATATCCCAAAACTGATTGTACCAATTAGTCAAGGTGAGTGCCTCATATTTCTTCCACTGATCTGCAGTATAATATCTGGCATTGACTAACAAACAGCAAATTAACTTTCTGCTTAGTAGAGTATATTCATCTAGAAACAGCAAGCTCAGGAACAGGACCATGAAGCCCAACTGTAAATTCAATCCTAAAAAAATTCTCCCCTTCTCTTAAAGTGAATTTAAATCTTGTGAAAGATTAGGGAACGCCAATGTCAAAGAGCAAGAACACTTATTCACCTTCAGGTGCAAGAGCAAAACAGCATCATCCCACATCTACATAGCCAGTAAAGAATCCCTCCAGCCTGAATGAACCAGCTTAGTATCACTTTTCCCACAGCTACTCAACCTTTAGCTCATCAACTGAGATGGACGTTAAAGGTGCCAACTGAGCCAAATGTGTGTTTTGGAGATGCAAATATCTGTTTTCATCAGGTGGGTGGTGACTGTCAGTCATAACTTGTTCAATTCTGCAAACTCCAGGGTAATGCTTTATTCTTCTTAGCACACAAGATCTCTTCATGACACCAAATGTTGTCAAGGAATCCAAATGAATCCTCCTGAAATATCTTCAGTCACTTGAGCTATATGCATACACTCTTCTATCCAGTGGGAAATAGCAGCCATGTGATAGTTTGGAGCTCTATCCCCCGACTTTGACGTAATTGCTGGAGCTAGCAACTTGTCTCCAGATGTCTGATCTGCTATTGGTATTGATTGATTTGCCTCTTGCTGCTTCCTACAGTTCTATAAACATCCATTTCTCATTCACTCTCTCTGCTAAAATTTTATAAAACATGGAAAAACAGCCTTGGTGTTTCATAAGCTGAAGCCACCACACACCAAGCAGGAGTTCGTTAGCCAGGTCTGAGATGTTAGTGCAACCCAGAGAGTGCCCACGCTGAACACAAAGACACAGTGTCAGCTGGAATAACTGAAAATGAGACTGAGGCTTACCTACTGTGGCTAATAAATATCCACCTTTGTAACACCTTCTTCCTGTTCTTGGAACTTAGGAGCTCCACAGAAACAGATGAGAAACTGGCCTCATTTTCTTTCCACATGCAGTTTTGCACGACAATGATGCAGGTTCATTCTGCTGTGTTAGAGGCTGATATTTGGTAGGTAAAAATTAGAAAGAAGAAATCAGAGATGCCATTTATCAAGCATAACGGAGAAACTTGAAGCAACAGCAACAATAATCTTTCTTTCCTACATCAGCATTTGCATTTTTTCTCTCCAGCAAATTTTGACAGAAAACATGTTACTGCGATCTGAGAATTGTCAGATTTTTTTTTGCCAAACTGTGGCTAGAAGTGAACCCAGCATCTTTCATGATGATTTTTTCCGGCCTGGACAACAGTAATTCTGATCAACCCCTTCTGTGGTCAGAAAATAATTTAATCCAGGATGTGCTATCAATGATATACAAATTCTTATTTTCCTTTCGGATATTAAGAAGCGATCAATTAGGCCTATCTCAAAAGATTGTCTTTCTGTGCCTACAAAGAAAAAAGTGTGATGGGTTTTAACCTTTCAGGAGTGTGGTTTTTCCCCCTTTTTTTGTTTATTAATTATACTCAAAAAAATTTAAAAGACTGACCATGGGGGAAAAAAACCTGAAACAACCACATGAACTCCCAATAACAGTAGTAAAAGGAACAAGAGATTAATAGAAAGGGCTCACCCTTGGTTTATGCCTTTACAGTTTCCTCTAATGAGGTACAATGTTTGGTAACTGGTGTCATGTGTCGTGTCATAATGCATCATGTTCATATGAGGGTCTGTCATGTCACAGAGAGTAATAGGAGATGACAGATACAATGGGAGACTGTCAGCCTAGAAATCTTTTTTTTGAAAATTTTTATGTATAAAGATTTAAAAGGTATAAAACAGGCTAGTAGTAAGTTAAAAGGACAAGGAGGAGAGAAAGGGGAGGGAATGAAAAATAGTTTTTAAAAGACAGAAAACAGGGCAAGGCAAAAGGGTAACTGAGAAATATCACTTAGAAAGTCAGGCAAGATGGATCCCTGTCAACTCAACCTGCCGGATTAGCTTACCAATAACATTGGAGCAGCTCAAAATTTGAACCCTAACTTTTGGGACCATTTAGAGCAGGTTCAAGTTCAATCCACTATTTCTTGGTTCAGCCCACACTCTGGAAGTTTGGATTCAGGTTTACATTCAGGTTAATAATTCCCTGCAACTTCAGGTCTCAGACTCTGGCTTTGTACAAAAGATTTTGTGCCAGAGCTTGGCTCAGGAGAAGCTGTGGGGGAGGAAACGTACGGAGTCCTCATCCTACATCAGCCCAAGGGCCTGGGGCAGGCAGAGGGCTTGACCAATGCAACCTGAGGCACGTTCACACCTGGCACTTACTGTGGTTGCTGCATATCCTGCATTAACTGATCTGCAGCCTCTGTCGCAGGAGTTGTGTCCACACAAGTATTAGCAACTGCTGACTAAGCTACTGCCGTACCACACAGCCGTGTTTCAACATATGCTCCAAGTGAATCTAGTGGGCAGAAAAAGCACCCCACTGTGCATTGTTCTGCTACTTCACATGGCCTGCAGGGAAGCAACATGAGCTGGGGGCTGAGCTATATATCTGCCAGCGTTCCCTTATTTTTATCCCACCATACATCTGCTTCTCATGAGACAGCCAACGCCATTTTCCAAGCAGCAGCATGGTGGAGACACTGTTGAGTGTTGCGCCCTTGTGATAATGAATACAGACAGGCATGGGTTAGTATAACTGTCCTCAGGCAGTAACCTCACGGCTCAGGACACCTCTGGCAATGCCTGAAATCAAGCAGATGTTCCTCTGGGATTTTTTTTTCTGGGAAGTTTCAGCTCCAGAGCCAAGCCAAAATAGTGCTTTCATGAAGCAGGATGCTGTTGCTGACCCTAAAGCCCACAATGATGGAGCAGTCACCACGGGCTTCACTCCATGTGCTAAATTACATGGCCAAGCTTGCCTAGAGATTTGTCGTACCACCCATAGTATAGCTGTTACTTCAGGCTTTCAGAGAAGACTAGCTTACTGTCTGCGTAAAGACCTCTCGCAGAGTGTTTGGACAGAAGCAGGGAGATCTTGGCATGCCCACGGATATCCAAAGGACTGAAGGATGCATTGAGGATCCTGATATTAAAGCTGATGGATGGCAAGAAGTAGAAGCATCTCATCGCAATGGCTCGATTTGCTCTGCAGAGCTTTGGTAAGCCTAGGAATGAGACTTTCTGTGTGTCCAAGAAGGGAGGCTGGAGGAGGTGTTGAGCAACTAGAAAGAAGGCTTCCATGAAGTGCCATCACTGCCCAGACTGCACAGGTGGGGAAGGGTTTATGCTGCTATGATACAACTAACGATGCACATTCCTTTGTTTTTGGCTTTAATCCTAAATCTGTTATACATGCTCTTTATATGTGAGCTCAACACTACATGTATTACTGTTCAGTTAGGAATCACTTTTTTTTTACTTTGTCATGGATTTTACTGCACTAAAAGCTGGTGTTTTAATTGAACTGCTTAGGATGTGGAAACATAATTATAGAGATGTTTTCAAAGTTGTTTTAACTAAATAATACTAAATGTTGTGAGCAGTAGAACGTATAAGAAACAAATAACTAGACAATTGAAAATTCTATCATCATTATATTAAAGATTTCAACATAATTATTTTTGTTTTAAGCTATACAATACAGATAAGCAAAAACTTTCAAGGTTAAAATTATGTCTGTGCAGGGTGCTCAGGAATGCCCTCTGTTTCTTAAGGTTTTGGGATAATGGGAGAAGGACCTGTCTCTTCTGGTAGAGGGAATAAAATCCCTCTCAACCATATCAATAAAAAATTATATGTTTTCTTTTTTCTACACTGTACAGCTAGCAAAAAACCTATTCCTGGTCACTTTGGCATGAAACATTCATCCTAGTCTCTGGAGGCATCCAAAACAGGGGAAAGAGCTCAAGGGGTTTGTGACAAAGAACTTGACTGAATGTGAAGAAGCAACACAGGTTCTGTCTTAACACAGAAATTATAATCTGGACAAAAAGGACATTGTCTTTTTCTTCTCATTTTTCCCCACCAGCATCTGTGGTATGGTGGGTGCTAACCCTAATTGAACACCTGTCTCCATCCTTGACTGGATGAAAGGGGACTCAAGAGATGACATGTCCGAGGAATTTGCCTGTGCATTCCAGAGGCGGCTCACACAAGGGTGGGAGAGCAGCTGAACAGCCAGGCAGGGTGCCTGGGGAGAATAACGCCTCTGATCTCAGAGCCCCAGGTGTGGGGGGTGCTGCAGAAAGCCAGGTTATTTGAGCATCTTTGCCTTAAACACTCTGTTTGCAGCATTTCCACATCCACACAACATGTGCAGTATGCTGCGGTAACCCAGAGGAGCAGGGTGTGCAGTTGTGAATATATTTAAAGTCCTTCAGAACACGTTTGGAAAAAGGAGGGGAAATATAAGAATGGAATAGTCAGGTCTCATAACATTTCATACTAACTCAAAGCTGAGGGAACTAGTGAAGCTGTGAGACAGAAATTATCTCAGTGCTTTCACTTTTCTGTCCCTATTGCTACAATATAATTTATTTCTTTTCAAGCTCCTAATTAATCTGGATGATGACACTTTTTTCACTAGAAGTGGAGCTGGCAAAAAATGGTTGAAAAACAGAACAGGAGACACACAGTCCAAAAATTATTTTCAAAGGGTATATAACTGTGTGCAGTTGCTGACACTGCAAACTCACTCAGCTATAGTATGTTTATAGAAGAAACTGGTGGAGAGTATATGTACTCCCTGCATTTTGAGCCACTCATATTGAAACCATAGCAGTTAGGAAAAGGCTAAATGAACATGGCAGCATGCTGTCTGTGCCCTGGAATGAGGTGTCCTGTCCCCCACAGCTATAATGCATCAATATAATACTATGAGATCGATAGTTCATGCCTGTAACTGTTGATCTAGTTAAGGTGGTATTTGTATTAAACACTTTACTATTATGAAAGTTTATTATCGCTGCTCTAAACTCTGAGGCAAACTTCTGCTATTTCTGTCAGCTGAACTCTCCATGACCTGTAGCCTAGTTAACTCCTTTTCATATTTCCTGTGTCACCGAGAAAAAGCTTTCTTGTTCTATAGCATGAATAACCATTCTTGGTACATATTTTCACAGTTTATATATTTATTTGTTACTTTAAGGAAAATCAAGGAAGATTCCTCTTCTATTTATTGTCATGGGTGCTATTTTGTTTTTCTTCCCCTTCTGCTTATAAAATAGGGAAATGGAAATCAAGAAGCAGTTCAGAATTTTTGTAGTCAATAAATGGGATATTTGTAGACAATGATTGGACACCAGAAAGAGATTTTGGTAGATAATCCTTCTGTTGAGTGAACTTGTCCCTTTCTCTGTTGGTGTGGCACTTACATTGAAACCAAGACATGATAACTTTGTTTTTCTAACTAGTAGGGATCTTTTGTGTTTAATAAACTGAGTGAGCTGTCTGATTGCCCCCTCTTCCTTCTATTTACAGTTGATTTTTAATAGTCAACAAAATATATAATAGGACATAGTTCCTTGGAAAGCTTGGGTTTATTTGGGATTCAGGCGATGCCTCTGGCCATGACTTCAGCTGTTCATGGGGAATTTCTGGGCTTCTGTAAGCTGTTAAATTAACCAGGTCAACAAAATCCTGGGATTACTTTTTTGAAGAATTGACTACACAAAGGCTTTAGCGGCTAGGTAGCATCTCATGAGGGTGTCCCTGGCACAGCACAAGATGTGCTGACAGCCTTTTAGGGTGCCGTAAGTACTTAATAAATAAATCATTGCAGTACAGTGGTGGGAAGCTCGAGTTGGCTGTGGAAAGGGATGCTTTCACACCTGTTTTGTGGAGGGCAGCTCATAACTCTGAACAAACCATTCACTTCAGAAGTCCAGCCTGCCTTGACAGAACAACTGTAATGCTCAGTGTTTCATCTAGGGGACAAGAGCTATTCATCTGTTTTAGCTTTTCAGAAGACACAGTATATCAGAAGGACCTGCAACTGTAAATTCTGCTTGTGTTCAGCCTCACTAGAACCAGATACTTCTATGGGACCTACTTGTTTGGATGGATAAGGATTCCAGTTTTGCTCTTGAGAGGAAATATACTCCTTTCAGAGTATGAAATTACTGGACAGGTTTTTGATGATGCTCTAGTTAGCTCTGGAAGGACATTTCCTTTACAAGAAAAAAAAGCAGTTCCCTTTCTCTGGGCCAACAGAAGAGAAAAACTTTGCTTCTATGGAGAAGTGAGTAAACCACGTGCTTTCTTTAGAGATTTTAGACCCATACATTTGATGTGTGTGGGTCTGCAGAATGATGTGTAAATAGCTGAGCAAGTATTATCCCTCCAAGGCAAAGCTGTGGTCCATGACACTGTTCTTCACTTGCTTTCCTCTTGTCCACTTGCACGGAGGGTTTATTTTGGCAGATATTGGGTTGTATAGACCATTGTGACATCCTTAGCCCTTCCATCTCTGTCACCTTGTCAGAGGTTGCAAGAGAGAAGTGGAACCAGCCACAGGTTTGATCTATGCCTTTGCATCTGAACTCTAGGGCACACAGTACTATAATAAATACCTCACACAGCTAGAGAAAACTGTCATACCATAGCAACACACGTCAGGAAGACTTCTTGTTCTAGCAGGAGTTTTCTAATGAAACTGAGAAACACAATCAGTGGAACGCAGTATCATTTCTCTCCAACTAGAGCAGCAAATCCTGCCCAAGGGGACCTGGACATCAGAGCCACTGGGGGATGGGTTGGTTTTGAGGGGAAGATTCTTCATGTGGTCACCGTCCCCCCAAAATAATTTTAGTAAATAGAAATTGTTAGAAATTGATAGACATTTTTGGGGTATTTTGTCACTGTTCAGCCAAGAAAGAGAAAATACGAATCAATCAGAGAATGTGCTTTAGAAAGGCAGATATGTATACGAATAAGCCTGGGACCTGCTTCAGACTGGATTACACTGCAAAACTTGCTGATCTAAACCAGAATATCAACCTCAGAAAAAAATCAATTTAGCAAATCAAATTGTATAATTGTTCTCTGTTTTTCCTTCTTTCTCTCTTTTAACGTTCTGGCTAAAATATGTTAAAGTTAATTAACTTCACTGTACCAAAACTAGGGAAATATACATTATTTCAAGGATTTCAGACTATCCAGAGTTCATTCTTGGATTCTGCATGGGGAGAAATATTTCACTTTCCTATAAGTTTATACAGCCAGAGACTACCTTTCTCTTAACTGTTTAGACATAAAGTATATATTAATTCAATTAAACTTTAGAGCAGATCTTTAAGTGTTATAATTCAGTATACTTTCATTAAGGCTATAATGGTTTATTCTAGTGCAGTATCTCATGCATCGCACCGTCATCTTGGAGATAAATCCATCGGCACTATACTTCTGTTAAGATTACACATGAAGTCTAAGGTGGGAAGAAGAGCATTGCATTGATTAATACTGTGCAACATATTATAGATCTTGTTCCAGAGGGTGTTTGGCCTGATCACTCTGCTCTCATCTGCCAAATATGAATCACTGCTGCTCAGTGGAAGCGCTTATGGGAGCCAAGGGTTGTGTATGTTGCAATGAAGAATAGGCTATCCATCTTAGACACTTTTATAAATTTCCTTGCTGTGCCATAGCACCTAAAAGTGTTTAATATATTATCCTTGCCAACATCCCAGAAGGCAGGAGAGTGTTATCTTTACTTCATGGGGGAAGAACAGAGGAGTAGTGATAGCAAGGAAACATTCAAGAAATCTAGGACGGAGAGCAATTAAATCCCTGTCTCCTGGGCACATTCCAGAGCCAGGTACTCTCTCCTAACTATCCTAACAACCTTAATGGGTCACACTGCTTTTAGGAACAAAATTGCAGTAACTTTATATGATCCCTCTGCTTTTTATGGGAAGAAAGAGCTTCATAAATAGCATGTATTCACTAGATTTATCTGTGTCTTTTTTGCAGGTGGGAGAAATATTTGTTTAAATGAAATTCAAAGTATTGGTGGAGCCAATGAATATGTACTTTTCTACCACTTCACAAAAAGGTATTGCAGCTGAAAAATGTGGATTTTTCCCCATGGTCTCCAAATTATCTACCACAAAAGAATTCATTTGAATCATTCATGTTTCTAACAACCTATGTTAAAGCAGGTGCAAACATTTCCTTTTTTTGGAAAACCTTCCTGCTAGGGAAAAAAACAACACAGCGTTAGTATTTCCAGCAGCTTTCCTACTGCTGCCTGGCAGAGGGCAAGCAGAGCAGCTTTCCATTCACTGGTTGGTTGCTGAGCTGCACCCTCCAACAGCAGAGGATCTATACTTTGGTCCTTCCTTTCTTGTGTCACATTTTGACTAATGTGGCTTATGACCAAGTCCTCTTACTAGTTATTGACAGCTTGCTCTGCTGGACTGTTGCTGCAATTGATCTTTGGAGCAGAACCTTAGTCTGAGGCTCTTTTATTGTAACATACTTCCTACTTTATAACCACACTGTTATGAGAAAAGGGAAGGAGAGACAGAGAGAGAAAAGGAAAGGCTTTGTGGAACTCAAGCAAATTCCGTCCAAGAAATGGTGAATACATAGGCAGATTAACTGTGGATTAACATGAAAGTTATGTTGATGCAGCAAGAATATATCTTGACATTAACTATATATTCTATTTCTCTCTTACACAGCAAAAGCTTACCAGTCTATTTTTAAGAATTTTAAGGGTAGACAAGTCACAGCTACACTGCGGAAATAAATTAAGCTTGTGTCCCCTGCAAATTGCAGTGGCGAATGTATAAATACCACCTGCTCTTTCAGGAAGACTTCCCTCGTAAATACATGAGTTCTGCACCACCAAGGAAGAAGATTCTCTCCCTCTCCTTATCTGAATGGGCTAATTGAGTCACAACAGCAATTTCAGTTACTAGAAAAGAAGTACAATATGTCATTATTCTCTACGCAAAAGCAATTTTTTTCCAGAATTTGGGATGTATTTCCAAGGAGGTGATTCTGACTGCCATTGTCACTCAGATAAACATATACAGGCATATATTTAAAAGAGCTTTTGCCTAATGTATTTTCTTAGCCTGTGCTTGCTAATTGTTTGACAGATTAAAAAGCAAGAGGAAAGGGAAGACTCCATGAACCCAAGTACACAACACACCTGACCAAGCCTGGATTTGTCCAGGTAGAGAAGCTGAACTAGCTTTAGCTTTGTTAGTTTAGCATCACCTTGTCATGAAATTGACACAATTGTCAGGCTTTTGTAAGAACATGTCCTGAGTTAATTTACATGGTGATGCCCAGGCAGACTTTATAGCTTTTAGTTTATTTGTGAAGTTCCTTGCAAGACAGAGGAACTGATACATATCTACCTATGCATACATCTGTCTATGAATCTATTAATCTATGAATCTATCTATGAATCTGTCTATATATCTATACATCCCATGCTGTCTATGGATAAACACCATAGACATAATGAGGAGAAAATAAGGACAAATTTTTTCAAATTATAAAAGCAAAACAAGGAATTCAGTGTGGTTTTCTTTAACTGGAAGACAGAGAGATAATAGGTAGGTGGGTGGGTAGGTAGGTAGATGGTCAGATAGACAGTTAGCCAGATAGTACAATCTGAATGTAGGAGGCTTCAGTTGTTTTGGTTTTTTTAAAATCCTGTTCTATTTTTCAATGGGAAGTGTGGTAGCACTTTGGTGACCAAACCTGTCCTAATCCTCCTTTAAAAAAAATAGCCCAGTGAGAGTCCCATTCAGCCTAAAAAGAGTTTTGCGTTTGACTTTCAATCAAACTATGCTTCCATTCAAATTAAATACTTCCTGGGCTGCCATGTAGCAGCCTAATTTTTCTGTCCTTGGTGTCAGCATCAAAATTAGCATGCACTTTAGGAAATCCAGTTCAAAGGCTGAAATGGAGAGGTTCCACTTAAAGCAGGACTTTTTCCATTAAACATACTTTAAGAGCTACATTAGGTGTTCCTACAGCTTTGTGTAAAGAAACCAGAAAGGGCTAACTTGTAGTGTAGAGACTGCTTTTTTTCTGCTTTGTGATGGACAAATCATACCCACTCACACTCAGTGGTTTTCCACATGGGGAAGTTAATGCACAGTGATGGACATACTAGCCTCCAAGGTGGTCCTTGATGACTTCTGTTTTGAAAGCAGAGGAAAGTACAGGTGGTACTAATTAAAATGATGAATTAACAATATAATCTTTTCCAGGTCAGTGGTTGACTGCTTGTTTGCCTCTTTTTAAACCCCACTGGCCTCCACAACATCTCATAGTGATTTCCACAGTATCATTATGTCTTGTGGGTTAAAAAGTATTTCTATAGGTTTGCTTTAAGTCTGCCATCTCATCATTACTCAGGGTGTTTTATAGAAAATCCTGAATAATCATTCCCAGTTTGTCTTCTCTGTACCATCTATGATTTTCTACATCATAATTAAACTGATTGTCTGACTATTCAGATTTGACCACTTATTCCCCTTTTCTTCTTTGCCCTTATCTTTTCCCACCATATATGCCTATGTAGCTTAGTTCTTTGACCTTTCCCAAATAAAGCCCATCCATCATCTCCTCTTGCCCTTTTTTCAAGTGTAACTTTCTGTCCCCTCATCAAGTCCTTTCATGCCAGTGCCCAACAAAGCTGGTCCCAGGCTTTTACCAGCTCCAGAAATAACTCCTCATTGCCCAGCTTGCCCTGGGGACTTCTAAGGAATCTCTGCAAAAACATCTGAACTCCTCTTGAGACCAGGATTTCCCCTTCCAACTTGCTCATTGCACTGCAGGGAGGATAACTTCAATCCTATACCACTCAGCATCCTGGCTCCTGGCAGCCCAGTGTTGCAGCTGCCTTTCCTAGCCTGGGGCTCTGGTGAGAGGTAGGTGTTCAGCTCTGTGCTCATCCAGTTGAACCCAGCTTGAGCTGGATCCTTTGGTTCTGCTTGCTTCTCATATCCACAGTGCTACAAGGCAAATGTTATGTCTCAAACAGCTACTACAAAGAAAAAAAATATTACTGTGAACAAGGGAGGTGGAGAGAGACAAAAGTTGTATGGAGTTTTGGTAGAGTTTCTGTCAGCCTCAGGAAATATTTATTACTTCTCTTTCCTGCTCCCATTAGAGAGGTCCATCCCTACTGTTTGCTTTGTCATATACCTGCTCCATCATCTCTTTTTCCATGTAGAAATGTCCTGACTTACTTAGTCTCCCTCATTTCCCTGTGATACTTCTTAGTATCTTTCTTAATGTTAGCGTATCCTTTTCCAAAGAGGTAACTAAAATTACTAGAGGTACTCAAGATGCAGATGTACCATGCAGTTATACAAAAAGGATGCTATCTGTTTTGTTTTCAGTTCCTTCCCTAATAATTCTCGAAGGAGTATTTGCCACTTCACTGCCATGGAGCTGACTTTTCAAAGCACTATCCATAATCACTCCCAGATCTATTACTAGATTGGTAATAGCTAATTCCCCTAGCTAATAGCTAATTTAGATTTAATCACTGTGTATATAGCCATGTAGATAGTTGTTTTTTCTCCTTCATATGACATACTTGCATTTATTGACATTTCATTTGTGATCTTCATTGAATTTCATCTGTGACTTTATTGTCTCATCACTCAGTATTGTAAGATCCTTCCTTAGCTGTTCACATTCAATAGCATATTTCACTATCCCAAATAATTCAGCGTCTTCTGCAGACTTCCTTGCTTCACTTTTAACTTTCTTGTCCAGATCACCTTTGACAATTTTGAAATGCACAGATCCCAGTAATTATCCTATGGGACCACTCTGGTAACCTCCATCCATCACGAAACATCATATTTTATCCTTGTTCTTTTTTTTTTTTCTATTTTTCAGCCAGCTATTTATCCATACTAGGACAACTGAACTTTTTTCGTTAGCACAGTTTATTTGAATGCTTGGTGAGGGACTTTCCCCAAAGACACCTCCATTATATCTTTCCAGCTGTCCTTGAGCTAAATCTAGTCATCCTGTATGCTGTGACATGTAAGCCAAGTGTCTGGGACTCCTTGACCTCTAGAGATACGTAACCATTGAAGATCATAAGCTGTCAAGGGACTCTCTGGAGTCTCAGCATTGTGGTGATGTTGCAAGGTCACAGTGCCACCATACAATGCTGTAAAGAGATCAAGAGGCCCACAGGGATTAGATCCTGTTATCTTTCCAACCACAAGCAGTCATCCATGCTGTAAAGAACTTAATGGCTTTTGGAGTAAGGCACCAGCAAAGATTTTAATTTTGGTTTGGATATGGCTGGTATATTGGAGAGTGCTGCTCTTAAAACAAGTATAAGTAATTCAAAGTCTTAATTCATGGCTAACGAGTATTCACTGAGCTCCTGAAACCTTTTATCCAGTATACAAGAACCCAGTAGAAATGTCTGTAAGACTGAGGGGCAAAAAATAATTCTTTATGCTTTATGCTTTATTCAGTTACAAGTAAACATGTGACTTTGACTCTTTATTTTAGAGAATATGAAAACTGCTGCAGCTATGCTATCAACATATTTCCCTTGTGGAAATGCCACATTTTTTTTCTTCTATGAGGATTTAACAGCCCAGCTCAGTCTTTTCCGAGTTCTTTGTACCATCCATATGAGACTCAAATGTACAAAAGTCAACAAAGTTTAGAAGGAAGATAAATCATTGCATGTGTGGAAAGCAATTGCAAGGCAATGTGAATTACACATTCTAGCTGCTTTGGACCTCTTTGCCAATCTGCATCATTCTGCAGAAACAGCAAGATTAAAATCTGGGTAGGATTAATCTCTTATTTTAATACCTATTAGATATTCCCTATCAGTTCGACTGATTTGTTATTGTCCCTTTTTTGAAGCAATGAAGTATTTAATCCGAAATCTAACACATTAAAAATGCCACCCGAGACACAGTCTCTCACCCTGCTTCAGCTTGTCATCCATGTAAGGATTAATAAGTATAAACATGTTTAAATGTTTAAGTGAGACAGGACAATAAAGGACATTTGGCCAGCCTTCTAGGGTGTATAAACCCAAATATGGGACTTCTGGATAGAAAAAAACAATGGTTATTTTTCACTTAACTTGACCTTTTAAGCTGCCAACCTTTTTATATATAAAACATCTTTATATGGTGGAACTATTCTCACTGTGCTTTTCTAACATGTGTAATGTTTTAAGTGAGGTCTTAGATGAAGGGCTGGAACAAGTAAACATCTACAGCACAATCTGAGTGCAACAACATGCCACATGTCTTCACAAAAATGTTCAACAGTGATCTTAGATTAGGCTGGAATTCCCAAATCATTTTGATTATAATTGCCTGCATGCATTAGCAAGGAAACCTCCCCTCTAGATAAAATGCAACTGCATGTTCTGGCCTGTAACCTTTCCTCCAAATGTATCGGTACTGCTCAGAAACAGCCCTTCCTTGAAATGGCATATTTTTCCATAGCTCTTTTCCCTCTGGGATCAGCGGGGTCAAAAGTGGTTGGAAACGTACTGAAAATGCTATTAGTTTCTTTTTTTAAGGGGGAAAGTCAGTGATGCCAGGATATGACTCCATTAGTGGTTTTTTTATCCCATGCGCCTCCAGAGACATATGCCCAAATGATATTCTACACAACCACCTTCTGATTTTTGTCATGAAAGCAACATAAGCATGGAGGATGAATAATAGCCTCAGTAGCAAAAAACATGCCTTGGCTATTTGCACACAGGGACCAGCTGTACATCCAGTGAAAGCAATGGGAAACCTTCTACTAACGTGAGGGCAAGCAGCTCAGGCGTCAGAGTAATTCCTAATATCAAAGTGAATTAAATACTACCTGGTATTAGTAATAAAGAAACATGTGGCTCTTGGGGAAAATTCCCAGTGCCCTTACACTGGCTGATAGCCCTCTCATCACCAGGCAACTGACTGGAGAGAGGAGCTCATCTGGAGTTTCAGTAGCTGCCTGAAGCAGCTACTGGTTTCTGAGAAACGCTGGTGCTGAAGAGATCTTGTATAGGAAGAAGGGAGATAATTTTCATGGGCTTTTACTTGTCTGCACCTGTGTTGTCATGTATCTATCTAACCGGCTCAGAATCAAACAAATCTGGGGCTGAACTGCTGGAAAATTGAACTTAACTCCCTTGAGTTCAATGCCCTACCTAAGAGGCTGGTTTTCATTGCTTCAGTGAGAACTTTGTGTCCTCTGGGTTTGACTCCACATAACAATTTCTTTCCATACAGGTTTTTTGCTAGGGTCCTGTGGCTCATATAACTTAGTCCTCCATTCACACGCATTTACAGCTGATGTATACTGAGATGTACTCTAAACAGCTGCGCCCATCTGTGCATACATCATCAGTGGCTGTATGGGTAATTAGCACTTGCAATTATGCTGCATTTTATGCTATAGGAACATACAGAGAACAAGGGCATGGACCTGATCTCTCATTGGTGTGCAATGTATGAAGAAAAGAAAGAGTAGGACAAACAGGGCTCCTGGCCTCAGGAAGGGTAAATCACTTTGGGTCTCAGGTTGTGCATCAGCCACCGCAGGTTTCCTTCTTCCAGCAGTTCCTATTCTTCTCTATCATTTTGTTGCTTTTGTTGAGGCTTGAACTTTGTAAAATAAGAAAAGAAACAAAATAGACTTTCATTGAGAATGCCCTTGGAAGTAGTAGTCTGAAAAAAATTACATTTAAAAATACATTCTAGCTGTCTAGCATTTGGCAAAGTTAAAAGCTGGCCTGGGCCCCAGAGACCTTTCTCTTTTTAGTCACACAGATAGTACCAACAACTGTGCTGGAATTATTTGCATGAATTAAGGCAATAGGGAGCTATCTCAAGCTCAACCTAAAGCTGTATTTTAACATATTGCTCCCTCTTTATGTGTGTGTATGCACTGTATACCTGTCAACTTGAGTAACTGCTGTTGCTATAAATAGATTAATATAAACTCAGCATCCTGGTGCAAGAGACTTCGTGCTTCCAGTCCCTTGCAGTACTTTTGCTGCAGCTTCCTGCCCCACTGATTCCTGCTTCCTTCCCACATTGTATTCAAAAAATGCTTTGTTTTCCCCCTTTGCTTGTAGTTTTTAATTTTTCTCTATTATTTAATGCTGTAACTGTTGAATTTTGTTGGATGCTGCAAATCATACAGCATAAAAACCTTCTCTGAAGTTTGGACTAATAATTTGTTGTCATCCTCAGGGATATTCGTATTTTTCCTTCTTGTAAATAATAAAACCTTTTTTTTGCTCCTTTTGTGTAAAAAACAACATTGTTTTGTGGGTAAAACCTGGGAGATTAAGGAGACTTAAATTTCTTTTGAAGCCATGCTCTGACCTTGGGTGAGTCATCTGGACATTGTGTGATTCTATTACCCTAGTGGTCAAAAGTGGATATAAAACCCACACATATTTAACTCTTCGTATAGTTGAGATATATGGATAGAATGCAGCAGGCAAGTGCTTTGGGTATCCATGAATTTCCGTTTAAAATCTGGTTTATTACAGGAATAAACAATCTTATTAAAAAAAAAAAGTTAAGAAGAGAGTAAAGAAAAAAAAAAAGAGGAGGACAGAAACTGAAGGCCACCCAAATCAATGGGGAGGTGCACCCAGATTTCAGCAGGTTTGAAGAAAGCCATCAGTGCCAAGTGTGTTAAAGAGGTACTGCTGTAAGTCAAACATCCCATATCACAATATCCACAGCCCACATTAATGTAGGACTTATGCAATCCCAAACAAACGGCTTGGCTGAGTCCTTTCTTTTCCTGCACAAATCTTCGCTGGATTCATGGAGGGAGGGAACCACCTATGTGCATCTCTTTTCAGGATCAGGGCTTTATTTTCCTTCCAACACATTGATTAGAGGAATGCCTCTTTGGAAGAATCTGAGTGTTTAAATATCCCAAAAAGCGGAAATACTGTAATTCAGAGACCCATTGTTTTAATTAGCAAAACACTGAAGAGCACACTGTATCTCCCTTCAGCTGAGCTATTCTTTGGCTCTTTGTTCAATTCTCTGGATGTTCAGCCTATGAACATTATAAGCATGTGTGTCCTTATCCTTACTTTAAAAGCTTGTTTGTGGTTCATTATGAGCTATTAGGGAGCACACATCAAGCAATTGTTTTGGCAGGGATACAGGAATTGTTTCACATTCTGGCAAGAACAATTCTCTCCTACTGAACAGGCTTCATGGTTGGATCTGCTGCTCCCTCCCTCCTCCTGAGCATGCTTAGTTTAGAAGACCACCTCTCTGAAGGAGAATGTGGCAAGGATTCGGTCTCAAAGGGTCAACAGTAGCTTTAACGTGGAAGGTATTTTTCCTTTACCCCGCATTTCCAAAAATAACAGCACCGAAATTGCTTCAGCACATCAGAAACTCAAGAACTGGAGGGGAGTAGGTATTAGGAAGTTTTGAAGTAAACGTGTTGTCAGTAACATCCAGGCCTGCAGGAAGGGCTGGCTGAAAAACATTACAGGTGCAATGCTAGGAAGCTTATTTGTGGAGTTTCTAAGCTAGAAATTTGCAGGCAGGACCTTGCATATTAAGCTACTTCTCAGACTGGCAGCAGGTAAAGGTGAACAGTGACCAACATGAACACTAAGCTATGCAAAAGCAGTTGTCACAGTTCTTACATGCTCCTTCATCTCTTGCAAATTGGACAAGCTCCAGAAGGCATGGAGTTTTGTCAGAGAACTACCGTAAAATCTTATGAGCTTTGGCTCTGGTAATGGCTACTTTTTTGGCTAATATACTCTTCTCAGAGTATAGGTACCTTCCAGGTCTCTCCATATTCCCCCAAATGATTTGCTTTCTTAATAAATTCTCCTTTTGTACCAGGCAGAGGCTATAGTTTCCCCTTCTGAAGGTGGTATGATGTGAAAGACTATCCTGGCAAAGCAGAAAATGCCATGCTCCCTGCCTAATCATAAAATCATAATGGTAAAATTACCCAGCAGAAGACAGTAAAAATGTATTAAGTAGCCCTGGTATAAACTCTTGACAGTGAGTTTCCTGAGGGCAGAGACACTATCAATGCTATGTCTGGCGACCAGCCCAGGAGAGAGCTGATTCTCTGCTGGGATCCTCTAGCAAAGTGATAACTTCTTGGAAGGCACCAGACCACAACACTCCTGCTCCTAGAAAGTGTTTGTCTCAATCCCGTTGGCTGAGGAGGAGGCTGAGGATGCAGGGGATACTGTTTGAGACACCTGTTGCCACACCAGCAATAAGACTGTGGATGTGCATGGATGCAACTGCCAGCTGGAGCAGAGCAAGAAGCTGCCTGGGGCAGCCCAGAGCTCGGGACAGACTAATGCTACCCTGGCAGCTCACCGACCCTTTCTGATGACTGAAGGGAAAAAGGGGGATGGTGCCGAGGTCTTTGCTGCTGCCCTGTGATGTGCTGTGATTGCAGAGTTCACACCTTGTGCTGCAGGAGCAGAGCTGGCTGGTGGTGCTAGAAAGTCAACTGTTACTGCAGCAGTGGTTGCTGTGCACCACTGCCCTGCCAGTGGTGGTAGCAGCTCCTGTTCCAGAAAGCTGTCTTGGCTAGGGGCCCCCCACCTGACACAGCTCAGAAAACCATACAATAAAGTAATAAATGCAGGTAATTCTGAACAACTTTTTGAAATCCCCAGACGCTGACAGAAACCCGTATAAGCCAGCTCCTATTAACTTCAGTCAGATTTGAAACAGGCTCTACAATATTATTTTTCAACCCATAAGAAAGTAATTTCAGCCTTAATGTTGTTACAGATACAACAGAGAAAGGCACTAATGCTTTCAAAAGCTCCCAGGTAATTTACAGAAGCTGCAACAGAGGCAAGGAGCCGAGCACTGATTGACAAATCTGATAACTTGATGCAATACAGGTTTGTATGTGTTAATCCAGCATTCAGGAACTGCTGCACTTTGTCAGGGACGACTTCTGTGCAAAACCCATCTGCTGCGCTTCCTTGTTTCTTTGCACTGGAAAATGTTGCAAAAGCTACATTCGGACTATTCCCTCCACATGCAGACGATTTCTGTGACTAGTTCAAACTCTGGTATTCTTCTGTGGCTGTCTCAAATGTAGAATTAGTTTAAATTGGTCTAATCTCTCCTTTGCAGTTTCTGGTCATTTTGAGCCACTCTGTTCTGGGAAGCAGCTGAAAGGAGCTTTGCTCCCTGTCCTGGGGCAAGCTGGCAGCTGGGAAAAGGGGGTTTCGAAGGGGAGCAGCACCCATTCGGAGTCAGGCACACCCAGAGTATTTTGGCATGGCAAATATTTTGTTCAAATTAAAATAACCAACAACCCAAACATCAGGCAGCTTACCAACAGGATAAAAGAAGACTTGAATCTGCTTGAAGAGGTGTATTTAGATGAAGTCCTCTATCACACTGGTAATTACATAGACACTGTTATCACAGTAACTCACAGCCAGGTGAGAAGTCCCATGTAAAATAATTACACTTAAGCCCACATACTTATGTAAGGCAAGGTAGCAGTAACAAGTGCTTCATCCTTCTGGCTGAGAGGGCCAAACTGCTCTGTACCAGGGAAAAATGCAGATTAAACCCAAGGAAGCCAGATATTCACTCACACAAGCCTAATCTGAGTAAGTAAGAAGCAGGGATTACAACCCATTGCTGGCTGGAAACGGATATGCATAGAAAGCAAACATAAATGCATTAAATATGCCTGGACTTAATAGGTTAGAGCCAGAAATTAGATAGCAGGGGACAGGACAGACTGCAGGTAAACAGGCTTATCAGGAGATTAATTATCTGCCAAACCTTGCTGATCCTTGTTTACAGTAAACAGCCAGTGCTTAGTATTAAAGTCCTTCAATTTGCAAGAGACCTCCTTTCAGCCTAGTGGTGTCAGGCACCAGAACCTCCCAAGCTGATGGCTGTTTTCTTTAAATTCTCAGTTTTGCCACCTCTTGAACAGAGATAAAAATAAACAGCAGGCAGACACTGCCTTCTTTCCAAAATAGTTATGTTCTCAAGAAATGGCTGCAGAACATGTAACAATATATAGGCCATATATATTGTTACTAGAAGAATATAAGGAAAAATCTGGCCCTCCCTATCTGCAATTTTCCCTAAAAGAAACTTAGGCAGAGAACTAACACGCGTCCCTTCATATAATTTCTCAGGTCCAGGGAAATGGGAAAGCCTCCATAAGTATCTGCAACTGTTTAATTTATCAACCCTTGAAAGACAGGAGTGGAAACTCCACTTTGATAGGAGGTAGTAGAGTCCAATGTCCAATATCCAGAACGCTTCCCAAAATACTTGACAAAATTTGCTGTTACCTGTGTGGAAAATAGCATTTAGTTTTGGCATTTATTTTTCTGCCCATGCAAGTAGCTGGTTTGTGGGATTATCTGCTGGGTTTGCACACCAGTGATGCTCATCAGCTGCATACACAATCAATGACCTCTGTGTAACTGCTCTGTTCCCGGCTGAGTCTGCAGCTGATGGGCAGGCAGCACTGGAGGAAGCTACTCATTCGTCTGGTTCTACAAGCATAGCTACCCCACATTCTGCTTCACTGCCATATTGCTCAGCTTCTTTCTTCTTTTGTTCTTCACATCTCAGTACTCAGATGCTCATTATCAATTTGATCTTGAGTCATTCCATGGAGGCCATCAGGTCTGCACACAAGAGGTGATGCATTCAAACTGCTTACCCATTTGTAAAACCTGTCTGTGCACAAAGGTTGCCAAATGGCATACTTTCACAAGTGTCATGACTTTGGAGAAATTATACTTCATTGCAGTGTGCAAAAAAATTCCTCTTGTCTGAAGATTTCAGACCAAAATCTTTCAAACAATGCTTGAGCCACTAGATACTGCTGTTGGTCACCACCAGTCGGGAGAGTGCTGCTCAAACTGCCACCAACTTTCTTAGTATTGTGGAGGGCAGGAGGATGCTAGATGTGATGTCAAAGCGGAAGACCCTACCCATTCCTCTTCAGCTCCCGTAGCCCAGCTGTGGTAACAACAAAAAGGAAGATTTGCCCCATGCCTTATCACAGCCTGTCCTGCTAGTGCAAAGGTAGAAGAGAAGATGATGTTTGGTAAGAGTGGAGGCAGAGGTAACATGAAACAGCTTGATCCCAACAATGTTAAGGGGCGGTCTCCAAACAAGGAAAACACTCCTGCCCTCCACCAGGAATCAGAGAGTCTCTTCAGTGTTTCTGGTGGATTTTACTGAAAATTTTCCCCCTCAGGAAAGGATAATGCAGGAGTTAAAAAATATTAGCAATCCTGATGACCAAAATATAATGAGGTTTCAAAAGAAAGTAGAATAATCCCACAGGATACTTTGAGTGGATATCCTGAGTTATCAACCTGGAAGCTTTGCAGTATTGACATTCCATTAACAGACCTCTAAGCTTTCCAGCTGCTTACTCCTAGCTAATAATGTCCACATTATCTGGAGTAGCTCAGAAAGCACACTTTTTGGTGAGGTAAATTATATCTTTATCCCAGCTTCCTTTCTTCTGCATGGGGCAGTGCAGTAGGACAGAGGCATAGGTAAGACTTTGTGTGAATATCTCAGAACAAAAACATTTAAATGGAGACTGAAGTAGTGTCTTGCTTGCAGTTAACATATAGTGCTCAGTCTACCAGTCATTGCCTCATTCAGACTGGATATAAGGAAGACATTTTTTACGATGACGGTGGTGAAACACCATAAGAGGTTTCCCAGAGAGATGGCAGGTGCCCCTGGAAACATTCTAGGCCAGGTTGAATAGGGCTCTGAGCAACCTGATCTAGTTGAAGATGTCCCTGCTCATTGCAACGGGTTGGACTAGATGACCTTCAAAGGTCCCATTCAACCCAAACAATTCTACGATTCATGTTGCATTATCATTCAGGATATAATATCCATGTGTACTTCAACAAGCCAAAGCCACCCTTTACCAATGTTACCACTAATGATACTGGACCTCAGAGCTCCTCAGCTGGAAATCTAATGGCAGCCAAAGAGAATGACTCAGGAAATGAGGCAGTGGTTGCTACAGGCAGCAGCATCCTCATCTCTGCCTTTGTTGCTGAGATGAGATTTTTTCAAAGTATGCCACAAAGCTTCAGGAAGAAGCCACCATCAAATAAGCACATGAAGAGCTGTTTTCTTCTACCACTGATCAAAGAACAGTGTCAGAAGATGGAGAAACCGCACTGCCACTAAATAAACTTTGTCTCTGCCTCGTTCACATGTGTTCAGAGGAGAGCAACAAAACTGGTGAAAAGGCTGGAAGGAATGTCCTATGAGAAATGGCTAAGGACTTTGATTTTGTCTAGTTTGGAGTTAATGATGCTGAGGAGCAGCCTCATTGCTCTCTACAGCTTCCCGAGGAAGGGAACTGGGGAGGGAGGTTCTGAGCTCTTCTCCCTTGTATCCAGTGATAGGACACATGGGAATGGTTCAAAGCTGCTCCAGGGGAAGTTTAGACTGCTCATTAGGAAGAATTTCTTTACCAAGAGCCTCTTCAAACACTGGAACAGGCTTCTGGGAGAGGTGGTTGATGCCCCAAACCTGCCAGTGTTTAAGAGGCATTTGGACAATACCCTTAATCATTTGCTTTAACTCTCAGTCAGCCCTGAAGTGGTCAGGTGGTTACACTAGGTGATCATGGTGGGTCCCTTCCAACCAAAATAGTCCTATTCTGTTTTATTCTATTCTGTCCCTAAGTCTTGGTATGGATGTTTCCCTGCTTCCTTCAACCTCTTGCTTCCTGAAAGTGTTTCCAGGAAGCCGGCTGAAAGGTCCCATCTGGAGATCAGATGCACGGCAGAGACACAGCTTCTCTATTCTGCATGCTCCATTTGGTACTTCTTATCCAAAACAGGAGAGACTGGGGAGCTGCTGGGCAGGAGGCCCTGGAAATGTGTTGCAGAGCTCGGCAGCTGTTTCTGAATCTGTGGCATTTTGCTGTGGGCAGAGTTCCCTGGGTTCTGCATGCTGACTGACGGACCTCAGGGGAGTGTGTCTTGCAAAATGAACACCAGAGTTACTCCCTAGAGGACCTTTATTTAGGAAAAAAAAACCCCAAAAACAGACCTCTGCGTAAATGAAATGCTTGTTTACTGCATGGTGCTACAGCTCTATGTGTTAAGTTTCATAACCGTATTGGGTTATAATAATACCCATATTATAGATATAGATGATGCAGAAGATGTAGAGGATATAGAAGATACAGATAATATAGATAACACCCACTCACCAAGATTTTATAAACAGAAGCCCTGATCTTTAATTGTGTTATGCTCCCAAAATAGAAAACTCAGCAAAAATTAAGTCGATACAAGTGTAATAGCTGAACATTATAAAGCCAATGTGTGCTCCTAATCTGTTACGTTACTGCTTCTTACTTGTTTCATTAAATAAGGGTGACAATACTGCAATTATATCTAAGTCTTTGCATCTGTTTTCACATAGGTGTGGAAACTGCCTTCTCTATACATATAAAGGGAGGGGTAGCCATAATTGGGGTTGTACAACTTAATATTTATAGAGAGTTTAAAGATGATCTGAGAAGTGTCTGAGAACAGAAAAGAACCTGGATTTAAAAGTATAAAACAAGCATTTAGAATGTTTAACAAAGGGAAGAATGAGTCGAAGAATACCCTGGTCTCCAGTGGCCTTGATGAAAAAAGCAGAATGAAAAGCAGCTGCATAACAGAGGATTTCTGGGCATGATTTCCACTTGTGATGCTCTGCGAGAGACCCATGGGAGAGGGAAAGGGACACTGCAGGATGTCAACAAGGACCTTGGAAGACACTGCTCCCCAACCTTTGTATCTGAAAGCCATTTCATCATCTGTCCTTGCCTATAGCACTTTCTTGTGCATTACAGTTCTGTTTCTGCAGGCTCCAGGGCAAGGCTTGTGATAGAGCACAGCTAAGTGAAATGCTCTTCAAGTTATTTCCAGTGCAAAGAAGAGAGAAGTCTGAAGCTGGAAATCAACAAACAGGGAGGGTTTGTATTTGCTGAATACTCATTTGCATTTTACAGAGGGGATAGGTCTGGCCAATATTTGGGTTTCTGCAGATGTTTCAACCATCCTCCTGGGCTGAAAGTTGGGACATTGAAATGGCAGGGGTCGAAAAGATTTTATTTTGATTAAAGAAACCAAACCAACCTAAACAACATGCAAACCCAGTTTAATTTTTTGTTATACTATAAAAACAGGCCAAAAGTGCATTCAAGTGTATAATACCAAGTGATTTACTCTAAATACTGCAATGGATTATGAGGACTCATTGGCATTTTATTGAGAGGATGGGAGGAAGAAAAGTCACCATTCAAATTGTCATCTTAGCTGATGAATTCTAATGTAACAGTGCACTATTCAAAACTTTTGAACTGAAAACTTTTTTTTTTTTAAAAGTGATTTAATTTGTAATAGTAGTTTGTAAACCAACTTTTCCATTAAAAATGTGTAATGTCTAGGAATTCAGGTAACAAAGAGGCTTTGCTCCAGTCTGTAACATGCCATTAAGAGTCTACTGAAATATCAGATTTTCCTCAATGACAGAGGAATTGTGTTATTTGCTGAATAGGAACACCTCATTGATGTGGGAGTTTCTAGAATGCTTTTGAAATTTCCCTTAAAATACTGCTGCAGACAGTATTTCTTTTTAATCAAAAGGAGCATATAATGCTTGGCTTTAGGGTCTGCCAAAACAGATTGCTGCTTCTTCCCACCATTGCACCCAGCAGAGCTCAGAGCTCCCCGTGGTCTGTGGTGCTGCATCATCCCCATTTCCCTCCATCTCCTGCTTCAGTAATATCCTGTCCCCTAACTCATCTATCTGAAAGCCATTCATCTGTTGTTCTTACCTATTTGCAAATTTTTCGTGTGTTACATTTCTTTTTTTTGTGGGCCTCAGAAGGAAACTTGTAAATAAGCAGTTTCACCTCCCTATTTCCCTGTCTTTTCTCAGCATGCTCACCAGCTTGCTACTTGGTAAAAGGAATCCCCTTTGCACTCCAAAGAAAAGGGCACCATAGTGGGTGTTGGACATCAAATTACCATGATACCAGATGTCTATTAGGAACCATGCATATCAAGATAGCCATATAGTCAGCACCTATCTATACTCAGATGCTTCAGAGGGAGATGGGGTAAGCTAGTGAGATAGAAACAGAAGTCTCAATAATTATCAGCTCTCTAAATGATCCCCAGAGCTATAAGAGAACAGATCCCTTTCACAAAGTCATGCAGATATATGCTGTGTCCTAAAGTGAGTGGCTGGGAGAGGGGATAAAGATTTCTGTGAGATGCATGCCTTTATCAAAGTTTCTTATTTCTGATAAGATGTGTTTTGCTACCCAGGCATCTCTCCATTATGGCTGCAGAACTTTACAAATTTACTGCAGCCCTGATGGAAATGGTGTATACAAATGGGATTTCACACTCTCTTTCTCTTAAAATCAATTTCATGTGGAAGTTGGTATTACCCTTAATTTCAATAGAATCAAGATTTTATCCAAATTGTTCTTTACAATAAGCCATTCACTAAATGGTTTCACTAAAGTCAGCGTAAGCTGACTGTATTTTAAAGTAGTAGAACACAGTGTCCTAGAAATAAACACTTTCTCTTCTGTCAAGAAGCTGAAGAATCAGGGGATATTTTGGCTTACAAACTTGCACACTGCTACTGTTGAGTAGCCAAATGCAGATTAGACTCACTTGCCACGTACCTTAAACTGGTGAGACAAGAAGGTGGAGGAATCAAAGAATTATTATAATTTGTCAGTTAACTGCACGTACATATAGGTACTGAAATAGCATAGTTAGCCCCAAGACCCACCTTATATCACTCTTTGAGGGACATAACAGAGAATAAAAGAGAATGACGGCATAGCAAACACAAGCTGACTTTCCTAAGCTCCTAAAGGCCACAGCTGGGGGTCCTGCAGGATGCACTAGTTATGCTTTTGCTTACACTAAGCCAACCAACACTTTGGAGAGTAACAGACTTCTATCAGTCATTTAAAGCATCATGATGGCAGTAATTTAACTCCTTTGGGGTTTCTGTAAGATCTCTGCAAAAAGCAAGTAGAAGAAAGTCTATGGCTGTTGCCTTAGGCCTTCTGTGGGTGTTAAATACGTGTAGGCAAACAGCTGACAAACCACATATTCAAACTAGCATAAGCATATTCATCTGCTTTACTCAGGTGTGCGTAGGAGTAGTTTTAACTTAGTCAAGGAAAGGTGTTTTCACTTCTTCCCTCTGTTAGTCCTAACACTACTTACTGTAAGAAAGTAGCACCCTAAACTACTTGGTGGATGTGGCCTAAAGGATGTTGAGAAAGAGAGGGGGAACATATGTACCTTCTGTGTGTACGTACATCTTGAAAGGTCAGATCTCCAGCACATCTCCTCTGCACCCGGTGCTTTTTAGCCCAGAAAGTGTACTCATCTCTTTATTCTCACATTAATTCCTGTAGTTCAGTTCTCAAAGACAGTGGAGATGGGTGGCTGCTGTCAGTGGGGACACTGAACAGGAGGCAGTTGGCAGCAGAACTGCAGTCTCTGCAGCCAGGTCTTTCCAGGAGCATGGCAGACAGGGCAGCTCCTACACTCCCTGCTCCCTGCAGGAGTGAGTGGTCACCACAGGTAACCCTGAGATGGGAGATGGGGCCACAGCTTCAGGAGCAAGCACAGAAGAGACTAAGCCTCATGATGATAATGTGGTAGGCTCTCAGGCCATTTTTGTCATCTCTCCAGAACTATCTTATGCTCACATAAAATTATGGTGATAAACCATAAGAAGTAAAGGGGGTTGGAAAGGTAAAGGACTCTCTCTACATCCCCAAGGAATCAGGAACAAGGGCAAAAAACTTGAAAACTACTGGAGTATACTTCTCAAGTTAACATGTTCAGGATTCCTACCAGGACTGCGAGCAGGTGAAGGTGAAAGTTGGAGTTGTCCCACTGGAGACAAGAAAGGAGCCCTGGCTCCCACTCTTCATTCTCACCTTTTCAGGAAGATTTTAATTCACTAGATATTTGGCATCTGTGGCACCTTGTTTCATTCTTTCCTTCCCTACCTGACCTGGGCTTATTCCAGGACCAAGACAGCGCTAATAGCCAGGGCTCGGGTATATTTGCCCCATTTTATTCTGTTGCTGACATGGGCTCTGCAGGGTGCCCTGCCCATGCTTGCACTGGACATGATCAGCAGCCTTCCAGGCTCTTCAGGCTAGCGGTGACCTGTGCCACCCTGCTTCCTGCTGCAGTGGCAAGAGCAGCTCCTGCCTCACTTAGATTTAATCAAGTCAGACTTGTTCTTGCCTCCTTGCTGCCAGTCCTTGGCTGCTCCCTCTTTCTTGCAGACCCCAGCTGGTCCTTTTCATCTTCAGTAGGTACCTCCTTTCTGCTCCCTTCTTTTCTTCTGTTCGCAGCCCTCCCCTTTCTCCAGTCCCTCCCCTCCTCTTCTACAATTCTGCTCCAAAGTATAGTCAGCTGTATACATACAGAAATGAAGACAGCATTTCCTTTTGTTTGTCATTTGTCTACCTTTCAACTGATGCAATCTTTTCAGAGGGCTACAGAGTAGTATACATAACACATACCGTTACTTCTAGCCCACATAGAACATCTAACACAATGGATCCTCAAAATAAGATGTGACCTGTTGCTGCCTGTTTAATATAAGCAAGCATCTGATAATTATTGAGCAATTTTGACACCGGAATAATTTTATCAACATTTTTCTGCATGCCTTGTATTTATCTATATACACACATATGTATATACAGGAAACCCAGGGCCAAACTTTATTTCTAGATGCAGCCTCTTTGCTGAGTAGAAAATTGATCCTGCTGGTAGTCAAAGCTTATTCTTGGCTTCTGTGGATGTTTCCTAAACCTGTTCTTTTCTAGTTATCTCTTTCCAGTCATTGGATTAATTGATACAAACTTCCTTAGACTTTCTAGTTCTGATTCTTTAATTGGATTTCTCCCCTGATAAATTCTGCAAAACTTGCAGTAACTTTTGTTCTGAGTGGCCTTCCTGCTGTGTTCCTGCCTATCACTCCAGTAAGGATTGTTCAGCAGAGGTCCCTCAGATCTGGAGACTATACAGCAGTCAAGGTCTGCTGCGTACTTACTGCCTTGTACTGGCACCCAACCAGAACCTGTGGTGCTCACAGCTGCTGCACCTTTTTTGCCTGCAGCACATTCTGAATTAGCATGTACTGAAAATATTCATTTCACAGATGTTCAGCTTCAAATTCCACTGTTTAGAAGACAGACTCTATTAAAAAAGAGCAGATTTTAAGGAGTCTTCCCATGGACAAGTGGAACTTTTCACCGAAGCTCTTACTTTGCTTTGGTTTTGGAGTAGTCTCTGACACAGAAAAATGTCATTACCTGGAAAAGTTTATTTAGTTCATATTAATTGCTGATCTGCATGTCTTAGGTTACTCTTACACTTGTACTCAGTGTACTAGCCCTGAACTAGTTCTATCAGCCACGGTAGGATTAGAGCACCTGTATTACAGCCCATATATTAAACTTAGGATTGCTGTGGTGGGATGGCTACTGGCACCCATATTCTTTATCCTCAGTCTCTTGATGCCCTTCTGGTATAAAATCCTAAAATAACTGAATTAAATGGATTTTTGCCATCGATTTCAGTGGAATCAGGATTTCACTTCTAGTTTTTGTTTTGCCTTTGGTGCAAGGCTACAAAATCTCGAAGTAGTCTGAAGATGTCTTTTTCCTTCCTGTTGCACAGCATAAATTTTACTTTTACCTTCATCACCAGGACAGACATTACCAGGAGCTATCCTTTGGACAGAAGGAACATCAAAAAAACTGCAAAATTCTAGCTTGATGAATGCTTGCAAGGAAAATTTTCAAATGTGTTTTTCCTCAAGGTTGCTGCTTCTGTGTGCAACGGTTGTTCATTTAATTCAGACAGCACCTGTCTCTAATCATTATTTTTTAAAGAGTTCTAGCAATCCATAAACTTAATCTAGAAAAGAAAATGTCCTGTTACTAAAATACTCTAGTGGAATCACACTCCCATTTTGATTACTCCTTACTAAGGTGCACAAACTGAAGCATTTTCTTTGCTAGACATATATAGTCCCTTCTGTGTCTTGCTGTGTCTCCTTCCTCTCATTTCCTAACTTTGCAGGTACCTTTTCTGTCACTGCTTCAGAATTTCCTTACTGTTCTTATAGTTCGAATTCCTCTAATATCAGCAGCTAATATGAGCAGCCTGGAGTTTATAGATCACCCCAGGAACAGAAATTTCGGAACTTCTTATTGTTGTTATAGAAATTATCAAGAAAACCACAGCTTAACTTGCTGCTCTTTTATTTATGGCTCTGACCCAGCTTGGATTGCAGCTCTGAATGCCATGAGGCACCGTGGATGGATAGGCCCATAATGCTGAACTTCCTCTATGTCTGGAGTTAGAAATGGGTTTTGTTTGTCTGCTGCTGACAATTTTTGTACTCTGCATCCACACATCACACATCTACTAAGTTTGGCACTATTTCTCAGCTTTTTGGTGGTGAATATTTGCCAGGAAAAGAGCACATGACTGCTCCAGAAATGAGAACTGGCAGCCATAAATCCTTTCTTTTAATTAGGAATGGTGGCATGGACCTGTTGACCTCTGCTTCCAGTGTTCCTTCTTCTGCCTGCTGGGGCGATGGCTGGAGATGGGAGTTGGGTCTCTGTCTCAGCCATGGTGTCCTCAAAGGCAGTGGACTGCCTTCCTCTTCTCCTCTGGAGCAGCGTGTCCAGCACCGTCAGAGGAACAGACGATCTTCTCTCACAAGTTGTCTTGGTTTCTTCCTATTTCCTCCCTGCCCTGTGGAAGAGGAGAGTGAGCAGGTTCTGGTTGGATGCCAATACAAGGCAGCAGGCATGCAGCAGACCTTGGCTGCTGTAGACAGTCTCCAGATCTGGGAGGCCCTCTGTTCATCAGTCCTCACCAGACTGATAGGTGGGAATACAGCAGGAAGGCCACTTGGAGCAAAAGTGACTGCAAATTTCTCAGAGCATTACATCAGGGGAGAGATCCCATTAAAGAGGGGACCAAGCGAGCAGCTGTGTGGGTGTTTGGCTATTGGCTGGGGTCAACCCACCAAAATGGCGGCGTGACTAGCACCTCGGTGCTATTGTCTCGTGCGTAGGTAATAAAAAGAACTTCATGTTTTCACTCATTTGAGTTTAGGAAGAAGTTTTTATGCTTTGGACTGTCTTCTGAACTTATAATGAATTGCAAAAACTCATGGGAAAAAGAACAAAGGAAATCCTCTTATTATATCTGGAACAGCAACCCTTCAGCTGTGTTTCCATACATAATAAGATTCACTTATTTTGTTACTACTGAACCTTCAATTCTTAGGACAGAAGAGATACACGGCTATGAATAGAATATACTGTAATTTATTACAAACCAGAATATTTTGTTTCCTTACTTTTATGAAATATTATGGTGTGCTCAAAAGTAGCAAAGTTTCTGCTGTGAAACAGCTATGAACTGGCCAAATCACTACTGGCCACTGAAATAATTATATATATGCGCACACACATGGCAGAGCGGGGTGGGGGGGGGGGGGGGGGAAGAAGAGATGTGAGAAGAAAATTCTCATGCATTAAGCAGAGTTGTAAGACAATAAAAGAAATTGCTTTCATCATATTTAACAATTAGATGACAGCTTGCTTAGAATTACTGAGACCAGAAAGGAGTTTTCCACCTGATCAAAAAGCTGAATATTTAAGAATTTAGAAATTTCTTTAGAAACACAGTATTCACATAACTGCAAACACTGAACTGCACTTAATTGGGACTATAGCCTGGGACATTGTGGGAGAATTTCTGCATAATGACTCATTTAGCTGTGATCTATGATGGTTAAGGAATAGGCTTATACTCCTTTTTGCTACACCTCACACAACATGGAGTAATCTACTACAGAAAGATGTGGTGAGCTGCTGGAAGCAGTAGTTAAATCACTGCAGCTAAAGAGATCTGAGATCAGCTATTAACACATGTTAAACTTCAGTGCTAAAGTTTGCAAATGTCTAAGAGATAAGTGTCATAAGCACACAGACCAGCTCTGTAATTTTCCTTTCAGAGCTCCTGTTTCTTTTGGTATTGAAGTTGTGGATAGAAGAATGCAAGAACGTCTGTGCATGTTTAAGATACTAATCCCAGATTATTTTAAGAAGTCAGCACTTAGGTAACATTAAAGAAGAACTAATGAAGTGGTTTTGGTGTTTCTGGTCATGAAGTAATCATGAAACATCTGTGTTACCCCTCTTAAGGATGGTGGATCTTTTACAAAGGGCAGAGACAAGGTAATCCAATCATTTAAATATGATATAATTGTATAGATTTACCATCTAATTTACATGTAGCTAAAGTTCAGTGTTTGTGTTGGCTGAAATGATGGGTAGTGCACTATATTAGCAAAAACTTTGAAAACCAAAACGGCCCACCATCTTTCTCATCTGATAAAGTAGCTCTCTTACAGTGTTTTTGAGAACTAGGGTGTTTTAAAGTCATACTCCTAACAGAATTGAAGCAGAAGTTATCTCTAAGTGCAAAACCACAGCAACATCTATTTCATTGAATACAGCCAATACCAATTGCAGTTAATTCAATTATGCTGACAGACTGATCCCTGACAGCTTTCAAACTTCACAAATAAAAAGCATTAACTTTTCTTCTGAGGCCTCTGAACTTGTCTGAAACCTGTTCTCTTGCTATTATCCACATGAGGGCCTTCTTTGATGTCTTACAGTGCCAGGAGTGCTGTGCTGGGCCACCTTTGTCCCCAAAGCGAAGATGCAGGCACTGGGATCTTCGAAGAAGGTTCCCCAGTGTGCGGGTTCCCCAATGTGGGTGAAGGTGGGAGAGGCAGGATTTCCCAAAATTAATTCCTTTGATGCTCCAGAAATGCAAAGGAATCTCTTCCTCAGGACAGCGTAAGGAGGTTGTAATACTCTTTTTTCCCTTCCCACCTCCACTGCTTTCTACTTAGTTACCTGTTTTCCCTCTCTGGAGGCCCAGACACAAGCATATAAGAATACTTTACATTTTCTTTGGCCCTGCTCTACTATTTCAAGTCCTTTTGCAGGTTTTATTGTCAAGCTCTGACTTGACTGATGTCCCTCCATTATTGTTCTTCACCTATATGAAATGTGTTCTTGTAGGGGTGATTGGCAGGCACTGCGTGCCTGGGTAGCTCTGAATTCTTTGATAGTAGAGGTAGTGGGTATCAAATATCATTAATCTCCCTTCCTCCATCAGCCTTTCCCTTTTACCCAGCTAATCACACTGGTGGTGTATTTGTGTAATTCAGTTACACAGTCCCTGCTATGTATATTTGTAAGGTGGCATCTGGATGAGGCACCATCAGAAAGGGCTATTCATTCAACCAAGAGACCGTGATGGGCAATCAGTGTCCCTGGTCAGACAAACAGGCTATCTGCAGCTCTGCTGAACACTGATGCTGACAAAGGTTCAGCTGGGTTACAGCAATTTTTGCCCTAATCAGGATGTTAACTCTAAGGTTTCCCTAGCAACAGGAGCCCTAAGTCCAAAGTGACATCTTACTTCTACTAATCTTTCATTTTATTTTCAGTAGGTAATTGCAGGTAAATCCTCCAGCAGCTGTTCCAAAGAAGGATGAAGTGGTCAATACATTTCATTCTTCTGCCTGCAAATAGGAGTGTATTAGGAACGGTGTCAACAGACAGCCACTTAATTTGTGTATTAATAAATATTATCTGAATTGGCAGCAGGTGTTGTTTCTTTGCAAAATTATGACATACACTGGCAATGAAATATTAGTCTTTTCAATTACATGACTAAATAGAAGTGCAGCTCACATTACTGAGGCTGAGGTATATCATTTAGATAAGAGACTCAGAAATCAAACTATTATAATGTGTCTCTAGCACTGTGGACTTCCCTATCACTCAAGTGGTTTCATCCCTGTTAGTATCAGTGGAAAGAACAAAAGAAAAAAGACTATTTAATTCCCCTTTTCTTTTTTGCCAACACTAGTTAAACAGCACCCTCAGTCTTTGATCACTGTAAAAAATTTGGAAAGAGCAGTTAATGTTAGATGGGAGACTTACAGAACATTTGCAAACATCTGGCAATAATTGCAGGAGTGAGTTGTTATAAAGCACAGCACTGCTCATTCCACATTAGAACAGCTTTCCATCATGCGGTTGCTTTGCGCAAGGAGCACTTTATAATATCTGCACTGGCTCCAATTAGCTTATTGGGAAGTGTCAGGTATAGATTGAAAGACTGTGTCTTGTTCTCTGGGTGATAGCAAGCAGCTGTGATTAGCAGTTGTGCTAGGGCTAAAAACCTTAACAGACATATGAAAAGCGGGTAGGAAATTTTTCCTGTGTTGTACTTAGCACTGGAACTCATGTTTCTTGCTACGACTAACAAAGCTTGGCTTTGTCTGAGGTATTTGACTTCGGTAAGGCAGAGGAAGCTTTCATGAGGAAATGACTTGAAAGACAAACGATGGTGTGATATGGGAGAGAGAGATTTGGGTTTGAAAAGGCAAATGAATCTTCATAGACTTGATACTTCTCTTATATACTCATTCTGTAGATTTTTCCAGGGAGTGGAAGCTTTGGTGTGGTGATTTAAAAACTGAATCTAAAGACAAACAGAAAAGCAGGGCAAATCTTGGTATTCATCTTACCACTAACTAAAATAAGGAGTTTGTCCAAAACTGATCTCTGCTAATTTAGTTAGCAAAAGATGAAAGAACAATTTTGCTTTATTGGTAACTGGTTTGCGATTTAGGATAAGTTTTGAACTTCCTGAATGCTATTGAAAGGGATGGAGGAGGAGCAGGGGGAAGAGAAGAGAGGGCAGGGAGTAAAGGACACAGAACTTGTATTTCTGATCATCATGGTCTTCCAGGAATAGAAGTAGCACATTTCAAGCTGTTTGCCAGTTGCTCTCAGCAGTGGGAGTCCCTTCCGGCACTTATGTCTCAAACGCTGCCTTTGGCTGCTCAGCCTGAGACTTAATAAGCAAGGACACAAGCTACTAACAAAAGAAGAAATGTTCCACTTATTATTCAATCTTAGAGCAATACTTAGAGCACTTTCTTTGTTTATTTAACACAGGTAAATGTAGTGCAGGCAAAGCCAAAATAGCAGATACATCAATCCCATCCGCAGAACATTTTTCATACAACTCTCAGGCATACACCCGGGTCCTTAGCATAATCACTGAGTAGCTGCCTGGAGTCTCCCCTGCTCAAGATTCAGTCTGTTTAGTTTGTCTGAAGCTGCCCAGATTTCCTCTACCCATCTTTTTTTTTTTTTTTTTTTTTTTTTTACTACACATTTGGATTCCCTCTACATATCTGCTTCCTGACCAGCTTGAGCATCTAGAAGAAGCATGCAAACTCAAACCATGGTTTTCTGTCAAAGAGCATTGAACACAAAAGCATTGCTCTGGAAAGAACATAAAAAAGTCATCTGGTCCTTTCCCTTATCCAAGATAGGATCATTTCTGCCACTTCTGACAGATTTTTCTCTGACTTGTTGTTGAAGACCTCCACAGCTATCTACTTGGACAACTCTCCAATCAATGCATACTTTATCTGTATAATTTCCAAACTTTTCATAACATTTCATATGAACTTTTGCCTATTATTTCCTATTTTTTATTTCCTAACTTTTCCATCACAGAGGATCCTGTTTTACCTATCTGTCAGTATCCTCTTGCAGGTGTCTCTTCTGGAGACTAAGAATTATTCAGGTTCATCTTTCTAGCATCCAGTTTTCTAGACCTCTGACCGTTCTTGTTGCTTTCCTGTGGACTGTCTCCAGCTCAGCTATGTCCTTCTTGAAGTTCAGTGCCCAAACCTTATAGTACTCTAAGTAGAATGGAAAAATGAGTCTCCATCAAGTTTTATTTTTCAGGAGTATCACAAAGAAGCTTTCTCCCAGTTGTTCAGAATCATCTCTTCCTAGAGGATGCTCCAGCTGGAGTCGGGTGGGAAGCAATCTGCAGGGTCAACCCGCTCTTAGAGCTTGGTCTTTGGGGCCCTCTGCAGAAACTAACAGACCCTGCAGGAGTCAGATAGGCTGGCTAATGGTCCCTAACAGTCAGTGGAATTTGCAGTCTGTTACATATATTAGCACCGATGCCAGGCTGCAGTCATTTTACAGAGCCTGTTTAATTGCGGTAGCTAGAGAGCCGCCACAGTAAAGGCAGAGCAAATGCGCGTGATGGGCACAGTGAGGAGGCAGAGGAGAGGAAGTCAAGCATATTCCTTGTTTCTGAGCACTCCCAGGGACAGAAATGTGTACAGGGGAGCCTTTTCCTGAGGGCAACTGGTCCTGCTTACAACCATGTGAAATTCAGGGACAAAATAACTGGTCTGTCAAGAAATTTTGCCAGTGGAAGCACAGGCAAGCAGCTACCAAAGGACCTTTGTACTCTCTAAGGTCATCAGTGGAGTCAGACATTTCTCACAAAATTGTTTGTACATCCATGTCTCATTTGGACAGAAAAGGGAAACATTCCAATCTGAAGGAACAAAGGCTTTATTTGATTTGCTGGTTGCCGTCTTTAAAGGCCCTTGTCAGCCTGACTTTTGCCTAAAGGGAAAGAATTGCCGTAGTGTGAGGCTTCCAGGCAGATGGCTGGAAGCAAGCGCCAGGCTCAGTGCATCCCTGTCAGCCCAGCTGTAGCTTCCAGATTGGAAGGATCTCACACTCTTTGCCTCTAGGAAGAAAACGTGAATGATAAGAGCCTGCCAGAAATGTCAGCTTCCAGTTGCATGACAATTCCTCCCCAACACAAATTTAAAATAAGAGTCAGGTAAAATTGCAAATTTTCAAAGAAATATTATCTGATGGACAGTTATTAAAAGGGCATTTTACACAGAAAAAGAATGACATTCTTTCCACTCTGACAGGAAACTGCCAACCATTTCCACTCACTGGGGCCTCAAAACCTTTCAGTTCTTTTCCAGATGTGCTTTTCTCTTCCACGAGCTGTTGGCTCTGATTCCCTCTTGCGACCCCTCCCACAGCCCCTCCTGTGAGTGCCACCCTCCTCACTTTGCCTGTCCGTGTTCCTTGCCACCCTTTCCCCTCTCGCCAGTGCCCCTCTGCTTTTCCAGCAAGAGAAGGAAGGGAGCAAGCAGCAGAACTTACCAGTCAGAGATGTCTTGATACTAGCATTTGCAAATGGTAGCACTGCCAGCTCAGTGATGCCAGCTTTCACGTTTCTTTCTTAATCCTTTTGCTCTATTCAGAGCTAAAATTTGTTAGGTCACTTATACTCCCGTAATTACACAGTGTCTTGCATTTTTATAGTTCAGCTTCAGCAGGGTTCTCTAAATCCACACATAGTTGAACAAAGGGAAAGCAGGGAGGGAAGGAGAAGAGGGAGCCATAAAGAAGCTGTAGCTCTCCTCTCTTTCTGTCTCGGCAGTATATGTTTTCACAGGGCTTACACAGTCACAGCTGCACAAGCTCTCCATCAATGCACATTGGTGCTGGATCTTGCTGCTCCTAGACTACATAATTCTGTTAAAACACACCTAACAGCCACTCTTCTGAAATGGCCTGCCCTTTACCTCTGCCACATTCCCTGGGAAGCACAGTGCCAGCACCCAGACCTGGTAGAGGTACAGTTCCTGGATAACCTCCTCACTGCCAGAATGTGCTCACCCCTGGGACATTGGGGTTCTTCCATCACATCTACACCCTCCTGGGTACTCTGTCTCACCTGGCTGTAATTTATTGCCAAAACCATTGTCAACCTGCTGTCTACTGGCTGCGTGTCACTGTTCACATCCATTGACAGTTATTGATCAGCATTTAGGGAGATGCTGAACTCTAGCACTGTCCCTGTCTGCTCACCAGGAGCTCACCTAACATCCTGAAATACTGTAGCATTCTTCACCTGTGCTGGTGCGTCTGCCTGCTTTTTACAATGCTTTCCAGCACTAATGCTCCTGGGGTGGAACCCCTCTTCAGTAGGGTAAGAAATAAAACCCCAAGTCCTATGCCCAGCCTTCGTGGTTGCAGGCAGAGCAGGATGCCATTCTTTTCCTTCAGATTCCCTCTAAATCTAAACCAGTTCTCTGGGCCCCCTGCTGACATCTTCAGTAGGAATTTTTAATGTGTGCACTGGAGTCCTCACCTTCTGTATTTCTACATCTGTATGTGTATTTGTGTGAGGTCAACTATGTGACATTCAGCTGGGAAGGCAAGTGCCAAACACGAATAGCATGTCAGCTGGCTCTCGCTCGGGGTTCGGAGGGGTGAGCAAAGGCAGAGCATGAGCATCGTTTCCTTCCCCTATACATCCAGCTTCCCACAAACAATTGACTGCAGAAGTCACCACTCCTTGCCAGCTAGAAATACCCTGTTACCAGTAATTGCAAAAGCCATTAATAAAAGGGGGGGGGGGGGGGGGGGGGGGGAAGCAAGACACAAAAGGGAATAAATACTGTACATAGCCGGAAGGCCTTTCCCTCCCACACATATGATTCACTGTTGTTCCTTGCCTCACATGGGAAAATGTTGTCCTGCTGAATATGTACCTTAAAGGCAACTCTGCCTCAGAGACATCACATATGCATATTGATAACATGCACTTTGTAGTGCCTAGAGATGTTTTTAATGAGGCTTGCTGAAATGTACCAACAACTTTCTCTCTTCTCCTTCTGTGTGCCACAGATGATTTTTAAATGTGTTTCCTGGTGGTCTTTATCCCCAGTGAGAAAGCAAAAGGATGGCACAGACAATAATTCAGCATGGCAGGAGAGGGGAGAAATAGGTTTCCATCCTTCCCAGTTGTGTAGGCTGGCATGGACCCAGGGACCCCAGTTCCCTCGAAACCTCCACATAAGCTCTTGGGATCTTCCACACAGTGACTAGAGAGACACGCCAAGCAACACTTAGCCAGGCTATAGGGAGGCCAGGAGAGAGGTCTCTCTGCCAGCAGCGTGGTGGGTGCAGACCCCCTCCATGCAGGTCACCTCATGGGGCTCACATCCCATTAAACTCCACCTGGCTCTGCACCTCTAGTTAACCTTGCTACATGACTGGCAGAAGTCAGGTCAAGCTTTCTTCTGATCTCAAAGGTGATGGGAAGAGCAGTGACATGTGCACTGAGTACTTCCAAGCCTAAGCTTCCAGTCTCCCTTTTTGTAGCCCTTTTTAACTAACATTATTCAATTAATATAATTTATCTTCAACATCTGTCTCATGGTGTCATTAGCAATTAAAATGGAGATTCAGAGCCATTAGAAGCATGGCCACAGAAACACTGAAATCCCACACACCCTATTCTGTCCTCTGTGGAATAACTCCCGCTGTTGCAACTGGAAGATACTTTTCTGGTCCCCTTCTACCACTGGAGAGCACCTATGCTACTAACTCTACTGCATCTGTGCTCTGCAAAAGGTTATGCAGATGCAGTGCCTGCTCCAAAGTGTGTGCCTCCAGAGAGCAAACCTGCAGCACCCACCAGCTGTGGACATTCGCTTCTTTAAGCTACTGAGAAAGATGAGCTTGGTGACAGGCAGGCAGCAGGTCCCATCTGAAAGCAGGGCGAGGATGACTTTTTTTTGCCCAGGACTGCACTGAAAGGAGGGCAAATGCATGGAATGATGCACCCTCCCTGACAGCCAGCTAGCTGCAGGGTACACTGCCAGTCATCACCTATCTACCTCTTCACATACCCAAAGCAAAGAGTGTATCTATACTGCGCTTGAAAGCATTGTGTAAAGATACATGAGCAAGCTTTAAATAACTTTGGGCATTGGGATCAGCTGTTTGCAGTGGAATAGATTCACAACAGTGCTGTTAGACCATCCTCCTCACCTGAGTTAGCTCGTTTAAAAAGTGCTGCTGTGCCCCTCCTGCAGGGCAGCCAGGACAGGGATGGAGGAGAGGTGAGGGGCTGTGTGTGGCCTCATCTCTCCCTCATCGAGGGAGACAGTTACACCGAACAATGCTAATGGGATGCCGTGAAGCCTCCACACTCCCTTATTTACAGACAATCTGTCCTACACTTTCTTAAAATTTTGGTCTATTCTTGCTTTTAACTGCTGGACTAGTGCAAGCAGGGTGCTGTAAGTATCTTACAAACAGCTGCTGTGATGGTTCATATATTACGATATCACTCCTAGTTGGTGGTGGAAATCAGAGTACTTGCTTAAAGTGATAGTTCCAGGACTTAAACGTAATGATTCACTCTTGCCTGAACCCCTGCTACTTTAATAAAATCAGTTATTATACATTCCACAGCTTTGTATTGTGGGCATGATCAGATTTATCTGTCCATTATAGCAGGGTATTTTCCTCATATCTGAGAAATCTTCTTCATGTTGAGCCAATTTAGAAATCTAGAAAATTTCAAAAACAGTTTAAAATACTTCTTAAAGACAGTATAATTCCTTCCTCCTGTCCTCTCCGAAATTGAGATAATACTTTCCTCTACTGAAATAAACTTTTGGATTTTCATTTTTTATTGACATGTCACTGCAGATGACATTTTGCTTTCTAGGTGTACTCAAATCTATAGACTTCATTACTAGGAGAAAGGAAATTCGTAGGTAACTTCAGATAAATTATCATAGTCAGCATCATGATCAGGAACACAGATCCATTAAAATACAATTTTCACAGCAAATTGTCTTTGGGGGAGAGCAAATCATTGCTTGAAATGAGCGTGCACAAGTAGAACACACACAGAGAGGCACACTCCAGCCTTCATTGGTTGTGAAAGCACATAGACTGTTTCTAGAAAAAAAAAAAAAATTTAGATAATAGTTAACTTGCAAAATTTGGTCAAGTTCACGAGGCACTGTACCACCACACAGGTTTGACTACGGGAGACATCATCCCTCTAGGCCATGACTCTGGTAACTGATGTTTTCTAGAGAAAAAGATGCTCTGTGAATATTGACACAAACAAGGAGCTCCCTGGGAACCTGTCAGTGGTGTGAATGGTTGAGGAACTGGAGCCAATGCAGTGTTCCAGCTCAACTGCAGTATCCAAGCATCCTCACTGTGTACTCTCCACCTTGGTACATTTTCAACTGCCATTTGGCCCTTGATTTTCTCCATTTTCTTCTACTTAAGTTGAGAATTACAAAGGGTGGTTTTCTCCATGATTTTGTTAAGAAGAGATAGGTGCTCAGTTTCAATTTTGGATGAAGTACTTTAGTAGACTATGTATGCATATTCTGCAAAATGTACTTCAACTCTCATAGAACATATTCATTTGAGTGTTATCCAGTATCAGCTCATTTATATCCCTGCAGATATATGGAGAGTTTCCCAGCCTTGAAAGCAAAAATCAAGAGACTAGAATTGGCAGCCATTGGCACTCATTTGGGTGAGAATTTTTCCTGTTCCTTGCACAGGTCTATATTATTTTTTATCCTTTTAGAATTCATTCTTTTATTTTGGGGACTGCTGGAGGGGAAGCTAAGGAAGAAAACCAGAAGCCTTAAGGTAATGACTCAAGTAAATGTTCACACCTTCATTTTCTATGTGTGTTAAAACAAGACGGGAAGAATGAAGGCAGGCAAATGCAGTCAGGGAAACTAGTAGATGCTCACCGGGAGGCATCGGCAGCAGAGGTGAGAGGTGAGAGTGGAGTAATGAGCTTCCTGGCTGAAACACAGCCCCTTCCTTTCATCACTGGGGTCACGAGTGGCTGTCACATCGGTCCGATCCCAGGGAAGCAGAGGGGCAAAGGGCTGTGCTTTGTACATGAAGGACAGCCCTACAGGCAGCATGTGTAGGGGTAGGGTGCAGGGGAAGGCAACTCAAGGATGAAGAAGTAGTTTCTTTGAGAAGGATGGGGAAGGTATGATGAAACAGAATGAAGAAGAGATATTGTAAACCAAGGCCTGTTGGTAAACGACAGGTAAGTGCAAGCCAGCCATGAATAAATTCAGGCTAGAAATCAAGAGAAGTTTTCTAGCTTTGAGACCTGCAAGCTTTGGAGGAACCTTCCAGTTAGAGCAGCTATAGAAAAACTGCTTATCGTAATGTTAAGAAAGGTGGCTGTGTTGGGTAGAAAGCATTATGTTTTATGGTTGCTGGAGACAATAAGTACTGGACCCTGTAGCCTACAAGATCCTTTCCTGGTCAGTGTTGATAAATGCATTTGTTTGCTGCATATCAAGGTGAGGTTATGTGAACAAATATCTCAAAGGTACAGAAACCTTTCTGTTCCTCCCAGAACGTCCCCACCAGCAGTCTTCTCCACAGCGCAAACCTTACTGTAAAGTAAATGTGAGGCTTGAAGAACAAACAACCGCACACCAGGAGGAATGATGTTAAACTGAAACTCTCAACTGCTTCTGTGCAGGACAATAAGGGCTGCAGTCTGATATCCTCGCTACCTGTCTACCAGGAAAAGCATTTCTTCTAACGTAGGAAACTTCAACTTGGTGATGGAAGCTGACTTAATTACAAAATTCCTGTCAAAGCATCAAACAGAAAGTACAAAAGGAACATTCAAAGGTCACTGAACTGTGTTCCCAAGGGCTGAGCAGAAGTGGTGTAACTCTAGACAGCATCACCTTACACTCCTCACCTTTCAGGTGAGCAGGGCCTAGAAAATTGCTACAATTTGGATAGCTTTATGATATATTTTTAGCATCATTCCAGTGGGTTTTGCTTCAGTTGAAATCCAAAGTGAGCCTGCAGGTTGGTTTCTAGTTTCTAAAGACTGGTTTACCTTTTTTGTAGTAAATGTCATCGATCTTAGTGTCAATAACCAGACATATCGGAACTGCCTGATTATTACACTATTATAATGAAGGACAGATTTTAGGAATATTAACTGCAGCAGAATGAGCTGTGGCAAAAGCTGCCTGATTGACAGATAAAGCATTTAGACTGTTTTCTTATCTGGTTTTTTTGGGTTTTTTTGTTTTTTTTATGTTAAGGTGAATGGGCATGTTGAAGTAAATATAAAAGGCAATGAGCCGGAGGAAAAGTAAAAAACCAAGTACATTGCAGTCAAAAATACCAGGGTTTGTGTGTGTGGCTCCTGGGCACCATCATGAACCTGCACCCCAGGACAACAGGTCATCCCAGGAATAGCCAGTGCTCGGAGCATGCAGTGTCACTGGGGAGGACTCATGCGTACTGCCATGTGGTGCCAGGTTCTATTCTGACGGAGAAGCCAGGAGCCTGGTAGGGGAATACACTTCTTTTCCTCACACACATGAGGTTATGTCAGCTTTGGAACTGGAAACTTGAAGTGGTTGAAACATACTGGATCTCCAAGGCTGACCAGGAAACTGGGAAAAGGTAGCGTTTGCCCCATGACTTTTTTTGACAGTCCCAAGTCACTGCAGTAAAAGACATTAATGCCACAGTCATAACTCTTGCCTTGAGCTCTCAGGGATTTCTGTGTGCTTTTAAACATTCAATGAGCAGAAGAGTAATATCAAATAAGCGAGACTGATGTGGCTGCTCTGATATGTAAGATGTGAAAGGATGAGCTGTATGAGTCTCAGAGTACTACAGCTACGATTTTGTGGGTTGGAAAACACCATGAGAATGGGAGCATCTTCAGTGAGCAGGAACACAGGGGAGCTGACCGCACTGGAACAGAGGGCTCCAAGGTGGTGGAGGGGGAGGTTTGAGAAGTAACAAGGGCAAAACATCAGAGGAGAACAAGGTACCAGAAGCAGAGGGAGAGAAAGCCATGGGAACACAATCTTCAAAACAGGTCTAATGTTAGAATATTTACAAAATAATGTCAATACTTTAGTCCTTCCCTTACCCTAAATGCTGTAACAATACAGAGGAACGTGTGCAGAGCCTGGTTTCCAATGGAGCCGGCACAGAAACATTGCCAGCTAACTTGATGTTATCTGTTAAATGCAGTGTCTTTAACCAACAATCCTCTTTCACTTTACATCTGCCTTGGCATGAAAACCATAGGTGTCATCAGCAAATGCTAAACCTGATGACATTTAGCCTCCTTTTTACTTTTGTTCGCTATTTCATCTTTGGCAGATGGGGCACTGCTTGATGCTCTGAACATGAAGCTTCAAGCCTGGTTTCTAAACTTGCCACAGCATACAGGGTTAATACTTTCTTCCCGCGTACCTTTTTCAAGGAAAAGAAAAAGTGAAGAACAAAAACCCAATATAAAATCGAAGCAACTCCCGCCTCCCCTGCAACACCATTGTGCGACACAGAGAAAGCAACTGGTGTTGCCGTAAGAGGGCACACTGCAGCCGCAGCTTCAACACAGCCCAGCAAATCTCTCCCAGGAATGAGAAGTGCCAGTTGCTTCCCCTCTGAGACCGAAGTGTTGGTGTACTGAAGAAAGTGCAGGAGGCTTTCTATTAAGATTCCCAAATCTTTGTTTGTCTGCTGGTTTCTCCCTCCTCACCCTGCCTCTTACCCTTTGCAGTCTTTATTTGGATCGCTTTTAAGTGAAAGTTTCAAAGCTTGCAGAACTGTTGCACTTCAAGTTAGTATTGCTGGCCACAGTTTTTAATGAATCTGTAATTTCTTTTGCTCTGTGTGTTACTTCCAGGGAGTGCACAACACTGTTTTGGAGAGGGTACTGTAGTACGTGTGCAGAAGAGAGCAAGTACATGCAAAGACATCTTACCTTGGGGTGAAGAGAAGTAGATCTCTCAGGAGATCACAGGAACCATGTCAGAAGCATCTTTGCAGTGAGTCCCAGGCCTTATATTGATAAAAAGATAAAGATAAAAAGATAAAACTGACACCAGCACTACCAGGAGTGCAGACAAAAATAAGAAAAATTGTTAATGAGCTGAAGGGATCAACATGTAAATCAAGAGCAGCAGGTATTCTTTGGTTAAAATCATATTAACAAAACCCCACAATATTTGAAGGCCATGAAATTAATGGATAGAGAGAAACTACGTAGCTTAATAGAAACAGAGTATAGGAAAACTGAAATAAGCAGAGGCTACTACAAATCTGTTCCCAAGTTTCAGAGTAAAACAGTAAAGTCCTTTTGCAGGTAGGGTGGAAAAGTATTAATACATGAACTGCGGGAAACAATCTGTCCCTGACAGAGGGGTACCTTGGATGTACTCAGCATTTTTTCCCCTACTTAATGACTTTGGTAAGTACATAGGGAAGAGATTAAGGATTAATTACCTTTGTATTCAAATTGTACTCAGCATAATGATAAAGCATAACTTTTTTTTTGCAGCCGAAAGCCAAAACATATTCGGTGTCATTCTCTTTCCTTTTTTAAAAAGTCTGGAAACATACCAAATTCTCATGTGTGTCCATAATGTACACATTGAACTTACAGTAAAAGTTCAATCTATTGGAAGATTTCTTGTATTAGGGAGGCATTTCAGGAACTTGAAGAGAATCTCCTGCAGCTCACACTCGGTTTGATGTCACCCTTGTTTTCCTGGCTACCTCTGCACTGTTTCATGTTCCTCTGCTCCCCAGGGCTGTTTGTTTTATCACCTTTCCAGCCAATAGCCCACTAGTTTGAGTGCCGGGCTTCTGGGACAGAGATTATCCTTTGTTATACCTCCACACTTCCTAGCATAGTGAAGCCCTGACCTCCAGGTTATCGTACTATGCTTGACTCCTAATAATGGTAATCTGACATGCTGGTACAGAATTGCATGTAATAAAAAGATAAACATTTATGTCAAGTAGCAAAACTCACAGCCTTCCTAAATAAGTTGACAAAGCTATTACCACATCTCTGATTGCTAGAAATGCCACAGCTCCTGTATATTGTTGTCAGCCTGGTTGCTGCCAAGAAGATGAAACTACCTACTTTCAAGTATTATGGTCTAGTGTTCTATACCAAGGGTCCCCTGAAAATACTTAGATAACACTTGCTGCTTGCAGGCATCACATGCTACTAGCACACACTATGTGTTGCTTTTCTAACCAGCTGACTGTGGGAATGGTCAGACATTCTCTTGAAGAAGAATCTAAGAGTTATTGGACATCACTGGCATGTTGTCCCTTTGCTACCATCAGAGCAAAGCCCGTCGATCTGATCACGTGAATGGTCTTCAAACATATAAGTGCAAAGTCTGTCAGGCTGGTATAAGTGATTGTCATAGACTGCTTAACCAAGATCATTTTCCGCTGAGGAGTACTCACTTGCTTTTCCAGGTGCTGCAGGAGATAGGTGACCCAGAGCAAAGTGAAGGAACAGGATAGTACTGTGTTCAACTCTGGGGACCCCGACATAAGAAGGACATGGACTCATTGGAGCGAGTCCAGAGAAGGGCCATGAAGATGATCAGAGGGCTAGGGCACCTCTCCTATGAAGAAAAGCTGAGAGAGTTGGGGTTGTTCAGGCTGGAGAAGAGAATGCTCCGGGGGGACCTTACAGCAGCCTTCCAGTGCCTAAAGGGGGCCTGCAAGAAAGCTGGAGAGGGATGTTTTACAAGGGCACGTAGTGATAGGACAAGGGGTAATGGCCTCACAGTGAAAAAGGGTAGATTTAGATTAGATGTTAGGAAGAAATTCTTTACTGTGAGAGTGGTGAGACACTGGAACATGTTGCCCAGAGAATCTGTGGATGCCCCATCCCTGGAAGTGTTCAGGGCCAGGCTGGATGGGACTTTGAGCAACCTCGTCTAGGGGGAGGTGTCCCTGCCCATGACAGAGGGGGTTGAACTAGATGATCTTTAATGTCCCAGTCCAACCCGTATGATTCTATGAAGATATCCAAATCTACTCCTATTAGACCTCTAAAAACATGTTCAACTGTCTGCTGAAGTCCCTTAGTGTCAATTGCCACTCCTATGAACATTGGAACTACTACATTCCTTGGCACGGCAAGTGCACTCAACAGCAGCACAGACAAAGAGAAATGGCTTAAATCTACTTGCCTGAGACCTGTGCAGGTGAGCATAGACTGTGCCTATGCTTGTGAACAGGTCAGTCACTAGAGGCACGCATGTTGACCATTTCTTCTCAAGATCCCACAGTCTTTGCCTGTGTTGATGATAGAGGACAGGACTTGCAGAACTTTGGGTCCAGAGCCCTGACATTTAGATTCAAGAGGCTTGCTTCTTCCAGAGAGCTTAGCTGCTTTATGGAGCACACTTCGATCGGGCTAACCGCAGTTCTGGTAACAAGGACCTAAATTACATAATCTTGTCATTTGAGTAATTTATTTTTGCTGTCACTGGACAGGATACTGACATATCCTTGCAGAACAGCATTACAACTTTGTTTCCATACATTAGTTTGACTGAGTAGGAGCAGCAGAAAAAGGAGATCTCATTTCTTAACAGAGATTAGAACAACTTATTGCTGCCCCTGGGACTGTGAGCTCATCTTTGAGTTAGCTGTACTAATTAGCAACATAAACTCCTGCTTCCCTTATGAGATTGGTTTGCAACTGGATTTTGACAAGAAGCTCTGACGGTCACGTAAGTAATATTCTGAGGGACTACTCGGGATGATGAATTGAAATACTAAAATACAGTGCAATTCCTAATGTGAAACACTTAATGTAAGATATTGCTTGCTGTGAAATGTCTTTCGAAGTGCCGACTTTCATGCTCTTTATTTCACCATCTATTTTTAACAAATTTCATTCTTAACACAAACATTTTTCCCATAGTCTCTTTGAATTTATGTTAGCAGGGTCACACTGCACAGAACATGCCACCACCACACAACTGCAGCATTTCTGGCAATTTATGTTAACTGTTGTTTGAGACGGCTTCCAAGCCACCTGAAGCCACCTCCTATTACACTTCTGATATCAAGAGATCTAGCCCCATCCAGGTCCAGAGGTTTTTCAAGCTCCTCTGCTTCCTGTGAGATATGTAACCACCCTAATCCCCTAACAGCATTTAATCCCCGAGTCATTCCCAGTGAAGATACTTCGCATGCTTCATTTGTTACAGAAGCACAGCATCATTAGAAAGAGCTAATGCAAGTGTATAACATCATTGCTACTCGTAAATTGTTTCATTACCAGCCCAATATTATTCTTTAATCTCTAGAGTCTCAAATCATGACGTTTCCAGTTCTCATAGTTGTAACAAATGATCACATGACGTTTAAAAATCTAGACAAACAAGAAGTTTTTAATTTAAATCTCATCTGACTTTATAAAGAGAATATTGTGATTCTGAGTCCTACTGTACAACTAGTAATATTTGGATTTGACACACCAGTTATCATAAAGCTTTCCCAATGTTATTATAAATGTGGTCTTGTCTTGTTTTCACCAAATAGACAGCACAAACCAAACCAAGACAAACCTAACTTCCCCGATATTTAATAGCAACTATATGTCCTCAAGTACTCATTAATGACCTCTTTCAAACCCAGACTCAGATTTGTCGGTCTGGGGCAGCTCAAAAATATCAGACCACCTGCTGCAGCCTTTCCAGTTAGGAGAGGTGGCAGGAGTGAGCAAGGAAAGGGAGCTCCGTCTCATCAACCAAAAAGTCACACCTGTGTCTGAGCAGGTATTTACAGCCTTGCTACAACAGGAGAGGCACAGCCACAATGTAAATGTATATGATCAAGATTATACTTTTGGCACTACCCTTCCTTTAGGTTCCTGTGTAGGTCTGTAGAAAAAATATAGCTGACCTACAGAAATCACTATGCCTGGGTTATACAGATGTCTCTTAAGCATCAACCTTACTTGTAAAGTTTGGTCTGTAAAAAATGGAATTTAAAATATCCCTGCACTATTCATATCAATGGATTATCACCACCAGAGGTGGTCCAAGCAGACAGAAGGATACACACACATGCGCCCCCCCCTCCAAAAAAACACCCACCCCCCCCCCCCCCCCAACCCAGAAATGTCTGTAAATGTCTGTTATTAGTTCAGTTGATGTTCTGAAGGGAAGGATCTGAGAAGACCTACAGCCATGGTTGGGGATAAACTGGCTGATCATCAGATCTTCAGGACTTCCTGACCTAGTTTGCCTTTGTACCTTCAAGAAGGTACAAGCAGGTGAGAGAAACCCATCATGTTTCAGCAAAAGCAAGTTGTATTATGTTTACTCAATGCAAGTGTAATGATTTGACACTTACAGAGAGCTTTCATAGCTTCGTGTTAAATCAAACCACAAGGAAAATGCTGTCCATGTAACAATCATGAAAGCAGGCAAGGCTTCCCCTTTTCAGATTTGTCTTCAAAATAAACACTTCATGATAGCTGAAGAAATGTTAACACTTGTAAGAGAGAAAATACTGATGTTCAGAAAAGAATGTGAGTCAGGGTGCCTGTGTTCTCTTTCCTTTTAAAGTTTACTATTAAATCTGTGGGGTTACCAGAGCACTTCAAGAACACTTAACTATTTGTAATACATGTGTATATATTATTTACATGTACACACATATGTGTGTGTGTGTATATATATATAAAAAAGCATCTATAAATATATGCTATCTATATTATCTATATACATATATATGAATGTAAATATTAAAATTATATATAGGCATATATAAATGTAATGGCAAAAATAGTTTAAACATTTTCCTAGAACTTTAAAACTCAGTATTTGAAAGCTGCTTTAGCCATAGGATTTCCTTCTGGAAACTGGAAAACTTTTATTATTTAGGTCCTTCTACCACATCCTTTTTTGGAGGTGGAGGTAAGAACTCTGTTTGCATGGCACTACAGGAGATGTCTCAGGAGTAGCTCAGAGCAACACAGGTCATTTCTTAGTTTTTCAAGTGATCATCACCTTCTCTGCTTGCCCTCAGCATGCCTCCTCATCATCTCTGGCCATGCATGACCCTACATATGTATTTCCACTGTTGCATTAAACCCACAAATGAGTTCAGGTGTGTGAAGTCTTGCTTGCTCTAAATCTTTTGCCCATGGAAACGCTCTGAAGGGAAGGTACCTCTGGTCTTGGTGATGGCAAAGGAAACTTTGAATAATTAGGTAGATGTATCCTCTGACTGGTTCTGCCCAAAATTGTGCAAGGCAATATTTTGTACATGACAAGTCACTTGGGAGCTATTTCCAGGGCTTAGGGATATGTGGTTTTCTCACCCTCTGACTGCAAAACTGGAAATCAGTATCTGGGTTTTCACCTTGTGTTGTCAGGATTATACATTTCCCAGTTAACCCTGAAACCTCTGAGATGTTGCACTGTTGATTAAAGTTTGCATTTACAGGCATGCAACTTTTCAGGCACCTTCCAGCACCTGAGACTCTGTCTATGTCATATATAACTGCCAGAGTGTGAGTTTTCTCCCTTTACACAATGTTTATATGTTATTGGCACAAAACCTGCTGGCCCCTCAGACACTGCAAATGAGAAACAAATGGAAGGAAATATAAGAAACACAAAATTATTTAGACAATTATCTCAAATATGGAGGTCTTAATGACAAATCCTAAATAATTAGCAAAATGTTGAAGAAATGGATGAAAAAGGATGGACTCAGAAGAAGAATCTAGGTCCATCAGGAAATAAAGTTCATGGAAACTGTGTGTGTGTTATTATGAAAAATACCATCTGAAATGAAAATGAAGATCAGAATCAGAAATTCAGATGCTTGGAGGTTCATTGTAGAAACCTCAGCAGTGCCTGTAAGGTCCCAAATTCATTGAAGGGACAGCTGTTTGCACAGGAAATATAGACAAAAGGAGGCCATGTGGTGGAGGGCACCATTAGATCCTGCAGAGCAAAGACATCAAATGGGGAAAACTCAAAGCATCCTCAAGTGGCATTCTTTGATAAGGGGAAAAAAAAAAAAAAGGTTGTAAAACATGAGGAAATTAATTGTTCTCCTTAATTCCCTAAAACATTTGAGGATTCAACCTGTAGAACAGATAAAATAAAGTGTGGACAACCTGAAAGAAACAGATCACTGTAAGAGTCAAAAAGACCACCACCACCACAATCCCACCCCACACCCCACCCCAAACAAACGCACAAAGCAATTTTTCTAACTGGGAAAAAAACCCCACATTTTGCTTTGACCTTTTCCTCACCACTCAGACACAATAGCAATAGCTTCTATATATAAACCTTAGATGCTCTTCAGCTGTGCTCAACCAAAGGATATTTATTTTAACTCAGAAAGGCTAGTGGTAAAAGAAGTAGGGGATATTTTATTTACACAGTGATAAATTAACCTATGGATAACTTCTTTAAGGATAGCTCTAGGAATGACTAGGATGCAAAAGCATCCAGATGGACTTTTTGACCTCCTTTGTTAAAGCTCCCTCCAAGGTATCTGCTGGGCTTTTCAAAACAAAAAGGTTGGAGGACACAAAGCTTTATTCTCACATGTTAGTCTTGAGGCTAGAAAAGCTTCTGCATTTATGCCCTAGCAATGTTTGCCTCCAGTAAATCTGAAGTATGCTGGGCAGCTGTGGAAGGAGGGAGAAAAACAAAAAAGCCTTGTGTCTGAAACATTAGTGTTTGTGTGCATCCTACCCTGTACAGCTGGTCTGACTCAGCTCTGAGAAGATGCTGTGCAGCTGTTTCTCTGGAGCAATACCTGTGGGCAAGCAGCAGCAGAGTCCAACATCTATGTACATCTTCCTGATCTCCAGAGTTCATTTTGTCCCTGCTCTGTCATCTTTAATCATGAAGCATTAGTCTTTTTCTTACTGGATATTCATGTGCATATGTTCAGAACTTACAGGGCCAATCAACCATTGTTCCAGTTTTCCTATTGATGTTTTTCTTGCAAATCAGAGCCCAGGGACTTGCCACAAGCTCAGATTCCATCTTTTCAAAATTGATTACTTCTTTGCTAGGACACTGTTTACTCTACTGCAATTGTCTAAGACTGGGTTCAGCTGGTGCAAACCAACTATATCTCTTCTGTGGAGCTAAGGCAGGGTTTAGCCTGTGTACTGTACAGCTCTGGCAAGTCAAGGCAGATGAGATGTCCCCACTATGGGGCAACTCTGCTGCCGCCTAGAGAAAGTGGCCCCAAGTCCAAAGTGGCAATAGCAGCTTGAAGAAGCTCAGAGAAGGAGGCTTGAGACTAAACCATCTCATCCCACTCTGATGAGCTCATTCAGCTGGAAAGAAAGGGAATAAAGAAAAAAAAATCCCAACAAAATAATAATAAAAAACCTATGCATTCCTGTCTCAAGCATTTCTGTCTGAAGATAGGACCACTAGGCAGCTAGGCACTGACATACCATGCAAATGGAAATAAGCGATGGAACAGAATATTGGATATATCACTGGAATGATCAAAGGAATATTTTGAGAAAAAATGAATGAATCTTCAATGCCCTGAGATTTGCTGTTCCAAAGTAAAGCAACAATCCCCGCAGAATAAATGGTAAGGTAAAATAAACCCTAAGGTAGAGTGGGATAATGGTAAAACATTTCTCATGCTAGAAGGTTCCAAAATGTGTAAGGTAATAAATTTTCAAATGGTTTGAGTGTGGAGAATAAAGCCTTATGGCAAATGAACCTTGGGAGGAAGAGCAGCAGAACCCTCCATGGCAGTAGGAGATAGCCGTGACCCCTTTTCAAGCTGAAAGCCATATGGCTTAGAAATAAGTGGAAATAAATGACCAAGTCATTAGGATCCCAGTGGGACATGCAGCAGTCTCAAATGGCAGTTGATCTCCTGTGGTTTTACCCACTGATCTTGTCCACTGCTGGAAAGGAATAAATCCAATGGCTGTGCAAAGTTGTGCGTCTCTGTGCGTCTTTCAGATACGGTGTGTGCATCATCACATCAAGTCTATTAGTATGAAATTTTAGACATATTTTTAATTCCAGGGCTTTTAATGAAGATTCATATCAAAAGGAAAGTGGGGGTGAAAAATCATAGGAAGGTCATTGCTGTGTGTGAGCGGAGAGAAATGGTTGGGAACTCTGTTTGCCAGGCACACCTGCAGAAAGCCTCTGCCTTTCCCCACCACACAAGGCAAGGTGAGAGAAAAAATATATAAGCTCCTTTCACCTTTTGAAAGAAACTCGTGATAGTTTTTTTTAGCTAGATTATGCCACAGTCATTGTGCTTATAAGGACTACTTTTCTAATGAGGCAACAAAGGTCAAAAGAAATTAATAGCCAAGATAACAGTTATCAGTCTGATATAAATAAAGCAGCTTATAATGTTTGCAGTACCCCACAATCTCCAACAGATAAAGGAGTCTAAAGCTAAAGGAGAATTTAAAAGGAAGCCGATATTGGGAATATCTACACTCTGAAGTTCTCTTTTTAAGCAGATGACTGGGCCACAGTTGCTGTTTGTAGTCGTCACTGCTGAAGCCAGTGTCGCCACTGAAGCTTAGAGTAAGGCATCACTCACTCAGTACGGCTCAGTGTCTCCCATTCCATGGCTGAGATGTGATCCACAAGCCTACATGCATGTCTTCATACAACAGGGACCACATTTTAATGCCACAAGTGATACCACAGTCCAGAAACCACTGCGTAAGAGGTACATTACAAAGATCTCCCTTGCCTGCACTGTTGCTTTCCTGTTCTTCCCAGAACCCTTCTTCATCTTAACCCTGCAGACAGCGACATCACTACTTGTTTGCCTTTATAAATCTCCAGGCACCTAGATTCCTGTTTGTGAGCGTCTCAAAATGTCAAAGTGGCTCCTGCCTTATGTGATTGTGCCCCCCACATAACTTTATTAGTTCTGCCTAAATTCCCTTGGGAACCTGTTTCAGTAAGGTACAGATCATCTGTGTTGTAAATTATATGCCACGCACACAGACAGCCCCCCCACCCCCCACCCCAGCCTCTTGAAAGAGGTGTCTCTGGAGCTTGGATATGAAGAAGCTGAAGGCAAAAGCCGAACCACTGTGAGGGGTGAGTTTCAGGTACAAGTCTGCTCTCAGCCCTTCCTGCTGATTAGATGCTATCCCAGGTGATGGGTTTTCACATTAATCATTTTCACGATCCTAATTTACCTTCATGAATGTCATACATGTCTTAGGAGCTAAACTTTGCATTCCAAGCAAGGAGCGAGACAACCAGAAATGTAATTGCTAACAGGACCCCATTTCCTTTGCTGATGCTCCTCATGGGAGCTTGATCTCACAAGCCTTGCTTCAGTGGAAGGGGGATGAACTGCCAGTACCATTTCTATCACTTTCCAAAACCGTAGCTCTCCACTAGTCCTATAAGTTTTAAAACCATCTGGCAGATCGGGTGATATACAAATACCAGCGTAATTTTTGCTCTAAGTGCTTTAACTTGTGTTGATAAAAATATTATGTCTTTCACAACCACCTCTCTTTGTTGATGAGTATTTTACCACAGTAAATCATTCATTCTCAGTTGCAAACTTTTCCAGACTCCTCTTAGACAGGCTAGCTGGGATTGCATTTTTTCCCTGCATTTCAGTCCTAAACTTTAGGATCATTAAACATATTCAGCAACGACATGATGCATTTTTTTCAACAGATAATTTATTTGCAACAGTAGTGTGAGATACAGTAGAATACAAGTGGGAACCAGATAATTGTGTATTTTTCAGTAGATTATTCCAAAAGCTACATATGCAAATTTTAAGTCCTATAACATTATTTCTGTTATCATGGTGACTAACATTTCAACAATAAGCAGTCTTGTGGAAAAATCCGTGTACGTAGTTTGCTTTACCTCATTTGTCCTAAATTACAGACTGCAACAGTGTGATTTAGATCATGTAAGTGGGTAACAAGTAGTTCAGTCTATATATGCATCTTGTCTATTTAGTAAGTCCTTGAGAAACTCACATACACAGGTTGATTTGAGATACAAAAAACTTGTGCATGGTGTTTTCATCTCTCACCTTGGAAAAAAAGGTTCACAATGTAAATTCTCAGATATTATATTTAGATTAAAGTATTGGATAGTGTAAATGTGTAACACAGACTGCAGATAAAATATTGTAGAGCACAGCAGAAACTGCTCTGCTACCAAGAACTAGAAAGGTAGAAATTTGAAGGCCATCTAGCTTTCCAAGCAGATACTGTGGCAATTAGTAACAATCAGAAAAAAAACATATTTTTGAAAAGCTCATATGCATATACACCTGATAAGCCTACACACTGCATAAGATGGCTCTCACTCCTGCTTCCACGGAACGAATGAAAGATACAGCTCCCAAATAATTCAACAGGAGAAGGGTTCTGACGAAAACTCAAATGCTGGAGGGTTTCTTTTTTCTTTTTTCTTTTTTTTTTTCCCTCCTGAGAATAGTCAGAATCTGGGTGACAAACTCCTCAGCATTCCTGCAACTCGAAAGGTATTTGTGTGCCTCAGTGTAACCACCCTTAGCTTCCATCCTTTCTTTTCTGAAATCCAGGAATTAACTACTTTGAATATGTTTGTTAAGGTACAGATACAGAACTGGAAACAATTGTGCCTTCATGGAGGAGTGCAAGACTCATCTGTGTTTTTTAGGACCCTGGAATGACGACATGCCTGGCAGACTTCCTGTGATCTCCATCCACTGTCATAAACAAAGGACATTTACCATTTCCCACCCCAACCAAAAAACACTTTACGAGGACACCAAGTTATGTTATGAGGTACTGTTTAGATCTGAAGATCTTTAGGACATAAATGCCACTCAAACAGTATTAAAATACATATTTTAAAATCATATTAAAGCACAAATATTTCCAATCCATGACAAAGTCTATTATTTAACCAAACGTGGCTATTGTACAGCGATGATACCACTGCAAAACAACTTAGAGAAGCACATACCGCTACATGTCAAAGCTAAATCAGATCCTAAGCGATACTGAAGAAAAACATTCCCTTACATGAATGGTGATCTCTCGTGGTGGGGCAGGGTGTGATGATGGCTACTCCTAAAGGTTTACTTTAGAGTGGGTCAATAAATTTCAAGTTGAACATGTCTCCTTCCAGAATTAAGTGTCTTGCTGAAAGGCTCTTGATTTTTGAAAAAACACAGTTGAAGTCCATGAGAGAAGCCATCAGGCCCCAAAAAAGCTCGGGATCGTTTCCATTGCAGTCAATAACAAACTCCCCCACGAGTCTTGTTCTGTGGGAGCAGAAGTAGACCTTGCTTTTTCTGACCAATGGCCAGTGGCATGGAAACATCCTTTAATGTCTAGTGATCTCTATTTTACCTTCTCTTCTTTTCCCTAATTGTTTCAGATGCCTCAGTATCTTATCTCCGATACTCTCTGAGCAACAAGTTCTCCTGGGACTGATTCTGAGGTTTTGCCACTCTTCATTAATACAGAGTGTTTCAAGGAAAAAGATCCTCCTAAGTGAGGTGAGTGGTGCTGTGCTCACGCTATGCTCACCTCAGCAGCAGAATCAGGCTGAGTGAGGAAAATACACATCAAGCCATTTGTGTAAAGGACTCTTAAGCATAAAACAAATCACAGCTTCTTATTTAAATAACACAGTACCATGCAAAATTCACAAATTAAGAGCTTCTAAGGACTGTCTTTAAATATAAAAATGCAAACCTTTGCTTAAAAATCCACCACTGCTATATGTATTTCTCTTTACTTTATCTGTTTAAGCCATGCAAAAGGTTTAATGAAAGTGTCCCTTTAACAAATGCAGAATCTGAAGAAAAAAAAAAAGAAAAAAAAAGGAAAAGAAAGAACAAGAAATAAAAAAGCCAGAACAAATGCCTAGGCCAAAAATACCCCCACAAGTTTTGATCCTTCTCATTGAACCTATTTAGCAAGGTATTTACCCATCTGAGCAGAGATAGTCAGGGGTCTAAACACCACACCTGTGTTGCCCTTCCCCAGCAGATTTAGTCCTTGCTGCAGGAAGGAGCTCTTATGGGCAATTTTACCTTGTCCCTTGCAGGTCCCTACCCATGCTGACACCCTTGAACCTTGATGCCGTCACTGCACGGAGGCACAGCTAAGGACAAACATCAGCCATTCTATCAGACCTAACAGGCAGCCCCTGCTGTGATGCTGCAACAGGTATGTGATGGGAAGCGTGTCTGGCAGGAGGGCTCATGCATCAGAGTGGGGCTGTCGTTGGGTCACCCAAGGAAGCCCTGTCCTGCACCTGCGTGTGCTACATTCTGTGCCTGGGTGGAATAAGGGAGAGATCACGGCCCAGCTGCAAATGCATGAGGGAGTCATGAATCTCACGCTCAATACAGGGAACTTGTGCCACACTAACAGGCTTTAAGAGAGGAAAAGTGAAACTTGGAAAATGAGTATGGCAGGGCTTGCTGGGACTATACAGTGCTGCAAGTTGGGATAGTAGAATAGCCCTTGGATCACAGTGCACAGATTTGAGGGTAGCAGTGGTTTATTATCTCATTAGAAACATCTAATTCCCTGTAATAAAGATTGCATGTAGAGTGTCAAAGAACAGACAAGGCTATTACAGTCCACAGTCAGGAGTAATGCTTTTTTTCCCCACTTATTGCTAAATAGGCAGGAGTAGCTTTTCAATTTCAAAATAAAAACTACATAATTACAGTAATAATACCATGCTCCTGACTGCTCTGCAGCTGCATATTGTAAAACTCAAAGCCACTGATCAGAAACAAAAGCAGTAAGTCAGTAACAGCTTTTCAGAAATGTTCTTCTAGGGTGATTATGTCTGTCAAAATACTTCTATGAGGGAAAGACTCATTACTGCACATATCTCATGTCCCCTTCTCCCTAAATACCCTGCAAGTGCTTGCATGTTTTCCTAACAACAGATAAAGAAACCTTTGCCAGAGGTGTAATTAAGACTATATGAACACTGGAACAATCATGGATCCCATTCAAATAGGCATCAGTTACAGCAAAAAGCCAGAAGCAGTCATTTTTTTATCATCCATTATAAAAAAATATTTCCCAACCAGTGTTTCAATACAGCTAAATGTTAAAAACCTTCTACATTACTAATAAATTAAAAACCCCATATCTCCAACCATCTTGTAAGAAAGTAGGTAAGTAATTTAAGATTTAGTTTACATAAATTAGCACAGAGATGTGTATTTGAACAAGTGCACTGAAAACAGATATGCCTTCTTGTCTTCTGATATCTCTTGAGTTATTGAGTAACAGGAGAGCCTTTATATCCTTTGTACAACTTGAGAGTCTGCTAACACTAAATGGTCAATAGTCAAACCCCAGGAGAATGTTTCACCAGATAGACAATGACAAAAGGGACCACGAAGTACGGTCAAATGCTTTGCAGCATTATTACAGTAGACTTCAACATTCAATTTACGGTGTTTACTCTTGGGGAGGGGTGAAGGTAGTATATTTATACTGCAAATCACATAAGTGAAATTTGATGGGTTGGTAGAGTTCTTACTTTTTTTAACCTACTAAAGTATCAGGTTTTCAGAGGTAGTTTGAAAGGCAATAGTGATGTACACGATTAAAAACATACTCCTTTGCTTGACTGTGGATAAAACTCTTAAATACTGTTGGTGCTCTTCCTGAACCTCGCAGAGGACACTAAATGGATAAGATGTTCTAACTGGAGCTGACAACAGCCAATTAAGTGTCAGAAGAACAATCTGATAAGTAGGTCTTCATGTCTATAGGCATTTCCCGATATGTCTTAACTGTCAAACTGAATGTTAAACATCTCTATCTCATTATTGACTGATTTATTGAAGGAGAACGCTTTCATCTCTTTTGGACTTCAGGGTTGCACCAGAAAGAAGGAAAGGAAAATACTAGGACCAGCGCTTAATTTGGAATAATAGACAGGGAATCCTAATTATAGCAAAGTCCTAATCTTTCAACTGAGCAGGTGTATGGTTTGGTGACACCGCTACCATGCAGCTTCCCACACCATACCTTTTAAGAAATGGTAGATGCTCAGCCTAGAGGAGATCTGTTTCTTTAATAGGTGGAAGGATATCTGTGGATGTGCTAGCAGGCTGCTCTCTGCTTTCAGTGCTTCTTGCTAGTCATACAGAAGACAACACCTCGCTGGATGGATCTCTTCCCTTCTTGTCCTCACCCCTGTCGATATCAATCACATGAACTATGCCAGATTTCAGGATCAGGTCATCGGTCTCCACGTGGCTCCTGTTATCGTCCACCTCAATGTACTTCCCTTTGGACGGCTGCGTAGCCTTACTGAAGACATCTTTAAAACGGCGTTTGAGTTCAACGTCTGGGCAATAGACATACTCATAAAGAGCACCAGCAAGGACTGCTCCTATTATTGGTCCCACCCAATATACCTGCAAAAAGAGGTGAAAAAAAGACAGGTGTTAAGCTCTGGAGCAAATAAACAAGCCAGGGTCTCAGAGAAAAGCATACCACTACAGACTTACCCAGAAAAGTTTCTGCAAAATGCCCTGGCCCAATTGTTAGAACCAACTCTCCAGAAATGCAAGGCCACATGGCTTTCATGAACGGGGATGAAATATGCCATCATACCAGTTTAGGAGGCAGAGAAGTGTAACTGCTGTAGGTTTCACAGAAGGTGACCTGGAGCTCAGCAGTTAAGTGACTGCTCTAAAAATCACATATGAAATAGGTCAAAAGGCAGCCTCTTAGGTAGTTAATGGCATCAGTCCTAGGTTGCTTTTTTTTTCTTTTTGCCTCCTCCCAGTCTCTCTCACATATATTTCATCCCCTTCAAAAATAGTCACCCCGAATCCAGTCACCTAAACCACCTTGCATCCATAGGTGTGTCTTTTCCCTAAAATCTCCTCTCATGCCAGTATTTAGGGAATCACCAGGACCCCGTGGAGCAGCGTTGAAGAGGGACCTATGTTGACATGTCAGTGAGGTACAGTTACTATTTCCCTGATGCCTGAAAAAGATTTCAGTCTACAATGTTCTGGGGCAGACTGGCAGAGCAGCAGCGAAGCTATGGACACCTTCCATCGACAGACATGCAGGCATCCTCTCTGGCTGCCCGACCTCCTCCTGATACTAGAAAGCAGCTTTTGCCCCCACTTTATGGAAGATTTGAAGATTTAACTTATTTTTTAAAAAACTTGGTCTATAAGACAAAAGTAGAGGTTCTTCATCATCCTTATTTGGATCAACCATAGCTATAGCATTTCTTGAGACATAAAAGATCCTGGTAGAGTCATGTATGACTTGTCAAATAGAGCTCTGTAGGCAAATACAATATATAGTTGCTCTGGCATAGCTTTCGTTTTAAACTAGCAGGGGTAAGATGATTAAGAAGCAGGCACACATCTTCAAAGGAAATAGTTTTGTCAAGTTTTACTGATCTATCTCTCTCCAAGAGGCCTCCTCTAAATTTTCATCTCTTGTTGCCAACCTTAGACAACATACATAGACTGTTTGCTAGATGGTGCACGAAATCAACACCAATGTAGAAAACTGATTTTCTTTCTGCATTTTCACCCAGGGTGACACTGAACTTTTAAGGAAACAGAATCTTTCCTAGTGTATAGACAAATACTACTGCAGTATTTCAGACTCACATTTCCAAAATCATCCAAATTTGGGTTCTGATCCCACAGAATCTAACAGGCAGTCACCTACCTGATTATCCAATTTGAGTAAGTACATACAACCAACACACACAACTTTGTAGGGTACCTATTTATTTCAGCATGACATGCAGCAGATCAGTAACATTAGTAGGTGCAGAAGCCCACAGGCTTCTGTCAATGGCATGCCAATGTCACTGCTCTGGAGGAAAAGAAAAGGCCATCTTTCCAAGCAACTGGGACAGTAGTTAAGCTTCTCCTACAAGTTTCTCCATGGTACATCTGTTTATTGTTTACAGCTTCAGTTATAAGTTCTAGGCTCCTTCAAAGTATGGATAATTAATCTTGTGAAAAACTACAGCAGTTTTTCGTATGAACAGCCATTCACTGACAACTGGGTAAATCTTCCTCAGTAGGGTAACACTTGGGAACAAAGTTACACATGGTATCATGTTTGCAGAATTGCAGCCTTAGGGCCTGAAGACAATGCTATTTCTGTTATTAGCTGCAGTGGGAGCAATGTGGGCTTCATACTTTAAAAATCAAGAAAATCCTTAAATGCACTGTAATATGCAGCTCTTACAGTTAGCATTGAAAGTGTCCCTAGAAGTGCTTTCCCTGTCTATAATTAGGTGAGGCTGCGCTGCAATCCATCTCTCCCTTATAAAATGTGAATTGCTTTTTAATAAGTTTAATAATGGGATGCTATAGAAAATCACTGCATCATTCACAACCTGTTTATCAAATTGTTTCCTGTGCAAATACTCCTAGTTAAGCTGACGCTTTCAAATTGAAGCAGGTAACATCTGGTCTGGTCTACAAAGACCAGACTGCAACCCCTTCATCTCTCACTCCGGGCATTCACCGAGGCAGGAAACCTCCCCGGGGAACCAGATCACAGAGGGTCCCTGCTCTCATTTTCTCTGTCTGCCCCAGTTTGCTGCAGAACCAGGTGAAACGTGAAGCTGACAGAATTACTTCCATAACTTCTCACCAGCATGACCGGGGGGGTTGCAATCTGCCTCGGAGGATTTTTCTTTCTAGCAGTTCAATTCTTTCAGTCTCACTGGATTGCTTTTTTTTTTTTTTTTTTTTTTTTTGGTTTTGAACTTTTTGTATGGTTTTCTTTCTACCCCAGCTACTACCTCCGCAAAACAGCCCCCGAATAGCAAGACGCTATTCCAATGTGCTGTGTACTGCACCACAGTCCTAGGCGAGGAGTGTAACTATACCTAAGCCTGTGGCAGGTCAGCACCTGCCTTCCTCAGTGATGGTCTCTACGGGACATACTGGGATAAATAACTAAAAGCAAATGATGCATGAAAAATCCTGATAGCTGTTTGTCGCTATGGTGAAGGACTCATGAAGGCAGAGTTACCCATTGGTTTTCCCATCTCCCCATGATGACAGCAGGTCCAAATGATCGAGCAGGGTTCATACTGGCACCAGTGTAATTGATCTAAGGCAGAGACAAAATGTTACCTGTTATTAAAGTCTTGAAGGTAGTTAATCAATTTCTGTTAGTCCTTGTACTATGGGACACCCTGGGTTTGTGTGGCTTCTCATCTTGACAGCAGGTATTGTCACTCTCCTGAGTCTTACCACAAAATTAACAAAGTCATCATGTAAACAGGCAGAAAAGTTCTCATGCAACACCCTACCCAAGGGGACCCTCCTGCTACTCCAAAGGTTTTTGGTGTGGATCCGTGCAGAATATAGCAGCTATACAGCTATAGCAGCTATAAAGGCCACAGAAGTTTCCATTTACTTCTTAAGTAGTCATAAAGGGAAAGGGGGTCTATTTTTTAAGGAGAAGCCATTAACTTACAGCAAATAAATGCCCAATTGCAACAGAAAATCCAATTGCTAAAGCTACTGAACCAGTGACATCACTTCGTTTTGAATCACAGCTGGCAAAAATAGTAAAAACCAGCTGGAATGTAATTATCAACTCCACCAGGAGTCCATGGCCAGCGGAAAGATCTCCGTGTACCTGGAAGAAGGGAAAGAAACACCGGAAATGAAGAAAAGGTGATTTCGTAAATCAGAAAGCCACCACAGACATTAATTGTATTTCAATGACAGTTATTTTTAAATGGTACAGAGTGAAAAGCAACAATGAACTTTTAGAGGTACAGATTCCCCTCCCACACTTTTCTCCTCCTTTTTTTTTTTTAATTTTAATTTTTTTTTATTATTTTGAGAGCCATGGAAAATTACTGCTGGACTGAGAACAGAAGGCTTAACAGTAACACCCAACAAGAACTTCAAAGTTAGACTGCAGAAGTATAGTTTATTTTTACACAGGGATTTGCAAATGCTGCACTTCCCCTTCACCATTTTTTTTCTTGGGAGCACTGTAATTTACTATTCAATTATAAATTCATTAATTAGCCCTGACTTAATTAATTTAAATTTCAATTAAAAATTAAGCAGTGTGCGGCTCAAGTGCATTTATAATAAGTCCTGCAACAGGGCTAACTGATGGCGTTCCTTATTAGTTTAGAACAAAGCTGAAATCTAAGCCACAATCTATTTCAAAAGTATGTCATTTTAAGTTGATGTTTTCTCAGCCCCCACCATAATGGCATAGAATTAATTTCCCCCTCCCCAGCCCATATCAAAATGGCATTTCACGCATCTATTATTTAAATTTTGTATGTAAATTAACATTACCTGCTGTCATCAGATTTGGGGAAGTTCTAGGAAAGAGAACTTCTATAAAAAGAACAGCTTTAGATATTACACTGCATAAACCTATCCTAAAGAGAGCTTTAAGCCCTGTCTAGATGTTGTAAATAAACCAGCAAGCTCCCGAAATCTCTACTTGAGCTCTCTTTATGCTGCGTGACACTGATTGTATGTTCTTAGGCTCTAAGTCTAGTTGAAGAGCTGGAGGAGAAGCGATTACCGCAGTGACTCCCAGGCCTCCTACGACGCTCGGTGGTGTGACGAGGTAAAGGATGCCTGCGCCCACGATGGCTCCCAGGCACTGCGCAAGAATGTAGAAGACAGACTTGGCGAGGCTGATCTTCCTTGTGCAGACCATTGCCACGGTCACAGCAGGGTTAATGTGGCCTCCGCTGATGTGTCCAAAGCACTGCACCATGGTTGCAATGCTGAGTCCAAAGCAGAGGGAGATAAGCACCATGTCTACAGGCAGGGGCTTCTCTGCTCCACCCCAGTTGATTGTGGAGCCCAGGCTGAGGAGTACAAAAATGAGCATGGCCAAAAATTCTGCTGAAACAGCTTTCCAGAAGGGCTGAGTCCAGACTCCTTTGAACGCTACCATGATGCTCTCACACTTACACAGACGTCCACACTTACTGGAAAGAAAAACAAAGCCTCATAAGAGAAGTCACCAAGTAAGCCTTACGCTCTCCTGTTGGGGGTTGCTATCCAGCAGACTATCCAGACAGAGAGAAGGCGGCAATGCTGAGTATCCTCAGGCTGGGACGACCACAGACTGCGCTTTCAGAGCAGACTGTCCTTAAAACATAACCAGTGTTTTGAGTGCCTGTAGGACAGGGGGTAATTAACGACCCCTTGCGATAAGTCTGTCTGTATAGCTTCAGGTCACAGAAAGCAACTCTGTATCTTCTGAAGTGAGTATGAAAATAAGCGTATTCTTCTATACCAGCTGACATCTGCCTGACTTAGAGTCTGTACATCCCTTCAACATACAGTGGCCTGTTGACCATCACATTCATTAAATCTGTGGGTATCCTCTTTTTCTAAGCAAATCTGTACTTTTCAACAAAACAAATTTGATAATTCAATAAAAAGCAGTATCTTAGTCAAGCCCTAATGGTTTTGATAACAGTGTAGTGTTAGGAGGTTGTCCTGGGAGGTGTAAGAGAAGGTCTGTTTGTTTGAACGCTCACACAAACCCATATTTCAACTTATATTTATGCAAAGAGCAGTTTCTTCACTGTGGATGTAGAGTAAAAATTGAATTCAGCCAGAAGAATAGATGCAATCCTAAATTCTGAACTTTAAATCCATCACTCAATCAATAAAGCACTTTCTTTTGGGCTAAGGGTGCTGAGTAAGCTGTGGAATAGAGCAATATTTCTGTATGTGTGGTGTGTAGAACTGTGTGGCACAGAAAGAAATGTCTTGATTTTCTTCTCTGTCTGGAGAGTGTATTTATTAGTCTACACTGCCTTCCTGACGAGTTACAATTTTGCTAGATGTTCAGATACCTATGAAAGTGGGTCACCAAAGAAAAGTTATTTGTGATATTAATAAATTAGGAGAATAAGCCAAAAGGGAAGCATTTTAATGAGTTTCTAAGGAATGCTAACAAGATTCTTCTCTAAAAACAAAAGCAAAAAACCTCCAACCCCTCCAAAAAGTAGAAAACAAAAGAAAGAATATTCAGCTGCTACATTTGGGAACAGAATTTCAAGTGGAAGACGGATGAATTTATGCTCAGTTATCTAAGGTAACTGAGCTACAATGCATATTTAATGTCACATCAGAAAGAAGCATAAAAGGCATGTCCGCCCTTTTCAAGTTATTGCAAGAGGAATGGTCCATGAATTTCTTAACAGTTGCAGTGAGTTAGGGAAAGGCAATTTAATCCTGTGACTAGAGCAAATAATTTGTTTCCTTGTCTCATTTCTTATGCTAATTTACTGTGTATTTTGGATAGGTCATTTGAACTCTATGTCAGTTCTCTAGACTCTCAAATGAGAGCAAGAATTACATTATCTCCTGCAAATGGCTGTTAAAAAGTGTTTGTGAAGTGATCCGAGAGGCATGAGTGGGACTTGCTCTGCTGGAGAAGAACCGAAGCCAGAACTCAAAAGAGAATAAACTCATCTCCAAAATCTTCTGATTTTGGGTCGGACTCGAGACAAACAGAAAGATGTTTTTGTAAGATCTGATATTAACAGTCAGTTAATGACTATCTAGATGAGACTTTTTGTTCAAAATGGCTCCAAAATCATTGCCTCGCCCAACACTGAAGCTCACAGGTATTCGGTCATCCTTACCTTTGAACCCTATGCCCAGATTCTCACTGAAACCTAAAGGCTTACCTCTGGCCCTTACTATTTCCTCACTAATAATTCATTTTAGTGGCCTGAGAAAAGCTCGTTTTCACAGGGCATGTCCCAGGTGACATTTCATACAGGAATGAAGCATATCCTGGAGCCCATGGAAAAGAAACCTGCGTGCACAGGTAAGGGAAGCAGCACTCATCCACCCTTTCACCCCCATCTCAGTTGGGATGCAACCTGGATTTCCCTGATTTTTTGCTTGCTAAGCAAAATGCAAGCCCTGGTGTTATATTCCACACTTCTGCAAAATTTCCAACCACCAAGGGCACTATGGGGGGAATGTAGGTTTCTGGAGCATGGGAGAGACCTATGGTCACTCCTATGTCTGAGTGTCCCTGACCACCTCTTTCTGTATGCAGAGAACAGTGAGATCTCCAAATTAATTACATTCCTTCATCCTGCAGAAGTGAGCAGAAAAGGGTGTTTGTATTTGGTATCAAAATCGTGCACTTAGCTTCCCTCTAGCTGTGGAACATCTTGAAAGAACACATTAAGAGTGAATGTAAGTACAAGAGGGAGATGAGGATCCAGGAGATCACACCTTCTACTGAACTGCTGCTGGGCTTGTCTAGAAGGAGGCTGCTACCACTTATGAAAGGCAGATCTCGTACTGCTTCTCCAGCTGAGAGCACATCCCATCAGTTCAGTCAATATTATTTACAGCCCTGAAAATGCAAAAATGCTGCATGCAAGCCGAAAGCATAACTCAGAGAAGCTTGCTTATCAACATAAAGTTTCTGTTGGTCTAAAACAGCACACTACGTGGAAAAAAATCAAAATATTAGAACTATACATATAGTCAGCCATACTTTGATAGTTAATGATCTACACGTCTATTTTTAATGCATACATGTTTCTCTGAAGCAGCCTATTTTTCTATGATTTCAACATCCAGCAAAATACCTAGCTGTCATGGCCAAATTTTTCTTTCAAACTGCACACCACCTTCTCCACTGTAAAATCCTCTAACACAAGCTCAATACTGTGTTTGAGCCCTGAGTACAGGTTTTCATTTAAATCCAAAGGCTATCTGCAACTTAGAAATCAACACCATCTCCAACATCCATTATTTTTTCAGCATGCATTTAATTTGAAGGCTTGAGATGAGACAGTGATGTCTGTGCCAGGTCTGCAACCAAAACTGGGACTTCCCAGCAACTAAGATTGGCCATCAAAGTTGCAAAACAATTTTTTGGAGGGGTTGTTGATTGTGGTTGCTTCAGATAAATACAAAACACAACAGAAAAATAGAAAGACACTTTCATGTTATGGTCAACATAAATTTGAACTGTGGTCATGCTTGGAATTCGCTGGTCTGGACTACGCATTATAGAGTTGACTGTGTCTGCTAGGATGTAAGGTGGGTTTTTACAGGTCGTGTTGCCATCAGGGCTGCAGGCAAGGTTATGGCTTCAAAGCCGTGACAAAGTAAACAGTAACAAAGGCTTCCAGTGCAAAAATCAAACGGTATTTTTAAAATCCTTCCTTTTCTAACTACTATCATTTCAAGGAGCAGAGCAAACGGCCTGGATGCGGGCTTGCAGCCAGCCACTCCACACGACACTACTGTCACACACAAGTTTCGTGCGTGCGGCGGCTATTTACAGCGGCATCTCCGCAGCAAGCTCACGTAGCTCCGACCTGCGCCGGCACCGCGGGCTGGAGCTCAAATGGACGTCGGGCACCCGCTTGCCAGCGTGGGGGGAGCAGGGCGACAGGCTGTCATTGCGAGCCCAGTGCACGGCGGCAGGGCTTGCTTGTCACCGCTTCGCCTCATTTTCCACGGCGCTGTTGAATGAGGGACTGACACGGGTGGATCTGCAGGGGGTGGGGGGCGGAGGTTGGGAGTGCGGTGCCGCAGCCCGGGGGCTGTGCGGGAGCTGGGCTTTCTGCACGCACGTCTCTCGTCGCAGGACCGCAAGTGGCGAATAAAACGACGTTTTAGGGTGCGGACGAGGAGAGGGGTTTGCAGCCCGCTGCACCCCACCCCCCCCCCCCCCCCCCCCCCCCCTTTGCACCTCGCGTGTTCGAACGCAAGGACGACCGAAAGGCTGCGGTAGCGCCTCCGGGGAGGGGGAGCCCGGTGCCCTTGGCAGCCATCCCTCGGTGCAAAACGTGGGGGAAAGGCAGCACCCCCGAGCCCCCCGCCGAGCGACCCGGCTGCGCGACTCCTCGCCGGGCCGGACAGCCGGGGGTTCCCCGCGGGCGCGGAAAGGGGCGCCCCTGCCGCAGCCGCGCACCCCCCTCCGCTCTCCCCGCGGCTTTCCCGTAAAGTCACCCTCGGTTCGGGTGGGCTGCCCCCTCCTGCCTGCCCGCCACGCCGCCTCCCTGCCCTCCGCCCCCTCCCTGCGCGCCCCGCGGAGCGCCGCGCACTCACCCGCGGCGCGGAGCGGCCGCTCCGTCGCTCATGCCTGCCCGGCGGGCGCGGGTGAGCGGCGCGGCCCGGGGTGGGCCGGGGGGCGCGGGCGGGGGGGGTGGCGCGGCTCCCGGCCCGGCGGCTGGCCAGCGCCCGCCCGCCCGCCGTCCCCTACCTGCTGCTCCGGCCGGCCGCAGGGGACTCGGGGAACTGCCGCCGGAGCCCCGGCCGCGGGTCATTTGCGATCATGTGAATATGCAGATTAATTCAGGGGGTTCGCGGCTGCTTATTAAAAGAAGAAGCCAGGGTCGAAGCGAGCCCACTGCGCTGCAGCAGCAGCGATGGGGAGGACCCAACGGTTTCTCCGTTTCTTCTCTGCCACGCACTGTGGAAGGAAAAAAAGTCTGAGCGGCTCCACAGCCGGGGAGCTTCATCCACCAAAAATTCCTACTAGTCCCTTACTAGGATGCTACTGGTTATGAAAGAGGCAAAGAGGTTTTATTTCTTGGAAGTGCTAAATTCAGCAAAGTTTTGCCTAGTGTGGGAAGCCAATGGAGGCCACTGAAAAGAACTGTTGAAATTAGATTGTGACGCTGTTAAGGAAACTTAGGTGGTCCTCACCTTGGAAAGAACCAGATGACTCTACAGCACGAAAACAATCCGATGAAAAAAACAGCCCTTCATGTAATAAGAAAAAAACAAAGTTGCCTATGTTTCCAGGCACAATTACTTCATTAGGGAATGCGTAGAAACTGCCTCTTGGAGAAGATGGGTGAAAATGGGACAGAGTGTCTAGAGAATCCTTTTTCTCCACTGACTTAGACCTTTGCATCCAATACAAGAACCTGCGCATAAGTTAGGTAGAAAACATTTTAAGGGATGTGTCCAAGTGTCAAACGAGGTTAAAACAGCATGCAAGAGAAACTGCATCTACTGCTGTGTATCCATGTAGCAACAGAGAAAGAATCAAAGTTTGGCATGATGATCAGCCAGCCTGTATGGGACACACTGTACCAGCTAATCCTTCTGACCATTAGGAAACAGTGCAAAATGTGAAGGACTGCTTTGGGCATGGAAACCCTGGACAGAAAGTCCTCTTTTAGCTTCTGCTAGAGGTTTGTAGGTAATAATTTACACCAGTGAAAAGCAAGTATAATGTATAACACTATTTGTTCTGGATGACCTCGACACATTTTTACACACAATAATAAAAAAAGTAATGACCACGTGTTAAATACTATCCATCACAGTTTATGGTAAATGCAGGTGATCATAAGGTACAAATGTAGGTGTTTCTCTCATGTTTGCCTGCTCTTCCCCTATAGCCATGTTGTAAAGGATACCAAGAGACTTTCACAATTTGCTAGCAAAAGAAAAACAGCTGGCTGGATGTTTGTCTTTCTCATTTTCAGGCTTCGCTTCATTTGCTTACGTTTTGAGCTTAGTGTAGAGGGGGTGCAGCCATCGTTACACAGCTCCGCTCTTTCATTTGGCCCATTTGGTTTTTCAATCTATGCCCTTCACAACCTGCTACAGTGATTCCAGAAACTTCAAGTACTGTCTTATTGACACATAAGCCGATAGTATACTTTGCATACTCACAGACCAACATTTTCTGTTGTGGCTGCAGGAGGAGTTGTTCACAGTGAAAGGATTTCAGTTAGAACATTCCTCTACATACTTTTTGTCCCTGTTCCCTTTTCCCCTCTGCCAGGAATTACTGTAAAAAAAGCTCCTTTTTAGTGCTCTGCTTCAAACACCTGTGGCTTCCCTTGATGTGGCTTGAATGTGCCACATCTTTTCCCACCTGCATTTGGCGAAATCATTATCTGATTATTTCAGCCTTCTATACCACGGCTACTTCTGTCATACAAATCCTTTCCTCTGGTGTTCCAAAAGCTACAAAAGGCACCCGTACAAACCTCAAATTTCTTTCCAGTTTTGGAGCTGGCTCTTTCAAATCAGGGCTGAGTTTGCTTTCATAGCTTTGCCCTGACAACACACTTGTGTTCTTTGTCACCTTGCAGGCTCTGCTCCTAAGGCCCACTTGCTTGTTCACAAACAAAATTCGCTGAACAAAACCAGTAATTGCTTTTCCTTTTCTTGCAGGTAGCTTACATCTGCTCTTTTTGATCTGCAGAGCAGGTCAGTGCCACACGGGGAAGCCAAAACATTAATGGCTTCTGTCACCGCTACCATTCTTATTGTGATAGATATTCTGGAGGATTAGACAAAGGTTGTGGCCACATAAACAGAGAAAGGCAATGCTTCAGGCACAAACCTGGAGGAAACTGCACTGTGCCAGCTGTGATCAAGCAAACAGACAATGTTCTTTTGGAAGCACAGAAGACAAGGAAGACATCCCTTGAGATGGCACTGAAAAACAGAGAACTGTCTCAGTTTGTCCAGCGACAGATATGTCAGTGTGGAGAGTTGGGACCACATAGGTTCTTTTTTTTTCTCTCTTTTTTTGCTTATATATTTTCATCTTTATAAAACCTGGCTTAACTCATTTTGGGCTTCTGCCGAGGACAAAATATTCCTCCTGCTGCTATGCTCAACACAGTTAAGGAAATAACTTTAAAAGCATATATATGAAAAATTTAAAAATGCTGTTAAAGCCCAATCTGTGTCTGAGGAGGGGAAAATGTGCAGTGGAGTCCTTCTGTGCCTCTGCTTCTCCTTCACTGAACATTAAATCTGAGTTTCTACATTTTTAGGGCATCATGAATTAAAGATCTCCATGGGAATGTAAGCCATGGTGAGAAGATGCTGCAACATGTAAGACACATCCCTGTTCTGAACATGGACTTCCCAGACAGCTGAAGCGCCCTGGATCTGCATTTTCAGGTTGGTCTGTTATGGAGGGGAGGGCATGCTGCCAAAGTTGGAGAGGAATGTGCAAACAGCTAATTCCAGCTGAAACAATATGAGAAAGAGAGGCAGAAAAACTCCCAGCACTAGATTCTGTCACCTCACTGAATAGCAGTGTGGGAGAAGTACCTACGTACTACACTCCCATGGCGTGTCTCATGGATATCCATCCCGGGCAACTCTGTCAGACTGTGGGGTGTGTCAGACAACACCGAAGCAAAGAAAAGAAAGACCAAAATCCAAAAAAAAGGACATGATTTAGAAGCATTGTGTGTTTTCTCAGTGCCTTAGTTCTCTTGCTTTTGTACCCAGCGGAGCTGGACTGTTCTCCCTTACGTTGCTGTTGTTAAGCTCCTCAGCTCGCTCGGCTCCTCTCTCAGCACCACTTCAGGGTTTCAGTTTCCAAAAGCAATGAGGCTTACATGCACGTACTCCCCCTCTCCCTCTCTCTTTCTCTGGGTCTTCCTGCCCTTTCCAACAGATTTTGAACCCACCAGACAGTTTCAGCTACAGCTGGTGGAGGATCAGAACCCCCAAAGCTGTTTAGGCTCCTGCCAGCCTCACGAACCTGAGTGGCTGCAGGTAACCACAGCCAAAGGGACGCTCGCTGCCGCTGGCAGGAGGGGCTCCAGGAGTATTTTCAGAAGTGTCTGAGTGATGGAGGGACTTAGCTGCTGTTTTCATAGCGGTGCAGACTCCTAGGAGACTGAATTCCTTTGACCTTCCTTGGCTCCAAAGAGTGTTTGAGAGCAGGCTGTAAGCCTTTCAGAAACCATTGAGGCTTGCAGAAACTCTCAGACTTTCTTTTCTGACTGATTCAAAGTTTCATTCTGTTGCCATTAATAAATCCCCCTCCCCTCATCAATTTATGTTTTATAAGTTCGGGTTAAGCTGTGTCTACTAAAAGGATCTTACATAAAACACCGCTTACTGAAATGTGATCTTTGCACATTTCTGAAGTTTTAATTTTCCTGCGGTGTAATCTTGTTACTTAGGTCATTCATTTTGTCACGCCTTGGTATCAGTCTGGTCCAGGTTTGACTGCAGGGCTATGTTCTCCTGACATTTAGAGCAAGAATTCCCTGGGAAATCAGTCAAGAGATTTGACATTGCTGCTGGCCAAGCTCCAGCGGGTTTAGTTTTACTCTCCTTCTCTATTTATTGTGGAATCTGGCTGTCCACAAGTTTCACATTGAGTTCCATGCTAGAGAAGGAGAACTGAAAGGGAAAAAATGGCCATTCATTTGGGGGATTCATTCAGGCTTTTCAGAGACATTTTACAAGAAGCTGTGCACTTAGATGACTACTGAGCTTCCTTAGCCCTGCTCTATTACCTCCCTCAAGAGACAATTTGGATTGACTGGTTTTTCTTTGCTCTCTCTCCCCACCTCAATAGGCAGCAATTACAGTTGGAAAAGCAAAATTAAGATCTAGGTAGTATAGGAACCACCTGGAGGCTTTTCATCATTAGAGGCCGTTTAATTTCAGCATGGCATGGACTGGCCCTGTGCTGGGAACACAGAAAAAGAAAGTCCTTTTTCTCCCCTCCTGCCACAAACTGCCACAATTCTGGTTGCAAAGCTGCATCAGTGGCAGAGACAGCCAGGATTTAGATGAACTGGAGGGGGGGAGCAGGAAAGCAGCCCTGGCACTCATGTTGAGTACAGGAAAGTTGGGGGAAGAATCCCAGGTCAACTGGCAATGGGGGAGAATAGTAGCTCTCTTGTGGAGGCGGGCAACAATATTCAGCAGCACAGGGCAAGGTGCAGGAGGCTTTGCATGTGCTGGGAAGGACTAACAGCCCAGCATGCTGGTGGTCTTTGTGCTGGGGGTTGTGTAGTCTTAGCCAGTGGGCGAAAAAGATCTGCCTAACTTCGCTAGGTGAGACACTGAAATTTGGTTAAGCGCTCACAGATTTTATTAGCCACAAAAAATGTAGTACTCCACTTTGTATATACCACTGTTGTATGCTCCTCAACATCCAGCTGCTGATTTCTGAAAGCTGTGCTTTCCTGACCTGAGTTGCTCTCCCTTACAGTCCTGCTGCTGTTTCTGAGCTCCTCCGCTCCGAATGCCCAGCCTCTTCCCTCACCACTGCTTCAGTATGCTGCAGAAATGCAGCTCAGTCAAAGAATCATGGAGTTTATGGCAACATAAAGTTTTCTAGTTAACTTTATATATCATAGACCATTACACTTTACCTCATGACACATCTCATGAGTTCAATAACTTTTGGTTCAATATATTTTACAAAAATCACCCTTCCTTGATTTGAAAACTCATGGGCTAGAAAATCCACCCATTCCCTTGGTAGCTTATTCCCAAGACTAATAGTTTTCATCACCAAAAATGGTCTTTGTCTCTAAACTGAGTTTGTATCAATTCATCTGCCATATATTGGTTTTTATTATGCTGTTCTCTCCCAGATTAGAAAGCTTCTTGTACTTCTACTGTCTCCCCATGAGTATACTTACATAACGTGAGCAAGCCATCTCTTCATCATCCTTTTGATAAGCTAAGCAGACTGAGCTTTCAAAGTCCCTCGCTCTGAAGAAATTACTCCTTTTTTCAGCTCGTTTGTGCCTTCACCACTTTTTCAACATGCTTTTTGAAATGCATTTTTAATATCGGACTCTCAGCAGGCATATTCTGAAGTAAAAACATTTCCTGTAGCACACCCAGGAACAGAATTAGCTATCCTCTGCAGCATCACGTTGAGGAAACATTCTTTCTTGATTCTTCACAATAACTCTCAGACTTTCTCGGGATATAGCCCTCGTTCTGTACGTGTCTTGGATTGCTCTGAGACATGAAACTTTGCAGATGTTCTGTCTGACAGGGCTCATGCTAGAGAAGGCCATCCCTTTCTCAGCCTACTAATTTAAGTCATGTTCAAACTATACTGGCAGTGATTCTACATTTACTTCCAGATTTACTCACTGAGGAAAACCCAGAAGCACATGAAGCCTCATAGTGATTCCTTCAGATCCCTGCCAATTGCTGCCATGACTAGTCCGTTAAGTACTTTCAGAGATCTATCAACCAGGTCTGAATACGTTTACCACTCCATGGCCAATGTATGGTCATAATGCTTTAAACAAAGTCACTCAGTATTGTAGTAAAGCCTCCACAGACACTCAAATGCATTGCTCTGTACAGCTACCTCCATCAGCCAGTGGGTAGTTTTAAAAATTAAATCTGTCCTCTGTTGGTTTTCTTTTTTTTACTTTTCCTTTTTTTCTTTTTGGCAAGGCTGAGCCTCAGTGGTATAGTATATTTGACATGTGGCCCAATGCTAGGAATTCGTTCTTTGTCCAAGCCATCCGCTGTACATAATATGAAGATGATATACATAATACACAAATATCTTCATATTCATAGGATTTATGCACCTAGTGGAAACGTATGCCATGAATGGGCTTATGTAGCATGTTCTGAGAAAGACAATTTTGCTTCAGAACATCCCGGTTGTCTTTGTAGATTACAATAGCAACTGTCTTCTTAACACTATATATTTTACAGGGGTTTTCTTCCCTCCCAACATTAATACCTTCTAAAACCTCAGGCTATAAAAGAACCTTTTTTTCTATGCAAAGGTTCATCTTTCATTGAACTAACTGAAAAGCAGGGTCTAACTGTGAATATTTACAAGTTCAAGCTTTTTTGTCCATAAGTTTCTAAAGAAAATCTGACAGCATGTTTTTCTCGAAATCCTTTGTAGAACATTAGTTTCATTTCTGACAGTTTTTCATGTTTACAGCTTGAAAAAGAATTAGACGAAGCCTAGTAATTTGTGATACAGGTGCCATATTTTTACTGGACTAGGAGGAATGTTTTAAACTCAGAAATGGCAATTAGAGTTTTTCAGTCTCTGTTACGACAGAGGCTGTACTGCTTTGGAGATTCTTGTGTTGGCTTAATTGTCAACAAAGATAATCGAGATTGATGCAAAGAAACAAACACTTCTTGCTGTCAACTTCATCTTTACTGATACCAGCTTATAGCCACTGCATGGATGGATGGACGGTTGGTTGGTGAACACAGGATAACTGATCAGTCAACGAAGTTTTGTCTTCAGCTGCTGAGCTCCAGTGAGCATGTTCTGGAAGCACAGCCAGCCATAGAAAATAGTCTTTCAAGGCCCATAGCTCTACTCCAGTATTCGCAGGTATTGGCACCCCACAGGTATGGAGGGTGAGTGGCAGATGCAGTCTACAAAGACTGAATGAAATCAAGCACAGGGCCCAAGAGCTCTCTGGCTTTATGCTACCTTTACACCTCATGTTTCTTTCTAAACAACATTTTCTGATCTAACCTCCATGACTGCCTTCTATGGGCAGTTATAGATTGGCAAGCTGCTCTTTTGCAAAGCCAAAGGTAGGGAAAAAAAGCTGTGAGCTGTGAATAATTAAAAACAGTACTGAAAGACTTTTATTGCAGAAGACTTCGGGGATAATAAATATTTTTTTTTACTTCTTTGTAGACTTATTAATACAGAACAACCATTTCCCACAGCATTCTCCTGGAGAAACTGCTTGCTTAATGGCTTGGATAGGTGTGCTCTTCACTGGGTAAAAAAATGGCTGGATGGGCAGGCCCAAAGCGTGGTGGCGAGTGGAGTTACATCCGGTTGGTAGCTGGTCACAAGTGGTGTTCCCCAGGGCACAGTACTGGGGCCAGTTCTATTTGATATCTTTATTAATGATCTGGACAAGGGGATTTAGTGCACCCTCAGTAGGTTTGCAGATGTCACAAAGTTGGGTGGGAGTGTTGATCTGCTTGAGGACAGGAAGGCTCTGAAAAGGGATCTGGACAGGCTGGATCAATGGGCCAAGGCCAATTGTATGAGATGCAACATGGAGAAGTCCCCCTGTACTTGGCACTGGTGAGGCTGCACCTCAAATATTGTGTTCAGTTTTGGGCCTCTCACTACAAGAAAAACATTGAGGTGCTGGAATGTGTCCAGGGAACGATGCAGCTGGTTGAAGGGGCTGGAGCACGAGTCTTATAAGAAGCAGCTGAGGGAATTGGGGTTATTTGATCTGGAGAAGAGGAGGCCTGGGGGAGACCTTATTGCTCTCTACAGCTACCTGAAAGGAGGGTGTAGCCAGGTGGGTGTCAGACTGCTTCCAAGTAAGAAGTGACAGGACAAGAGCAAATGGCCTCACGTTGCACCAGGTGAGGTTTAGATTGGATATGAGGAAAAATGTCTTCACTGAGAGGCTTGTCAAGCACTGGAGCAGGCTGCCCAGGGAAGTGGTTGAGTCACTGTCTTTGGAGGTATTTAAAAGACATGTAGAAGTGGCACTTGGGGACATGGTTTAGTGGTGGACTTGGCTAGGTTAATGGTTGCATTTTATGATCTTAAAGGTCTTTCTCAACCTAAATGATTCTATGAACTAATTTGTTATGATTCTTCATGTCTTACCTCTTTAGACTCATCAGTCTTATCTTCTCCTGCATCCACACTTCAGATAGACTGTAGGTAGCCCTGCTATAAGTTGCTGTTCACATTGGATTTTGTGAGTTTTGTGGAGAGAACTACTTTTTTGAAAACAGGTATTGTATTAAATTAGTTTTTAAAATGGAGGCAGACATGGCTAATCATACCTCGTCAAGGATACAAGCCAAAAAATCTGATCCCTGTTAAAAATAGATCTACCTTTGTAAGAATGCATGCAGAGAAAGGGAAACTTCTGAGAGGTTTATGGTTTCACATGTCCTTTTTTTGTATAAGCCAAACATCTACAATCCTCATCTGATTTTCAGTTTCACCCTGTATACTTGACTGACACGAGCACATTTTTCTTACCAGCAGCACGGCAGAACCAACACGCCAGTGAAAGGGATTCTTTTCAGCTACACGCCTCAGCGGCACCGTTATCAGCGAGGCTCCCGCTGTGGCGTGGCCAGTCCTTGGGGTGCGAGAGGGGGCAGGAAACCACCCAGCTTGGTCTCAGCCTGGTCCTCAGGGTTGCAGGGTGGAATTTGCAGAATGGGCTCTTAAAAAATGATTTTTGACTTCTGAACTGAACCTACTTGGTACGAAAAGCACAGAAGGGCACTACCATGCAGTTTCACAATGCAATTTTTTTATGTCCAATGTCAGAAACTTGTAATTAATCCCTAAAGGTCACCCCGACCCCAACTGCATTGCCTCAAAAAGCTGACAGTGTACCTAAGAAACTGCAGATATTTCCAAGTTTCCAAAATGATGAAAAGGTATAAAATGCATATGAAGTCCTAGTAGCCTGTAGCCAAGAAAGCTCTTTTCTTTTCTTTTCTTTTTTCTTTTTTCTTCTCTTTTCTTTTCCTTTTCTTTTTTCTTTTCTTTTCTTTTCTTTTCTTTTCTTTTCTTTTCTTTTCTTTTCTTTTCTTTTCTTTTCTTTTCTTTTCTTTTCTTTTCTTTTTTCTTTTCTTTTCTTTTCTTTTTTCTTTTCTTTTTTCTTTTCTTTTTCTTTTCCTTTTCTTTTCTTTTCTTTTCTTTTCTTCTCTTTTCTTTTTTCTTTTTTCTTTTTTTCCCCTTCCCTTCCCTTCCCTTCCCTTCCCTTCCCTTCCCTTCCCTTCCCTTCCCTTCCCTTCCCTTCCCTTCCCTTCCCTTCCTTTATTTTACCTTATTTTAATTTTATTTATTTACTTATTTATACTTTTATTTTTTACTCAAGTGAGGATGTTGCAGTAGAACAAAGTTTGAGTCTTGGACAGAAAATGGTCACCTGAGTTACAGGCAAGTGTAATTTATTGGAAAAATGGAGAATTGAAGCTACATATAGAAAACAAAGTGAATGCAAAGCAATAGGGATCATAGTGTAGCCCAGATATCAAACAGTTAGAAAAATGTGTCAGAGATTTCTATCATGATCCAGAGCAAGGAATTTTTAGACAGGAATCTGTCCTGATTAAACAATGAATAAACAAAATACACATCTTTCCCCATCATTTCTTTGTGTGTAGAATATACTGAAAGTCCTAGACCATTTCAGAAGATTGGGCACACCATTGATTCACTTGGGTTTTGTGATGAGGCCAAAAAGAAAAAGAAAAAAAAAAAAAAAGAGCCTGGGAAACCCTGTATCTCTCCAGTCTCAGTGGTTTTGTTACTGAGCCAAAATAAGGGGTCAGGGCATAATGGCACTAGAAAAGCTCACTTGCTGTAGATTTTACATAACGAGTTCCCAGCTTCTCTCATTCAGCCTGTGCCTGATTCTGCAACTAAAACAGCACAGAGAGCAGATTTCAGCTGTAAAGATGTCAGTGGGAGAGCTTGTTTTATTTTGGTAAATTGCAATATATTAAGGAAATGCCTTGGTGCTTGCAAGAGGGGTAGGGGGTGGAAAGCAAAACTGAAAATGCTAACGAGTATCTCTTGAAATGTCCCTAAATACTCCCTTTCCTTCTCCATGGCTTGCTCAGAAAGGTATGGGTTTGGCAAGGTAGTTTCTGCTGCTTCCAGTTGCAGTATGGTTAGGGATATCTTTTTATACTGAAAAGCCATTAGGCACCATTTCCTAAGAATCAGGTTCTTCAGCCGCAGTGAGGAGTCTCCCTTAGGGCCAACCTGCTTTTCAGAGGTGCCCTTGCAGCTCCTGTTGACACGTGGCGGCAGCAGCAGTCGCTCAGCCCACCTGAAAAGTTTTGCCTATCTCCAGCTGCCAGCCTGCAGATTGAGTAGCCTAGTGTGTATCGGCTTAAGCTGGAAATTTCAGTCTCAGCATCACTTTTAAATAAAGCAAGGCAGAAAATAATTTGTGAGCCAGATTCTGCCTGGTAACAACACTTCCATTAGGGGAGTTTCTGTGCGCAGAGGCAGCACAGCGTCCTGGACCCACTGCAGCCACTCGGCTGGAGACAGCTGAAAAGATTCAGGGAGAAATGGGAGAGGGGAATTTGTTGGCAGCATGGCTGAGACACAGAACAATTTCATCTGACTTCAGTTCTGTGTTTGTGTTTTCCCTGCTATTCAGCAGGACCTGCAGGGATCACAAGGATTTTGAGAAACATCATCCTCCCTTGGAGCTGAGCTTTTGCTGTGCTGCAGTCTTAGGGTACTTTCATCAGAGATACAATAGCAAAGCAGCAATTTCTTATTGTGCACTGTCACCTCCAGCCACAATTAACATTTCCCCTTCTCATTAGAGTTTTTTTCCCGCTGTCCTTTTTCTGTTTTGTGCACTTTTTTGGGTTTTGTTCCTTTTTTTTTTTTTTTTCTTCTCTTTTTTTTTTCTTTTTAAGGGAATAGCGGAAGTCACAGCAAAGGTGACAGCTGGTGTCTATAGCTTGGAGTGCATTATAGATGGTAACACCGTAACTTCCTTCAAAGCAGAAAGATGCTGCAAACCCTTGCCCACAAAGTTTCCCACCAGGGAACCTCCCCCCAAAACCTGTAGCTTGTTCATCATCAGAAGCAGCTGCAGCTGCCCGAACTGCAGACCCACAGACCTGGCAGCAGCCTGTCCCACACAAGCTAAAGAAGCCAAAAGAAAACTTGTGCAAGAGGTAAACTTGCAGTCCCTGAAAGTAGCTTAGGTTCATTTGGAATAACATCATGGCTCTCAACATGCTAATAAAATGTTTACACGCCTATACAGCATATGATACCTTTGCATATACAATACTACCATACTCATTCTCTGCTATAGCCAGAGATGAAAATGGATTTAATCTAAATTCTGTCTGTGTGTACCAAGCAATGGGAACTCTGTTTCTTTAGAAAGTATGTATCTTAACACACATTTAACATCTTTAAAGTCAAATGCAGGACTTAAGCTAATTAGCTCCCACTACCATTGTTGAGAAACATCTGGCTGAATATGAGACTCACATACATATATATTGTGTGTGCATGTGCATTTATAAAACATATGCATGCATTCATACATGCATTTGTGCAAGTTTGTAGGGAGGGAACTGCTATTGTAGTTGAACTTAGCTCTCTGAACACACATTGTTGCTCAGATGAACTGTAACTCATTATCATTCCTAAAATGTAAAAACCTGTCTCTGTATGTGCCTGCTTTTATCAAGAATGAGCTAATTCAATAGGCAGGTGCTAGTCTGCCTACATCCAGTTTTTATACCCAAGTAACTAGTTTGGAAAAATTAAACCTTTAACATTTAATATCCTCCTAACATATATTTACAATCCACTGAGTGTTGATTTACATCTCTGTGTGCTGAAATACCCAGATAAACCTGCTCTGCTCCTACACCTTTTGTCTCAGAATGCTGTTTCTTGAATGCAAGTTATATGGGATACTTTAAATTTGCAGGTCTTGGGAAATGAGCAGTATTGGGAAGTTCTGTGGAAACTGCAGTTTCTGGAAGGAATTTGAGAAAAAAACTCTTGAGAGAGGAGGAATTTCTACATGATGAGGACAAGACAGATACGTGTGCACAGATGGTGGCTGACAGTACCATACTCTGAGGCAGGCTTATTAGTGCAGCCTCAGTGCCGTGATAACATAGATGTGTTGGACTGGAGCTGGCTTATGCTTGACAGCTGAGATTGAACCAGCAATTGGTCTCACCCACTTGTGCTGACATAGTTAAGAGGGTGGGAAATGTATGCAAGAAGACAGAAGAATGGAAGCAACAATTACATATACTAAAAAAAAAAAAAGTTAGGGTGGTGGCCTTTTTCCCTTTCCTTTCGTAAGGATTTTTTCTCCTCTCTCAGGGTTCTTAATCACATCACTTTCTGAAGACAAATAGAAGAAAGCATCATAGTTTTGTATCAATACAGTCTCCACGTTGTTAGTAGCCTCCACAGAGCCACAGAAAAAGAGGCTATGTTAGTAGCAGGTAAATCCTGAGAGTCTGTAGCAGCCAGGTAAACTGTGGACTGTCACAAGAGTTGGCAGGACCTCAGGAAGGACTAGGGGGACATGGCCCTGGGTGCTGGGTGATGCAGTCCTGGTGGCTGGGAGAAGGCAAGAGTTTGCACACATGGATGAGAACTACCGTTTCTGCAGAACTCTCTAGTTGAGCATCACTTTACTTAGAGCTACTGCACCAAAATAAAATAGCTTCTCTTTATTTGGGTTCAGAATAAAGTGAGACAGCAAGATTCTCACCCTGTCTCTGTCTGCTCTTCCTTGTACAAAAGGAACCGGAGGGGCACTTTTCCCCGCTCAGACAACTGGCACTGGTTTTATGCTGAGGCAGTGCCTGGGCAGGCTTGACAGATGGACAGTGTTTTGAAACAGAGCTTGCATTCTTAAGGCTGCCAACTGCCCAGAACAGAGCTGAATGATGCTCTTCTTGGCTGGAACAAAGCTGGGAAGTCCCTGGCTTCCTCCAACCCACTGGAGATAAAACATAAAGAAAGGCCATGGCCATCTTATGAGTTAAATTCCATACTAATATCTAATTTCTAACCACAGCTATTTATCCACATAGTTAAATGATTTGAGGAAAACGGTACAATTACCTTCAACGTACAGGACCATTTTACTAGTGGGGAAACTGAGACAGAGAGCAGTTCATGTTTGTTCAACATGTCCATGAAGTTACAGAACTTGGAAGAAGATCCAGGTCTCCGAAGTCCAATTCTGTTACGCCAGGCACAAGCAGAGCTACATCTAACAAACTAGAAACCTGTAGGACTCACCGCAATTAGCTACAGCACCAAGAACTCATCAGTTCTCCCCCAAACCAGCTATTTTTATGAACAGCAAATTTCATCTAAAACAATCTCGTTAAACTAAATAATATGACTGTTTCCTCCACCCACGCACACACACACATTTCAGAAAGCAAATCCATCCCAGGCATCTGGGGTTATGGACAGATTCCTTTTGCCGAGTCAGTTACACACCCCATACTTTGTGTTCTTGCCCTGACCTCTGAACTGTAGGTGAATTAGTTGATATAGGACAGGCACATCTATATTTTTTATAAAGTGTTATCATTTATAGTCTGATTTTGGACATTAGGTTCCAAGGCCAAAGTAATTTAGTTTTGAAAGCATCACAGCAGGTTATACAGCTAATAAACTGGCATTAACATTACAGTTAAAAAGACTCACCTGATGTATTGTTAGCCTGAAGGCACACACAACAAAGACTTTTACATATAACCTACATATACAATACAAAGCTCTAGTAAAATATTTTCCTCTCAGACTTCTGCAAAGTGTTATACTGTAATTTCCATTTAAATTTAAACTACGTTTAAAATTAAAGTGGTGATCTCCAATGACACATCACCAAGATAGAACAGCCCGAGGCAGGAGCAGCTCCAATAAATTTGGCCTTTTGGGGGAGTTACACCAGAGGACATTTCAGGAGGATGTGCCGTGTTTGACTGCACTGTGGCTGCACACCTCTGACTTCCAGCAAGCAACAGTTTAGCAGCAGATTTAGAAGGGACGGGCATAACTGATGTCTGAGTTTTGCAAGCCAATCCTACCTGGAAAAACAAAGCTGCCTGACATTGGCAAATGTGTCAGAATTTGAGAATGCACACTTATGAAGTTTAATTTACTTTTTATTTTAATTTATTTGCATTTAATTTCTTTTAACTTTACTATTAAATAAAAAAGTATAATTTAATACAGATTCATTTTAGAGGAAAGGGAAGTATGGAACGTTAGTGTCCAAAAATCAAGGTTTTGTTTCAGGAGGGAAACATGACTGTCTGGTGTTTGGAAGGGACAAACGAGCCAAGGGAGCACTCTCCTCCCGCTCCAGCCCTCCCACGGCCTCATTGTAATGCCTTTACAGCACATTTGACTTGCCCTGACAACCGACCTGCATTAGAGAAGTACTCAGAGATCTTAAAATGAAGAAACATACGTAACTAAAACACATTTACTGTAATGAAGCCCCTTACAAGAGGCTCTGCATGCCGCAGCTGATCTCTGGTATAATTCTAATTACACCGAATGTTGCAGAGTGTATCTTCATTCCTCTTCTGCATATGTTCAATACAATTTTCTGAGTAAAACAAACAAACAAACATCTGTGCACAGTTGTGGAGGTGGGATTTTATACTAGTTTACAGCGGATGACCTTCAGTTTTTGTTTTCGCCTACCAGTCTAACAAAATACAAGCCAAGTTACAGACCAAACTCACACTTTGACCTTTTAAAATTTACTTTTAAAAATAGAGGTTATCTTTTATGCTGCAAATTATGCCTTTATCTCTTATAATCCCATAAGTCAGATATCACAGTCCCACTTCAATTATGCTAAACTCTTATGTTAATTTTAAATCATGTAACTTAATTCCTGGCAAAGCAGGCTGGTGATTTTCAAAATGTGGTTAATGAGGCAAAATACAATCTAGATTCTGCTACTGAGATCATCTGAATCCCTTAAGTCACTGAAGATGACTGTGGAGAGGCTCTTCTTTACAAAAGTCTGGGTTAGATTTTCAAAAAATGAATTTTTAAGTGCAGTTAGGGGCTATGAAATTTGAGTTTGAGCATACAAAGAAGTTAAATTACTTTCACTAGAGCCATAGAACAACAGTGCGGCTAAAACAATTACACTTCTGTGCACATACATGCTTTAAAGGCCTTAAGTAGGGTCCTCCCCTTTTAAATCACAAATGCAAACCATACCAGTTTTTCAAGATGACAATCCAGGGACCTGATGTCTATGTCCATGGATGCATGCAAATCAATGTCATTTTCTCTCTCATTTGCAGAAGCCAACATTTGTAATAACATCTCTCACACACACCCCTTGACTCAATAGCTTTATCTAAGACCCATTAGTAGATTAAATCTTATGAGCCTGTACAGCTTTTTCAATACAATTACAACCCCACAACCCCTGAATCTCTGTTGTTTCCTGATCAGATAGGCTGAAAGTTTGTCACTAAAGCAAGCTCAAGGTGAAACTTAAGTTTTTCAGAGACTTTGTCATTTACTACTATTTATTTCCCTGAATTAAAGAATTCATACAAAACATATATAAACTGGCCTCCATTCTTTATTAGCATGTTAACCTTTTTTTCCTCATATGTTTTTTAGAAAATACTGGTACATGAGCCATTTTCATTTCTGTCAATTAACAATTGACACATAATAATTAGTACATATCCACAACAGACAAGAATAAGCAAATATATAGACATCCAAAGGTTACCATCCATTTATTTTTTATTCAACATCTTCAGTGGCCTCCCTACAAGGCAAGAGAGACTCATTCAGGATTTGAGGTGGGAATCAATACTTACAAGAGCAGAGGATCTAGACAGCTCCACTGCACCCGTGGAAAAGATGCTTTTTACACCAACATCAAATCCAAGTGAAATCTAAGGCAGTTTTCACGAGTTAGGAGGTTTGACGACACAGAATCAAAACTCTGGCAGGATCTGCTCTTTAATGTCCTAATGCATAATCCCACTTGTGAGCAACAGTCATGAAAATGCATGGCCAAATTAATAAAAAAAAATGATGGGTAGAGACACATAGGAACTGGGTAACAGCCGTTACCTAGCATGGTGCACAACACTGGAGCAGTAGCGTGCTGGTGTCCAGCGTGACGGTGGCTGCAAGGAACTACCTCTCTGCGCTCCCCATGGTGCCCCGGGAAGAGCAGTGCAGCTCCAGTGCTCTCTACTCTGGGATGGATCCCACAGGGAAATCAGGAGGAATTTCTGCCAGGGAAGGTGTGAGTCAGACACCATCTTGAGTCTAAAGGGCAGATTTAGGGACACATTTTTCATGGGAGGAAAGACATGCATCGGGGCAGTTCAGTGGTTGGATATCCTGCCCCGAACGCTTCTGGTGTTAACATCTATGGGTCCGTCTAGGCACAGCAACAGCTCACACAGGTTAACGGTGTGTGCATTTATCTATCTAAGGCATCCCTGCACCCCTCCACACCTCATGGTGTTGATGGCTTGTGGGGTCTTTCTTTCTCCTCCTCTTTGCTTGACAGCCCCAGGGAACACGCTGGCTTCAGCTACAGGTACTGCTAGTCACATACAGCACCCCCTCCCACTTGGGCTGCTCAGTGTGCTTTTACCTTTCTGCCTGGGAGCGGCTCATTCTGCCACGAGGAGAGATGTGCAGAGTCTGCTCAGTTACACACTGGCACCATGGGGGCATCTTTTTTCCTCTTCTGAGGAGAAAACTCAGGGAGAAACAAGCAGCAAGGGCACATAGGAAGTGGTCTCTCCTTCCAGCAGGGACCCACAATTACTTCTGTAGAAGGACTGAAGCTGTACCTTTGTCCGAGATGAGGGAAAGGACAGCAATAGCATAGCCGTGAGCGGTGGTCGGGAACAGAGGAAAAGCACATTTTACATGCATCAGTTTCCCACCAGGCTGTTTCTTTATTCTGCAACTTGCTATATCAAGACACTGGAGCTAGATGCCCCAACCCACTCTGGGAAGCAAAGAACAGCCGTCATCTTTATCTTGGAAGGGCATTGGGATTTCTCCCAATCCATTTTGCAGAAATTTCTCTTCCTGCTCCTCGGACATCCTGGCCACCTTATCCTACAATACCACGTGCAACTGCAGGTTGCAGGAATGACCGCGTGGATTAGTCAGACAAGATTTGAGGGAGGAGAAGGAAGAGGAGGAGAGAAGGTACCTTTTCCTTTTATAACCAGGACTGTGGGACAACTACCTCTAGGACAAATCGTCAGTACTCATCCCACCACATAACACTGCACATTCACCCCACCCCTGGGGTTTGGTGGCTTCTAACAAGGCAGGAAGGACAGCAAAACACAGGTGACTTCAGGAAGCTCTGGGGACAAAACCAGTCCATGGGTTTGGGAGGCAATGTATAACAAACACACCTGTGTAACAAACTGCTGGGAGCTGGGCTGATGATCAGACACTGGCAGAACAAGAGCGGTTGCAATGGTGTTGCTTCTTAGTACAGACCTTAAAATGTCCCACTGCTACCACCCTAAGGCTTTGCCCTATCACCAAAGATCAAGACTATCTTGAATTTTGGGACCACAGCATGCATCATGTGGTTGACTCCAGTGTAAATTAAAATGTTCCTTTTAATGTATGTGGCAGTTCTGTGAAAGGAGGGTTGTTTGTTGACTCTAGTGCATCAATCAAAATGGGGTGGTGGATTGGGACTTCAGATCACAGGCTACCCAAATTTATTCTGCTCAACAGTTTACCTGCTATGTTATTTGTAGTTTTATGCATTCATGTTTAAGATCATCCTTCAATAAAAACCAATCACGTCTAAAACCAGCTACAGTCTAATGGTAATCAAATAACCAAGCCTTGCAACGGAGAACACTGCAAACATTTTAGAAAATTAGCCGATGCTTCTTTATTAATAAGTGACAGAAAGTAAAAAATACATTCAAAAATAGTTCAAAACCAATTTCTAAAGCAGACACACCAGAAAAGAATCATGCTACTCTGAATGCTTTTTTCTTAAACCATTAAAAGAACATTAGGTAAGCTAATGCAACAGCTGGCTGCGCTACCACTTCCACAGTATAACCCATAATGGTAAAAGCAGCTTTTTCAGGCATTTTAGTGCAATTTATGCTGTTTACAGGTCTTTTTTTTGCGCATTTTCCTATAATTTAATGTCAAGTGATATCACTCAAGCTTATAAAATCCCCACTAAGTCAAGACAACTCCACTTAGCAGTAACTTTGTTTCCTTTCAGGGCTAATATCAAAGTAGTTGTTTTGAATCCCAAAATGATTAATATCTAATAGAAGCCTGAAGCTATTCTCTGCTATACGGCTGGTGATGTATAATTGAACATTAAGTAATCTAAGTAATAGAAATCGTAGGTCAGCTGTCTCTCCTCCTCAGACAATTCCTTTAGGTATTGCCTCACTACTTCTGCACTTGTTCTCTCATCAGAGGAGTGTCTGTCTTTGAATTTAGGAAACTTCAGCTTGTCTGGAGCACCTACCAGCTGCAAAAAGTAGTTGGCATCTTCTTCCAGGGTTTCAAACTTTCCTATAAAATCATAGTTGATGAGGCAGGGATAGCAGAGCTTACTGACTTGCTCCCAATGAATATCCATTCCTACTGGGCGATGGGAATCTAATAGATACTGGATAAACTCCTTGAACTTGACTCCTGATCCTGTTTTCAATGCCTCTTCATTTGCATTATGTCTATACTTCTTAATTATTGCCTTTCCAAATACTGGGTGATAATAGCTGTTTGGATGTTCAAACTTATCCCTGAAGGCAGACACCAGTCTTTCCATAGGATCACGTACAAATATAGTCTTGGTGTATGTGTTCAAGCGTGTGTATATCTCTTTTAGATCATAACTGTCCAGTTTCCTTAGATGCTTTCCATAGTGCACATCATCATGGGAAATGTTGTGTGCCGAAGCAGCGAGTCCATTGAGCACCATAAGGACCCTTTTCCAATTGGAGCAACCCGCTTTTGGCACTTCACAGTACAGGACCTTGTGTCTGTCCTCAACATAAATTCTTGACACCAGGTGCACAAGGTGGGATTGCAACTTCTTTCTGCTGTTGTATTTCTTGCAGAAGTCATGCAGGAAGGACCTGCGCTTTTCCTGGGTGCTGTCCACATCCTTCCACTTGCCACCTTTGACTAACGTCTTGTTTAAAGGGTGCGGTGCGGGAGGTAAATACACCCCTCTGAACTGGCTGAGAGGTGGCTCGCTTATCTTCTGCTGGCCAGACAGTTGGCTCACCAAGGAGGCAGCCACCACACCAAAAGGGTTAGCCTTGACCCGCCAGTGTGTGCCACCTGGGATGGCCATCTTGTGCTTACTGAGGCCAGGAGGAGTGCTCCTTCTCCATGCTGCTCTCCTTGGCATCCCTAGAGGTGGGAGTGTGAAATCCTGCAAACATGGAGAGGAGAAGAGCTTAAAACGCAGCCACAGCCCACCCCAGCCCATTCACACTGCAACAGCAGCAAGGATGGCAGTGCACGCTCTTGACCAAGCCACAGTTAGTAGTACAGTCTTTTTTGAACCACTTGATGCATACATCTGATTCAGCAACAAGCTGGGCTAATTACTGAAATACATGCTTCTGAAGCTTACCTGTTAGCACACAGTAAGTCTTCTTACAAAAATAAATAGCTTACATCTTAGCTTTCAAGAAATCAGCAGAGGTTCACACAAGGAGGCTGACAGTCCTGGTAGGGGTGGGCAGGTGCTCCTCTCTACCAAAGACATTTCCCCCCGCCACAGCACCGGCTGAGTTGCACGGCCACTAACAGCCCTCTGGAGCGTGCCAGCAGTCATGCCAACCACTCCTGGTTCTGCTTCCAGTGCTGTGACTTTGAGCAGGCCTTGTCCCCCAGGTGGCAAGGGACAAACCTAGGGCTCCCACTGACATCAGTAGGTCTGAGTGGGGTACAGTGACGGATGAAAGCCTCCCTCCAAAAAGGTCCTATTCCTGCCCCTCTACAGACAGACCATGGAAGTGGGATGCGTTGGATCGCATGTACATACAGGTGTTTGCAACACAGGCCTGCACCTGAGCCAGCTGTCTTCACAGCTGATACAGCAAAACAGGTGTCTCTAGAGCCTCTTCCACCTGACTTATTTAAACATCAACATTAATGACATCAACTCACTAAACATCAACTAGTGACCCTGCAAAGAATGTGAAAAGATGAGACTTTCCTCCCAAACATCTCTTTCAATGTCCCCGGCTACTGTGCAATCCACAGGCTGCAGAAACAGCAAAGCGCAGATTTGTGTTTTGCTGTCAAATTCTTCAGGGTCTTGTACCATGCAAGCTGACTGAAGAGTTTCTTGCAGTCTGGGTATTTCTGCTCTCTCATTCCCAAGTGGATCCTTGTGTGTCTACTAAGGCTTGTAGATTTTTTTTTCTGTCAGTAGGCAAGCCTGCTGCATTGGGACATCTACACAACTGCCTATTTTCACGACACTTCTGGAGAGGGGAGGATGCTGGTTAACAGGTATTTAAACATCCTGTTGCAAATACCAGCTAGCCAAATGGTTAGATGGACACACATGCACAGACTGTCTGACTGCTTTCGTTAAATCTAACTTTTTTGGAAACCTACACAAAAAGACTCTTCTGCCATAAACTGATTAAACATTTACTGGAAAGTTGATTTGTGGACTGGCAGACCATAAGTGTGGATTTGGGGGGATGGGAAAGTTCATAGGCTGACTCAAGGCTGTTAAAATTCAGAGGAATAATGTAAGTAATGGTAACGCATGGAACACAATTTGAATTCCCATTTGAAATAAAGCCTACAGAACAACAAGCAGTTCCAAGAAAAGTTAGCCTATCTTGCAGTGTAATAATTTCCAATGACAAAAACAAAGCTGAGGGATCAGGCTATTCTGTCTGTATTGCTGCAAACTGCTGACAACCAGGTCTTTGTTTTCACTGGACTGAGTAAAATTATTTTTGTATTGGTGAAAGCAAATAAAAGAACAGAGCCATGAAGGACTTGTACATCTGTGAGAGAGGGCATGTTGGTGTTTTTAGAGATGCAAAAGGATACTTGAACTCTTTCAATTTGACGTGGTCCTTTTTTTCTAATATAATTTGTTTCTTTAATTCTGTTATCTAATATTTCATTCTTTAAAACAAACAAACCAAAAGTCCCTAGAGATTTATCGCTTCTGCTCTAGGACGGGAAGAATTCAGGAGCATAGCTAGTGTGTAATAACAGAAAGCAGTACTAATAGTAAAACAGGGGATGACTATCAGCCTAATGGGAATTTCAGCATCACAGTGAATGGCAACTTACAAGTGCTACTGCAGAACTGCAGACTTATAAATAAAAATTAAATGCTTTGATCTTAAACACCTGGAACTGAAAAAGGTGAAAATGAAAAATATGGGATACACAGAATACCAGGCTCAACAGAAGTAGGGATAAAGTTATACTACAATGCTAAAGTAACCAAAGATTGTAAACTCATTGGTGCAGCTCTGGAGAATTTTGTATTTATAAGACAGTTTTCAGTGGTATGTGACTGCACTGGTGTTCCCCAATGCAGAGAAGATTCGAGAGCGCAGCAGTATCTCATGACTTCCTACGGTATGTAATCTGAATTTAGCCGTCTATTTCAGGAGGTATTTCAGTGCAAAGACACTTAAACCACCTGTATTTCAAACTAAAGCCACTAAAATGAGACCTACACTTCAGAGGAAAGTTCAGCCTTCTGGATTCAGCCTGCAATCCTGAACTAGTGGATGATGCCTTGGTTCCACCAGGCCAGGAGGGAAAAGGACAGACTGAAAGGTGCGTGGCCTTGATTTTATTCCATTTCAAACAGTCTGCCTGGGATCTAGGACCAACCCAAGGAGATTCCAGAAAAGGATTGCCTTTCAGTCTCAGAAACTGTTAATTCAGCTGTAGGAACTGCTACTGAAGGATTTTTCATGGAATTAAAGACTTCTGAGAAGGATGGGCAGAACTATTCAGAGAAATTTCAGGTAACACCCTGAAGGAACAGCATATGCACAGTGGGACTCACTTGAAAGGGGCTCTCTCCAAGTGAGATGAGGCAAAAGAAGAAAGAATGTATCAGGAAAAAAAAGTCCCATACAGAAGAAGAAGGAAAAAAAAAAAAAAAAGACCTAGGGGAAAAAAAATTACACATGAAGTTCTGACAACAAAAAGAAGACCTAGGTATGTACAATACTATTAGCTGCTTCCCCTCTCCTCTTCCCCTTCTCATTGAGACACATATCCCATTGTGAATACAACAGTATTGGCTAGTAAATGTTACTATAAGCTCCACAAGGGACAGTGTGCTTGCAGTCAATGCTGGCGGTAACTTCCACCAGTTATAGTAAGAATAAGAATGGATAGTGATAATTTTGAAAGGTGTAAATGGCTGTTACATTGCCATGGAAGTTTTCCAACTCAAAAAAACCCAAAAAACAAAAACAAAAACAAAACAAAAAAAACCAACAAAAAAACAAAAAAAACCATCAAATCTTCCTATACGTTTGCCTGAGTAACTGGGTTAGTAGGTAGTAAAGGTGAGATGAATGAAGGGATGAATCAAGTTTTACTTTTTATAAGAAATGTTTAACTAGGAAGTTTTCATGGGAAATTAACAGAAATTGTTGAATAGATAGTGCTGCTATATTTCTTAAGGAAAATCACCTGACAATCTGGCATATTTAGCTGCTACCACTCTTATGTATGTGACACACCTGAGAGCCACACACTCTGAAAGGATTTTCATGTTTTATGATACTAGGTTTACACAAAGTGAGGTGCCGCCTTTGGCTTCCCCTTGTTGCCAGTGACTTTTCAATGCCCATTTTATAACACTTTAAAGATCTGAACATCTCCATGTTATGTTGATTTTTTTCACAGCGGGAACAGGAAAACAAGAAACCTGAAAAAGTAATAAAAATTTTTTAAAAAACCTTGTCTTTTATAGCTATGTTCCTAACAGTCCACCCCACAATCTGCTGAGCCCGATTATTTTGGAAAATGTCTGAACATACACCAACAACAGGCAGCACGCACATCAATCACTAACTCTGGATCCAGATCTTCCCATGCAAAAAGTCCTTATCAAACTCCTTGATCCAAGTGTCCCAAGTGCAGCGATGGCTACTCATGGTTTTCTAAAGAGAGTCAAGTATTGCACTCTTGCCAAGAATTATGCAGAGTGCTTTGCTCTCCATTCGTATTAAAACATTTGAAAGGTAGTAAAAAAATGGCCATGAGCCCAATTTAGAAGAGTAGGCATATTGCCTCTGTCTCCCTTCAGCTAGGCAGAAACGGAAGACAGATTTAAAAATTAGTTTAAATACAAGGGAAAAAGGAATGTAACTGTTAGTGTGGTGTTTGGCTACTGGCAGACAACTCAGTGAAGCTGCTGAAACAAAGGGCATTTCTGAGTCATTAAGGGGTTCATGGATTTGTTTTGACATTTTTATTGCTGGAGATTCCCTTCTCCTCCCCATCCACAAAAGGATTCCTCCTCACTGTAAAAATAAGTAGCCAATACCTTCTTTTAAACACACTGAATCTCTCCTTTCCTTTAATACCTCCACAAGCCACTGGGGTAGGAGAGATTGACTACTGCCAAGAACGGTTAAGACTCATCCAGTTATGCTTTGTGGTGGTTTTACTATGCATGGGTGGGATCTCATCTAGATAGTTTGCAATTAGAGCAACTTGCCATGCGAAGAGATAATGATGTATTGGAAAGAATGAAATTCCAGGCTGATTTACAAAGATTTACAGGCCTGCAGTGTTGTGTTTTCTAAATGCTTTAGTGCAGGATCTTAATTTTTACTAACAATTATAATAAAATTAAATAAGGCCAACAGGAAATGTAGGACAAATAATAGTGAAGGAAAGAAACACTCTGTTTTATTATGCTTTGCTGGGCTGCCAAATAACTACATTGTAAGTATCAGTAATGTGTGGTTTGGTTCTCAACATCTAGCTAACATGTCTTCTGTCCTAAAACATGCTTCCTGAAATAGTCCTCTAAGATGCTTCTTAGCAGCAACTGAATGAATCACCTGGGAGCCTACAGTGCTCTGCTTTTTACTGTGGCTGGCACTTGACTGCTGCAGGTTTCAGGGCCCTGGGGACCCTCTCAGCACTATCATTCTAAATAGCTAATATGAGTGCTCTGCAAACACAATGCTATTTAAAGATGATAAAAATGTAATTGCTTAAGACAAGAACGGGTTGAAATATTTTTTGCTGATGAAACTTATGAAAAACAATTATTTAGAAGGACAGAGCATTTGTGGGTTTTGATCAAGCCAGGCTGGGGTTCTGCAGTACTTACAGAAACTTACCCATGAGAAGCAGCAAAGGCGCCTAATGATGAAATGACAGGAGTTTGAAATATATGCTTGGAGTATACTGTGACTTTGCTTACATCCCAGTCCTTTGGTACTAGACATGTTTGGCAGTGCCAAAGTTCAGCATGAACTGAGAGCACTAGACACTTTATTTTACTGTGCATTGCTTCTTATGTGAGGATTGTATTATCATAAAATGTCAAGACCTTACCTGTTTACCTAGGACCTGTCTGTAGAAAGCAGACAGATAAAGGGTCTTCTAACATAAGGTTCATTTTCCGATTCAGTTTCTGATCCTACATTGATCAGGGAGCTCAGGAGATCAGTTTCTCAATTTAGGTATTTAGATGAAGGTAGCTTGAATACTGGAGGGCTATAAAACAAAGATCCTCTTACTTGGATTGTAGGTATGTATGAGTCTTGGAAAAGGTTATATATAGTTTCAGCCTAAACCTCATTTGCTAAAAACATCAAGTTTTTCACATAATTGGAAACAGAAGGATTTCTTCAGCAGAGATCCACAACTGTGGCACATGGCGCAGAATTGAAATATGAGGCAGCTGAAATACGAGGAAAAGTTTGCATGACTACTGCTATCTTCATCACTTTTGGATGGAAGTGTTGATCTGCCGGAGGGCAGGAAGGCTCTGCAGAGGGATCTGGACAGGCTGGATTGATGGGCTGAGGCCAACTGCATGAGGTGCAACAAGCAGCAGTGCTGGGTCCTGCACATGGGTCACAGCACCCCCATGGACTCTACAGGCCTGGGGCAGAGTGGCTGGAAAGCTGCCTGGTGGGAAAGGACCTGGGGGTGCTGGTTAACAGCTAGATAAACATGAGCCAGCAGTGTGCCCAGGTGGCCAAAGTGGCCATCAGCGTCCTGGCTTGTATTAGAGATAGTGTGGCCAGCAGGAATAGGGAAGTCATTGTCCCCCTGTACTCGGCACTGGTGAGGCTGCACCTCAAATACTGTATTCAGTTTGGGGCACCTCACTTCAAGAGGGACATTGAGGTGCTGAGTGTCTCCAGAGAAGGACAACAAAGCTGGTGAAGGATCCAGAACACAAGTTATATGAGGAGCGGCTGAGGGAACTGGGGTTGTTTGATCTGGAGCAGAGGAGGCTGAGGGGAGACCTTCTCACTCTTTACAGCTACTTGAAAGGAGGATGCAGACAGATGGGTGTTGGTCTCTTCTCCCAAGTAAGAAGCAACAGGACAAGAGAAAAAGGCCTCAAGTTGCCCCAGGGCAGGTTTAGATTGGGTATTAGGAAAAATTTCTTCACCAAAGTGTTGTCGAGCATTGGAACAGGCTGCCCAGGGAAGTAGTTGAGTCACCATCCCTGGAGGTATTTAAAAGACATGTAGAAGTGGCACTTGGGGACATGGTTTAGTGGTGGAATTGGGAGTGTTAGGCTGGATTTGATGATCTTAAAGGTCTTTTTCAACTTAAACATTTCTATGATTCAGCAAGCCAGTGAAGCCTGGAGCTATTACTACCTCACTTTAGCTGTAAAAACATGTAAAACTATACTTACACATGTATGTACAAGTTTTCTTAAGTCTGCCAAGAGGAGGGATTATCCTTAACTTTTTTGTGCCAGAGGACTGTTTGCAAAGCGTAATTCAGAACAGCCAGACTCCTCCACTAGTATGTTACCTGAGCCGACATGTAAATATGCTCCCAACTTTCTCGTATCATAGCAGCTGTGTAGCGTAATGTCAGCCAGCTAAACAAATCCCTGCGGGAGCTCCCAATGGAGAAACTATCCAGGCTGGCCACGAGTGACAGGAAATATCTGCTGATGAGGTGCTTCACCTTCTGTGCAGTGGAGACAAACCTCTTGATTTATCTTTTGTGCTTAAAACAGCTACTTCCAGAGATAGGCACCACTAACCTCTCGCCTCCCAGTGGAGTCATTTATTTTTTGCTTATTTAATTTATTCAGGGAAAATCACCACTGCTACATTCCTCACAACCCAGAGTTGACATATGTATTCCTTGTGAAAACTGCAAGTTTAGCAGAGGTAATTCTGTCAGAGATACCTTGTGGCTCAAACACAATTCCATTATGGAAGAGGAAGAATGAAACAACTGTGCTTTGAACTTTCATAGTTCTTTCTGTCCTCAGAGTTCTTAAAACCCCACAAAACAGCAGCAAGCTTGTCTTTCCTCTGGATTAAGATCTAGGAATATTTTGTATGTGGAGCCATCAATCCTGACAGGCAAAACCTTACTATAACAGACACTACATTTTCCTGTGAGCTACGTAACCCTGAAACACATATACTTGTACCAAGCATCTCTAAGATTACTAAATTAGTTGGAGGGGAAAAAAGAAAAAAGAAATTAGAATATGAGATGCTCAGAGCTTCCTGCAGAAACTAAGAGGTAAAACTTTGTAGCTGAAATACAATCAGGTTCAAGGGAAGTCCTTTCGAACACTGAGCCAGACACAAATCAGAATAACTGATCATAGTAAGGAAAAACCCCACTGCAGCTAAATTTTAATTAACAGTTACCATTAATTTTAAATACTGCTTTTCAAAACACATCTTTGTGAATCAGTGACCACTCCCCTTCAATCTGTTAGTAGAAAGTTTGCAGGGTGGCTTGAAGTTATGGCAAGGGCACAGACAAAGCAAGTAAAGAAGAGAAGGACAGAGGGAAAGAGACTTTTTTCTTTTTATGTGGTGTGGCCAAATGTCAGTGAATGAGCTGGTGTGGAAAAATTTGAAAGGACAGCACCAATCCAGAGCTGGTTTTGGAGGAGAACAACCCAGGAAAGTGGCAAGGAGGCCCAATGCGGTAAGATAAACAGTAACATTATCAGGGTTATAGCAGGAGTCCTGTCCCCATTTAATAAGGGGACAGGAGGAACCCATTTGTCTTTGTCCAAGACCCTCACAGATACACGACTCCTGGCTTTGCACAAGGCTTCTCTCCTCTCCCTGCCCCCTGCCTTCATCTACAGAAAGCACGAAGTCACCCATGCTAATGAGGCAAGACAGGCTGCAACAAGCCACTTCCACAAGCTGATTCATATGGTCAGCAACCTGGATGAAGGAAATTAATCTCTAATTTTACTTGCCAATTCTTGTTCAAATCCGGAATTAACTCCCTCCTGTTTCCGCCTTCACAGTCAAAACATTGGGTTTCTCCAAAACACGCTCAGAATGGGAAGGATAAGAACGATCAGGGCGTGCTTAATAGAAAAAATACCAATAAAGTGCTATTATTAGCAGAAGCTTAGCAACATGTAAGTTTGTATGACAGATTAAAGATCCACCAAGACTACTACAACGAAGTATTGAAAATAAAAACAAGCACCCCACCCCTTCCTACTAATAAAGAAATCATCATCAATGTCTATCGATGGTAATGACAAATTGGCTTCTGGATAGTGCAATGCTGATACTGCTTCCCCAGCTTCCTGACAATAGCTTCATGGGGCTGGCTCTTTGCAGTATAGCTCACAGACTTGTGAATAAGCACAGAGCCATTGCAGCCCAGACAGCCTGTGTTTGGACAGAGCCTGCACCTAGTCTGCACAGGGTGCTTGGCTCTAGATGTGCAGCTAAGCTGCGCTGCTAATAAAAGGCAACTTTCAGATCACGGACCACTTAACGCTGGGCCATATTTAGCCCAACCTCCTTCCTATGCAGTTGCACTCGTTTTGGGTATAGGCAAACCAGTATGTATGTTTAAACAGCATTTAATTTTGAGCCCAGCCCTCCTCCTCTCTGTGTAATCTGTTAATAAAACCTAAGTCAGCCACTGCAGTCAATGGTCAGAGATCTTCATCAGCACTCAATCTTATTTCTGTACTGAACAGAGCCATATGAAAAAGCAGCTTAACCTGAAATTCAAAATGGACTCAAACTAAGCACACAATACTTGTGTTATGAAGAGTAAAGTTAGAAAAAAACTCTCAGGTTTCACTGACTAGCAGGTTTATTATGTGTATACAGGGAGCTTAAATCTGAAGATGACACTTTCAGGTAATCTCTGCATATTACATATTGGTCTCTTACTTGAGTTCATTAAATAAAGTTAACATCCCTACTTTCTTATAACTTAAAGCACAGAAGCAAGTCAAATAACCTAAACCATTCCCTCTGTTGACAAATGCAGCTCTCAAAATCGTTACTTCCAAGTGCATGATATTTCATATACACAGTCATTTTATGAAAAAGAAAATAAATAATGCCTCTCGCATGTTCACAACGCAAGCCAGGCAGGCATTTTTGAGCACATTTCATATTTTAAACAACATCTATTTTCCTCTCTAAAGACAAGGGCTGATACCTGAGGCTAGATGCCAATATCTCTTTATCCTAAGGTATTAGGGACCATGTCTTGGCACCTGCTGATCAACACTCACCCTGCACAGGGGAGCCCCAGTCCCCACCGCCCCACCTGCATGAGGAGACGTATTTCCTGGGAGGGTGATCTAACTCCTGGGCATTAATCCCGGAGGTTAAGTAATGCTGCATGCTGGGACTGAAACGCTGGCTCCTCTTTTCCAAGGACTGCTGTCCCCACCAGACAATGGATGAGCCTCAGTCTCTCTCTTTCACTTTTATATACAGGAGAGATATGACACAGGTCTCACAAGTAGCAGAAGTTGTAGGCTTGAGTAGGTGGAGGAAGAAAATGAACCTAGACTTCCCTACTTAAGAGAATCACTGACTTAAGTTTTCACAGATATCCCAACACCGTTTTAAGACGACTGCCGGGCATACCTGTACCTCATGCAGTTCAACCTGGCAGGTGTGAGCTTTCCCAGAAAGGTGGCTGTTTCTGGGTTTCCACCACACTGAGACAAGAAGTCCCTGGACTAGATCAGTCCTGCCAACACTAGGGCACCCTGTACCTGCAGAAGAACAAGCCTAAGAGGCTCAGCTCCTCCTCTGTGAGGTGATGAACATGCAGAGGCTGTTGCAGATCTGGACTTGAGCGGAATTTAGGCACTTCGGTTTCCTTCTAAACCTGTTCACCCTCAACTACAATGAAGATGCAGCTGCTTAAAGATGTTTGTTCTTAGTAGCCAAATGTGGAGCTTGGGTGCCCATTAAGATGTTTGGAATAGAAATGAGGCAAAATGCACATGTTTTGGGAACAGGGAAACAATGTGATTCTAAGCCCAAAAGGTTTTGAGTTGAGTACCAAATCCTTCCCTCAATTACTTTAAAGGAATTGCTTCAGCTGTAAATGTCAAGCTACAAACAAGCTGCTTGACAAGATGCTCTTACAAGTGGCGACCTAAGTAGTAGCCTAGTTTTGGAGGAGTTTCAGTCATGTTTCCCCATCCCACCACTCCCTGGCCCGTACTTGCAGTTCCTGCCCGTACCCAACTGGCAGCAGTGCGCAATGCAGTGGCTCACCACCTGTATTTCTGCTTGCCAGCCAGCCCTCTGCCCTCTCCTGAAATGGATACGGAGCTGGGATACCAACAACTGCCTTTTCCACAGCAAGCACAGAATTTCCCCTCTGACCAGCCACCACCCTTCACATTGCTGGACTCTTATCTTACAGCTGTGTCAAAGCTGGCTGGAATTGTCCTCGGCTCCAAGGGAGATGGCCTGGCAGCATAACTGGACAGGTCTCCCTGGGGCACCCAGGGCATTTACACCTAGTGAAATGTAAAACTGAAGACGACAAACAACTGTACTCTTTCCCCACAAGACCCACCGTCCCCTCTGAGAAGAGAGGTCTGCGATGTAACGCTGTGCTTCTGCATACATGGCAGTATTTCTCACATTAGGGGCCGTGGTAAGATCCACAGGGATTTTTTGCTGGTAAACAGCATTTCTATCCTGTCTGCAGGTAAACACACTTATCTTCCAGCATAAACAAGACATCTTGCTCTTTCAGAAATAGTAAGAAAAGTTTCAAATGAAGCTAGGTTCAACTGAAGAATATTAATATATATTCAGGCATGAAGAATTCAGTTTCCCCTAAATTGCTTTGGAAGAGACAGTAAGATCTCTAGCGGTCTCAAAGCATTTTTCCCTCCATCACAATTAGCATTTAATTCAAATTAGATAACTTTATTAGTAAATAAAAAATAAATAGAAATGTATAATGCACTCTAGATTGGCAAATATCTCAAATCTGTGTTTGCTTACATTCATACACTTTTAAACAAATTCCTGTGTTCAATTTTACAAAAAAATATTAATACTTGAGAATCGATTGCATTCATAAATTACCGTGGGACAAAACAGGTTGTGAATTTACAAAAGGGATTATTCACTGCACACTCCCTCCTCACACTGACTGAAATGTAGCGTACCCTATTTTCACTCAAGGGGGTAAATCATGTTTACCATAGGTAAAAGAAAATACCCTAGTTTATTCTGTAGCAGCTTTTTTGTGTAACTATCCACTTGGCATGCACTAATCTGCAAGCGGTGTCACAGATGATCAGTGTGCCATCCAAACACTATCTAGTTCAAACGCCACCCCTCTGTGAAGCAGAGGAATAATGAGAAAGAACGTGTCGTGGTTAAGGGTAGGTGCACTGGCCAGAACCACAGTGTTTGGTTTTGTGTAACTTTGAGCAGGTCTCTTGACCTTCACACTTCATTTTTGCATGTCTGCAAAACAAGGAAAGATAATAATTGCCTACCCCATGTGAATATTGTGATTCCTAATTTCTGATTAACACTGGTAGAAAACTCTTGCCATTTTACAGAGGGAGAAGGGACACTCAGAAATCTGAGAATCAGGACTGCAACCCAACTTCCCAGCCTGTACTGCCTTTCATTGCTCAAACCTTACACCATTTCTTTTAGTATTTCTGTTGAACATCCAGTCTTCTTAAGTCTGTTGCATACTCTAATGCTTGTTTTTTTTTTCACAAGAAGAATCATTCTTCATAAAGTTGAAGACATTTTTATCTTCAGACATTGCATGTATGTTTCTGTCTACACAGTCTGAGAAATGGTTTCCTCCAAAAGGTTACTGAAAAGGTTGTCAAATAAAAGTGTCTGCTGTTCTTACTTGAATAATACTTTCTCCTGTGTTTTTCTGAGATTCACCACCTTTAGTACTATGTATTATTTAATTAGTGAAGGACTGTTAGGTTATCTGAACTTGAAGGGGACAGAATATGTTCTCAGGAGCAGCCCTGATAAACCTGGAAGGAAGAAAATGTTATGAGCAGAACAAATCTGAAAAAGTCTTCCTGTCTGATTTTCCTATTTGATCAGATATTGCATAATGAATGAAAAATGAATCGTTTAAAAATGCAACTTCTACTTACTGGTAAACAAAATGTGCAGGAGGAGCAGGAGGGATCTCATCAACCAGACAGGGCTCAGAGGTGCCCACCTCAAGCATATGCATGTAAACGGGTGAGTACCTACAGGGCAGCATGATGGGGGAAGCTCTCACATCTTCTCTGGAGAACCAGCATGGCTGGGTGCCTCCCCACAGTGCCTGTACATATGCTATTGCACACTGGACAGGGAGAAAACAGGAGGAATGAGAGGCCTGTATGCAGTCTCACTGGGATCAGAGAGATGTGGTGGGACAGCTGATGGGATTAGAGAGCTGTCATGAGTGGGTACAGGCTCATCAGGAAGGGGCAGGCTGGGACAGCAAGGCGGTGAGTCACCCTTTCAGTCAGAGGGCAGTGGGGACACATGGAGCTCTGCCTCTGGAAAGACAAGACAGACAAGGGGAGAGCATGTGGGTCACGACTAGAGGGCTGACCAACAACACTGTGGTGGGTGTCTGTGACAGAACCCCTAATCAGGAAGAAGTAGAAGATGAAGTCTTCTGCAAACAATGGGAAGAAGCCTCACGTTTGCAGACCGGTCTTCAGAGGGGAATTTAACCACTCGAGTATCTGCTGGAGGAGCAGCAGAGCACAAGCAATCCAGGTTTGGGGAGTGCACTACTGGAAAATTCCTAATGGATGTGATCAAAGAGCTAACAATGAGAGGTTGGCTGCAGGACCTCACACTTACAAACATGGAAGGACTGGCTGGAGATTTGAATGTCAGGGTGGTGGTATTTGCCATGAGAAGGCAGAGTTCAAGATCCTGAAAAGAGGGAACAAGGCAGAAAGCAGGATCACAGCCCTGGGCATCAGGAGAGCAGACTTTAGGGTGTTCAGAGACCTGCTTAGAGGAAACTCATGGCATATGGCCTCGGAGAGGAGAGAGGGCCAGGACATTTGGGTGAAGTCAGAGGATCACCTCCTCCAAACTCCAGAACGGTTTATCCCCATGAGAAGGAAATCAAGCAAAGGTAGCAGGGGTCTGCATGTGCAAACAAGTAGCTTCTGAAAAAAATTAAACATAAAAAGAAAGCTTAACAGAGATAGAAGCTGGGACAGGTGAATATAGAATAACCCTGAACATGCAGGGTTAGGAAAGCCAAAACTCACCTGGGAGGGATATGAAGGGCAACAAAACCAGGCTTCCACAGGTCTACCCACAGCAAAAAGAAGACTAGGGAAAACGTGGACCCACTGCTGAACGGTCTAGGGACTTGGTGATAGATGACACGGAAAGGCTGAGATAGTTGATACCTTCATTGCCTTGGTCTTTACTAGTAAGACTGGCCTTCAACAATCCCATGCCCCTGAGACTTACGGGAAATTCTGGAGCAAGGAAGATTTTCCCTGGTGAAGGAGTATCAAGTTAGGGAATTTTAAATAAACTGGAGATAAACAAGTCCATAGACCTGATGGGATGCGCCCAAAAGTGCTGAGGGAGCTAGAGGGTGTCACTGTGAGCCTATTCTTGATTATTTTTGAAAGGTTGTGGTCATGGGGGAATGTTCCTGAGGACTAGAAAAAGCAAATAACACTCTTGTCTTCAAAGAGGGCTAGTAGGAGCATCAAGGAAACTACAGGCTGGTCAGCTTCACCTCAGTTCCTGGGAGCATGATGGAGCAGGGGATTATGCTTCCCCAGGTAGATTTCACTTTGCTGAACTTCATGAGGTTCCTGTTTGTCCATTTCTCCACCCTGTTGAGGTCTTTCTGAATGGCAGCACACCCATCTGATGTCTCAACTACTCCCCTGAGTTTTGAATCCTCTGACAACTTGCTGAGGGAACTCTCAGTCCCATCATCCTGGTATGTAATGAAGAAGTTAAACAGTATTTTATTCAGCTGTGACGCCTGAGGTACTCCACTGGTGGTGACTGGCCTCCAGCTGGACTTCATGCTGCATAGATTTATGAAGGGGAAATCATGCCTGACCAGTCTGATAGCCTGTACCATGAGATGACTGGCTTGGTGGGTGAGGGGAGAGTACTTCTTGTTGCTTATCTCAAATTTAGTAAGGGTTTTGGCACTGTCTCCCATAATGTCCTCACAAAGAACAGACTAGATAAGTGTTCAGTGAGTTGGACTGAAAACTGGCTGAGCTGCTTAGGCTCAAATGGTTGTGCAAAAAATCCAGCTGGAGGCCAATCACTAGTGCCACAGGGTCGACAGTGGGTCCAAAACTGTTTCACATCTTTATTACTGACCTGGATGATGAAACAGAGTTTACCCTTACCAAGTCTGCAGACAACACAAAACTGGGAGGAGTGGCTGACACACCAGAAGGATATGTTGCCATTCAGAGGGACCTCAACAGATTTGAGAAATGGGTAAACTGGAACTTCATGACATTTGACAAAGGGGAATGCAAAGTGCTGCACCTGGGGAAGAACAGCCCTAGGCATCAGTATAGGCTTGGGGCTGGACAGCTGGAAAGAGGCTTTGTAGGAAAGGTCTTGCAGGTCCTGGAGAACAAGCTGGCTGTGAGCCAGCATGTGTCCTCATGGCAAAAAAGACCAACAGCTTCCTGGGCTGCATTAGGCAAAGCATTTCCAGCAGATCAGGAGAGGTGATCCTTCCCTTTTGCTCAGCTCTGGTGAGACACACCTGGAGTGCTGCGTCTAGTCTTGGATTTTCCAGTACAGGAGACATGAACATACTGGAATAAGTCCAGTGTATAAATGGACATGGATATAGACATACTGGAGTGTGTCCAGTGAAGGGCCACAAAGCTATTTGACAGGAGCCTCTGACATACAAACGGTGGTTGAAAAAGCTGGGGCTGTTCAACCTGGAGAAGAGAAGACTCAGGGGGATCTTATCAATGTATATAAATACCTGAGGGGGGGAGGGGGAGGGAGTGAAGTAAATGGAGCCAGACTCCTCTCACAGTGGTGTCCAGTGACAGGACAAGAGGCAGTGAGCACTAACTGAAACACAAGGAATTCCATCTAAATACAAGAAAATACTTTTCTATGGTGTGAGTATTGAGCACTGGCACAGGTTGCCCAGAGGTTGGGAGTCTCCATTCTTGAAGGTATTCAAAATCCAGCTGGATGCAATCCTAGGCAACCTGCTCTAGCTGGCCCTGCTTTGAGTAAGGGGGTTAGACTAGATGATCTCCAGAGGTGCCTTCCAACCTCAGCCATTATGCGATTCTATGAAGCACATGAAAGTGAAAGTTTGTTTAGTGGGCTATATGCCTGGTATGCCTGTGTCTCTTGAAGACTTTCAAACTCCTAATTTTGGGGGAACAAAGTAAGTAACGTTGAGGAATATGGCCCCAGACTGGGAAAACAGGAGCAAGGGACATGCCATTAGATAACATGACATTGCAGACCTTGGAAGCTGGCATACATGGACTGAACTTTTCCTAGCTAGGTCATGTGAGAGAAAGCAGGGGACAGAGGAGAGTACTGAAGTAAACTATAGCAGTGCACAAGGAAAACTGAACCATGAAGGTTTTGCTGATATTATCATAGGTTTATTACACCATGGGTGTATCTGAAGCATCCTTCAGGTGGTAAGTCATTCCTCAACATGGTCTGTGCAAAAAACTTACACTGTCATTTAATAAAGGTTTGAGTTTTCTTTCGCCTTGTTACTTCGGCAGAAGGCGCATACATACTGACAGTACATCAGAGCTGTAGTTACCCCCGGTCCAAGCCAAGCTCTAGCAAGTACATTGCTTCATCACTGTCCTTTGTGTGTCACTGCTTCCCCAACCCCATGTGCAGAAAGGGAAATACTCCCTGACAGAGATGTCAAAAGACGAAGAGACTGCAAGAGAGTCTGCCTTGAGGGAAGAGCTCCTCAGGGACAGAACAGTGGGACAGATATCGTGGAACACTCTCACCAGCTTCCTGATGCAACCTGCAGCTTCACGGCAGAAGGGACAGGCTCAAGTCTGAGCTCAAAAACAGCTGTAATTTTAACCTGAAAGTCTGTGCAAACAACTTCAGCTTCTAAATGCATGGAAGTGTATTCTTGTTAGTCCTTCAGAGCTTCTGAGCAAAACTACATGTAGGAGTATACATTAAGACCACAACACAGACAAATCTGAGTGTGATGAGTGTGAGTGAGGATGAAACACAAAGGATTGCCTTCAGACACATTTTGATTGGCAAGTCTGTAACGTGTTTTTCAGCCAAGACAGTTATACAGTTAGAAGCACAGGGTTTGTTCTGGTTGCCTTGCATTTCCCTTAGCAGTAGTTAACATGCTACAGCTAATCAGGCTGTACATCCATGCCAGGATTTACCCTGAAGTTGCAAAGGTAGTTAAAACAGGTATTGAAAAGCAGAGTGCATACCATTTCTGGATGTCCCTGCTCAGGCAGAGTTGTAGATGACCACTGCTGTTAAGTGAACATGCATACCTATATACATAAATGACAAAAAAGGTGCTCAAGGAAAACAAGCAAATGCCTTACGATCAAAGGGAACAGGAACCAGTGAAGATGATAACTGTAGACAAAGGTTTCTGGAAGCAGATACTACCTTAGTGTTTTATCTATATCATATGTGACCAAACTTTGCTTAGGTTTTAGAAAGTGCTAGGAACTGCACAGAAACAACAGTGGTCATCAAGATGTTAGAGGTCCCAGATACCCACAGATAGTGAGGGGTTTACCTAGCAGGTGATCACTAGGATGGCAGCTCCAGCATTTCCCCATCCCCTCTCTGTTTCACTCACCTCTCAACAAGACATTTCCTGCCTGTCAAGTTGTAACATCATTTATCTTCTGCAGAGCCACTTCTCTCTCACTTAAATTTCTGGCAGTCAGTGTAACACAGTGTTGTTGCACTGACTTAAAGGACTACAGGATCTTAAGCCAGATAAGTATCCTATCCCGCATATAAAATTTCAAGTTCAGTATTGAAGATAAACAGAATCCTTCTATGGGAGATATTCCATGAGGATCAAACCCCGTTCAAATCTTTTTATTGCATTACTACAGATCAAATATGCAGTGCCTCTGCAATTGTGCCCTAAATTACAGACTTTAAAATGAAACCAATTTCTAATTTGAAACATTCTCCCATTTCTTGGAAGTCCACAGGAGGTTCGTATGGAATGAGACATCACCAGCTTCACTAGTATCCATTTGAAAGTGAACAACTACCATTTGTCCCCAAATCAACTTTTTACAGTTTTATTTAGAAACACCCTCCACATATCAAAACAATGCAATTTTCCTGCAAAATCAGCTGTTCTGAAGTTAACTGCGGAGAGACAGAACAGGTGAGCAATTCGAGGAGGGCAAGGCAGTGGCATGCAGGAAAAGACCAGGACTGCAAACACAAACTATGGCACCTGATCCACCTTTTGCAACTGCGACAAATGTCCTTTTTAGCACAACACACTCTTCCTCAGAAAAGGGCGATGTCATCCACAGAGCTGATTTTGTCACACAGAAAATGTGCAGAATTAGATCTCCAGTCATCCATTCACAGCCCTGTCAATACAGCCTCAAGTTGTGTTTTAAAAATACAACTGCCCCCCCTTCTGGCCAGCAAAGGCTGCCAAAAGGGGCTTTGCAAGACATCTCAGGCTAATTTTAAAATGCAGTTTGGTTTATAAAACTTAATTAGACTTGGTTTAGGATACAAACTCTCAGTCAAAGCACAGAATTACCATTAAGTTTCAAAACATTTCTACACTTATTTAGAAAAAGCGAAGATTTCCCTATGCTTATGTAATGCCGTATTCTGGGCTGAATGTATACACCCATCAATTTCTCAGGATAATGGGAAGGTTGTAACAACCCTCGATATTATTTGGTGTCAGAGGACCAGGCTTCCCTTAAGCTGGTCCTCTGCTTTATGGGCTTACTCAATCAGGAGCAGTGCCAGCTCAGGCCACTGAAAGTGACACAGTGACATCTGTGCTGTGCTCTGCCACGGCAGGGGAAATGTTGTTAGACCCAAACCAGGCTGCCTTAGGTGGTCAGTCACTTGGCGAGTTAGTCCTCCACCTAGATGATGAATTCATAGATAACAGTGATGTAATGACGTCAATGCCTCAATTTATAGCTTGGAAGGAAGACTGCTTAGGGGTGTGTAATTGCTGGAATACAAATATTTTAATGACTGCTTTTTAAGTGACTTATCAAAATAAATCTCACAAACAATCCAGATACCTATTTATATACCATCTGGATAACAGCATTCAGTAAGATGACAAGAAGCCAAGAATGAGAAGCATCACGATGCTTCTGTACAAGTCGGGCAAGTCCTTTCAATCTGGAAGAGCATGTAATTTAGGAAATCAAATTCTAGGTTTCCTCCTCTCTTTCTGGTTAGGGAAAATTTTTTTTCATGTTCCTATATGCTTGATGCTGAAATGCTAACTTTCAATATAGAAAGGGTTGGGTTTTTTTTCTGAATCACTCCTAACTGATACAGTAATACAAACAGAAAATGCTTCCACAAGCAATGTCACAGTTTAGTGAAGCCTCCATGAAAATTCATAGTAGAAATGAAAACCTAAACAACACTAAAAGATAATGTGCTTAACATGTGCTGTGCATGTATTTCATATCAATAGCCTTCTGTTTTTTAAAAGGAATACTAGCAAACAGGAGAAATATTACTTTTTTAAAAGTACAATTCTGTGCTATAAAATTTGATACCAATGAACAAATTACCTCTAGGCTTTATTCTCACCATCAACACATTGAGAAGTAGATGAATTAAACTGCTTAAATGGCAAATCTTAGGTTTAAATCAAAATGATGGCTACTCTTGTGAATTCCACACATCTGCAGAGACAGGCAGTTGTCTGATACGTGGTCCTTAGCCACACCTATATAGTTAACATTAGCCTGTCCTGTGGAGTTCTCCCCTTTAATTGTTACAATTCTTCTACATGAAAAATTAAGTAACAAGAAGTATGAAAGTGTCAAAATACCTGATTAAATACCTGTTGTTGCAATGTTTCTCCAGACACTGAAAAAGAAAGAAAATTAGTTTGTACATATTTTAAAGAATACTATCGTGTACACACAGAACAAAACCCACTGAATTCAGCAAACAAAAAAATCAAATTTTATAGTTAAGAAACAGAATTTAACAAGTACAAATTACTTGAAACTTCAAAATGGAAATCCACCTAAAGTAAAAGAGGGACAAGCCCCTCTCAATAAACATGTGTTAAAAAATAAGATTGAGATAGGTAGCCAATCTTCTTAACCCAGAACCCTACAAGAAATTACAACATTCAAAGTGAAGACAACAAATTTCAAATACGTGCTATGAAGCATCTTACGTTGTGAGACGTAGTGCTGCATGAATACGTGCCTGAGAGGCTGGTAACATCTATCTCAGGATTTGGCAATTGGAGGAGAAAAGCAGCTTCTGCCTCTACCCTAAAATAAAATTACGTGTCTGTGTCAAGACTGAGGATAGGCACCAGCTGGCTCAAGGGAGAAATTCTATCCTGGTAATATCCACAAAGTGGCGAGTTGAATTATGGTCTTGCTTCCTTATTCTGGCCTTCTGCAGTGTCCTTCAGCCTGCTCCTGAAGACATGATCAAAGCCTAGACAGAACATTGCTTTTCTATAGCTGTCTGGGACCCTAGCAGCAATGACACCTCAAACCTAATCTTTCCTTTTAGATCAAAAGGGACAGTAATTTTGCCTCATTCACTGACCTCATGCACTAGTTGTCAAAAGGGCAGCTGGTATTGATTACCTTCCCTTTGCTACTGGAGACTATCCACATGTACTGGGGAAAGTTGGGAATTTCACACTCACCTATTGAGTTAGGCTACACGTACCCAGAGGTTTTTTTAAGTAATAATGACGGGACACTACTTACAACCTGTCAGTGTCGCTATTAACTGTCATGGGAGCTTGCCTAGCATGAGTGGCTGCCACCTCCAGCACTGGAAATGATATTCCATTTCAATAGAATTTTTTGTACCTGTATGTGTGGCACAAGATAGAATTTTTAAAATGACGTTAAAATATTTTAAGTGTTAAAATAAAGACTAAAGATTCTGTTTAAAGGAAAATGATCTTCCCTACTTGTCCCCGAGAATGCTCTTCTTCTCAATGAAAGCATTATAGGTAATTCAGATAAAGATAATCGCTTTAGGCTATATTATGAGACTGTCTCTTATGATAATTATTTCCTGCATGCTTGTGTTGTGTTTTTATTTGCGACATACAAAAATTATGGTTTTTTTGGCTAACCTCCCAACTATCTTTTAGGGCAAATGTCTCAAAATGTATTCCCTTGTTCACTGAGTTCATCTTTGGGAGAAAAAGAAATTATTCTTGTAACTAATATTTTAACCAAATAGATTGTTGGTAATGGAAGATTAAAGGAGTATGTGTTGTTAGCATTCTGTAATGGTATACAAGTTGCTAGGAAAGCAGAGTGTTTGAAATCTCTGGTTAGATCAACACTATTTTGCTCAAAGGTTTGTGGACTTTGAATACTGATGCTTTCCTGTTTCCCAGTACATTTGTTTTTAGGCTATTTTGATTCACTTTAAAGGAATTTTAATAACTTTCTGTTGACAGCATGGACAGCTGGTCTTGAGAATTAGTGAAAATTCACTTGCTGACTGAGGAAGGAAGTGACATCAATGAGTTTCTAAAGTCAGCCCCGGGGGAAAAGTGCGCTCTGCCAGAGTAGCCTTTCATGCCATTGTATTTCCAGTGATGCCTCAAGATGCAAATTGCATTATCAATCAAACTTGCAGTTTCTACCCAGACAAATACAAAAAAATGAACAGAAAGACTGGGAAAGACCTTTGTGGCCATTCCTGACACTGCTAAGGAAAAGGTGAGGAAGAATTTACGGTAGTTCTTTCCTTGTTCACTCTTTAGTTCGTTCTTTTAGTGGTTTAAATAATCCAGTATCAAGGAAAAGGCAGTTGCAGAAGTGACTATGAAATACCAGGCACGATGACATGGGTTAAACAGGACAGAGATTGACTAGGCTGTTAAGGGTAGAAGTGAGATCAAATTCAAGGTCACCAGCAAATTGAATACTGTGTTCTCCATTTATTTGCTAGATGATCCTTGTCCTCCTCACAGAATAACTATCTGAATTTGGCATAGTCAGCAGTTGTGCTCAGAAGAAACCAAAGTCTGTAATAAGAGAGGTGCTGCAAATTAGGGTGGAAATATATTGGCACCATTATATGGGGAACCCTGCAAAGTCCTGGTGTGTACTGTACTTTTATTTTAGGAGAAAAGGTACAAAAAGCCATGAAAAAGCATGAACACCACCTACAGTGCCAAAAGGGGGTTCAGTTTCCAGCCAATGGCTAACAGTAGGGCAGTAGGAGGCTTTGTCATTGAAATTAGTCAGAATTTTGTTTGTCCCTTTTTTAATTTTCTTTTATTTTAAATCCCCAGAATTGTCTTACAATGACTAGTCACTGATAAAAAACCCAGTATTTTATTTATGGCATCCTCAATTCTGAGACGGATGTTTCTGTTTAGGTGCCTTGTGATCACTTGTGGTGACCACTAGCATTCACTACAGTGATTCAAGAAGCTCCACTAGAGAGAGTGCTCCAAATTCACAGGGCATGAGGCAACGGGACACTGATAAAACCAGAACTGTCAGAACATGTCAGCCAGTCCCACAGGCAACACCTGCATTAGTCTCACAAAATGCAGGTAATTCTTGAGACTTGCCAGAAGCTTCATTACTGAAAGACCTACACATGCTAAATTCAAAATTTACGACAGTTTTTCCAGACCCGTTGCAATGAGGTAGCAGCTTATGCAAGATGAACGGATGCATGAACATCAAGCCAACTTCCATCTGGAAATCTACATGGAAGCTGCCCAGCAGGTAGCCAGTGTAGTTCAAGAGACACATCTTCTGCAGCTCAGACTGCATGTGAATGGCTTGCTCTTCTCCTAAAACTTCTTTTTTCTACCTGTCATCTGGCAAAATACTCCTAAATGGGCTCAATAGTGCCATATGACCAGCCTTGGAAACACAAGCAAACCAAAAGGCCTTAATCACAGACAACTACGCTTCAACGATACTTTGAGTCAAGAGATGTATTTACTAGTACAAACTACCATACTTATTTGCTGAGGCTCTGCTCTCCTGCCACCCTGAGAGATGCTAAACTGGTGCAACTGGATTCCAGTGATGGTTTTGCATCAGGACTGGAGACACAGACCTCTTCTAATTAATTTTTAGTGATTTTCTTTTGTCTTTCCAGTTACAAATAAGTGTCGTGGATGGTTGGATGGTTGAGATAAATGGTCTTCTTACATTGACCTCAAGCTATATCACTTCAGAAAAAAAATATTACAGCAAACATTCTTTAAAAGATTTCTCTGTATTTTCATACACTAATTAGTAAACTAATTCCTGTTTCCAGGGCAAGTTGGGTTTTTCAATTTTTTTTTTTTTTCTTTCTTGTTCTTATTATAAGATTACCTTACTGAAAGCAATAACATATGTTTCCTAATGTAAAACTGACCACTGCAAGACACGAGATGGTGCCATAATTGATGCTGTCACGAAGAACTGCTCAGCCTTACACACACAACCTACACAGGGAACAATACGCAATTATGCACACTGTGCCCTGCTTACCTCCATACAAAGGAATGCGATATTTGTGCAGGTTTACAGATTAATCTGCTGTAATTCCTTTTAATGTTAAACTACTTCCAGCTCAAATATAATTAAGATCACTAGGTACAAAAGATTCAGATTGGAAATAGGAGTACACTCCAACAGAACAAATAACAGCTTGATGTTGTTTCTTATGTTCAAATAGTTGGATACATTAAAGGATTTTGACAGCATGTTTGTTCCCTAAGTATGTAGGAGAAGAAAAAAAAAAGTCGCATTTCAAAAGGCAAAACACTACTACTGCATTTAATTAAGAGTGTAAAATCCCTTAAATACACAGATCTGCCAATTTCTGTGACGTGACTGCTACAAGTCCTAGCAACAAAGAATTTCTTTTTTTCTCCCCAAAATCAAATACCAATTTATAATTTTAAGCAACCATCATCAACATCAATAAAATAAAGGGTTTGGAATAAAAAGTTTGTTTCCTTAAGTCTTCTGATAATCCTGCTAGTATTTGTGGCATAGAAGCAAGGCAGGGGACAGACAGAAATTATGGGTCTGTCTCCCCGTTCCCAAAGGTCTGAGGGTCTCCCAGCAGACCAAGAAAAGTGGGGAGAATACCAGGGGGCAAAGGGGACCCTCAGCCTTGCTCTGAAACAGCCATATGCATAGTCTACAACAGCCATATTCATGTGACTGCAAGTGGGAATAGCACTACTAAAAAATCAGCTTTTGAAGAGGGAATGTGATATTCTAATATCAGTTTAATTTCATTTTTTCAGTTTGTGACCGAAACACTAACAGCTTGGGATTTTACTTTATTTTTACAGACCTAAACAAACACGTATGCAACCTATTCAGTTATGATCCACCCCACTTCCATTACTGGTTTCCTAATCTACCAGAGCAGATTCTAAGAACTGAAAGGAAACCAAAGCACTCGTTCGTGACACACTTGGGCAGCAGTTTCCCATGCCACCAGAGCCTGAGGAAGAAACACTCAGATTTGTTTTTCAGACCTGTAACAGAGGTGGTGTGACACTAACAGATTAACTTCTGTGAAAGCCTATAACTTGGCACAAAAAGATTAAAATATTTAGGACAGAACCATCCATTTCCTATAAGTTATCCACAGAATCTCCGACATCTGTAAGCAACACAGCTCCCGCCGATGTGCATAGTATTTCCTCCCTCTCACAAGGAACTTAGAAAACTGAAACTGCTTTGTTTTTTATAGCATTGCCTTCAAAACCTAGTTTAGCTTACTTTTGCACCTCTGCCATAATTATGCAACTGAATATGATTACAGTGGCCTAAAATGTATTAATCACATCTTCATGGTATTGCATAATCCTTTTAAGTTGTCACAACGCCAGCTCATAAGTTGCCCTGGCAGTAGGAAACATAAAAAGAAACCCAAGTTGATACTGATTGAAGCAAATGAAGGAAAGTTGGCCATCTCAAAACAGTGAAACTCTCACAGAATTCCAAGGTCTCCCTAGCTAATTTTTTGTGATTACTTTTGATATGAAAACAGAGCTTTAATTGTCAGTCTCTAATAAGGATGCAGAACTGTTCCCTGTGAGGTTCAAAGGATCCTGGGAAACTAAACATTTACGAAAGCTCAAGTAGCCAAATGTCTTGTGCTGATTAACATACACCATTCAGTTTTCACCTAACAAAGTCATAACAAGTAGAAACCCCAAAGGAAAAAAAAAATTGCACTGACAAAGAAACATTAGTCTTAATAGGAACGAGGGCCCTCATTCATTTATTTGTGTGCAAAAAGGAGGTAGGGGTGTAACTCAAATTCATTCCTGGACCAAATCCTCCATTGACTAACATTGTGTAACTGTACTTATGGAAAGATGTTAGAATATAAGTTAATTAAAAATGTGAAGTTTCACATGCCCTCTGCTTCATCAGCATTGATAAATATTTTCAAATGAGACAGAATTGCCAGGATGCCCACTAACAGCATTAGTAGGCAGGCTTGTTTGCCAGTTTTCTTCTAGAAAGTTTTGCTTTATATATCTGGAAAAGGGAAAGCAAAAATTTGTCACCTTTTTCATTTAAGGATGGAAGATTTGAGATAATGGAAACACGCCAGACAGCATATTTGGTTTTAATATCAACACAATATTGATATCACGGTTTGAATCATTTCCAGCTGAACATCGTGTATATTTTCAATGCTTATTTGGCATTCATCCTGTATCTAACAACAAAAATAGTTTGTTTCCATTTTGTCTTACTGCTCACTATGCAACCGCTTTGAAATGCTTTTTCCTTTTACCCAACTACTTCACGGCTTTTTCAGATTCCTGTTCTCTTAAGGAACTGCATGGAACAAATTGTGGATTCCTACTCATCTGCAACTGGACATGCAAAGGCCAGTTAATTTTGGCTTAGCAGATGCATTTCCTCAAACTCTATCACAATGTGATCCAAATCTTAAGGTAGAAACTGCCTCGTATCTCACACTGCAAGGGCCATTGCTTTTTTATTTGAAATCACATGGACCACCAGCCTCCACTTGCATGCTGCTAGTTAGGTATGGTGCTTTACGGTGCCTTACATTATGATCATCTAGAGGACAGGTCACATAATCTGTTAAAATGCCTTTTTCACTACACTCCTGTGTTGAGCTCAATTGCTTATGCAGTTGTCTTCCACAAAATAGGTTTCTGGGCTTTGACACGAAAGAAGCTGTTTTCACCCATCAGCTGGTCCATTGCAGTTTCCTATACAAGGTCCTTAGCGTGTGTTAAATGAGAGATGGCTGACCCTGTTTTTTTCTGCTGAAGGAAAACTATCTGGTGTTTACTCTAAGAACAGCACAGTAAGAGCTGTCATAATGGAAAAGACCATGGAGAGCAACTAGAGCTTGAATTTACATACACAGACCCCCCCCAGAAATAAAGCTGTGGACATACGGCTCTCTCTGTAACATACCCTGTTATGGTCTTAGGTAGCTGGAGCTTTGCATTGCACTCACAGTAGGGCTGGAACACTGCAGTAGTTTGGCTTTGGGTTTGGTTCCTGCTTGGTTTCTGTCCATATTAAGAACATATGGTCGCCCCCACCCAGACAAGGAATGTGACTGCAGTTGAAATTGGCAGTCAGATTAACCATGTTGAGGCAAATTCACATGGAGTCATGACCATCCAACCTGGCATATCCTAAAGCAGGTCAGCTGTTGGTTTTTCAGTTGTAGCAAAGAGGAGTTGATACCCATCTCTGAAACACACTATCTCCATATAATCTTAATTAGAATACCCTGGAAATGACAGTTGAAGGTGCCAGTAGCGATGGGAAACAGCACACAAGCTCCTACAGGGTTACGTCCACTTATTTTGACTTACCTGCTAGGACAACCGCACCACAAACAGCTGAGCTACAAAGCTTCTCTGGTGTGACTCAGAAGCAGTGGTGTGTGCAAGAGGAGCATGCAGCAAGCCCTAACAGGGGTGGAAAAATCTAGCTTCTTGGCATTAATTACAAAGGAGAATCCCACAGCAAAGTCTCCATGGGAAGCCTTAGTCTACAGTTTTTGTATTTCAAAAATAAAAAGAAGATGAATTGTCTATACAACATAAGGCCAGGAAGTGACCAGTGGTGATGAGAGCAAATATTCTTTCAATTTACTACCCATCCTGAGTTATGCCAACATAAATAAACTATACTTATTTGAATCTGCCATGTTTCTTTGTTTAAGGTCTAAATGTGCCACTTTAAGGCATGGTCTTAGCACACTGGCCTCAAATAACTTCCCTGAAATTATTCCATTTGGAAGTAAAATATTCCCCAATGAGAATGTGACACTTACAGAAAGACACTACTCATGTTTACAAGGAAGGTTACATGCAGGAGAGTCTGGAATTAATCCACTAGTAAAGAACAGAGGGGAAAAGGAAAAAGTGAAATAGGAGGGATTTGAAATAGGAACTTACCACCTGGAAAACTAAAAAAATTCTCTGAACAGGATAATCTTATAGGGAAAGAAAACTAGGAGGAGAAAGGTAAAGAGAAACAAAGCCAGAACATAACATTTCTTAGTGCATGGCTCTGAATTAAGATCGGTCAAAATACAAACCAAACACCTACAGCAATCAGTTGCTGCAGGGAGTACAAATTTATCTACTTTTGTATAACTAGAGTACGACCTTTTGCGCCCAACTCTTGTGCTTGAATCCAGCTGTAGTTATTAGAAGTCATTTGTAAAAGGTCATCCATGGCTGAGAATGTAATATGAATCCAAGATGCACAAGGGTTCAGGTTTGTGCTACTCAGAAGAAATTGGGGAGAGAGAAGGGAGGGTGGGAAGCTCAAACCACTGCTACAGACTCAGTTCTCAAATAGATTTGGATAGTTTGACAGGAGTATTTAATCTTAGGAGTCAATTTTTCATATGTCAATGTCAATTATTAGAGAACACACAGCTTTTACGTTTGTCATTGATGACTACCTTATGGAAATGTTACCAAAGGAGGTTACATTACCAAAGGCTACTTATTTGCCTATTGTTATTTGAGACAATTTTTCATGTTTAGAGCACTGTAAAACCTCTCCTTCCCACTGTTTCTCCATTCTAAGAAAAGATTATGGACACTCAATTTTTATTGTTATAAAGAAATAAGGTTCTCAGGTAAAGATAGTTTATAGTCCTATTAAAACATCTATACCAAACTTTCTGCTTACACAACTTTAGTACTGCTTGGGTTTTTTGTTGTTCGGTTTTGGGTGCTGTTTATTTTTTTTCAAAACAGTACTAAATGGGTGGTATTTTAAGGAGCTCCTCACAAGCAAAGGCTATAACGATGCACAAGCAATCCTCAACAAGAAAACAGACATTTAAAAACATTTTAGTCATTTGAACATCAGAAAATTCAAACCGTATCCGCAATATTGACAAGGAAAAAAAAGATACAATAATTTATGGGTAGAAGTAAAAGAAAATTAATGTAAGAGAGAGCTGCTAGTAGTTGTTTGATCAAGGTCTTATGAGACCACCTCCCCCAAAACCCAAACCCAATTGTGAAGGCCAGTCTGTAAAGGATTCACCACCACTATATGAAAGCACATTTATGCTTTTGCAAAATAAAATAAAATAAAATAAAATAATTTTGTATGCTTAATGTCTTTAAAGCCAAACCTGCAGCTCAAGCTTGCAATCTGCCCCACCACTAACTCTGGCTAGCCAAGTAGCAACGGAGTGTATATTGCACATACTGTGGCTAATTGCAACTGCCTCCTTTCCTGCAGGTGAGAAACCCTGATGCTCCAAGCCTAACAAACAGCACTAGAATCTGCTTTGGCAGGAGCCTTTTGCTTACTTTAGAAATGCCCATTGTGCCTCCCTCTGTGTGCCATCCTTGCTACGCCAACTTGGATATTGGCAGTGCTCGAAAGTGGAAAGCGGCAGGGGCGGTGAAGCAAGTTCAGCTGGAGAAATCATTATGACAACTGAACTCACATATGTCACTGAAAACATGGTGAAATGTTCCCTTTTAATTAAACAGAGACTGAATATAACAGCAGTAAGGTGGTACCCAGTACCCAGCAACTGCAAAGTACCCCAACACCAAAAGCATAAATGATGCACTGTATCAATTTGATCACTTGGGCAGAGTCTGAGTAGCCATCCTCAGGCAGAGCACACCTTTTTCATGCACAAAGGGCAAACTGTCAAATAGACTTTAAAACCACACCTGCAGGTTTTGTACACACAAGCATTTTCTGCCCACAAAATATACTGTTGCTGCTTGCAAAGGACCATATGTATGTACCAAAAGCTGGTACCTAGGTACAATTTGCATCCATAAAATGTGCAGGTGCAGTTTTATGGAGACCTATGAGAACAACGTGACCGTACAGCACACAACTACTATTTGCATAGCAGCTTTCAGAAAACAAGCTAAGTAATTTTCCTGTAGGATGTGCCATGCCAGGTACAGCAAGGGGACGCAGAATTTACAGCTGAAATTGCAGCCGTTTTCACGACTGGCAGACTGATTTAAGAGACAAGTCTACCCAGTCCTGGTTTGCAAACCATGGGTGTGTACTGGTTGCAACGACAATACCCCAAAGAGAGAGTAAGATTAATGTGTCTTCTGCAAAGGTGAAAAAGGAATTCCAATACAGTTCTTAGCATCAACTGATTCAAATATTTTTTTACGACTGAAAAAACCCACCTTGTTTATTCTTCCCCAGTGAAGGCATTAAAAAATAATCCTGCGTCCCTGACATGAATCGGCATGTAAATTACTGACCAAGGTAGCTTCAGCAAATACTAAGCGACATAGTCATAATATGGTGCTTTTATTCCTATGTAAATTACTAATTTCTACTGAATTGAGCTCTCCAGATGAGACATTTGTCTTTTCTTCTGACAGGAGAACACAGTCCATACTGCATCTGATTATCAACAAAACTTGTTATTGGCTTCTTGCTAATGGCAGGGGCAAGGTCTTCACATATTTCCACAGATTAAGGGGAAAAGGCATATTTCTATTTAGCTTAATTTTAGTATTTATTTATAATGGACACAGTTCTTTTTATGAAATCTAATTAAAGAATGTGAAAAGAAACACAAAGGAACTGTGGAAAAATTCTCTTCAGATTAGGAAGTATTCTGGACTAAAGCCACACCAACTGCTATTACTTAAATAATTAGTGAAGAGTAAAAAACCCAATTTGACAGGACTGAATTTCCTGCCTTCTGAGGGAATCTAAAACAGAAAATGTGATAATTGAGCATCCACCCCCTGACACAACTTTTGGGCATCACTAATATATTGACCTATTACCATAATTAAAGTGATTTGTGTACTTTGGTTTGTTTACAATATAAAGGCTAGGCCCAATTATTGCAAGTATATGAGATACCAATCTTCAGAAAAATTAATTTTACATCTTGATGTTGCTTACAGGGAGTGAAGGGAGTGGTCAGCATTTTTAAATGGGTGGATAATTAAATGTACAGCCAGAGACTCTGGAATAGCTGAACTGCAAACAGTTCACACTTTCAGATTGCTTCTGTTCATACAAACATATCAGTAAAATCCTTACTTTCAACAATACTTTTTGCTCTTTGGATTACAGATAACTAGCTCCCAGGATCACAGCAAAAAATGGAAACACTGCTGATTGCCACCGTATAGCACCAAACATGCTAAACATAGTTAACAAACCCACTGGAATAATGGAAGCAAGGCTTACTGATCACAGGAGAAAGCCACACAGGCACAAAGAAAGCAAGTAATAAAGAAATTCCTCAATTATTAGTTCTCATTTGTGAGAAGAGAATAGAACAATTACATTAATGCAACATGGACTCTTATTTCTTTGCTGGAAAACAAACGGCATTACGCAACCACCTACTCATACTCAACACCCAAATAATCTTAGCTAAAAATACCACTTTAGACAAGCTACAGACAGACAACTTTTCTTCGGGTCTGGTTTCATGATTGGCTTAAGCTGCTCAATGCCTGGCAGAAACGGAGAGCCTGGTTCTTGCTGCAGCTGTAGTGACGTGCTCTTCCTCCTCCCCTGAGCTAGCACTAGTGCAGCTGCATTGCGGGGCCAAGTCGCATCACAGTCCTGATTCAGCTAAAAATTATCATCTTGCTTATTAGGCTGATTTTCAACCATATCCGCTCAGATCAGCCACATTAGCTGTGCAGATGGAGAAGTGTGGCTGGGAACAAGTGGGGGCAAGAAGCCCTCTTCTGGGGAAGCTCACAGATGGATCAGCATAAACCTGCTGTAAATCCATATCCTCAGAGCCCCCATCTGCCCAGCTGCTACTGAACCGTCAGCACCAGAACACTACGATTTGTCGCAAGTGACTGAATAGTTCAGATCAGCAACAGTAACGTCTCTTGATTGCCTGCTATTTTCTTTCAGGGATTGCATTGTATGGGACTCCATATTTCTTTATACTCAGATACATCATCTATTTGGCTTTCAAAAAGGTATTTGGTAAGGTCTCTCTCACAAGATTTCTTAGGGAAACTTAACAGGCACAGAACTGGAGGGAACATCTTTGCACAGATTTAGAAAAGCAAATGTTTAAAAGAAACAGAGCACAGGCATATGACAGAGAACAGTTAATTCTCGCTGCGGAAGAAAGTCACCAGTGGAGTCGCACTGCCTCATGTTGAGGACACCCATGCTCTTCAACATGTTCTTACAATCACCCAAAAAAGGGACCAAACCGCGAGATGACAATGTTTGTTGATGATATTATTTGGGTCAGAAATTATGGAAGCTAAAGAACCTTTTATAAGAGTAAGTTGGTAATAAAATGACATATGAAGTGCAATTTATGCAAAGTGATGCTAGGGAACATTTAGGGGAAAACTTTCAATCAGAACTTATAAGTGCTGGACTCTGAAATGAGTTCTGAGCACATTGCTGCTCAGGACTGAGATCTTGGGGTGGTAAAACTTCTGTGTAAATGTCATCTCCGTTGCTCACAAGTTAAAGAAAGCAAACTGAAGACTGAAGGAAAAATGAAAAGAAACCATTGTGTTTCTGTATATACACACGCCTGCATGTCAAATACTATAAGCGATTCTGATCCTTCCACTCACGTACAGAACTGGAGAAGAACAAAAGAGGGTAAGGTGGTGGACTGGAAGTACAGACTGGCTTACAAGGAGCAACAGCTACAAAACCTGGCAAAGCAAAGCAATGATTCAAAGGAGGTATGATAGAGATCTGTAAGATCTTAAGTGACGTGGAGGTGGTGAATCAGAACCGACTGCTGCCTCTTCTAACACAAGGCTGGGGGCATCAGATGAAGCAGGCAGATGGCAGGCTCAAAACAAACATGAGGAAGCAGCTCTCTACACAGCTGGGAGAGGAAACTCGGGAACTCTTTGCAAGGGGATGTTAATGGCTGCTAAAACTTTACATGGATTCAGGGGACAACCAAACAAGCTGAGAGGTGGGAAGTCCTTTGGGGGTTGCTAAGCAAACAGAAACCACCTCTGGCGCAGGAAGTCCCTGAAACACAAACTGCTGGAGTTTGGGAAAGTCACATGAAGAGGTTTCACTTTGCTGCTAGGATATTGAGCGAGACAGAGCTCTGGCCTCATCCAGTATTGCCGCTGTCACGCGCAACAGCGCAACATGCTAAAAAACAGGCCCAGTTTAAAATGCTTCAGAGCCTGGACACCCTCAATAAGTGCATCCACCACAGCGTACTGACATGGCAAAGCCGTGTTCTTTATCCTGCGCTGCTCTGAACAGCGGGGTGAAATCAGTCTCAGTTCTTGACCCCCAGGCACACAAAGTGTTTACTGTGCTGTTTTTCACCCCTCAAATCCTTCGCACATATAAAAGCGGTCCTCTGGTCATGCCAAGGACCCCTAAACCCTGGCAATGCTGAGCAGTGAAGCAGCTCATTTATACCTAAGCTTCTTCAGGTTTCCCCTGAAAATATTCACAAATTAAATGTTTCCCCTCTACTGGTTGTGCTTTCAGGGACCGTGCTAGAGTGTGGTCTCAGAGCAATGCTCTTTTTGATCCTACAGTTTTGTTGTTAGAGCACACGTGGGAGACCTTAAATATGGGAGAGCATGTCTCCCTCCTTTCCCGAAGGGGCACAGTGATGTCCTTCTGCTCTGGGGGGGATGCCCTACCTACCAGGGTGTCATACCTTTCCTGTTGAGCTGATATACAGACCTCCAACCGCAGGAGATGGACCAGTACTTAGATAAATTTCCAAGGAAAAGGAAGAACAGACTTACTGAATATTGAAAGTATTAGGCTCTGTGTGCAAAGAAAAATAAATAAACAGAGCGGCCTCAGTGACTTCCAAAGTTACCTAGAAAGTGTACTGAAAGCAAGCGACTGACCCACAGTAACCTAAGCCACATGCTAACACCAGACTATTCTTCCATGCCACAGGCTGGAAATGCCAAGTGTTTAGGAGGTATTACAGGAATTTTTTACCACCTGTCAATTTGCTGGATTTGGTTTTGCTCCCTTGGAACTGCACAAAAATCACTAGAGAAAAACAAACGAGCCTTTTTGAGAACTGCACTGTGTTGGGTTTTTGTTCACAAAGCAGTTATTAATTTAAAGAATACAAATAGCCCAAAAGCCATTAAACTGAACTCTTAAGCACTATTTCTAATTATACTGCATTGATTAAATACAATTACATTTTAATTAAGCCTTGTTCATATAGTAGTCCTCCTATGTTTTTTCTCCTTCTAGAGGAAGAAATGAAATTCTTTTTCCAGAGATTCATTTTCATGGCAAATAATGCTTATCACTTCATTTATTTTAGAAGCAAAAAACAAAATCTGCACAAAACACTAAATAGCTCAGTTATGCTAGCCAAAAATCACCTGTCAGCTTTAAGGTTCACCTGCACAGAGAACCCCCCAAATCAACACCTGCACTATTTTCATTGCTCATTCTTAAGTCCCACCAAAAGGCCCACTTTTAGCAGTCGAAGATGTTACAGCTCCAACTGCTGACTTGTGTTAACAGACTGTGTGAGAGCTCCCAGTCTAATTCGATGTAAAATCAGGTTACCTACAATCCCGGCTGAAGACCAGCCAAGCGATTTGCCCAGCACCTGTACAACGGAGAAGATATCCTGAATATTAGCACCTACTGCCCTCTACCTGCTTCACTTAAAATGCCTAAGCAGCAAGCACACAGAGAAAACGTCACTTTCCAGTTTTTAATTTCTCAGTCTTATAGTTAAGCTGGTCAAACCACCCTGATTATAATTGATTTCTAATCTATTTCTTTTTGATTACAAGAGTAAGAAGTGTTATTCCCTTCTAGGTTGCAAGCTACATGAGGGAATGTCATTGTGAAATGTGCAGATACTTATTTCTTACTTAATTCTATCCTGTTTTCATAAAGCCTAATTTTAAATCTCCCTTCACAACATTCAGTTAGACTTTGAACTCAGATGTCCACCTTATCTTCCCAGGAAATGTGGTGGGAGCCGCATTGCAGTGAAGTTCACCGTGACTGACAGAGAAAAAAAGAATTTCAGCTCGTAAATCTTTGTCCTGCAATATGATCTGTGCAGGGAAACACTTATAAAGGCCATCTGAGCACCTGGCACATACTACAGAAGGGCAGACCTTGCTGCCTGCACAGATAAGACTGCACCACAAAGGACAAAGTTCCTATAAGCCACAGAATATAGCCAGCATCATGAATGGGGACCCAGAAAAAGTTTGTCTCGATATTTTTGACCTGCCATTCAGCATAAGCAATGCTACTATAATCCACAGCTATCATGTCTGACTTGCATTTTAAATTCTCAGTTTTGCCCAAGAGAACTGTTTGAAATTCCTTAGCTATAGAGAATTGACAGGAATCCTATTCTCTTGGGTTTTGTTAGAGGTTACACATATGCACTAACCTCTGGACTTTAATGCTGCTTCCTTCTGACCTACAGAATAGAAAATACTGCCATGTCCATTTGTGGAGGGACAGAAGCCATGAAGAGGACACTCAGAGAGCCAGATGTGGCCTCAAGTCCATGAATGCAAAGGCAATGCTGTATCTGGGTATACATATCCATTAATCGTGACCAATGGTTCTAAAACTAAAAGATACCGGAAATCACGGCAAGTTGTTACGATTTTATTATCCCACCTGCAGGTCTTCCAAAATGCACCACAGTAGCGTTCCCTCCATGTGAGGCAGGAGATACAGGGAAATATAAATGCCCACTTAGGTATGTAGCTACTTGAACCTGTTTATATGTCCAAGCTTCAGTATGCTTCCAACAAAGACTTGATCTGAGGCAACCACTTTACAAAACAAAACCCCATATACTTCCAGCATGTTAGGTCCTTGTCATTGCTCGTTCTTCTTCCCAAGCTCTGTCATGAGTGGTCTGGCTGTTACCATCCCTTCCCATTCCCAGACTCATTCAGGTTCACACCTGGAATATTCACCCCTGGCTCCATCCTCTCGCTACAGCTGAATAATTTGGTAACTAACTTGTCAGACTGCCCAGACAGCTAAAAAAAACCCAGGTAGCACTGAACCAAGGACTTCCATGGCTGGCTTTGGTCAGCAGCTGAGGACAACGCTGACAAACAGGCACGCTACAACTACACGCCGTGTTTGCTGGAAGTATGTGTAAACTAATACTTGCGTTCTGCATGCCTTGGCGTTAAGCTGGCCTGGCAGACATGGTCCCCGAGTGACTTATTTACTCTCTGTGATTGGCAGTAACAACCAGAAAAATTACAGCAAACTCCACCTACCTGGGGCACCCCTTGGCTCACTCTCCAGCCCACTGACACTGTGTATCCATCAGAGGGGTACGGAGAGAAGACCCCCTGTGGCAAATTCTCACAGCCATGCAGCCAGTAGGAAAAATGCATTATTTCTCAACACAAAGACAGATTTACAGGCGGACCGGGAGCTGCCAATACCGTGTGTGGCCAGGCTGCAAGTGAACCGTAAGCATCAAAGAGCACTGGGGTACAGTGGGGTCTGGCAAAACAAACCACCCTCAGAGCATAATGAATCTAGATGGTCTGCAATGAAATGTCAAGAATTTTAAATTCTTTGATTAAAAGTGCACTCCACTTGGTATTTTAGGTGCTTCGGAATCGATATGTGTAAATCACAGCTCTGTTTTTGTTTGGTTTTAACAATAGTTTTTGCATTTGCAAAAGTATAGCAGAGAGATTTTGATACTCCAGAAACATATATGTATTTGTGATTGTACACACACACACATACCCCCGCTGCTAAATATGGTAAATCATTCCAGTTCAGGTTTTATTAATTAAGTCAATACTAACTGAGCAGCCTTTTGGTATATTTTTAGCCTGAGTAGTTTTTGCACTAAATCCTGTGCACAGTAGTCTCTGCATAGCTTCCCCTATCCCAGAGGAAATACTTCACTGTAGATCTCTGCCCTGACACTCTGTTTGCAGACATTTAGCTATACATGCATACTCCTGAATCAATAATAAAAAAGATGTCTCAACAGTTATTTTTAGAAGATATTTTAAAGAAAGAAGCTTTTACACAAGAAAACCTCCAACCCGCACACAGAAAATTTTGTGTGACTAAGTGCCCCCTAGTGACAAAGTCCAATTCCAAATAACTTTCACAGCCACTTCCAACCCTTACGCAGTTTTGGTTCTCAGCATCTCAAACATCTTTTGTTTGTTTTGCTAGTTAATTTGGTTTTGTTTACAGAAAACAAAGCAAAACAGCCAACCAAACTCTACCTAAAAAAAAAAAATCAAAACCAAAACCAAAAAAAACCAAACAGAAAAAAATAAATCACTGTGTTACCATAAAATCCGCCTTATTATTTGAAACATGACTCCAAATTCTTCGGTCTTTTCCTGCATAGGTAGCATCAAAGTCAACATGAATATTCCTATAGCTCAAGAGAAGTGCATAGTCAGCTTCGTGGTGGGTTGTTTAAATTACACAACATGCAACAAACTGATACATTCTGCTGCTTCTAAGAGCTGCCTGCCACTGAGTGGTGATGCTGCAAAAGTAGAAGAGAGAATTAACTCTGGGCTAGCCCTACAACTGTTGCCTCTTGCTACAAATCCCTCACCCCACACGGAAGCCCATCTGAAATCAGTCATTCCTTCCCCGGGACAGCCCACCTACTCGCTGGAGCAAACACGGCTGAAGGGCACGCACATAGCTTCATCTGCACAGTTACTTTCTCCGAAGATGTAAGCAGAAGAAAACATGTACTTAAGAAAATTTTGCTTACAAATGAGCTCTTAGAAAACAAAAACACCTCCAAAAGAAAAAAAATCCCCCCTTTTTTTTTTTTGTCCCTCAAACACTTTAAATTTGTGAAATTAGAGAAAACACAGAAAAGATACCAACTGCTACTCATTAAGGTGAAAGCTGAAGATTCACAAACTGTTCTTAATACAGAAGAAAACTATGTGTGTATATACATGTATTTATACACACACACCCTCCTCACACACACACAGATGCCACTTCAAAACTATTAATTGCTCTTCTGTAAATAGGAGTTCTCCCATTTTTTTCAGATGTTTTCTTTGGCTTTTAATGTGGAGAATCTCACACTGACAATTGCCGTCAGTTTGTAAAACAGCTCTGGGTCATATTTTAAAAGACCAACAATGACTAATTTAAGTAATATTGTTGTCTGCTATGGTGCTTTGGGTTTTTTTAAGAGGATTTCACTTCAGTGAAAACATATTTTTTTGTCTCCGCATTTAATTAGCATGAATTATATTTTATAATTTTTCTAATGTTATAATAACCTTACCACATTAATTTTCTTTGCTACACTCACCATCTTCGCACTATTGCAATCAATGATGTTCACTAGAAAACCAATTCACCTACGTGCTCGCAGGTTTCTGTAAAACTGAGCTTTTAGCCAAAAGTACTCATATATTCCTCTGGAACATTAAATTGAAGGCTTAAAACATAGCTTTTTAGTAAGCAATTTCTTACAGAAGAACAGCTCGTAAAACAAAAAAAAAGACATGGCAAAAGAAACAAATTGTTCAAATGCAGACAACATAAAAATGCACTGAAGTAAGTTCAAATCTCCTAGGGAAATTTTGCTTCCTTAAAAACAACAAACACCAATACTAAGATGCTCTAAATTACAATTTGACCTTTCAAATTACTGTCAAAAAAGGTACAGTTTTATTGTTGGTACCTGTTCTCAACTTCTAGCAGAGCAGCAGAGTACTTACATTGCTGTCTCTCTGTTCCTATTCAACATTGGCTATCTAATATTGGTTAGAATCGACATACAACATCAAGGACCATAAATGCAGACTGTCTACCCAGAGGAAGGAATAAACCACACTTCAGCATTTTCTCAATCACGACAGAAAAATCCAGTGCCTTCTTAAGGCTAATAAATGTAGACAAGAAACATGCTACTCTTACACTTTCATGAGACACAAAGCTCTACAGTTGTGTCTATGGAAATTTCTTCTGAACATACTAAAATGATCTTAGGGCTTTACAGAAACCTTGCTCATAAAACAAAAAAGCTAGGATAGTTAAAATTAATACATCATAAATAAAACATGCACGTCAGTACATATTAAGTGACAGGTCTCAGAAACTCCACCGCCACGTACACGTTCACAAAGCAGCAAGAACACACACAATTCATTAAACCCACTCAAGTGTGCTAGTTCTTCCTGGCATTATTCATAATTGAAACATTTCAATTTTAGTTAACAGGAAAAAAAACTAATTTAAAAGTAAAACAAGGAAATTAGTTCTGTGTTTCTGGATTACAATCCCATAGTGCCTTCAACTAGCCACATTTAGCCTCAGGGGGTTTAATTAAAGTGTTTGGTTTTGTTGGGTTTTTTTTTAAAAAAAGAGGCAAGGTAACCCATTCAAACAGAAACCTTTGCAGACACAGATCTCTTAAATATTTTTCCCAATCTGCCATAGAAAGCCAGGCAGAAAAACAATAAAAAAGTCTCAATTTATATTTTAACTGTCTTAACTTGATAATGTTATTCCTTAAACAGGAATGCTCTTAAATAGGCATAAGGAAAAGACTCCCTCACAGATGAGCTTCAAGTCAGGTCCTGAGAAAGGAAAATCCACTGCTTGTAGCAGAAAGCAGAATAAGAGCAGTGTATCCTGTCAGACATAGTCCTGAGGTGACAGATGACAGGATGGGGGTGACAGTCTCCCCCGACTTGTTCACCTGCTTTAACCAGAAAAAGTCCCTGTCAGGCACCTCCACAGCCCCTGCATGGTGAGAACACCTTGGACAGCCTACACAAAAGAAGACAAAGCACCATGTATGAAATGGTTTGGTTTACTACAATGAAAATTAAAAGCTGAGGTTTAGGTTTTACATCTCCGGCTCAAAGTTCAGAAGCCAGAGGGGCGCACGTCACAAGCTCTGATGTGGCTTGACAAGACTAGACTCTGTAGCGCCCATAAGTCTCATCTCACTGTATATGTTTTACCACTGCCCAGGGCACCAGCGCTCTGTGGGCAGTTGCCTGCACCTTTCCTAAAGTCCTGCTATATTTCAGTGCCATTCCCAGAAACACCACCAACTTTCCTCCATGCTGGGCCATGCTCCAAAGAACAAGGATTAAAAAAATCCGTTTTTAAAAAAGTTATTCTGAAATCTCGTTAGAGTATTACCTAAGTGGAACTGGGAGAGCCCTGGGGAAAGGAGGGACCACCAATGTTTGCTTTATCCCTGCGTTCTTCCCTTGCTATCTGCTTTTGGTTACCTGCTGGAGACCAGGTAACTGCACCCAGCAGATTTTGTGTTTGGCCCCATGCAGCCCATTACCATTCAGCAAGCAAGTAACAAAATTATGTCCTACTTATATAAAATCATGTGAAAGCTGTTCCAGTGCAACACCAGATGCAGGAGGAGACTATTATTTTGAGCTGCCGCTGATGGAATTCCTGAAACGTAGCTTTGTGTTGTTTCTGTTACCTTTTCTCAAGGTATGAAAAAAAAGAAGAAAACACCCAGCAAGTTTCTTGTAAAGGTCCCAATTTCCCTAAAAAGCTGGTCTAGCTTCTTTATCATCTCTTGTCTGTAAATTAATATTTTCACGATTCGTACAATGAGGCAAAAGAGCTGTACACACTTTTCTATTTGCATGATGAGGAATTGATTTTACCTGAAAGTGGGGTTATAGTAACACTTGATCTCATCGGTCACATGGGGCCTGAAACCCCCCACAATTAACATGTTAAACAATTCCAGATTTTAAGGTTCAGATAATTAATTATCATTATTATCCCATAATACAGCAATATCAGTAAATCTTTACCCAAATGTCTCCAAGCCTTTTTGATTTTTCATTTGGGGGAATTAATCGTTCTGAAAAACAAAGCAGCTAAAATAGTTCTCATGCCATTGTTTAAATAGCTCCCACCACAAATAAAAATATGCTGGTAAGTCTACACGTCCGAGGTCCAATCCTGTGTAAATCAAGAAGAGAAGTGAAAGTAATTCTATTCATTTAATAGTCAGACGATGTAAGAAAGGTGACAAGACCCTATACTCTTAAATTTTGCGGTGTCTCTCCATAAAGTCATCCTCATGAATTCAAATAGTAAGCAGTTTACCACTGGAAGGCCGGGTGAATATCTACGTGCCATGACTACAATACACCAGCAGGGGGAGTAGTAACACTTCGAGAACGTCAGTCTTCAGCCATGGTAAATATACATAAACGTTATAATGTATACAATATTGATGCCGGGCTGTATATAGACAGTGGAAGGGACATTTATCCTACTGAATGGCTAAGAAATTAAAAACAAACAAACAAACAAACAAAACAAAACCCACAAACAACACAACAAACAGTTTTGCAACACTATTTGGTTTTGGAAAGAAGGTGGAAGCCCATATAATCTCAGATCAGCCCCAAAATGCCACCAAACATAAAAACCAGGGCAGCTAGATAAAACTCCCTCAACTATGAGGCTGTTATTTTAATGTATCTTCTCCTTTTAAACAGCAATGACTACATCTTTCTCTGGGAAGGAGAGAGGTACTTTCTAGCTTCCTAAGAAAACGAATGTGCGGCACCACTGAGGCATTCTCAAGCCTAAGCTGCAACCCCTGCTAAGGAAAGCAGAAGGTGAAATTTCTTAAAGCAGACTTTCACTTCTGGATTTCTTAGGGACAGATAACTGAACCAGCACTTTCACAGAAGAGAGTACATTTTAACTGCTGGCAGACTGATCTTCTAAATGCTAGTGCCAGCAGCCCTGACACAGCCCTGCCCACGGGGGTAGGAAAGGAACTGCTGCCATCCCTGAGCTCCAGCACAAGGAGAGGAAGCACCAACACTTGCCTCTTCGCTGCATCATGCCTGCTCTTCCCTTTCAATCCTATACTACTACCATAAGCTATAGATACCTCTGAGCAGTGGCACTGCCCAACGCAACTACAGCCCAGCCGCTGCGGAGCAGAGGAGCTCAGGTCCCAAGCAGGGAAACGCTGCACCGGGGAGCAAAACTGAGAAGAAAAGCTGCTGCCTGCACTTGGTTCATCACTGCAGCCAAGGTTCCCACATTCGTACCTTTTCTGCAGCACTGTGAGATTTTTAGAAAGAAACAAGAAAGCCTCTCCCTTCAAAATGCTGCAACTTTGTAACAACTGCTATCCAAGTAGGTAACCAAGGCATTTAATCAACTTGTAAATACCCAAGTGTGAAGACATCCTAAGTACTAATCATGAAATTACTATGCATGACAAAACTCAGAATAGTGTTTTGCTGTAATTGTGCATAATTTAACTCAAAAAAGCAAAAGGAGTTATATTTGGATACAGAAGAAAGAGGTCAATTTGATGAGCAGGGGAAAATGCTGTCATTTTTACTCATCTACTAGAGATATTCTTCACCCAGCATACGAATTTTAGGATGTTTCTTCTCCAATGTGATGCCAAGGGAATAAGCCATTGACAAGGGGCCATCTAATAGAAGAACTGGTGTTCCAGAGTCATGTTTTTAACAAAAGAAATCCATCTCTGTTACCTTAAAGTACACTTACAAACTGCTGTTTCAGCTATCAGAGGCAGAGACCTGTATGTTATAATCTCAGAGTACAGCTGTTAACAATAAAGCGATATAAAGCCTTCCTTCCTTCTGATAAGAATGGAAATACTAAGTTAAAACACCCCAGATGTGCTCAGCAATTTTTAAAGTTTTGCTAATGCTTCTGAACAATGGTCTCAGCAAATTTCCAAACTTTGAATTTGTGTAAGTGGACGTAAGTGGATGGGGTCAACTCCAGGCTTGGCTTGGACAGTTTCTTGTTGTTTTTTTTTCTCTAAGGGAAAAGCCGTGGGACACAGGGTGGCATCTGCCCTTGGCACACTGCAGCTGAGTCGGGAGAGGCTGCATGACCTACCCAGAGCCTCCCAGGTTTTCAGCTACCCAGACACGGCGTCTCTTCTGGCCGAGTGGCTGCTCAGCAAAGCAAGACTGCATATGAGTTGCCAAGACCAGAGGAAGGGATGTGTGGGCGGAGGAGTGTGAAGGTCTGCCCACCTGTCAGGTCAGCCTGTGTCCCCCTGAACTAACCGCACCAGCCACGAAGAAGAGCCATGGGCCTCCTCCCGCAGCACTCCAGTGCAGACTTTGCCCTCTTTTTGTACCCTTCCCTTTGTTAGCACCAACCCAAAACAATTACATCTAACCTCTTTACCTGGCAGAAAGGCAGAGAAAAATGAGCTGGGATCCAACCCCAGGGCTTGTGTGACACAGCAGGATGGGAAACCTCCTCAGAGGAAAGGTTACCCTAATGCATGGGTCCAAGCAGTCTAATCGTTGTTCTCTGATGCTATCTTGAGGATATCCCTCCTTGGGGCATAATTTTTTGGCCAAAAGTAGAAAGAATACGATAAAATTGATGTCTTAATATCAGGAATAAGTGTCTTTTGCAAGTAACCAAGATTAAAAAAGGTGCAGAGAGCACAGAAGCTATTCTAAGAAACTGTCTTCTAATTTATACCTTTCCATGAAATTTTTCTTATATCATTATCAAAATTCCCTTAGATTTATTTTAAATAAGTATATTGCATTAGCATAAACACACCATAAGAGGCAGAATCCTTGATAGGTAGCTTTCAATGTACATAGATTAGGAAAGCATGAGAATGGCTGTAAATACCAGTTTCTACACTTGCCTAGATTGCAGCTGGATCTTCTAAGAGTAGTAAAATGGGTGTATTTTAAAACAGAGAACAGATACACAAACTCATAAAAAAGACAGGATGCTGGACAGAAATGCTCTGGGATGAAGCTGTAATATGAAAATGAGAACAGCCACGACTGACCTTTCATCTCTCCATCATCATAAAAAGAAAGACCCCTCTCCTGAGCCTCCTAGCTCTGGAGTTTGCACATATGTGCCTTACCTCCCTCCTTCCTCTTTAAGGTAGCAGAAGATTTCATCTCTAATCTCTTTCTCATCTGCTAGACAAAAAACTAGATTCAATGCCTTCATTTTTTAAAAAAAGTATGTATTATCAAGAAAGTTCCTAATTATCAGTTACCTGGAGAGCTAAGAAACACGTTTTCTATCCTGAGAAAATATTTGGAATTTTTCAAAAAACTTTTCTGTTCCTTATCAGGAAGAAGAGTCTAAGATTACAATGATTTTATAACCAAAAAAAAGCACTTTTGACTAGCTGAAATTTTCAATTTGAAAACATTTTGTCCTTTTTCTTAGGCTGCTGACTCTGACAAATTTAGAATAACTAAGAAAGGATCCTTTTATTCAGAGGATGTCAAAACAATAATGTCAACACAGTTCTCCAAAGAAATTAATTTAAATAGAAAATTAATCTGAAACTTTATTTCCCACACACTGTTTCACTGTTGCACTGGACCAGCATTTCTTTCCGAAGGAGAATATTCTGTCAGAAAGATCCCTGACTTGCTCTAGGGCTCCACGCTTACCCGTATTTTAGCAACAGGAGAATCAAGGCCTGAAAAAATGTTTTTCTACAGTAAGTACGTAGCCCTCCTCCTTGGGGTCCATCTGCCTGTGATCCCAGGCCCTAGGGCAGTACGGCACAGCTGTGCTCCCTGGGTTCACCTACCTGAGAAAACTGCTAAGTTGTGAGGCAGGGATGCGAGAAAACATGCGGGCTCGAGCCATGCAAGGTAAGAATGGCAAAACTGCAGACAGAGGTACAGTTATCAAGCTGAGGATTGGTGCTGCTACAGGATTCAATAGGAAAAAAACACTGACATGAAAAGGTATAAAGTTATTTAGGGGAGTGGAAGAGAAATATAGCATCTTAACTGCTTCTTTCTATTCCCTAATTTCCTGAACTAATGAGTATTACAAAGAAAATACACAAAATAGATAACTAAACTGACTGTAGTGAAAGCTCAATTATAATCTAAAGTATTAATTCATCTGTATAATTTTAACTCATTTCCCGTTGCTAAAGCAGATATTCACTATATATGAATGTATAAACCAGTATTTAGTATTACCCTCAAATAATCTTTTGGTGTCATACTTGATTTTTTAGCTTCATGCTTCTATGTATCAAGGGTCTAATCTTACCTGATTATTCCCATTTTACTGCATTAATTATCCTATATTCTCATTTCATAGCTTGGAATGAATTACGGTAAATCTGTATTTCTAATGGCTTCCTGATAAAACACACTTTCCGATATTATTTTTAAGCACTTACAATACAGTGTGGCTAGGGGCAGTATTTGACAGATGCCATGGAATCACCGAACATTTGAAGATTACTGCATTAATTTTATAAGAAGTGTTATACTTATCCACGTGGGCTTGTTAGTGATTGTATTACTGCCTAAGTGGTTAGGAGATGAGTTACTGCAGGAAGAAGTGATCAGTGAAGGCTGGGGATACTAATACCAGAAAAGGCAGGTTCTATACCATACCCAGGGTAGTCTCCAACAAGAATATGCGTTATTTAATATGTATTAATTAATTCTCACAGTGTAGAAGACAGGTGGCCTGTTCTTGACTAAGCATACATGTAGCTCATTTATAACACGTTTTCTCTTTTCTGAACAAACTCTTTTTTTGCTTTAGGAAAGCCTAGTGGTCACCACATAAACCTGTATTTCCAAACTTGGTTTGATATAAGGGAAGATGGGGAGGACAGGCAAATGGGTTGAATCCCACCACACGATCCCAGTCACAAGACATCTAGATTTAGCTTGGAGAGCACAGTTTGTGGGACTGAGTAGGAGATGCTGTTTCTGGCCAGTGCTCTACAGCATGGTAAGCAAGGAAGGAGATAACTTCAAGCATGTCCAGGGAACCTTCCAGCTGACCAAAAGCAGATCAGGTGAAAGGTGCACGTACCAGGGCCACTACGCTCATCAGGGCTGTGGTCCTACTGTGGGCTTGGCTCTGCATGAACATAAAAAATTACTCCATTTTCTTTCAGTTTTAGTTCAAGAAACAGGATTGTTCTTTTGTTGGATGTTCTCACATCTCAATTAACAGCCAAGACCAAAACGACCACAGCCAGTTCCTTCTACTTAACACTGGATTGGGAGGACTTTTTCCAAAGCTGTTTCAAGAAAAGAGGTAGTCTACATTGACCACTAGCTGTGGTATGCCACCACTCCAGCTGATCTCAAATAGCATCTCAAGTCATAAGCCTCTCTAGCCTTAAAGAGATAAAGAACTAGCCTATGTGTTAATGTATACTTCAGTTTCTTCAGAAACTATAAATACAGGACTTTATTTGCTGAACAGCATCATAGACAACACACTGCAGTACCAAATTTGTAAGAGATGGTAGCCATTTCCTCCTGAACCCGAAAGGATGCAAGGGTTAGACATACAACAGGACCTCATCAGTTACACTCTGCTGTTAGTATGACAGTGGGTGATAACTGGCTTAATATCCATGAAAAAGTAAAGCAAAATGTTCATGCTGATTTATTGGATTAGGCACCAAGTCATTTGCATTACAAAGTCATCGAACAACTGCTTCTAAGCGTGCCAACATAAAGTATCACAAAACAAATAATTTGTTTCACAACTGAGATTGTAGAAGTCTATGGCACTACCAGATATACTTCGAATACAAAACAGTTGTCACTGTCTGCCAGTCTTTCAAAGTAATTATTTTGTTTCCTTTTGGCATTACAGTGATGCATAATCTATATGCGATTCACATATTGTACTATTCTAATTGTATTTTCTTCCTTTTTCTAAATTCAAGCTATACACACAACTAAAGTTATATTTTCACATCTGATTAATTTCATAATCAATTGTGTTAAATCTGCTCCAACTCAACCTAAAAGATGTGGAGGAAAACAGTTATGTTTTTCTTTTACCTTCGATTTAGATTTAAGAAGACAAGCAGCAGCGGCGTGAGACACATATAATGTGGCTTAATTACATCTCATACAGACTTAATTACAAGATGTGGCAGAAAGAACCTGCAACATTTCATCACTAGAGGAAAGTTATCAACCAGATTTCCCAAACTTTTAATATAGAAGTGCTATTAATTGCTTGCTGCCTGCATACAGGGTTCATATTTGCTATTCAGCTTGATAGACATATCACAACTGCCATAAGAAATTGATAGCAAAATTAGTTTGATGAATTTAGTACTAATAAATTCAGAATTTCCTCACGATGCTCAGGGAATTGAAAGCCTGCATTTACAAGTTCAGCTTTCTGCATCAACTGGTTTGCCCTTTTTTCTTCTTAAAATTCAGGATAAAATACTATTATTGTTTTGTCCTTTGATATCCTTGTTTAATTCCCAATGCATAGACAAGACATTTTATTGTCAACTTCAGTAAACCAGTAATTTCAGAACTAGCTGAAATACACAATTTCATCCACAGAGGAAACTTGAGACAAGCTGGTTTCTGGGCACAGAAACTGAGGAGAAATAAATAATAATAGAAAAAATATTTCCATAGTATCCCGCATGACAATTTTAAAGAAACTTTTATTGCTCATTTAAATTTTAAACTATTTCATGACATGTCAATTGCAGTTGTACACATTTATTTAGGTGTAAGTGATAACCTTTCATTACAGTCCAGGTGTGACAGACTTATGTGAAAAACCCCAGTACTGTGTTGATTATTGTTTCACTGACATATTCACACAGGCTTTTATCTAAGCCACCTGTAACACACCATTATGTGCTCACTTTGTTATGTATTATGTGATTTATAAGGGAATTATTAGCTATCGCCTAATAATATTTTGAAGATACAAAGTTCCAGAAAAAAAATACAAGTTCCAGAAAAATTGAAATCACTATTTCAAAACTCAGTGGCAATCTGTCAAAAAAAAACCCTGTTTTTCCAGCAGTGCTGATTTGAACAAGGAAAGCACTTTTCACTGAAAATAACCTGACAAAAGAATTCAGAGCAGGCATAATCCATTCCTGTCTTCCTTGATGGTATTTAGTATGGGATCATTTTGTAGACATTCTGCTGTATTATTGCTGTTAACATCTTTGAGCAACAGCGCTCCAAAACTGGTTATTCAGCCTAAGCTATTTCCTGGTCATTCTTCATAACACAGCTGAACACTTTTGCTGCGCTGCAGAGAGCGTGTATGAAATGCTAACTAGACGCTGACATTTTCAGTTTCATTCCATGTCTTCAAGAAAAAAGGTGCAAACAGCCAGGGAAGAGCACCAGATATCTGGCTGCGCTACCGAGCGTCACACCCAGTGGCATCAGAGTCTGTATGGAGGACAGGACCGTGTTGGGGTGGGAGCTGGAGTGTGGGTAGCACTCACTATATAGGACACTATTAGCTGGCTATCTGGGGATTAGAACTGTAGACAAAGACTACATATAGAGAAGTTACTCATACCATTTTCCTTCACTCAGCACATCTTATTGCTTTTTTCCAGTGCAGAATGGGATGTCTCAAGCAGCAAAGCTTTAAGTAACTTTCTTTAGGAAGCTGTTCAGTAACTTGCGATACATCCTTGACAGAAAATGAAACTCCCTTAATTTAAGGATTCCTGGAACCTAGCTGAACACTGCTGCTACAGCTCAGTCACCCAATTGTTTAACCCACTGTTCGCTAAACCTTTCTCTGGCTACCACAGCACTGCTAGGAAGCTCAGTCCTTCCTCTTGAAATAAAAATTAAAAAATACTCAAACAAAAAAAGGTGTTCTTTAGCTTCCTTACTTCTAAGGTCTGAGCATTTCTAATAAATACTTGATTTTGTCTTCTGTCCAGGGCTAATCCCAGCTGGTGCCAATATTTTACTTATCTGCCTCACCGGCACTTTTGACAAGGGGTGGAAATCAACAGCATGCTGAAAGGATGCTGTAATGAAGATGTCAAAGAATAAAAACTTGAGCTTAAATCCTGACTCACGCAGAGTCTCATTAGTACAATTCACCCTGTCTCAATCTATTACCATTCATAACTGCTCTTTATTTACAGTCCTTCAACTCATCTACAGTCTGTATGACCATGTTTCTATCCAAGCCAACATGCATTAGTTATTCATATGTGCTTTGGTGAGATGGTATCAAAGGGTTTACTAAAATGCATGTATTATATCACTTGCTTTTCATCTGCTTATTTTGTAATCTTATCAGAAAGGTAAAAAAGCAATCTGGCTAGATTTATCCTTTCTAAGCCTATTTGTCTTATTGCTTATGGTTCCATTATTAAAACGAGGAGAATAATCTTCTTTACTCCACCTCTCAATGCATTTATCATTTGCCTGCTTTTTATGGTTCTAATTTCACTAACTCTTGCAGTTACAGTCACAAAACACTCTCCAAAATGGACCCTGCAATGTGAAAAGAAGCATCTGCACAATGGGGATAAGGTTTGTGGAAAGAATCACAGAAACAGAACCCCAGGTATAGCAAATGTTGTTCCTAAATCTGCCTCCTCTGCCCTTAATAAACCGTATGCGCTAAAATTCATTTCTGCAGCAAGGAGCACAAATCAACCAGGCAGAGCACTTCAGCACTCCTCCAACTCTAACCACACAAGAAGTCTCTCTTGACTTCAGGGTCTACTCAAGTGTCACAAGCTAAGTACAAGATTCACAGAAGGAAAAAATCAACTACATTAAATCACAAGCCTCATTCATTAGCTTTGAGGGCCTACCTCCTGAAGATGGAGGAAGAAAGAATAAAAAGCATCGATGTTGGTGCCACTGAGGAGCTCCGAGGTCTACGCCTGGCTCTGCACAACCCAGTTCTTCTCGTGCCTTTTTCCGCTGCACCTCTTGACAAATGTTCATTCATATTCCTTGTTCTCTTTGTTGTTTGTTGTCGGGTTCTTGAGCTTTGTTTTTGCCATTCCCTGGGAGGACCTGTTGTATGACCTCCCTGTTAGACTCTCCCCTTGCTACTAGCTTGGTATACACACAGCCCCCTCTGCACCTGCAAATGGCAGAACTGGTTTGAGATGTTACCCTGTACACTGCAGGCCAAGTTGAGGTTCTTCAGTCATCAAAACAAGATCAAAAGTAAAGGAATTGGGGGTCTCTGTTTTAAATAGGCATATCAACTTTTTCCACAGAACTTTTACTCAACCAAATGGAGCTGATAGTTAAGAACTGCATTTTTTATGTGTCACTTTGCAAGTCCCATTAGACACTGAGACTCACTGAGTACACCTCTTAACATCTTTCCTTAAGTATATTTTCCTTGAGCCAAAATAAAGTCTTCCCAGCAAAATACTAAGCCACCTCCAAAAAAAACCCAACTTGCTAAAAACCACAAACCCAGCCCAGCAGTCCAAGACAACATCAACCCACCACTGCTACACTACAATAATACCATGCTGCTTCTCTAATGGCCAAGGAAACCCAAATAATATCAATCAGTTGTTATAAGCTGAAAGGGTAACAACATCTGCCAATTCGGTTTCACATGAAAAAATGGCTTCTTCTCTTGGCAGTGGAAGGATGATGTTGCTATAGGCCAGTTAGAGAATCTCTGACCAAAAGCTGTGTTTTCAGCAACAAGAGCAAATGACTGGAAGTTCAGCTAAAGAAATGTGTGAACACAGTCGGGGAGGGAAAAGGAGAAAGACTGAAGAGATGAAGTCAGAAGAGATGTGACGATATCAAAACAATAAAAGAATCATTATATTAAAAACAATCATGACAGGGACTGGTCTAGAAGAAAATACACCCAAATAGAATGGAATACAGTGCAGAAACTGTTGAAATGAAGGAATATTAAAGCAAATGCTGATGAACAAGCAGTGATAAAAGAAGAGCAGCAGTGTTCAGCCTGACTAGGGTGCAATTTGAACCACTGTATTTACTTTCTTTTTTTTTTTTCTTTCCTTTTCTTTTTCTTTTATTAAATAAATTAACCACTTCTGCTTACTAAAACGAAAAAGAAAAAACTTTCAACATTTCAGATGTCTATGAAATGGAAAACTCTGCAAGTCCATCGAGGAACGCTGTGGATAGGTTGGACAGGATTCAATGAACAAAACAGATTTGCTCAGACTTTTGTGAATGTCATTGACCTCCACAAGAAAGAAAATATTAATGATTGCATCTTAAGTATTATGCCACCAAATAGATCCAGTGGATCCTCGAATCATGAGCACCTCTAGTTCTGTCTCCTGCTACTTGAGACACGTGGAGCGTGGGGTCATGCCAACCGGTAACAAGCAATTTAGGAAACTGATCTCCTGGCTGGTGCAATACCTTCTCAACAGCGCAAGGATCTTGAGGGCATTTTGCAGCACAGCAGCTGCCAATCGAAACACAGGGACACCTGTTTCACTGATGGAAGTACAGAGCACTTCAGCACTAGTCAGAGACACACATGCTAATGTGTTTTGGCAGCTGAGGTTGAGGGCAGAGAGAGGCAAAACACACACACGCACACACACTGAGAAAACAAAAAATCCCACTTACAATTCCTGGCTGTTTTGCAGCCAAACATGTCTCCTGACCCTTTTCAGTTCTGTATGGAAAAAGACCCACAACTATGGTTCACACTAAAAGGCAGAAAAGATGCAGCTTCACACAATTACCACTTTGCCTCAAAATTCAGGTAACATAGATAACACTTTGAAAATGAGGTTCCTATGAGGTGTCTCAGCTGAGTTACCAAAAAGACAGAGACATTCCCGGCTACACATGACTTCTGAAAACTTAGACTAGGTAATGTGTAATAAACATGTAATTACTCTTTCATTAGTAATTACTCAGGGGCCATATAAATTAATTACATTATTTCATTGACAATTACTGCATCTACCTCTTTAAATAAAATGGGTTGTGGAGGAGAACTGCACAGAAATGTTTTCATAGCTGGCTTTAGTCAGTGTGAAGCTATATATCTTTTTTTTCTTTTTAAACTTTAGCAATTTTTAATTTCAGAACTGTTTTCCTTGTTTAGATGTACTATATTTCAGAGCTGCATTATACAACAAAATCTTACGCATTTACAAAATTGTAGCACACAGCTGTTTTGTTACTTACACTCCATCTTAAAATTGACTGGTTGGAAAATGAAGTTTGTCTGAAAACAATCACTTCTGATCTCATTTAAGTTTAAAAAAAACCCTACGAAAATCTCTGTTCTTTGAGCTGAAAATGGGATTCACCAGCAAAATAAACACTACCCTGAAACTGCCGTCCAGAAAGAGACGGGGATTTCACTTAAATTCTTCTCTTGTTTGGTGGTTTTCAACCACAAACCTACAAATGCATTTAAGGGCAGAAGACCAAGCAAACACAGCTGACAAACTAGAAGGTCAGTAAAGCTGGGAAACAGCTGAATGAGTATCTTGCACTGACTAGATGCTGTAATTTTCAGAAAACAAGTAATTACCTGAGATACAAGTCAAACTAGTTCTGTGAACAGTCACTGCTGAATGCTGTTTTAAAAAAGTAAAAGCATCAAAAGTTGTTTGCACAACCCGTTAGTTAGGATAGGTTACAAGGAGAGATCTAAAGAGATTTCATTCAACAGAACTAGAGAAGTAAGGGCACCATATTCTCTCAGGTAAATTAGTGGCAAAAATTACGGTCATTTCAAAAAGAGTCATCTCAGACCTCAAAAGTAAGGACAGTATTTGCTTCCTAACAAGGAATTCTTCTTTCTACTAATACTGAAGAGACATGTCAGAGAAATCCCTCAAAAATGATGGGTTCGGTTATTTGTTTAAACAAAGAAAGAAAAAGTAAAGACATGCTTTTATGCCTATGTCATCACCATGAGGTCAGCCCACATCCTTTTGTACAATACACTGAATAACAGGCAACAAAATTAATGCCTGCCATGCAACAGGTAGCTGTAGGCAACTGATAAACGGATTAGTGGTTTCCAGTTCCATATTCAGGAAGGCACAAGGAATAACACTAGGCAGCATTTAATAGCGTTTTGCCCCATCATTTAGTCCTGTGATGTAAATTGGTATTTACCAGCTGCAACCCTGACAAAGGCAAACAGACCTATTCTTCCATGAGGGTCCTGTCACACCCGCTGGTGCCCATCCATGATGGCTGTGGAGCTGCACAGCCACTAAGTGACATGTTCACAAGGGGGTAAGAGGAGATGTAGCAGGGGGTAAGGGTACCCCTGCTGCTCTCAGCCAAGTGCCAAATGGATTCAGGTGACAACTAAAAGGTGAAAGAGGAAATATCAGTTAACCAAGAAAGGAGTACAAGAGAAGGCCACAGCTGGTTTGGGGGGGGGGCAAATCTCACAGAAAGAGTTTTGCAACAGAGAAAATTCTCAGCTCTAACAGAAGCCAAATACTGGGGCCCAGCGTGCTGCAGAAAGGCATTTCAGCTAATGACGGGCATCCCTCTGAAGTATGAGACAGAGATCCCCCGCTACACCCCTAAAACACCATAACACACTTACACCAACATCTTTACACAATAACTGGGGGTGGTAGCTGTTACAGAAAAAAACAGCAACTTTCCTTTGAAAGAGTCAGGACTTAAATAGACCTACTCGCTAACTCAGAAGAACAACCACACTTTGACAGTAGGCTACCAAATATCAACAACAAAAAAAGGAAATTTCCTATTAAATGCAGGAAATCTTCCCTCTCCGTTTCAACAACAAAACCTGGAATCCCACCAGACACTAAAAATTAAACTGTGCAAAGGAAAAACAAGTGAAGACTGAAACGACTGCTGATGGATGTTAGCCCATGAAAATGCATCAAGACAGTTACAAGGAGCACAATCAACAGCCAACCTTTCACAGCATTTCTCCTCCAACTTCTATAATACACTTAAAGTTTCACTTTGTCATTGAGCAGCAAATACAAATATATACCATCTGATGAACTGGAAAAAAACCATCTCTACTGATTTCACACAGAAGACAGTGCATCATCGGTATAATTAAGTAATTTGAAAATAGAAAAAAGCAGGTTCCGTGGGTTTTGAAGCACAGGACAGAAATCCGTGCTTCTGCATTGTAATAGGTTATTTCTTTTCTAAAGGCAAATGTTTATGATTTTATGCCAGTCCCTTGGATTGTCTGAAGACAACTAGATCTTCAGCATTCAGTACACAAATACATCAGCACACAAAGACATTACTCCATTTTATTCCTATACAAACAGCAATTTTCCACTATTACAAAATGAGCATACAATGAATCCCGTGTTCACCTTACTCCCACAGTGTCTCTTCTTCGTACAGAATGAATACAAAATGGGAAAGAATTAAGCTTGTATGGCCAACTCATATTCTAACACCTTTTGACTACTTGAAAAGTGATTACCTCCAATCTGTTATAAATACATAAAATTAAAAAATATATTTAACTAAAATTCAGATTCCTTTTATTTTTACATATAACTATATATATACACAAAGTTTTAAGGAAAAGCAAAAAAATGCAGTGTCATTTAAGACAGAATTTCCATAGCAACTTCCCCTTCTTTTCTGCACTAGAAAACTTTAATTATAAACTTAATGCTATATCCAATGTTTTGTGTATTTTTTAAGTACAGCACTCAGTACAAAAGTCCATTTCAGGCCTAAAAAACACTGGTATGTACTATCAAGGCATTAACTGTATATTAAATTATACTATAAAGGAAAGAATTTATATATATATATAAATATTATATATATTGTTTCTGATCTCTCACATATGAAAAAGCATGGCTGATAAATTAGTGATGATAACCAATAATGAGAAGCAAGGGCATTTATACTTTCTCTTCGTACACCGTTTAATTGTTATTAAAAAAATCCATTATGCTCTGTATTTTACTCCGTAAGGCAGATCCAACCCATTAAATATATCTTTTTTTTTTTTCTCTCCTTTTTTTAACAAAGATCGCAAGATACTATCATATTACCTTTTCTGTCTCACTGCACTGTCAGGCTCTGGCCAACGAATTCTGAATTTGCTTTCACTTTCAGACATTTATCTGCATACAGTTAGGTGAAAGGTATTATTAATCATATCCTGTTGCTAGGCTACCTGGAGATGTTCATTTAAGCTTAATGTTTCTCTTTTTTAAAAAGTGCCACAAGGAGGATTTGAGACAAGAAAACTACCTTGCAAAAGCTGCTTAAAAAAAAAAAATATAATTCAGGACTCTCATAACAGGATATGCATTAACAAGAAAAATAAAAACATCCCAGCATAGTCTACGGTTTCCATAGTACAGATCCATTTGGAACATGGACCTTTTGGATAACTGAGATGCACAATAAGAATTAAAACCGAGGTTAAATGTTCAGCCTTATAGCTGTTGGGAAGAGCTTTAAAGACATCACAATGTCTTTAATAGCAATAATTCAGCAATGAGAGGATTATCTAACACTCAGTGAAATGAACAGAAACATATTTACTACATATAATTTAAAGAAAAATACCATATATGCCTAGGTAAATGAGCATACTGCTTATAAGTTTATTGTGATGCCAGGAAAGATCCGAATAAATGACTCAATAGCCGAAGTGACTATTAGGCAGGTATTTGCTTATTCAGTGCTGGGTGCATGGGGGATTGCTCCACCTAACATGCACACCCACTGTGCACTTTACTAGGAATTTATATAGCATAAACATACATATTCATGGGAAGGACATACATAATTATAGGGGTGGAACATTTCTTGGAACACAGCCACTCCTTCTTGGGCCTGCGCACTGTCTCCTGGTGGTTTTCATTGAGAGTTTTAAAGATGAAGGCTCAAAGTCTTCCTCTACGTTGAACTTTTAACCTTGTTCCTTGAAGCATGCACAGTGTCTTCAAGGCCTTTGTTCAAACCAAAAAGCAGTTCCAACCAGTATACTTTCTTATCTTAACTACAGCACTAATTCCTATTGGCTATGTCTGTTCAGGCAAGGACAAGTTTATCAAGACACATAATTTCATGAATCATCTGCTGATTTGTTGTTTCCCTCTTAACTCTTTACTTGACTTTTTCAGTATCAATTAGTATAAGCGTATGTGAAGACTTACGCCTCTGCATATAAATTCATATTCATTCTATACCTTTACTACATCGTAACACAACATACTCATTTCACACATTTCATCAAGTAAAACAACTTGATGAAATCCCACCAGCCATACCCACCACTCCACATTCACCCACTGAGTGGCACCATGTTAGCGTAGCCACTCATTCCTGCAGATATCCTACTCACGTATCTGCCACATCTAGGAAGAGTTACTAATGCTTGACATGAGTTTAAGTTACATGTTACAAAGTTCTGTGTAACAAGAGGTTAAGGAGCACAAGACTTAAATGACTTTTTTTTACCTACTAAGTAGCAGTCCTTCAGCTGAACTGGAAAACATGAAGCAAAATCTGAGCACAGACAAGGCCATGAATAATTTTACTCCAGGATAGTAGGATGAAGTTCTTTGACTCTCTCAAGGTCTTTAATACAAGTTGCTCTCTCATTTAAAAATCTGCAAAAGGCCTTGTCTATGTTACAGCTTAAATCACGTTAGTGAACTGAAGCAAGACAGTCCACACAGTTTCCCTTCCACTCTGCCCCTGCTTGTTTATGCAGAATTAAAGGCAAATTAACTCACACCATGAGGCTGCTGCACATAGCTGAAATGCATCACTCCTACTCAGAGCACTGGCTAAAAAAATAAAAGGACCTACCTGAATGACTTTCCAAGAACTTTGGAGTATTGATACCCATAGTAGTTGAAATGGATGAGAATAAATTCCATCTCTGTAGGGTGCCTTTCCATCACCGATGACAGAAAGAATCAGCTTTGGGAGTATCAATATCTGCTACATATGCTCATCTGGAAATTTGGGTTGTACGCCTAAGCATCGGTACCCACTCAACACAGTGAGCGCTCGTAACATCCCAATTCATCTGTTCTGCTGAAATGCAAAAATTCTGAATGTCAGCACAGAGTGGCAACTATTCTGTTTCTGGGGAAAGTAAGCCTTTTTCTGAAGTTCTGCCCTGAAAATGAACCTAGTGCTTTGACAAAGCAACAGAAAGCAGTGCTACGGAGTTTTTAATACAGATTCCTGACTTGGATACTGGATATCACAGGAGACAGACATCAAAAGTACCCTTCACCCTTTACAGAATTAAGAAACCAAAAATTACTTTCAGAGACTAGCAGTGACACTGGAATCTTTTTAACTCCTGCTACCTGATGTTTTGGTGTCTTCCAAATAACAACTGACAACAGTTCTCTTCTTCATGGGAAAAACGAATGCAAAATACTTCTGGAAGACATTACCATAGAGCATTCATGTCTTGCTAAAAACCAGTACAAAAATGCCTGTAGTATGGAAGAGTAAGAGATCTTTCAGTTTCCTTATTTAAAGAAATTATTTCCAATTAACTTTCATTTCTGCCCTAACATTACAGGCACAGAGAAGTTTGCATTCAGTGTTTTCAGAATACTAAGCGCTGGATTCTTACATGCCTAAGTAGATTATTTTTTTTAAGTTGGGTTTATGCAATTTGGGTTTTGAAGTGTCTACTTGCTAGTTTAAAAAGAGTTTTTTTGCAATCAATATTCATTTCTATTTATTCTTCATGTTAAAAAAGACAAGAAAATGTTGTTGTCCAAAAGGAACGTAAAAGCCTGCAGGCATGTTTCCGGTACCAATTCTGGTCTAAGATTCCAATCTTCCCTTTGTCAAGTCAAACTTCCCTTTGAGAAGGCTGAGATGAAGCCAAACAGGCAACGCTGGGAACTAAGTTAGTGCTGGTGATGTCATCATAAGAATTCTGGTTGTTTGATCACGGACAAATTATTTCATGCCTTTAAGAGCAGAAAATATGAGGACAAAAGTTATCTGAGAACTTGTTATAATAGCATCCTTCTCTCACGCATGTTTGGAGAGGTCCAAATGACTGCAGCTGCTCTTGCAGAACAAGTTTTGTTCATTATGGTTCTGCTAGGAAGAGAATGTCCTGGACATGACAGCATAAGCTTTCTAGTTTAAGAGGAAGAGAGCTTTAGAAACCTCGGCTAGTATACAGACATGCAGAGTAAGAATCACAAGCATTAGGCTGGTGTCTTGTTCACAGCACTTCATCCATTGTCTCTTAAGGCTATGTTTAGTGCCTAGTGTTAGAGAGGTATCCCCATCATTCCATGGTGAAATTCTCAACTGCAAATAGCATGACAACCAGAAAGAAGTAATACTTTTTACTTTGGATACTGACATTCAAAAATGTTGAGTGAAAACATGCAATATGCTTGCACAAAGCTAGGACTGGTTGCCTGACACAAATAGTGAGGATCTGATCTCCCCCACACTGCAGAAGCTGCCCAAAGGACAGAAGCCATGTCAGTTTAGGGAAAGAGACCAAACCTGTTAAGTTTTTTAGGAAAAGATGAAGAGAATGCAATACAGGCTTGGTAACTTACAACACGTTGGTTGTCTTCAACAGGGGAAAAAGTTCTGGCAGCTCAAAAAATCTTTCTGCTTGATATACACAGAGATAGAGCAGCAATTTCAAAAGACTGAAAAACCACACTGAAGTTGAATCATGCCTACCACATAACTAGGGAAGCAGGGTAAGTCATGAGCCCTGAATTACTTCATGCTGCAGCAGGACTGCCACTTACACACAAATTACCTAGCTTAAGGCTAGCCCAAGGGTGTCTCCAACACAGTGAAGTTGCTATTTGTGGATGCGATTTAGAGCACAGAGTAGTTGCCAAGTATCTAGTTGCAAACAACCTAGTGGTTGTTTTGCACTCTTCATATGTATTTAAATAATTCTTGCAGCCTGAAGTAACACAAATGTATACAAATCCTGCAAGTGACTTGTCCCATATAAAAACTATTTTATATACAATTATAGAAAGGTATCACTAGTTAGATTTTTAAAAGTAAGTTAGATTTGATTTTAGAAGTGAAACATGCCAACCTCAAAATGCTTTATTGATCAAATGCTTTTATATACATCTTTGCTGACATTGTACTAAAAGTCATATTGATGAGGACCTGTACCTGAAGATCTATTCCATGTAAAATCTTACATATAAATTGTTCTGAGACTACAGTATTTTTAAAAAACTAATTCAAAGAAGAAGTTCAGTTTTATTTAGAAGATCAAGCATTTCTTCAGAGAGAAAACCACTTAGAACAGATGTGGCACTGCTTTTAGTTTACAAGACTATGCTTTCTGGTTTAGTAGTTCTGCTTTAATAACGCTTTGTAGCAGTACTAACTCCACATTGCTACCCATGTTATGTTTCCCTTGTAATTCAGATTCCAAGTGTGTGAGGGAGAAAAAAACACCACAACAAAACATCCTTTCTTGATATGAGATACAGTTAGAGAAAAGCCTTGATTTCTAACTTATCACAGTCAGTTTTAATGCAGGAAAAGTATACCAAAACATCCCACTTATAAGAGGTAAAAAGGATATTTATGTATGTATAATCTAGTTCTAGTTTTGTAGCCGGCAACAAATACATTTTAGTAACTACATTTCCCCAGAAGGAAAAAAACAAAACTTTAAAAACCCTGAAAGTTTTAAAAATATAAAAAGTTAAAATCTTCCTGTGCCTAGTAGTCTGATAACCAAGCTGCTACAGTCATCATGTGATACCTCTCCACATGTCCTGATGCCTCAGTCAAGAGCACAAATAAAGATTACACTACAGCATGGCAAAAGCAATATTAAGGTTCCAGGGCAAAAAACCTAATGATGGAGTAATGTACTAACATTGTCTGACATTATGCAGGAAAAAGAAAAAAGGAAGCTACTACTAAGAAATATGAGATCTAAGATATTATCCCACATCTGGTCTGGTAGCATGTAACAGGAACAAGTATTGCATTCGTCTGTACAGCACAGGAAAAACCTTACAGTATAGATAACAAATATACTGTTTAATTTCACACTCTTTTCCTGGGTCTCCACTCCCACTTTGTCTTAAGAGAAAACTACTTGACAGCTTACTCCTCTTTTTTGGCCTGTCCGTCCTTTCCTGAATTGTCTCATCCATTTTTCCCATAAGACTGTGTTGGATAGGTCAGCTGAGTTTTAAAAAGCTAAAGAACAATTTGCATTTCTTGCCACTACAGTGGGACAACTAGCCTGAACCCAGGCTAAAACTTTGTAAAGTTTCACAATGCTTAGTGGCTGCTTTCCCACATGTCAGTAGCACTGTGCTTAATGGGTGGGAAGAGAGAAACATGGCTTTTATTGGAAAGGATTTACTGGTTTGGAGAAAGGAACCCTAAGATTTTGCATGCAGATTTTTATCTCATTCACTAAATTTAGGTTTCCTGTTACCATATTCTCCTATAACTGTTGGTAGCTGTCTCAGAAATAAGACATTAGGATGACAGAGATAGAGATGATATGAGCACTTTGAAGAGTAGGTGTAGTGATTCCCAAGAAGCATCACCTTGTCAGGAGGCAGAACTGGCACAGGGGCAAGGGATCGGAGTACACCACAGACCTGGATCCTGTTCTGTTTAATAGCTGCTTTGCTTTAAGTGCTTGGAAAAACCCCCACAATCAATCGTTTTCTGTCCCTTCTATTATTTATATGACAGTATTTGGAACTGTGGCAGTATTTTACATGGTAGCATCCTGTTGTAAGTAACCCTAACTAAAACATTCAGGGCAAATTCAGTAAAGGACACATTTGCTGCAGCCTCAGCACCCACAAATACAATAGATGGCGAGCAGTGGATAGTTCCCTCCCTAGCCAGAAGGTAACCTCCTCTCATCCCGTAGTCCCCGACATGGGGACCGCACCAGTGAGGTGCTGCTGTCAGCAGTGTCTCATGGAATCCTCTGCAGCCTGTGAACATTCCAGTAACTTGTACAGACCTCCAGACTGCCCAATTTATGGCCAGCGGCTCCTCAAAAAAGTATCCCTCAATCACAAGCATCTGTGAGAGTGATTGTAAGCTAACTAAAATAACTTTATCTTCTAATGAGCAGCTAGCTCTTCAAGAACCCAAACACACGACACCTACTATTTCACCTAATGAGATGACTCACTAGAGCGTAATTAATGAGGAACCCCTCTACTGCTGGTATATTGAACAACCAGACTTGACTTGAATTTTTAGACTCAGCTATGCGGTATGAACCTCCTTATACTACCATGCTAGCCATGCAGGTTTAGTGCCCAAGTCCTACCTGCAAGTATTCAATTTTGTGGTAACACCTACTGCACTGAGGCTCTCCACATGAGTAACGATGCCTTATTTTCATGACACACTTCTCATCTTACAATTTATATTCAAATTTTTGCCATTTTCAGCTAAAAATGCTCATTTGACCTTTTCTAAGGGCTTAGAACAGTTTTTGTTTTACAGACATCACCAAGACATCCTTCAGACTTCACTGCTCTTTATACTCATTTAACCAAGCAAACAAAATGCTCTTCCTGTAACAATGCACTCAGTGAAGCCCTTTCTTTGTGTATAGGCTTTGTCTAGAAGTTTCTTCTTTCTCTTATAGTAGACTTCGGGTCTGTTCCCTTCACTGCTTCCTCAGATACACAAAAGACCCTCAGTGTCTCCTGTCTTGCTAGCTCTAGCTCTGTGCATGCAGCTTAACATCTCAGGAAGTTCCAGGTTCCTGCTACAGAAGTAAGATTTCAGCTAATACCACAAGTGCATTTTCCAGAGTCTATGCCCATCTTACACCAATGTGCAGATGTCTTGGCATGCTCCAAGTTTGAGAAGTGGTTCTTTTCTTCTACCTTAAGTGAAAATTTGTTCTCTCAAATACAGTTTGTCCTTCTCAACCTTTGTTATCTTCATCTCTCATGAAATATGTCTCCTCATCTGGAAAACTCATTCCACTTGAATTCCACTCTGGTTCCACCTGACAGCATCCCTCTGTACTTTCCATCCAAACAATCCCTGTTCCACTGGGTCCTGAGATCTGGCCGCGAGATACTGCATTTGAGCTCTGATGGCCATGTAGTACTGTTCATACCAGAATAACTGCAGCCTGAAATGACGATTATAATTTAAGCCACAAATACTTGTTATTAAGAGGCAGAGGACTGTAACAAATCTTGTCTGCATAGTAAAATAAATGCAAAAAGATTTTAACCTCTGAAGTACTCAACAAGCATACAAGTTTTAGGACATGCTTTGCAACATGCTTTAGATTCAATTATTCCTAATTGCAAAACATACTATGGTATGGACTATACATCTTCAAAATGTTTATTGAAGTAGCACTGATGACTAACTAAATTAGTTGTATCTGCAGTGCTGGTTTTCTCCCACTACTTTCCTTCTCTCCATTCAGATTCACAGCACATTTTTTTTGGTATTCCTCTGTATAGCAATTCTATAATTCATTAAGAGAAATGACAACGCAGAAAGAGCAAAGGGTTTCAATTTTTGCAGGAAGTACTGGGCTCTAATAACATCCAACCATCAGTACATCTATTAAGTGAAAAACATCAAAACAGGACTCAAGTCTGATTAAAAGTACCTTTTTAAGCATACTTCAAGAATCAGTGTCTATGTTGTTAATACCTGCCTGAAGGTAATGTTTGAAACTCTGCTGAAAATCAAATATGCCAGTTGTAGATAGATGTTATCATCAAACTTCTACAGTGTCCTGAAGATTCTTCCAAGCCAAGAGGTTTTACTGCTGCTACAGAAAAACCCCAAAGATCTAGAGGAAAAAAAATCCCTCTGAAAAATGAAGTACTGCAGAAAGACAACTATAAAAATGGTATAAATAAATTAGAAGCAAGCTTTCCAATCCATGTAGTCCCCTATAGACTATCAAAACCATGCCAATAAATAAGTAGTAGAACAACAACGACAAAACAACAAAAACAACTAACTGAACATCAAGAAAGCCACTGGCTTAGCTGATACCCAGAAAAGGAAAGAGGTGTGCCACCATCTTCTAAAGGAAAGAAAAGGGGAGACTTAAAACCCCATTTGTATTCTGAGATTTCAACATCCAGTGAGGAATTTAGCAATATAACAACTTTATGTTCCAAGTACAAGAAAACATGAACTTCGCTGGTTTTTGTCTCTTAGGTTCCTTGTAAACATGGGGGTGATTTTTGAGACTATTTAGATCTCAAATGTCACAGAAAGCTTGAATCACTAATAAGATATTTTACCCAAATTATGTATTTTTAGGATGCCAAAGCACTCAATGCATAAACTATGTTTGGAGATACAAAAAGAGTAAGAATAGCATTTTAATTGCTTTGTTCTATATACACTCACACTCACGCTCCTATGAAGTTGCAGGGAAGCTGAGTAACCCATGAAGAATGCAGTATAATATAACAAAGCATCTGTGGGTAGCTCCATCCTCATTCTTTGCTCTTTGTTTTTACACTTCATTATTTTCATAGTACCTATGAGCAAAGTGTACTCTGTGTTTTTGTGTCAGCCAACCACCCACTAAACTACCAGAAGTTTAATCTTTTTATATTCAAAGTGTCTTCCTACATTCATTTCCTCCTCTCCATACATAAAGCAAGGGTGTGGGAGAACAAATCCTGCAATTGCTAGCCAAAAGGAACAAAGCAGACTTCTGTCTGCCAACCTCTAACTCTTACATCACTTGCAATGCTGCGTAAGTTCTATTTTCAAAGAAAAATTAAAAGCATGGCTGAAGCTATCTAGCTCTTGATAAGAAATAAACACTTCCCTTCATAAAGCATGACAAGATAATGAACTATACACACTTGTATATAAAAATAATAAAAATAAAGTAAATCCTTGAACAGCTTTAAGTTATGGATGCACCAGAGCACAGAAAACAAACCACAAAAGTTTTGTGCTAAACCTATGATGATCTGGAAGGTCAAAAAAAAGCTGCAAAAGGAAAAAAGTTATCCATATCTCACCTACTTATAAAAATATACTCTCTTCCCGGTACCCCAAGATCCTACTGCATATACAGATTAAAGGGACAAGAAATAGTGCATAAAGTAACAGTGTATACATATTAAAAAAATCCTGCTACCAACTGTAAGAGGAAAAAAAACCCCAAACAACCCAGCCCAGAGATCTTTACTGTCTTATGCTTAAAACAGCTAACAGAATTCTTCTCTTACCAAGAACTAAATGCTCTTACTGTTTGCCCATTTTCTGAATTAGGACACTTAGTTTTCCTGCTATTTCCCATTGGGAACTCAACATGTGCAAGATGTTTGATGATGTTTCATTTAGTGACCCTGTCTGTCTATCACCACATTTCTTTCCAAAATGAGAAGTGTGGGGATTACCTGCAGAAAATGCTGAGCTATTGAGGTCTCCCCAAACAAGCAAAAAATCTGGGGTGGTAGGAATTACATCTTCACTTTGTCTGCATGACATGGAGCCATTTGCTAGACTCCTAGTGTCCTTCTGTACTGTTGCTCATTTGTGGGGATAATAGAGACCTTCAAAATCATAAAACAGCTGTATGTCTCACAGATACCTCGAGCCAGGCATCAAATGGCTGGTATTAGGGAAAAGGTTGAAAGATACTCAAAGCAAAACCCCACTATACTTATAATTAAGGTCTGTGTATGTAAATCCTTAGTATTATTTCATGCTCTGTAACTTAATCAGTAAATTTATCCTGGTAATGGTTTCTAGGTACAGCTTTCTCTGGACCTACAGTGCCAGTGGCTAGCAGGCATTAAAATCCATAGTTTCAACTAGCAAGAATCCAAGTCCTTGAAGATCTTCAACATTACATCATCAAGCTAACCTGATACAGAACTAGCACGCACAGCAATAAATAAAAGGCAATCAGCCTCAGAGGTCAAACACCATTTATTTTTAATTTAAGGACATCTGAGTTGTGTTGTTAAAACAAAACTGCTCTGGCAACAAATGAGGTCTTTGTGATGACAGTAGTTTGGACAGCACAAGAGGATACATACAAATAGCCACACTTCGTACTTCTGACCACTAGTAAGAACATAGTTTCCCCCACTCTGATTATTGGTATAACTGGACTCCATTTTTCACTGTAGCTTATATTGTAAACATTTTCTTTTAAAGTTTTTTGTACAAACCAACATCCTAGCAATATGTATAAAAGGAGGAGGCTGTTGGGTGTAGGTAAGAAACGCAAAGGAAGTTAATGCGCTTAGCTAATGTGCGGTTCTCTATTCATTCATGCCTATTGGTTCTGAATATTTTCTTTTCCTACCTTATTATATATAGCTGTTGGAATTAAAACTGTAAGAAAAGAACATTCTGCCTGAGGGATTGCAAGAGAAATGGAAGAAAAAAAAGAAACAGTGAATCTGTCAAGCCCAGAAAAAAAGAATACTCAAAGAATTATGGCTGGTAGTTTGGATATTGCACAGAAAATTTAACTTTGTCTTGAGAAGGTATATCCTTGATAGTCAGAAGCACCTGTAGCCATGTCCAGTTAGGGTATTAAACAACACAAATTACCATCTCTACCACTGCAAGGTGCATTTGCCACTGTCTTTGCTCTGCTCTTTGCCACTTTAGAACAATCCTTCATTCAAGTGAACAGTTTACAGCTCAAGCATGTAGAAAACATGAACAAATCCATAAATTTTTCTGTATTAGGCTCTAAAAAAAACCCATCAAAAATACATTTACTTTGCTTTTGATAATGAGAGGCAACAAAAAGGGAAACAGAACACGGTAAAAACTTATTATATGCAGAAATATGCAGACTGTATTACGACTTAATCTACATGATGCAAAATAAATATTAAATTAACACACACACTCCAAAATAAACATACAATACAGATCTATGATACGTAAAGAATAATACATCAGGCTTAGGAAACAACTCTTGGTTAGACCACTGTGAACAACATTAATAACTTTAATATGAACAGCAGTGAAACATCTATCACCATTTTTTTGGAGGGAGTGGATGCTGAAATAAAAGACTGTAACCTTTGTATGTGTTTCTGGTTTAAATGGTTAGTGAACTATAAATCATACTTTTCCTCATGTTTTGGCTTTTAACTATGTGAATACTCAAGTTATACACAACCGCCTCACAGATACTGACACAATATTTAATGAATTTTTAGTTTATTAGACTTATGTTTTTAAATGTAATATGTTTTCTTTATTATTTCAATTATTTAAAAAATTTTAGTATTTTAAACCAAGCACTACACAATATATTTGTTGAGTTTGGGGTTTTTTATTTTGCTTTATCGGGCCAAATATGAAAAGACATACAAAACCAGAAAAATTGAGACATTGAACAGAACTGGCTTCCAAATACAGTGAACTACATATTCATACTGACATACCAGTTACTGACAGTTCTAAAACTAGGATAAATAAGGAAGTATTTATACAGTTCAGATTTTATGTACCACCTGTCCACTCTGCAACCACAGTTTCTAAGCCTATATACAGTGGCCATTACCATTTCCAAGGAATCATTTTATCTGACTTGATAATACGTTTTGGTAAGATAAATGAACTTGTTATAAGAACTTTGTAAGCAATGAAAGCAGAGCATAAATCTTGAGGAATGGCAAAGTTCTCAGGATTTAATTCATAACGACCCAGGTTTTCAGAGTTACTAAGAAGAAATGGAATAAAGAGAATTTAATCTTTTTGTTCTCTTGCCTTTGTAAGGAAGGGTCTCAAAGCACACCAAACATGAAAAAAAACCCTCTACTGAACCTAAGATGATATGTCCCTGTTAGTATGGGATACAAATACCAGTGAAAACCTGCAAAGTAGTACCTGGTATCAACCCCACTTTGTAGACAGAGAATTGGGGCATAAGTTTTCTATATTGTTCAAGGTTTCCTAAGAAATCTAGGGCACGCTCAGACAGAACACATTCTCTTCCACCTTATCTAGGACATCAATTAAGAGATCACCCTTCCTCCCACATGAGAGGGAGGCAAAAGAGTTTGATGTCATAAACCTCTGAATTTGCTGTTTACCAGGTATTCACATCAATGTCAGGTGAAAGCCACCTCCTTCCATAAAACAGAGAGAAGCTTCCTGAATGGCTGAATGGCTGAAAGAGGGTGTGTATAACCCTTCTGCTCACAGTGTTTTATGTTGCAGGTCTGTTTTGTGTTATTTTCTCCCTCCTATATTCACAGAGGAGCATCTGTACTTCACTGATCAGCATCTAAACAGGTCTTTCAAAAGGATCTTAAAAATGTTAACTTGAACTGCACAGCATACAAAGGGTTAACTAAGCAGAATAACCATGGAAGAACCTGGCAAACCTTTACAGTTTTATATAACCTAGCAACATGAAAGCCCTTTCTATTCTTGGCTAGATTTCCTTTGCACATTCTGTTTAAAATGTTTATATAGAGAGAATGCAAACTGTAGTACCCCTAAGGGGTATTCATAAAGTGAATTTTAGGCAGAGGAAACCAGCCTCTTCCTAGACAACCTCTTAAGCCCCTGGGAAGACAGTGGGTCCATAGGAAATGTTCAGAAAATAATAATTACACTGGACTTAATTAAACATATTTCAATAAATATTTATTAATTTAAAAAAAACCAGCAAAAAACAAGAACCCCCCCTCCCCTCGTTATTTTGAAACTTCAAACCAGTAACTCACCTGCATCTGTACCTGCCTGCTCTCAAATAATTGTCAGCTTCATCCAGACAAACGTTCTTGTTCCCCCCAGTCTGCCCATGCTCCAAACAAGTACTACCAACTCCCTGGCTTGACCTTAGTCCAAACCACTGCATAACGCCAACCTCACTGACACTACACCGCAGGTGAGACTGAGACCTGAGGTTATCTTGGAGGGCAAAAGGGAGTGTGCCCCTCTCCATGAACTGCAGCGGTCAGGAATATCACCCTACTGACCCTAACATATCTTTTCCAAACTCCCTACTACACATCTTGACTCCTTCTTTCTCCTATATTTCATGACTCCTGCCTAGGTTTAAGATGCAAATCATAGTTTGAAATGTCTTTACGACTCCCTTGATGAATCTCCATACTCAATTTGCAAAGCCTTCCATAAATCCCCTTAAACCAATAAAAAAATTCTCCCTTATTCATGCGTCACATTAATAGAGCATGGAAAATCTTGATCTGAAACTAAATTGGGGGTCAAATGACTCCACAACCATACTCTACTATAATGCCCCTGGCTAAAACAATACAGCACATCTCCATTTTTATTTTTTTTTAACTTAGGAACAGCATGTACCTGAGTAGGGGTGGGAGAGCAGCATCATCCACTGCAGGACTATTACCACCTAAGGGCATCTAAAGATGCTCAATTTGGGATTTATAATCAAGGGCAGAAAGCATTCTGATGTCTAGGATAGGGTTAGGGTTAGTCATGTCATGTTCAGTACTCTGTGGGAAATGTGTACAATGCATCACTGCTCACATTTAAAACACCTCAAACTTTTCAGACTAAAAATGAGCTATGGAAGTGGTCTTATTTCCTTAAAGCATGAAAAGCTTAACACTGAAGTAAGCTGACATTACCCTCCTTTCCATAAACCACTGCAACTACTGACTGACATTTTGCAATTTAAGCAAGAAAGGAGTCAAATTTATACTGGCATTTCTACTGTCAGGCAAAAAAGTATGAAGCATGCATAAACCTGCAGTCCCATCTACCGCTTGTCACTGTATCAATGAAAAGCAAGTGCGGATGTCACTTTCTCCTATCCATTTGCATTACACATATGGAAGGCATGGTGATCTCTTATCTTCTCAAATGCTGCCTTATATTCAACAGTGAGCCTTTACTGTTTCAGTGTAGTACTTACTAGGACAGGCTGTTTGATAGAAACTACCAAGTTAGAAGTCATTTTCAAAACAGTTGTCATGGGCTTAGGCAATAGCTAGATTTTTGTTTGTTTGATTGATTTTTTGTTAACCAAACCAAGTGTTTGAACTTCTTCAGCAGAGATTCAGCAATCTGAAATACATATTCTTGCATCTCTTAACTGGACATTTACTTAAAACAGACTTCTTGAGGACTTCTTCCCCAAGAAAAGTTACTCTTGAAGAAGGATATATTTTGTTATACACACAAGGTTTCTCCAAACAAAAAATGCATAAAAGAAAGGAATAATAGAGTGAGAGGGTTAATACTATTTTGTGAAAGCTTTACAATGGTTGATCACATCTTCTTTGGAGATTGTTTAATCTGTGACTGAATGTTGCCTTTTTCTTACTTTCAGGAACTGAATTAAAAAGGAATGCAACCTTTATGTAACAGTTCAAACAAAAGACAGTACAGTTTCTTTCAGAAAATGTAACTAAGTAGAATACTCCTCCCCCATTCAATGAAGGATGGACATAACCAATTTCTCTATCAGCTCTCCAATTCATGCTTCAATAAACTGCACAGGGAAACTTTCCTCACAAAATTCTGAGGTCTCTTCATCTCAAATCAAAACTTAATCGATTGCAAGGAGAAATCATGTTTTAGAGGACAGACTGCAAAATATTTGCTAATAGTCTATGAAGTACCATACCTAATTAAACAAAATACATTTGTCAAATAAATTAAGTGATATATTATCACTTGTCTTCTCACTCTTAAATTCAAATACAGTAATCTATAATGAATCTCCAATATATCAGCATGAGTTTAAGGACCCTTTGTTACAGCTAGTTAAAACCTCAATTACTCTTCTGAAGGAAAGTCTGACATTCTAATTTTTTCCCATTTTTAACAGGACATTGAATTTAAGCTACACATCATATATTGCTTTGAATCAAACAGTTCCTTAAAAAGGAAGCCCAGTGATTAAATAATTTCTATTTTTATTACATTTTTCTATGAGATAAAATAGAGCCTCTAGTTTTTATTTCTATTATTTTATTATATTTAGTTTATACTTTGATAAAATTATATTTTCTGGAAAAATTCATTCTGAAAGATTTACAGATAATCTCAACCCTAAGTTACTTAATCATTATTCTTCTGGGATGTAAAGAAAAACATATCCTTACAAAATTCTAACAATATTTTTATTCCAAAAATTTTTTCAAGTGTAAACTCTTCCCAGTAAATTAAGTGAAAACATTTATGAAAGTTAATGTAGCTACTTGCATCTGTTTATTGTTAAACATCTCTTAGAGCCTTTATTTCACCCACCTAGATGTGTGTGTGTGGGGGGTCCTCAAAAAATTTGTTATTAGTGGTTAGATAGATTGCTTCAAATTAGTAAAGTTACTTTTTTCCATTCATGCATCCCTCATATCTGAAAAATTTAATTCAACAGTGACCATTTGTTACTTTTTTCCATTCATGCATCCCTCATATCTGAAAAATTTAATTCAACAGTGACCATTTGACACTACCGACACCCTCCTCATTAATTGTCAGCTAAGACAAGAAAATTGAATTTTTGTCTGCTAAAGTTTAGACAGCAGCTTCCTAGCCAGAACACCCTCAGTTGCTGTCAGATGCTCAGTTTCTCTAAGCTGAAGAAGTGAGCTGGAATACCTATACCCACTAATGACAGACAGCTCTTCTGAGATGAAATGGCAGCAGGTCAGTTCCTTCAAGCAGTCAAAAGGGCGATGGCAACAGCTTCACACACACTGTTTAATCATTATTCTGTTCCCCAAAGGTGTTGCAGCTGATTGATACACTAAAATTTCATTCTAGATGGTGATAAGAATTCCAGGCTATCTTACTATTCCATTTTCTATCCATACCCAGTAAATGTTTTGCCCCACTCGCTGTCAGCTCCATTTCTAATCATGGTTCAAGCAACATTAAGCAAATGTGGCATTCAGCACACTTGATGCTTTATAGAAAAACCACAGAAATCCTCACTTATTTCTCTCCCTCTCAATCTTGGGCACTAAGAGATGCATGTTTTGTTAAAAGCATGGAAAAAATATCCATGTAATGAAACACTAATCATTACTTCAGTCATGTTATTGACCACACTGGCAGAGAAGTGCAGTTGTACTTGTTACTCATTTTTTAAAAATACTGATCTTCCTCTTACAAAGAAAGTGCTTTATACCCAAACCCCTCCTCCCCTCAAACATTTATCAGATCTCTGACCTGCTCTTATAAAAATTTCTCTCCTTGAAAGACAGTTTATATACACATGTGGGAAGTCAATCCTAGAATAGTCATGAGCACAGTTAAATAGCTATCTTCCCCCTTTCTAAAAAAATCATTGGAAAACAATGTTCTCCAAGTTACTGTCAATTCTTTGATAGGTATGAAACTGAAGTGATACAGTCATTCCCAGCTTATGGTTTTTGCTAGAGAAAAGCACAGATAAGTAACAAGAATGTAAAAAAGTAGCCAGGATGTTGTGCTGAGCCAGTCACCCATCAGTCACTTTTTTATTTTATGATCAGTAAATGACATTCTTACTGGAACAGAAGGTGGAAAATCTGTTTTAGTGATGCAATGATACCATGCCCTGGTGAATATTTCCATAGGACTAAACAGCATGATAGGAAAAATGCTACTAGGAGTCTCCAGTACACTCCTGAATTCCAGAGGAAAGACATCAGTCAAGACGACACTACAAATTGATGGGAGAAGGAATAATCCAGGGCTACTGAACATATCTCCAATCCAGGAAGCCTCTAAATTATAAATCATAAAGGGCAAAGAAAATTCTCCAAATTATTCTTATAAACTTGCCTTATTTTTAGGTAGTCTACTCTAGGCCCTGTCGCAGAGGCAATACGCTAAGCTTGAGAGACCTTTGGACCTGACCTGGTTTAGTTTTAATTCTTCTCTACCAGAGATTATTGGCTTCATAAGCCTCTGCTTGAGATACATGAAGATAGAGGTGACCTGATACATGTTACGCTGCAGAGGGTGATCACCTTGCTACCATGCTACCCTCTGCTTGGCTTAAGTAGCATTTCTCTTTGAAACTTACAGCTTTCAGGTTGGTAGTGGTCTGAATGCCTCCTCTCACTGGTATTCATGGCAGTCTAAGCTTACGTCATGACGTCCTACAAATAGTCTTCATTTAGAAGACTATTTATGATCCACCTGATTAAACTGTCCTGCTCGAAAAGAAAACTCACAGGAAAAAAAAACCAACTTTTTGCTTTTCTGGACCCACCCAGTCTGTCAGTCCCAGGCTTCTGCCCGCCCCCCCCCCAAGGGCTGAATGCCACCAAACCCTTTACCTCCCTTTCAGGCTCTGCCTTCCCTCCCTTCTTCCACCATTCCTCGTTCCCCAGCTCACAGCACCATTACAAGGCAATGCCTCCACATACAAATGCTTACTGTTACTTTCCATTAGATATTGAGGCATCAGATTAGGCCTCCCTCCCCCACAACAAATATTTTTTTTATTAGTAGCTGGAAAACGTTCCTAGATAGGTGCAGTTTCAAGTGAACATTTTGACGATAAAGTATTTGACATTACATGAAATGCAAACATATTTATTTGCTCAGTTTTATTGCTATTTATTTAAGAATAAAATGTGCCTGCCTGCAGCAATGTAACTACCTGAAACATTACCTCTACGCCACAAACACTTGTTACACAAGTGCACTACCATATCAGAGCAAAACAACAAGAAACAAAGAAAAATAATATTTAGAAAGAAAGGAGGAACAAACGCTTAAGTAATTTAAATTGGTCCATCTTCAGTGTTCTCACACAAAATAGTTCTTTGTTAATTCTACTGACCACTTGTATGATCAGCAGAACCACCATTGGTCTCTGAAGCACAGACATTTTTGGCACTGGGTGATCTTACATGAGGAAGATGTTTTTACTTCTCACTATAAAAAAACCATGATACTCCTACACATTCACCCAGTGTGAGCCTTTACAAACTGCAGCCACATTAGCTTCTTCCATGTATTTGGAGGGCGGGAAAAGATGCAGCAGGAACTGGAGTTCTGGAAAAACCTGAAATACCATATTTTTTTTCAAGGCAAACCCACAGTTTTGGCCTGGTTTGTCATATGGCACCTGCAATATGAATTCTACAATTCTTAACCTGTCAGAATGACTGTGTAGTGACAGCCTTCTTTTAACGGTGCCACTGGAACATGATTTAATGACAGAGAATTTAACCAATGATTGACATGTGAGAAACAGCATAGTCAAAGGACAAAAAAAAAAAAAAAATTAGTGATAAGAACTGCCAAGAAATAGCTTGACCAAAGTAAAACATAATCATGAAAAACATTAGCATGTACAATAAACATGTAGTAGTAAGTAAATTTAGCACATCTCTTGTAACAACTGTAGTATCTGGCTTACCCTCCTTCCCTGTCATCATGGATCAAGAAACCATTTGCTTTTCTCTGCCATTTTTTGAATCTCTTTTTTCTATGGCTTATGTCAGGTGGTAAACAGTAACAAAGCACATTTGTTAGTGAGCGCATCAACCTCAGAAAATGTTATTCAACCAAATGAACTAGCCCTTCTGGTCCTTTCCTGGCTCTTTGGCCCTTGTAGAGGAGGTGAAACCAAAAAGGTGCTGTGACACCAGCTCTGCAGTTAGATATTCTGGCAGTCCTCTGACCCAGAGGAAATACCAGGCTTTCAGGCAGAAATGAATGCTGAAAGGATAGCAAATATTTGCAAAACAATGACCTCCCCTAAGTAATTAATATGACTGTCTTAAGTGGATGCTAGTCTATGTGGATTAGCCCATTTAAAGTACCAAGATTAACATCTAACTTTGTTGAAAGTAGATTATTTGTAGTGTGGCATTGGCCATCGCAGACTAGTCGGCTTAAACTGACTCCCAACTGTCATTCAACTATGTTTTATTTACAGCGTATTAATGCCAACTGCACAATATGCGTATATTGGTAGCTGGAGAGGCAACAATGACTCTACTTGCCTAGAGTACCTTGAACCCAGCTGTCAGTCACAGCATCTGGCAGTTTTATCGGGGTTATATGTATATCAGTCCTAAATCCAATCCCAGTAGAGTTTCATTATATTGCATGATCAATCATAACTTAAATGGTAGCACACCTCAGCTATTTGCAGATTAATTCTACCAGAAAGGAATTTCTGCTCAAAGGTTAAATAAATCATGAAGTATTTATACCTCACTGCAGCTACCTCAGCCTACATAAACCCAGCCCCATCTGCCTGTTCATCTTCAAAACAGACACACTGAAGTGAAAAAATCTAACAGGAAAGAAGTACAATGAAATTAATTTTGCCATCTGTAAGAGGATAAAGCAAATAAATAATAAAAAAATCCAAGTAGTACAATAATTATGTCCATATTATTCTTATATTTCACATATACTTTGTGTTGGCCCTCCAAGTCAATGATTTGAAAGTCAGGGGTAAAACTGGTTTTTTTTGAGAAATGGCTTATCATCTCCTTCTCTCTGACACCAGTCCCAAGAATGCAACAACAAACTTGACATAAGATCACACAGAGCAAGAAAGATTATGACGTATTCTTGTAAAAATATCTTTTACATTTTGTTGCTTCATTGGGTATCATTTAATCAGGGGCCAGTCACCCAGCTCTCACTCTAATGATTTTGCTCCTAACAAGTAAATTCTTTAGTGATTAGGAGTCTATTCATATCAAATGGACTTTATTATTGCATTAATAATTCAGCAATTCCTACAGCAAAAGAGTACAAAAGAGAAAAACACACCCAAGTAAATTCCAGTCCCTCTACCAACCTGCCTGCCCTGTTTCTTTCCCTCCCATCACAGAACATGACAGATTTGTTTCTTCCCCAGTCTCAGTATTTTACAAATTCAATGACCTCTTAGAGGACTCTATGAGTTACAAAAGGTTAGACAACTTAAGGATCTTATATTTGTATGGAAATTTCAGTTTCTAAGGAAAACAAACTTCTGTCACCTTTATTAATAACTGTTCTGTGGAGCTGCTCGGCTTGAGTGTTTCTAAACAGCTTATAAATCAAGTTGAAGTTCATGAAAAGTCTTGATTCTTTGGCCCTACATCAAGAACAGTGTTGCAGAACTTTCTGGAGAGTGTACCATAATTCTTGACTACAATCACAGAATCATCTTAAAGCAATGACATTCAATGAGTTACGTACATAACATGATTAAAGTATCAGGCTGCATTTTATACACAATTCAAGTGTCATGACCTTTGTCAACAGATTGCAGCCCATTAGTTCCCAGTAGTGGACAAAGCATACCGTGCATTAATGAATCTTTAATGATAGCGAGAAGGAGCCAGAAACAAAGAGAAATGAAAATAAAATTAATGCATCTACATGTGTTTTCTTCATGTATCTCGCCATGCTCCACTTGAAGAGTGTACTGTAATACTTTAATATACTGTAGTATGTTGTTTTGAATACAATAACATTATTGCAACACAGATTCCATTGCATTATTTGGCCACTAAATGTTTTTGCCAGGAATAAAGAAATAATTTTGCATAGATCAGCAGAGCAAAAAGTGAAATTCTATTGACCCAGCTCTATTACGCTTTTTCTAACTAAAGCCTCTCATTCAACTTCCACTGTTGTGAGGCCAAAGTCAGAAAGAATGAATTTGAAAAGTAACATAGCTCAAGGATATTTGCTGGAAGAAGCCAAAAGCTTCCATGACTAGTAGCCATCCTTTAATGAAAGAGCTACCATTTTCCTTACTCCACTGTTGTCTTCAAAGCCCTCTAGAGACAAAGGACAAAGCTGGTGGCCTTTCCCCTGCCAATCCCCATCAGTACCAGCTTTTTAGCACTCTACTGTTTGTGTCCTTCATGAGCATGGACTTGATGTTGGGCCCCCTCCAGTGGAGTAGCTGACCGTTCCATAAAGTTTGTATAGCACGCACACCCTACTATTTTCATTCCCACTGAAATGCTGCCAAAAGTAGCTACAGCAGACAGCTTCCTGAGCAAACAAGAATGGTGGGAATCATGCCACAACTCACAGCTACGCTGAGAAAACACCATTTGCACATCACAGCAAATGGGTGTCTCCACTGGAGATCCATGGCACCCATCCTAACCCAAGAAAGCAAGACCCTTGTTCACATTAAGGCTTGCAAAGACATGTGTTTGGGAACTATCAACAGCTGCACGAGAGCAAGAACATACTTTTCTTTTTAAACGTAACATTATCTCCTATCTATACCATTCTCTGAAAACAGGATGGTTATCAAAGTCAAATTAACCTCTCATGGCATACACATCTGAACAGCAGAAAAATTACGAGGTTTTGGAAACAATTCAGGAACAACTGTCTTTCTCTTCCTGGGGTTTGTCTGCAATTTTTAAAAGTTTAAGCAAGAATATCAGGTATGATCAAAAGTCAGCAAGAAACTGCCTTTCTACACAATGTTTACTACATTTATTATTTCCTGTTAGACATTTTTTCTTTCCTTAACAGAGCTATTTTGTGGATGAATAGTGAAGCATCAGGCACTGGTATTTTCCCATTTCTATTTAATACAACTGAGTGCTTCCAGCTGCAGCTAACAGAACTCACGCACCACATCTCCCTAGTTGATCATAATCAAAACCAAAAACCCTCAAACCCTCTTTTCTCTTGTAAATAATTTACTAAGAGGCACTATGCACATACCTAGGGCACAACTGCATGACTCTTAAACAACCTCAAGTTCACTTGAGCTGTTTCTAAGTGCATGCTTGTATTAAGCCTAGCTTATAATGTGTCTGTAGAAGAAAGTATTACAAACCTTTAACAGCTTCGCCCTCCATCTATGCCCTTACACGTATGTACAGCTGGGCAAGTTCGTCTATCACTAGATTATAATTGGTATTGAAATTACCTGCCCCACTCCAATCATATTAAATATAAAATCAGTTAACACCTCTTCTTTCACCTGGCATTTGCTCACAGTGAAATTTAATATTGATTCTGATTATTCTTAACCTTTGGCTGCTGATCTTTCCCAGGTGTTACCCAGTGTCCATGACATGCAGAAGTCATCCCCTGAAGTGCATGTCAAATTTTGTGGCTGTTAGGCCATCATTCATTATGTTCTAGGGCAATGAAATTCTTTTCCAGGAGACAAGTATTGCCTTGCTATCTCTGTTTCTCAAGAAAGTCAATTTTCCCAAGTCAACGACTTTCTTTGAGCTTTCTGCCCCCTGTTGCCTGCTTGGCTCACAGCAGGTTTTGCCCATGTGAACTGAATTTACAACCACTGACTCAACACCAGTTACCCTGTATCCCACCCCTGCCATTCCAGAAGCTTCTGTGCTACAGCTTCCCTGAGCCAAAACCCCAAAGTATTATTAGTTTAGAAAGGGCTAGCTTTTACCATGTCCCCCTTTTTGGAGTATTACAGAACTGTAAACATGAAAATGTTTATTAAATACATGATGTGAAGTCCTGAATCTTCTTTGCTTAGCAGCCTTAGTCACCTACAAAAAAAATATTTCTATCATTCCTCAGATATTTTGATAACTCATGTCATTGTCCCTTGTAAAGGGTACTAAGTGTAGCTCCTAGGAAGCCAAAGGATTAAGAGATAAAAGCTGCCTATTCAGCCTGAATTTGCTAGAGCTATGCCGTGTGAATTTCTGCCAGGACTGTGTGATAGAAAGCTGCATGGTCAATATAAACTAAATCATTTGAAACAACAAAGCTGTGAGGGACAAATTGTGTTTGCTAGCAGGTATCACACAGGTTTAATAGAGGTCAATTATAGCCTTGGATGTTGTTACCCGGGGGAGGCTCTCAATGTGGTAAGGAAACAACCATTTTTGGTGGATATGAGTGGGACTGGAAGGAGTGGGAATTCCTAATGAACTACTGCAGGGGCTAATATTTTCTAGGTTGCAAAATACTGTTGTCACTTGCCGCTGACTATGGCTTTCCAGGCAGTACAGGATGCTGCTGCACATCTTTGGCAAATCAAGATCGGACCAATCAAAATTCAAAGCAAATGGATGTGTGTGATATTTTATACCCCATCATTTTACATCTAGTGAGGCTCATACATGCCTGGGAACAGTTTCATCTATATACAGGGCAATGCTTAAAATACAGCATATTTTGCAATTTTCTTGAGTAAGGAATATTTAGTTTTAAAAAAAGAAGAACCTTTAAGCTGATTTGGTCACCAACCCTGACTTTGGATAGAAATGAACAAACTTCGGAGGGGTTTGGTTTTGTTTTTTTTGGATTTGGGGTTTTTTTGTTTGTTTAAATGTAGCATTTGATAGTACCCAACTAACTCTCCATTGTAGCTGAAGACGGTAACATTCAATCCCAAAGATACAGCCACAAGGCTCAAGGTTGGAGGAGCTGGGAAAGAAAACACTATACACTGATGTGACATAAATCTTCTCAGTTTCAAACTGACAGTTATGAAATGCCTGCCACAGAAATACTGTAAAAATGTAGCAACATTCTTTTTCTTTGAATATGCCATTATCATAAATGCAACAACAACAAAAAATATACACAAAAAGTGAGACAGTTGTCTGAGGCAGTTGGGAACCAAACTTGAAAGCCCAGCCAATTTCCATGTTGCCATGCAATACTGGTAACTTTTAAAAATAAAAAAGAACCAAAAATTAAACAAGTTTTCCATGTTTAAAAAAATAAAGTTGAAGGAAATTTCCTTCTTCCTTGAACCTTTTTTCCCTGAGACATACATCACTTTCTTCCAGCTAAATCATACACATCCTCTATAGGACATTAATCCTTTGTACGCTGAAATGGCTCTCATTACTTGTAACTTGTCAGCCTTCTGATCTGTAAATGTTTATTTCACAGATGTCTCAAAATACTCAAGAATTATCCCTAATTTATAGCAGTAACCTATTAACAGTAACACCAAATGAGTAAAATGGAGGCAAAGACAGAAAGGCTCTTGAGACTGAATACCAAAGCAATTCTTCCATATAAATTAATCCCCGTGTATCCAAATAGTTAACTGCAGTGAGAAGATAGGTTTCTGTCTAAAACATTTCTCCTACCAGCAGTTCCTACTACACAAAAAAGGAAAATAGAGAGGACTCTAAGAGTAAAGATACATGCATATACATATATAGGTATATACACACGCTAAAAACAAACACTAGAATTTCTAATTTAATTCTAGTAAGAAACCAAAGGTTTCCCCTGGAATTTTGCAGAGACTATGCATCACACGCTCTAACAGAACTGTTTGTAATCAAGCGACACATCAAAGCTGTTCAACATCAGACACAGAGGTAAGCACCCTTAAATGTACTCCAGCAGCAACCACTTGCTATTCTGACAATGTGCAGCACACTTAAGGAAAATGGAACAAGTCAGGAACAGAGAAACCTTTATCTCCCAAGTTTTTCTCCTATTACTTTTAAATGATGACCTGCCAGGTAAAAATTACGTCTCCAGCCTTCTTGTTTTGTAAGGCTATACATATGTCTTAAATAGTACTGAATCACACAATCAGTGCACTGAAGAGACAAGACTGCAGAGCTTCGCTGCCTGCATATTCAGCTTGTGAGGAAAGGACTTTCTGGAACTGAGGAGGTGCTATGAATTGGAAGTTACTAAAAGCAACAACAATGGTGGGCAATAACTGAAAATTGAACACTTCAGTCAATGACAGCATATCTTTAAACAAAAGGTGAATAACTAATATATCATGTTAAAAAAAAAAAAAAAAAAGCATAGCTATTTAACAGAAAGACTGATTGCTATGGGCTCCATGTAAAATTTACAGACATCACCTAGATGTTCTGCTCCAAGGATCTGAATAACTCAAAACCAGTGTGAAGACCACCTACACCTGTTTTGTATCCAATTCAAAAGCACATTTTGAAGCCAGCATGACTGACACACAACCTTCCCAGGAAAGAGGACACCCCACTTCGTAAGTGTTCCAATAGTAAGCCAAAACCCCTCCAGCAGTAGTTACAATACAAACTCCCAAGTTAGTTCAGTTACACACCTATAGATAAAAGAAAGTTAGAGCAGCCTCTTTTGAAAATCCTGTTTGAAAATAGGCAAGAAAGTGTATGTTCAGGTGCCCTCAGCACAATTAAGATATGAGCTACACCTTTCTAGAAGTAGACCTCTGTGGTCTAGGTATGAACAAGGTTGGGTGGGTTGTCAAAAGCTTACACACAATAATAAACAAAATGTCATCAGCTTCTGCTCAAACATGTTATTGAATATATAGCTGAAAGAAGCTTCCAAAGCCTCATCCTATTTAGTTTCTTTTAAACCACTGGAAGATGGAAGCTAAATACCAAAGGATTAAGACACAGCAACAACTCAGAAACACTCTTCCACAGTGTTTCCCGTCAGAAAAGAGCATAGCAGGAATTTCTTTTAAGAAAGAAGGGTTTCTAAAATTAGATGCAATTTAGCTATAGGAACGATAAAAGTAAAATGAGTTGAGATGCAAGACTGAGGGCTGCTGAACAGCCACACCTAGGAAGAACATCCTCACAAACAGATAAACAAGGCATTAAATGTTATATGCTGCAACATGAAATATTAACTTCTTTTTCTTACAGCTTCTGGGTTTTGCAACTCCAAAGGATTAAAACATACCACCAACTCAGAAATGCTCTTCCACTACACCCTCCAGAAAAAAGCACAACAGGAATTTCTTTTGAGAAAGAAGGATTTGTAAAATCAGATGCAATTAAGCTATAGGAGCAATAAAAGTGAAATGAATGAGATGCAAGGTTGAGGGCTGCTAAACAGCCACACCTAGGAGGAACATCCTCACAAACAGATAAATACAGCCTTAAATGTTATATGCTGCAATATTAAATTTTAACTTCTTTTTCTTACAGCTTCTGGGGTTTGCAGCTGCTGAAGATAGGGTGAGACTACAATCACTAGTTCTGAAAACCACCGTTCCTTATCCTTAACTTTTACTTGTGTTTTTAGGTCATTATGGTTTGACAAAGCATCAATCTCTACCTGTTTCTTAATAGAATATTTTGTGCAAAGACAATTGTTTTCTCCCTACAGCTTGCACTCACTTAAAGGGGGTGGGTGGGGGACAGGGGTGGGGAATGGGGGGGGTGACCCATTCTATGTTATGTGGTGAAATTCACTTAATAAAATTGTGTAGAATTTTGGGGACCTCAAGTCTGTAACTGGTCACCAAGCAGCATTTACTGACCCTATTGAATCGGCTTTCTTTTGTGCTTCACCCCAATAATGAGGCAGACTTTTTTTTCCTTTTTTTTTTTTAAAAAAAGAAAGAAAAACACTTCACGCAGCGAAGACTGCATATTCTGACCAGAAGGGTAAAATCTAAACACAACCAAACTTATTAGAACAGCTTTATTAGTAGTTGGGCATTGTAAACCAGGAAGATTTGCTTGCATACCAGCCGTGTTCTCCCATCAGAGTTAGCCAGACTCCCATAAACTACCCCAAGGCTTTGACAACAGAAATATTCCAAGGTTACTAGAACAACTAAATTATTCATGATTAATAACAGATATTGAGCAGTGTCCTTTTCTCCTGTATTTAAAAACCTGGTTTCTACTTTAGTTTAATGTATTTACTGAAGACTGCCTAGGAAAACTACGACTTCCATGTAAACAGTTGCCTTTGCAATCCATTATGTATGAGCTGTCCTTTAAGCCACATCAGTATCGCTCCACTTAGACAAGGTCTGAAAAAAAAAAATAATCAACCCACACAAACAGCAAAGACTAAATATTACCATGTGTATGCACACATTCATTTGCTACTTAAAGTGTCAAGATAAGGAAGAAACTCGCTCCATGCACTCAGAATATCTCAGCAGATTACTAAAAGACCCCCAAAGATGCCCTTGGATTACCAGATCTGGCAAAGTGGGGAAAAAAGCCCACCTGCTGCTTATGCTGAGTAGTGTGGGTACAGCCTAGACAGCCACAGCAATAGCAGACTAAACTGAGAAAGCTCGTGCCAGTTGTTCATGGAATTTCAAACTTTCTTTACAAAACCAAGAGCTGTGGCCTGAGGAGGCCTGTGTGATGGAGCTACTCAGGAGGTGGATGCACGGAACTGCAAGAAATGATACAGACTGCTGAAGGATGCCTGGGCACCCACAGGCTACTACAAAACTGGCACCCTGCAAAGCAAGGAGAAAGCATGCAGAACAAACCAGTATCCTTAAGGTGAGACACAAGGCTGCTGGGAAAGAGAAGAGGCAGACTTTCACACCCTCAGGAACCAGAGATCTATGGGAGGACAGAGGCAGTACAGCCTTGCTCACATTAATTATCGGCCATACTGCACCCCATGGAACACCAAAGTAGCCCTTCATAATCATGAATTTCCTAGGCATACTTCACAGAAAAGAATTACATAAACTTTAAGAGAAAAAAAGCCAAAACACCACCACACAACAAAACCCCACACAAAGCCAGCATACACATCTATGGACAAAGACATTTTCAGACTATTTTGTAGGGATCAGTCACACTAAATCACATCAGTCCCCCAAAAAGAAGTTTTCAAGTACAGAATTAGAATTTGCAACTTAAAACTCCAATTCACATCTATAACACAGCAGGATTAAAATGCAAGTGTCCTTTGCACCTCACACTCCCCCAATTCAGGTGATTCATGGTATAAAACTCAACATCCTCATACAAAACTCAGCTCGGAAGACCCAGCAGTTTGCTTCCCCTATATAAGATTAACAGTGCTAGAAATTACTAAGCATGTAATAAATAGTAAGCACTTATTGATCAGTGCCATAATATTTAATGCTTTCACTGAAGAATGCAAGACTGTATGGAGAACTGTCAAGTAAAGCTGTAGGATTTAGTTCAATTCACATCAAGCTTCATTTATGTATAAGAGTTTATATATAAGTGCATATATTTATATATGAAGAACTTCAAGTGCTCCATATATATGACATGATCAATGTTGATATCAGTGAAGTTTTCAGCCAGATGAAGTCTGTATGTGATGACACTCATGTTGGACTACTCTTGACAAGTCCATTCCCTGCTGCTCTACTGAGGTGAACTGAAGACACCCAACAGAAGGGCTTTGCTACATCTAAGTAGGGATATATCATTCTGTCTTTATACACTCCATGCACAGAGCCAAACAAAGAAACTCGCCTGTTCTCTCAGCCTGCTAATATCTCTGAAAAGCCATTCGAGAGGCCCACCATGTAGCCAGCAGCTGTTTTTTAGGCATCTCTAAATGAAAAATTTTCTCTTTTCTAAGGTATAGGGATGATGAACGTGGCTAGAAATAATCTGTAGAGTCCAAGCACAATGGGAGGGAGCAGAAGACATGGCTGCGCTGAGAGGTGCATCCAGCTGCTGAGCCTGCGGGAGCATCTGAAGTAGTGAGACAGGATGAAGGATTAGGGAAGGTGTTCCTGGGCTGGATAAATTTGAATGATGAGGAAAGTTTGCAAAAGTAAATCAGAAAAAAAAAATGCTCACGTAAGACCAGGTCTAGTGGAAAATAAGACAAACGAAGGAATCAAATCACAGTTGAGATTTCTGAGATGCGAAGAGCAAGCAGAAAGAAGAAAGCCAAAAAGATGGAGAGGGGTCAAACTAGGAAAGAAAAGTGGCATTAGGTCTAGTGCGAAAAATTATGAACAGCTATAAAGAGAAAAGGTGGCACTGAGGATGGTGCATGTGAAGAAAAATGGTCTGACTTTAATATAGCAGGACAAACACTAACAAGGAAATTGTAAATTACCATACAAATTTCTGATTCCCCACAAAATCTACAGCTGATTGGGAATCATTCACAGCACAGCTAGGAGAGCCTGAGAAATAAGCATGAACATTACAAACAACAATCAAGTAAAATACACCATCTCTTCCAGTGATTGTGATTTATAAAGGCTCCAAGTCAGTTATTCAGAGGAATGGGGTGGTAAGCAGCAGCACCTCACTGGTGCAAAACTACTGTCCTCAACTCAAACACATCCAGCTTTGCATCCTTCAGCAACTAAATGCAAATACCAATGATGTAGGTCTTGAGTAGGGCACCGTGGAAGATAAAAATAGTTCTGCCTACAACAAACACTTGTCTCTGCAGGCTCACAGGACCGCAGTTGAGAAGCACAAGGCGCACTTTCCATTTCTTAATAGAACATCAAATCACATGCTCAGCCACTTGCAGATTAAAACTAGCTGTCTTACAGCTGTGTGACTAGTGATAGGATTAAAGAAGCACATAAAATCCTGTAAAGATACTTGTCAATTTGGGATTCTCGAGACACAGCTCATCCCCAAAAAAGCCACAGTGTACAACGCATGGCAAAATGAAAAACACAGCAGACAAGGGGAGGGAGGGGGGGGGGAAAAAAAGTACAAAATATACATCAGTTTAGTTATGGGTATTGCAAATATGCAAATATGGGTTATTTCGTATCAACTCCTAAGCAGCATAAAGGGGGGAACACTAGAGAACTGAGCTGCAGAAGGTTTAGAGGATATACAGGTGTTTGAAATAAAAAAGAATGGTGCTCTACATTTTAAATTGGAAAAAGCAGAGGCTAGAGCAGACACCAAACAATGATTTTTCACCATGCTCTTTCTGATGTGCATGACCTAATGACTATAGAGAATGCCAAAATTCAGGGCACTCAAAACAGCAGTCACACTTTAAGCTCACTAACCACTCTATTATTCTCTGATAGCTTCCATTTTATTATGGAAATTTTTCACATGGAAATGACTTATGTGTACAAGGAGAAGCCTCTCTCCTGAAGATTATGGCAATACATCAAAGAACCCCAAAGAAAGCATCTGGTTACCCAAAAGAATAGAGTACATTCTAATTCCCCTTTTCTTATATTTTTCCTGTTTCTTTTTAATGGTAGATAGATACAGACGAAAGAAAGGAGTGGAAAAAACATGGTGAGAGATAGCAACAAGGAGCACTGCAAGGAAAGAAAGGTTAATTACAGCACAAGAAAAGATGCAAGGAATGTGAAGAATGTCAGCAAGTAAATAAATCAATAATCTACAGTCACCATCTACATTCCTGAACTACCTTGAAAGCAAAGATATCTGCCCTTAACATTCCTGACAACAGTAGAGATTAAGGAAGACTCCTCCAACCTCTTGGTTTCTGCCAGCACCCTTGTGTCAACAGCAGATTACAAGAGAACCTTTCTGAAGGGAGTCTGGACTACCTCTTCTAACAGTTTTGTTAATACAACCTTGTAAACACCTTGGACCAGCCCAGAAACATCAACAAGCTGAAATTAATGCTGTGAACATTACACTTAGTTGAAAAAAATCCTTGAGGCCATTGTGAAAGAACTGCAGGAATGGTGCACCAGATTCGCCCCCTCACCAGGGCTCTCTAAAACATAGCAGACCCTAGCAGCTCATATGGAATAAACACACAGATCAATAAAGCCAGAAGACTAATGTGGTTTTACAGATCTATTTCTTCACAATGGTATCAACATACTACAAAGAGTTTTACAGAGGAAGTGGAAGCTGAGCAATAGAGACAAGAGGCCATAAAAGTCAGGACTTCTTAACAAGTTGGGAACATTCTGTATCGTTAAGGATTCTGTATCGTTAAGGGGGGGGGGGGGGGAACACACACCACGACAAAACATGTATTCAACTAAAATCACTGATATGCCATCAAGTAACATGGCACAACAGAAGTAGATCTGCAGAGCAAAACAGTGGGTGGGTGTTAGGGACCTTACTGACATCCACCCTATACACATTCGGGGAGGGCGGGGGCATCACTTCAGACTAGCTCTAGACTGGTCCTGTGAACTGAGCATCCATTAGAGGTTGAGGTAAATAGCCTGGTTTAGTTTCATCCATAAAGGAATGTAGATCAATCTGTGGTGCAAACTAAAATACTGTAAAAGGGGACCACTAAAAATTCAACTCAAGTGCTCAAGTGTAATCCTGAGCCAGTGCTAACACAGATGTACCCAAACTTAGCAACACGACCCTGATGCTACATAAAAGAAGTCCAGTATCTAACTCTATCTCAACAACAACAGAGGAACAGGATGATTCCACATGGGCATCGTTGCTCAAAAGACCACTTTTGTCTACAAGGCCTAGCAGTAATTCTCCAAAAATTGCTTTGCCACACAAAATATAATGTACAAAACCCACAGAAAATCATCATACAGAATTATTTCTAAACTGGACTTGCATGGCTTCACACATACACAATATGATTATGCAATACTTGCCTTTGAAAGTGAAGCTGATACAATACAATTAGGTAGCTGGGGACATCTTTTCATGCTGCTCAAATTTCTTAATACACTTATGAATGTAGCAATTAAAACATATCTGTTTTCAATGTCCTTCTACTGCCAGACAGGGGGCCTCCCCCCCAACTATCCACATGTATTCAACAGACTTTACTCATCTTTTAAATAATGGATGCGATTAAAAAAAAAAAAAAAAAAAAAAAAAAGAGGAAGAAGAAAACCTACTGTACCTGTGTGTTGTTCTTCAATCCAAGCTTGCAGATACATGAAGAGGAGTAGACCAGCTACCCCAAACATCAGTACAGACACAAAGACTTGTATTAGGTTCATGACCCTACCAGGGGGCTACTTTTCAGCTTTCAGAATGATGCATGGCTCACTTTTCTGAAGTTTTCAGCATGCCTGAATCTTCTGTAGAATCTTCCCCTGAGACACCGACCTGGAATAACAAGAGATGGAGCTAGTTCTCGTGTTACATTTTTATCCTTCACCAGAGACTGTGTAAACAGCATACTATATACAAGCTGGAGCTTTTACAAGCTATTACTTTCAGCACTTAGATTTCTGTCCACAATCTTGACAACCCGACAATCCTTCTGCCCCTGGACAAATTCCAAGCAGAAGTGTTTCTTGAAGTGGCTACAGAGACCATTCAACCTCCACGCTGCCAAATATTGCCCTTTGCTGTAATTGAGGGAGGTGGGACCCCAAAGGAGATGCCCAAGTGTCACACCAGTACACCACTGCCCACCAACCGTCACAGCTGAGAAGCTACAGCAGCAACTGGAGGTCCCCCAAGGTGGTTGGGTTGCACCCTGGTGCTACCCCTGTGATGGGCAGCCCAGCGCCTCTCCTTCTGGACCGTGCAACCCTGCGAGCCTGAGGAAGGTTACCTCCAGTCACCCCCACAACACAACATCTCTGCTTGCAGTCCCTCAGCATTGGTTCAGGCTATGCTTTGGGCAGTCATACTCTGATGTTTACCCTCAAACATGAGTGAATGTTGAATTTTGCAGGTTTAGGGAACGTCAGTTAAGACGATATCAGTAATGCAGCACAAAGGGAATTAATGGACCGTGGTTTTGCTCAGCTATTTTGCAACACAGGAAGGATTTGTCAAGAACCCAGTTCTTGACACTAAGTTCAATGTAAATGAGATAAAATGTAAAACTTTATCAAAAAGATTACTTCCTTGCACAGCAGAGGGCCCAGAAAAAATGAAGTAATTTACCTGATACCCTGCACCTGCCACAAAGTGCCACAAAATTCAGTTTATAAAAACAGAACATAGAAAACACTGCAGATCATAAAAAAGCCAGCTCCTTAGCCTGAATCAGAACATGTTCACTTAGAAAGCACTTCACTCAGAAGCTAAAGAGCAGCTGTTGAACTGGCCTGCACAGCAAAAGAAAAAATGCTAAAATTCAACAGAATAGTGTTTTGTTTTCACCTGGATAGAGGTAGCTTTCTTCTTAGCAGATGGTACAGTGCTGTGTTTTTGATTTAATATGAGAACAATGTTGATAACACACTGATGTTTCAGTTGTTGTGAAGTAGTGCTTACCCTAAGTCAAGCACTTTTCAAGTTTCCATGCTCTGCCAGTGAGCAGATGCACAAGAAGCCAGGAGGAAGCAGAGCCAGGACAGCTGACCAGAACTAGCTAAAGGGATATTCCATACCATGGGAACATCCTGCTCAGTATATAAACCGGGGGCAGTTGGCCAGGAGGCACCAATCACTGCTCGGGGACTGGCTGGGCATTGGTCAGCAGGTGGTGAGCAACTGTATTGAGCATCTCTTGGTTTTTTACCCTTGGGTTTTATTCCTCTCTCTCCCCTCTCCTTTTCATTTATTATTGTTATTTTATATAAATATATATATATAAAGTAAAATAATAATAACAACAACAATTTATTTCAATTGTCAAACTGTTCTTATCTCAACCCAAGGGTTTTACCTTTTTCCTATTCTCCTCCCCATTCCACCAGGGATGGGAGGAAGGGAAGGGGAGAATGAGCATGTGAGCAGCTGCATGGTACTTAGTTGCTGGCTGGAGTTACAAAACAATAAATGGACACCTTTGTAAGGGCATATCTGATAGAAGTGTTTGGTAACTACCACAAAAAATACAAAGAAAAACTCAAGCTTTTAAAGGCAGCCTACTGAAAAATATTTGGAAATGAAATCTGTTAAAAGAAAGGAGCTGACATACATGAGTGTCCAAATAAACCGAAAAATAAAATGCAGGTATCTAACAGTTATTCTGAAAAGTACAAGTACTGCCTGTTCCATAAGCTTGTATTTTAAATAACTTGGCACTGTTACACCTGTAATTGCTGAGTTTCTCAAGACATATACACACAAAGCTTAGCAGAAACTCCCATTAAAACCAGCTGTTGAATGAACAAAGTAACTATCTTAGAAAGACACAAAAGGTTTCAAGAACAAAAAAACTGTGCTCAGAACTTTGAAGGTTTTTTTCCAGTTCTGTGCCATTAAAACTATACATTTCGCTGAAGCACAAACATGCCCGCAAAAAATGTAAACCTGAGTTTAAATATTAATCATTTTATATGTAATTGTTTTGTACAAGATAGATAGCTAGACATTAACAGAATGTAAATGTTCTGTCTGAAGTACATGTCTGTATGGGTCATGAAGTGTCTGGCTTGAACCTGGAACACAGAAGGATGGTGAGGAGGTGCTTTATTCCATCTAGTTCTTTCTGCCTTGATTCTGCAGAGATGGAATTTCCTACGTGTTATATACATGTACCTGTACCCATTTGCTGCTATCGTGATGATGCATAGGACCGGAAGGAAGCAGCAAAGACTGGGCAAGACCAAAGAAAACGCTCGGGGAATTCCCTGTGAAATACCTTTTGTGAGGGTGTGGGTCGTGGAGCCTCCTTTCAGCCAGCTCCTCACTAGCTGCTATCACTTGCACCTTTTCCTACAGTGCCCTCAGCATTCTCAGACTTGCAGTCTTCCTTATCTATGCTAAAATGTTTACTTAGGCCTTTGCACCTAACTTAAGTCCTGCAGCAAATGCACTTCAGAAAGCACTCTGCTGATGAGAGAGAAGCTTCCCAGCACAAGCAATGTTTCAAGAACATTAGTCAAAGGACCAACAAATGCAAACCTCTTCTGTTTTCCACCAGACCAAAGCTGTGTAGTTCACGTAACAGGACATTGACAGCATCTTGATTGGGGAGTGGGGGAAGCCAAATAAATAAGACGTGAAGGTCTGAATGAGTATCTTTGAAAGAAATTAATTACATTGCAAGTACTAGAAAGCAGGAATCAGTTTCTTTTGGAAAAGTTGTTTGGGTTTCATAACTTTCTCAATAAAAAAAGCGTGCAATGCAGACACGCACATGAATAGTGGCATGCTTCCAAATAAGCCCATTTTTGTGGTTTTGTCACTTGTTTCCGCCTCAGACTACACAAAGCTCTCACATTTTCAGCCCTCCTTTCCAAAAACCAGTGTCCCTGAGTGGGCAAGAAAAGCCTTCTCAGGCCATATGGACGATGCTGACAGCAAAGTATCTCACAGCACAGCTCCGCAAACATTTCCAACACGTGTGGGCTGACACTGCTGCTGTCTTCAGCCACTTGCTCTCATCATCCCTGACTGCCCAGCTCTTGCCACCACCATGAGGGCTTACACACCTGCACAGTAACATTCAGAAAGCTCATCCAGCTAAAAACTGCTCCAAAAAGAAGGAAAGGGACCTTACTGCCAGAGGAAGTAAGGAAACTCTGGTTTCATCAAACTACATCCCACAAGAGATTTACCCAAGGAACAGTGCTGATGGTTTTTCCTTTAGCAATACAAGCCATTGCATGCATCCCTGATGCTCAATGTCATAGGATATACAGGTGACCTTGCCCAAGCACCATCATGGTTGCATGCAGCACCACCTACAAGCCCTGCATCATCACCTTTCAGATGCACAGTAAAATCAGGAACAATTTCAAGCAATTTAATCTGTGAATAAGAAAACAGATGGTTTTCTGCTGCGGTAGCTTCAGTTTTGAGTGGACAGAAGTTCCTGAAAAGAAACAGTAGTTCAACGTGCATTTTTTTAAAAAAAACTACCAAACACACTAAATTTACTCCACCATCACGGTCACTACAATTATCTTCATATCAAGAGTTTTCATGCTGCTTGCAATTAGTTTATTTAAATTTAACTTATATGAAACTTTATTCTTGGTTTATAATTTGGCTAAGTTTTAAGATTAGTTTTAAACAACAGTAATAGCAGTTTTAATCACAACTACCTATTTTAGCACAGGTTAGACTCTAAATGTATCAAACCCATCCAAAAATCTGAAGCTATTCTGCTACCTTATAAGATTTTTAAAGGCCTTTCAGCTTGAATAAGTAGTTTAATTTATTTAACATAGTGATTTGTAACCCACATATGAAAAAATGATAGCGACATTAAAAAAAAGTCTGTGCCTATGAGTCTTCTAGTAGAACTTGAAAAATGGTCCCAAAACACTGACAAATTTGCTTTTTTAGTAATAAAAAGCAACGGTCATGGATAACACTCTCTAGCATCCTGGCAAAGAGGAAATACCTACAAATATTCTTCAATCAAGATGAATGCTCTCTTGTGGCTGTGAACAAAGAGCCAACAAGCAATTACTTTCAACCTAAGTATTTTCAAAAGAGATCAGCTGTATCCAGACAGAGGTTCAGCATCCCTAGTTAAGCTGTAAATCTTCTTTTGCTCCCAGTCCTGGGCAACATGGCTCCACTGGGTGCCAGCTTGACCATCTTGCTGGATAGGATGCTTGCCAGAGGGAAACTAATGTAGTCCAAGAAACTGCCATGTCCTTCTCACCCATGTTGAACTTCATTCCCACTTTAGCCCAGCCTCCCACTCTACCTTTTTAGAAGTATGGACCCCAATGTCCCATCCTTTTCAACTCATGCCTTCACAGAAAATGTCATAGTGACCCACGCATCCCAAGATTTCCAGTCTTTTAGAGTACTGGAAAGAGATTACTACGTATTGTTCTTATCCATCATGGAGAAACAGTTAAGCTGGCAGACAAAAACACTACATGCCTTAGATGACACCACAAACCTTTTTACAGCAAAAATTTAGGAACATGAAAAGTTTACAATCATCCAGTTCTGAGGCCAAATCGTTTAATACCATTGTCAAATTTAAGACTTTCAGGCATCCACATTCCACTACTGTAAAATCTTTGCATTTTTGCCATTGTGTTTTGAGTCCAGTTCAAAGAGGCACATTCCTGTACAAGGCCAACACAAGCAACTGAAATAGCACAGCCACCCAAAAATAGGGAAGAGTGCATCTCCTGCTTTTCCTCATCTCAGTACATCATCCACCTTTCTTTTCCTGGCAGGCAAATACACCTGCAGCTGAGGAGAGGCATCTCCAGCACTCAGGTACCATTCCTGGCTTCTTCCTATTCCAGACCACACAAGAATAGTGGCATCTGCTTGCCGTATGTTTGGCTAACCTAAGATTTCCTTGCCATTATTACCTTCACCACCACCTAGTTCCAAAATCAAAAACATAAAAGGAAAACATTAGATTGCCTCAAACTATTTAGAAACCTTTTAAATTCCCCTCCACCTTTTTTTCTTTCACCTGAAAAAAACCCAGATGATCAACATGAGTGATTAGCCAGCAGAATACTGATGAAAAAAACAGATGCTCTTTACAATGGTTAAAGCATTCATATTACTGTGGGTTACCACAGATTCCCACCCACTCAGCATCTCCTTAGACACAACTGAATTAATGAAAGCAAAATGGGAAAAAGGACATAGAAAGCTACTTCAACCCCACACGTATTTTTTTTCTTCCCTCCTTCCTTTCTTTCCCCAAGAAGCACTATATTTTATGATGCCTTCATAGCAAGAAAACTTTACACCGAGGAATGTCCTGCTGAACACTGGTCCAGGCTACTTTCAGCTCAGTCAGCGGAAGGAGGCAAGGATCTCTTCAATGCTCCCCCTCCTCCCTTCACTTCTCATTAGCTTGTGTCCTACTTCACGCGCAGGTGATCCTCCAGGATCACCTTTCCACTGTCCACATCTCAACTTTCTGGCTTCACAACAACTAGCACAAGGCACAGCTCCAGCTCTTAACAAAGCTTGCACAGTTCCTCATATCAGGCAGTGCTACTCTTTGTTCTGGCTTATTCCAGTGTTTGCTAGGAATAAACATACAGTATTTGCCATTTTCTCTCTCCAGTAAGTCATGCTGAGTATTATGGATGGTGAAGTCAAAATCTTTACATTACAGAACTCTGAATTAAGTGTGTAACCAAATCAAGATAACCAAACTCAGTGCTGCTGAGCAAATAAAAAAAAATAAAGTAATTTTAAAACACAAAACAAACAAACCCAAATTCCCATACCAGAGACCTTCTTGCCCATAGGAATCTACTGGGGGACTGGGGGAAGGGGGAATGGTTAACAATCTGGCAGGCCTCACTACAGGAGCCGAGTACAGACAGGGCAGTGTATCAACGAGTTTCTGTCTCACCCCCTGACAAACAGTATTTCAGTGCCTGGTGCCATAAAGGGAGATACCCAGCATCCATGTCCACCCGTACATCGCTCCTGCTGACACCTCAGCAACTTCCTCACCTGAAGAGCTGCGTATGAAAAGGTTGTGTCAAAGTGTAACTGAAGACACCATCTGGCCTGCCCAACTTTTATCACTGGCAATAACAGAAGATTACTAACTACCAACTCTGCAAATCAAGTTATGAGAATTTTGTTAGAGTTCCGTAAGACAAAACTAACGAGATATTTTGTAGGAAATACGTATGGATTTCTTGTCAAAGGAGGGAGGTTTTTAAACAAAGTGAGCATCCTCCACTCATCCACTGAAAATCCTGAAACAACAAAGCCCCTCTAAAAAAACAGAGCTCAAAAATTTAAAATTTCAAGAGCAGTCAGGAAATTCCAAACATCAACATCACCAAAGTAACTTCCCACCCTGCCAAGTTGCACATATTTAACGTTTTTCTACTTCACTCTGCCTTGTTACACAGCAGACCACAATGTTGTTACAGCAATTATGTTTTGTCATTAATGCACTTTATAGCATACAACACGTATGCTACAAAATTAATAACGTGGAAAGAAAATATGGTTTGCATTTGATTGGCCATTTTAATCAATTGAAGTCACTAGTTCCTCATTATCCTGTCAATATACATCCAAAGGAAAAACTCCTTTTAATGAAGCAATGGATGTAAACAAGACTCATTTTAGTGAAGAAGCATATATTGGTTCCTGGTGCCATTAAATCTTTCTATAGGAATTGTATTAGCTGACGACTAAAAGCAGTCCATAGCACCTGCATTGCTTCTGAGAACATGCAACAAATACAATGACTTACCTGGTACAGCTCCTCAACCATAAATTCTATCAAACTTCAGACCACGGTACTTTAATCCACAGAGCAACCCTCAGCCACTTGTAGGTTAATTTAAAGCTGCAGTTATAACAGTTATTCTTTATAAAGAAACAAACAAAAGCAATGCTTGTGTTAACAACAGATAAACACAGAGTTGTCCTACCCACGAGTAAGTTAATACACGAGCATCATGAAAAGTTCTGCTTACTTAGAGGACAGAGGAAACACTCCAGTACTGAAAGGTGATGGGTTTGGAACTTCACCAGTTTACCAGAATTTTCAAGACCACAGGTCTCGTTCTGCAGCTGCAGGACATCTCGCTTCAAAAAGGAAAAAAAAACGTTATTATTTTTCATAAGGGCTCCCAGCCAGGAGTGGGGACCCTACTGCACCCAGCAGCCAGCCAGGTCTGGCACGCTGCGCTCTTACCTGCCTGAAGCACTGCCGGAGGTCTGCGGGCAGCCTCATGGAAGGAAGTCACCTGGATTTGGGGCAGTTAAACAGAAACAGGGCTCACCAGACAGCAACTCGATGGCTCCCAATCTTCTAGCAGGACTGGAGGTGGACTTTCTTCCCCCTCTTGAAAAGGACCGTGTCAAAGCGAGATCTTCCCTCGTTTAAGTTGGTGAAATGACGCGATCTCGTGCATTGCCTGCCGTGAACCGGGGTGCTACCAGCATGCCCAGCAGGCGCGCCGTCCGCCCCAGTCGCTCACTCCGCTGCTGGAAAATGCACAGGCAACACAAGCCATTTTTTTTATTTTGGAGACATGCTCTGAATTCCCGATTCCCGTTGTGTGACGGTGGGGGAATATGTGCGGGGGGGGGGGGGGGGGGGGGGGGGGCGGGGGGGTGGTGAGGAGTCAGCAGAAAAGTTGGTCGGCGCGCAGAGCGCAGCCTCGCACGGCGCCGCAGCCGGGGGCTCCGCGTCCCCCTCAACTCAACTTCTGGGACGCTCGGGAGCCGCAGCCCCTCTGCCAGCGGAGCCGACCCTCGGCGCCCGCCCCCGCGGCTGGGAGCCCCCCTGCCACGGACGCGCCGCAGAGCCGGGCCGGGCGAAGCAGCGGCTCGGCCCGGGCCACCCCCGCCTCCTCGGGGCGATCCGCCATCAACGTACCGGGGCGGCCGCGCCGTCTCCGCTGCCGCCTCCGGCCGCCGCCGGTGAAACCCCCGGCGCCCGGGGGCTGGGCGGTGCCGGCGGGGCGCCAGCCGGGGCAGCCGCTGCTCGCGGAGCCGGGGAGGCGACCCCACGGCAGCCCCCCCGCCCGCTGGCCCCGGTGGGGGTCCCCGCGGCAGCCCCTCACCTGCCCGCCGCTCTCGGGAGCCGCCTCCGCCGCGGCGCCGGCACGCAAACTTTCACCGCAAAACTTTGGAGCGGGGCGGGCTGGGGAGGGCTCGGCCCTGACCGGCAGCGCGGGACCCCCGAGCCGGGCGGCGCGGCCCCGCGGCGCAGGTGAGGCCGATCCGCGCTGGGGCGGCGCTGCCGGCGGAGCCCGTGTGGCTGCGCGCGGAGCCGCGCTCCGTCCCTGCCTCCGGCGCCCCTGGGATTAAGCGCTTTGCTAACAGGTTTAGTTTGCTGTTACATACCCAGAGGTCGGCTCTCCCTCTGCTCGCAAATAAATGTGTATCTAAGCTGCCAGGCAGAGGCAACTCAGAGCTGTAATTAGCTACTAAAACAGGCAGCGTCGAAACTTTATTGTCGTCTACGGGAAACGGGATGACAGAGAAGAATGTTTAATTGGTGCTTATTAGCACTTCATATGTGCTTGCAATCACTATCGGCTTATTGTCACAGTAGACAGGCCATGTAGATAAGTGACATTACCCCTCCTTAACGGCCGCATCGCTTCGTGTACCTTTCTTCAAGGAAGTCCTTGGAGAAACGGCCCTAGCTCTGGTGGAGGTGGGGTAAGCACAAAGGAGTTCTGACTTCCCAGAGCTGTGCTCAGGTCGTTTCTGCCCGGCTCTCTCCCCTTCGGACGTCTGGCTGCCGTGCCGTGTTCCTAGGATTACCCCAGCACACACTTCTGAAATGCTCCCTGAGTCGCTGCCCCATTGCTCACTTATGGCATAAGGCCTTTCTATTAACATTTTTACGACATCTTTCACCCTAACGGGTCTCAAATCATCTCACGCACTCTTAAGCCAGCACACCGGGATCGCTTCTGCAACCATCGAAGCACAAACACCTTTGGCATAAAGCTGAGCATCGCCAACAAGCTCAAGACTGTTTCAGAGCAGAGAGCTGTGCGCTGCTCTGATTTCCAAGGGGGTTTAACTAAGCAGAGTGTAATTACCCTGACCAGAGCTTAGACCTTGGAGATAACGTGTTCATTGGAAAGCACTCCAGGATCCATAGCTGCAGCAGCCATAGGCAGCCAAGACCTGTGTGCAGTGGTGCTCCCTCTGGATTTCCAATCCAAGCGCTAAGCCATCTCACTCCTGCTTAGTTTGGGTTGCGTGAGGACATACAGCCTCACCGTGGTGCTATGAATTTTCTCTCTTTTATTTCACGTAAGGATCTCCCTAGTCACAGTTCGTTATAGAGGCTAGCAGCTTAGTACAGACCCAGGGAGCAGACTTTTCCCTCCTTTTCCTTTAAAGCCAATCATGGATCCACTTCTGAATTTCTGGTGTGCAAAGACTATCCCTCACACCTGTAGCTTGTCTGGCTCCCTAGTAGAAAAAGAAAGGGATAGGGGGAATGAAGGAAGAAGCGAAATAGGTTTAACAGCAGAATATGCCAGTTGTTTGCTGTTCTACAGACTTAAGCATGTTTCCCAATCTAGGCAACCTGGGAGGCATGTGATACTATGATTACCATATGCCCTAACAAAAAAATGCAGCCTCGTATTTAAATTACAGATCTGTTGGTCCCTGTTGGCCAGTGAGATTTTAGAGAAAAACAAGATGCCTACTGAATTTTAGTTTCCTGAGGTAATACAATCAGAAGATTGTAATGAAGGTCACTGAAGCTTCTAATAAGGATACACAGATTAACCTTCTGAGTGTTGCAGATTTAATTTTACTCAATAAGTACATGCTGCAAACATATTTCTTCAGATTGATCTACTCAGACTGTACTCATCAACTGATTAAAGTTATATATAACACTGAAAAGATCAGATGTCTTGATTTTTTTTTTCAGTTAAAGGAATAAATTAATTGCTTTGGGATAAAGCCAAGTCTTATTTTTCAACTTAATAATAATAAAAAAAACCCAACAACGGACCATGCATTTAGCTTATATAATACTTGTTCCACCACAGGTTCCAGCTATGGATTTAAGAATCTTTGCGAGTTTAAAAATTCAACATGCAGGTGAAATTAGACACTGGATTAGAAAGCTAAACAACTACGTAAATGTAATCAGCACCTTCTGAGGCCTGACATGTAGCAAAAAAGAAATGAGTTACGAAAAGGTGGCGGCAGTCTGTCTGTGTCAGCGAGGCTGGTATGGAGCCAGCGCCTGCATCAGAAACCCTATTCCTGGCAGGTTTCTGCATGTTTCCTATGACTTCTGCTAGATAAGCAGCTCAATGGTTAATGTAGCAGAGTCATCTTCTGAAGTCATGTGAGACTTCAGCCATGTGGTGATGCCTCCTCACAGTAACAGGAGTAGTCAGTGCAGTTAGAGAAGAAAGATAACAGGACATGAATTGAAACTGAAACCTGCCAAAAACTGCAGGTCAATTCGCTGGGATAAAAACACCTTTACCCTACAGTAAAACCAATTCAGGCTCTTTTAAGCACATTTTCTATGTAGATTTTCATCTCAGCTTAGCAGTGACAGCCATGGAGGAAAGTTTGGTGTGGAGAATAGGTCACAGCTACCCGCACTCGCAACTGCTCCTTTGTGAACTGCCAGCGTGCACTGCATCAGCACCCTAAAACCCCTGTTGGCGCTCAGCCTGTTCCCCTATGAGACAGAAAGTGTGTACCACTACAGTGAGCTGTTAGGAAACCCCCTTGCTCTCGCTGAATTTTCCATGCAGCCCAGGTTTCCATTTGACATTTTTCAAAGTTTACAGCAAAGCTAGCTCAGCCACCTACACAGATGCGCACATTTCAAGGAGTCAGAAGTTGGGATTCTTATGTTTAAAGAAAAATGAAACCCCCATGATTCAAGTAGCAGCTGTGACAAAACTGTGCCTGTTTGGCCTGATCCTCTTCCAAAGGGGAAGGATTAGACCTACAGAGGGTTTTTTAGCTTAGGCAATTTCATTCCAAGTGCCATTATCATTTACTGCAGTGAATTTTGGGACGGGCCACCCTGGCACAGTTTCAGTGCTGTGTGTTATATATCAATATAGAGCCAATTAGACAAACCTTTGGTGATTAAAAGCATTCTATCATTATGAAGGTGTCTTTTGCTCCAAGGCGTAAACCATTCAGCAAGTAGTTTCATTTTATTTCCTTGAGCTTTTTTAATTTTCAGCTAATTAGCTAGAAATATACCACCTACAACATGTGCTTTTTCTCAGTTTGGAGGCTAAAATTTGCCTCTACTAAGCATTGCTACTGGGCATTTGCTTGTTTCTTTAAAAAAATTGCTAGCAACTTAGTATAAAATTCATTTACTTAGTAACTGGCATGCTGGGGTAATTATCAAAGCCTTTCTAAGCAAGTTGTGTGCTCATTCAAAAATTTTAGGCAATTCAAAGTGTAGTTCTTCAGCTATTACAAAGTTTTGTTTTTAAGAAATCTCCAAAACCAAACCCAACTTTAAGTCGACTTATATACTTCAATGAGTTAACTGTGAAGCTATTTTATTCTAATGGGCTGCTGTCTCAAAAGACGGGCCAAAAACCCCAGAAGCTGCACGCATTTTTTCTGAAGGTTAGTGCATTATCTTACTCCGATTCTAAAATGTGCTTCAAATGGCAGCTACTACTCTGTCAAGTGCTACACAGGACTAGAAAATGCCTCAGGATATCCTGAAAATTGATTTTCTGAAGCAGTGAATTCATTCTATATTTGAAAGGCTGGTGAGGGCTTCCAGTCACAGGTGTAAATGGGAGGGTTAAGATTAGCTCTCCTTCTCTTACTCCCTCCGCCCTAGCACTGGGAGAGCAAAGTGCATGTATGTTCTCATACTATTATATGATACATTTGCATTTTAGATCAAAGTATATCCAGTTTTGCAGACTCTAATTGGAGGCTTTCAAGACAAGACTGGATAAAACCCTGAGAAACCTGGCCTGACCCAATGGCTGACCTGGTTGTGTGCTGGAGGTTGGACTACAGGCTTCTCATGATCTCATCTTATGTGAGTTGTCCTGTGCCTGGATAGCCCATCTAAAAATCAGGATGTCATACTTCCACCAAAAAGTCACATCTCAGTCCAAAAATGAGATTTGAAGACTGCTACCCTGCCACAGAATAGCAGACAACAAGGGAATCAATGAGGTCCTTAACTAGCATCAGACGGCTTTCTTTGAAAAGGAGTTTGTAAAGCAAGGAGGAAGGTCCTCTGAAAGCCTTCATCACTTTCATGAGAAAATTCCAAAAGAAGTCTGTTTTTCCAGGTCTTTTGAACAGTGTTTGTAAAAGTTACATAACACTGTAATTTCTACGTCACCTGGTTCTAGAGAAGGGGAAACACTTGTCTTTGTTCTGCCAAATAATGCTTGATTATGGTACCTCCTGGAAAAGAGTAGCCTATTAGTGCTAGAGTGCCTAGTTGAGAGATGGTTTCTTTGGTGTTTCAGTTACCAGTATCACGGTGTTCACACAGATTTAATCGTGAATTTCTTAACTTTTTGATTTAAATGCTTTAAAGGCATTCATATCTTGAAGGATATCTTCATGCATGTATTTCAATTTTGACTGAAGGGACATTAGCAGATTTTTTCCATCCTTAGGTATAATGCAGACTGAAAAAAACCCCACCAACACCTCTCTGAGCAATTTTACTACCTTTTACACGAGTACTAAATGTCAGAGAAGTAAAATCTGGATATTGTGTTTTGGTCTCTACACAACCCCTGAATGTGAGACAAACAAAATTTTCTTACTCCCCACAGCCCCTTTGGTGGTAGAAAGTTCTGCACTGATTCAACATCTGTTGACAAGCTGTCTATACGAATTGACAGAGAAATGAACTGATACATGAAGCTGAGTGTGCCTCCAAAGCGATTCACAATCTGTTGAAACAAGACACCATACCATTAAATATGTGATTCCAGTGTTCTAGTTCCTCTTCTATTCTAAAATACCTGGAATAAAAAGCAGAAATACAGTGACATGACAGTCTGGCAGCTGCCCTGAAGCACAGATAAAGGAGGATTGTATGAAATAAAATGGTATAGAATTTTCTTAGTCAGTGTCATCAGTCTACTACATGTTGAATGTTTGCATTGCTTATTAGGACCAATGGACATATTTTGAACCCATTCTGACAGCCTGGATTCAAACATTGAGCAAATGATGACATTATGGTATTGATATGTGCCAGGAAAAAAAAGTTACTGAGAAATTCTAAGGCAAATGAGGGTGGAAAGTAGAATAAAGACAAGGCAGACTGACAACCAGACACTATATAGTAGGAAAGGGATAGAATGAGAACTACAGTTTGTTGTGGGTTTTGGTTTTTTTGTGTTTTTTTTTTTTTTTTGTTTTGTTTTTTTTAAATCTAGTGAAGGCATTAGTCCCAAGTGTTTGATCATCATGTAATATATGGCCAAGTGTCAGTACTGTCCTATGCCTTTGCACCTCTGCAAGGTGTTATTACAGGGGCAGTCTATGGAAAATTAGGTCAAATATCCCATACTGGATGCTGAATACATGCTGGCTAGCCTAAGATTTGGAAGCAATTTCATTGCTCATCACACACTTCCCTGTAGCTGGAAGTTGAGATACATATGAAAAAAATGATAGCTTTTGAGGGGGCATAACCAAGAGGTGCCTATGATTGCCTGTTTTCAGCCAAAAATATTCTCACAGCTGGGTTTTTAGATGAAGATACTACTCTGAGACAATGGTGATTGCTTTGGTGAACCATCTTCTTCTAGCTAGAAACTTTTAGTCTAATTAGTATGCTAATGTAGCTAGATCTGTTGGCAGTATCTGATGGTGTTGACCATCATGTGGTGCTGTTTTGCGTGATATCTAGGAGGGTGGATAAAGCTGCAGATCTCATTCTTTTACCCCTCCTCCTAACCAGATCATTGTTTGGAGTTATGTGTGCTCCTCGTTCTGGGAACATTCTCACATACTAAAAGCTCTTGTTAAGGTTGGGAAACAAGATGGATTTGGGAGTCAGCAGCATGCATGGGCAATTAAAGGGCAATTAAAGTCTGTATCTTCATAACAACATAATCAAGCTTTCCAAACACAAAAGTGCATAACTACACACTAAAAGGAAGAGTAGACTGGGAAAACTAAACATGCCTCTAATGTTGGGCTGTTCAAAGAGGAGGAGATCTGGAAGAACTGTTTCAGATCACGCCGGGAACTAGGCTTGGAGCTATTCTGGAAACAGGGGTGATGCAGAAAGTTCTCTAGCCGATGGGATTTCCCTCCCGTCACATACCCACAGCCATTTTTCCTGCCTTCAGGCTCCACTGCTGCAAAATGCTGTAGAAGAAAGTGCAAATGAATACCACGACAGAGCCCCAGGATCATAAAATCCTAACACATCTCACAGGTTTCCTGCTGATTTCCCTTGGCTCAGCTCAGCTCAACTGTATTTAAACCATGCTCTCCAGCATTTGGCTTACTTTCTCTCAGTAATTAGGTTTTGCAGGAACATTTTTCTTTATTTTTAGGAAACTTTTCCTCATAACCAATCTGGCTTTCCCTCATTGGTTTCATGCCCTTTTCTTCTTATTCTTTTCCCAAAGGATACAGAATAGCACACTACTTTCTTTGTGGTAACCTGTCACATGGTAAATCATTGCTTCCTACTAAGGAAACCACGACCCAAAGCAGATAGTTTCCTTAATAGGAAGCAATCATACTTTACCCTGTGTTTGAATTCTGCAAAGCATTTATCTTACTCATGAATTCAGTGTAAGACACCTTCTTTCTGTCTTTGTCTCATTGTAAGCTGCTGAACGAAAGTGTTTTTCGTAAGGATGCTTTAAATGACCCATTCTCCTGGCCAGGGCTTTCTTTAGATTTGCGACTACTAAACTCACCTTTTCCAGATGGTATAATAATTTTCCATCTCTCTGTCTTTGGAATGAAATTTAAGAATACTTGATAAGTAACTTGGGACAGATTATAAACTTCCGCAAACGTACTTGTGCAGTGCTTTCATCGACAGAGACTGTTATTTCACATCTGGAGAGGGGAATATGATCTATCACCCCACCCCATAAGAGAATCTAAAACAATTTTAAGGTTCATCTTTATGCAGGAAAACATCTATGTGCGCAATTAAGCACTTGCTAACAACCAGTGGAACTGTGGGATATTCTCAAGTGCCTTTGCTAGTACACACCTGATCTGGACTTCACAAATGGAATGATTGTTTATATTTATTTTTAAGTGTTTTTTAAAAAATGTGTGCTGGGGAATTTAATCAAATTTTGGAAATGGGAAAGCTTAAATGTTTTTGTTGTTTTGTGATTTTTGGGGTTATCTTAATTACTATGGGAAAACAGCTAAAAAATTAACAAAGCAGCTTGTTATTCATTTGTTTGCTTCACAAATAAATGCTCTACTTCGTAATTACCCCTTTAAAGCTAAATGCTTATGTACAAAATGTATTGTTAAGGAAAGCTTTACAGTCTTCACGGCAACTATGTGACAGTATTTGTAGAACTAAAGCACAGAAAAACTATTTATTGTGTTGTTTACAAACTGCAAAATTCTTGGCCAGTAGAGACTGAAGTTTTCTCTATTTGAATGTTAGACAGGAGAAGAAACTACAAGAAATGTGGGCCTTGTACACACTTAGCATCCTTAACCTAACATTTGTGGGTTGTCATTGACCACATTTTCCAACCACAGCTGTTTTAAACTATTTTTTGATCACATATGTTAAAAGCAATACGTGTTTAAGTCTACACACATACATGATCTTGTATACTCTTTTGATTTATAAATATATCCATATGTTCCTTTGTTTCAAATTTGCGGGTCATCTAAAAAGAGCTGATCTTATGAAACCAATTAAAACTTCCAGCAGTGAATTAAAGTAGCAGAAATTTTTGTTTACTTTCCTTAATCTCTTTCACAGACATCAAACTGGTGTTAGGTACACAGTTGCTGCTTGTGTCAGTGTAATTACACTGATTGCCAAGCTATGTTTTCAAAAGCAAATAAACTGAAATAATCAGGATTTTCAGGATTGTCTGCTGTAAAAATATTCCATATGTTAGGTACTCACGGGGAAACCATTATTAGTAAATCCCGTTGACTGTCAGAGGTCCATAGACCACACAGAACCAAATACACTCTCTCGCTGCAGTTTGGATTTATTAACCAAGAAGTCCAGTGCTCCACAGCATGAAACTTGGCTCCTATTGTGTCTGCAGCCAGGGCCACTCCAGAGTTTTCATCTGCGATTACTTGTCTCACACCACAGGACCTGCAGAAAATTACTGCCACATCCTCTCTTCCATGCGGAGTAACTAGCCAGCTGCTAGCTGCTAGCTGTGAAACAACAGATTTTATGGAGGACTGGCCCAAAACCATCAGCAGGGACTAACAAGATGGAAAAATTCAGTGTCCCACCGAATCACCAGTCTTACTATAACCAACTGCCAATTTACATGTTGAGGATGGGGACAGAGAAGGGAGGAAGAGAGGAGAGATGTTTTAGTAAAGGAGGTAAATGATATTTAGCAGATGAGATACAGGGCAGTTTGTTTTCAGATCGTCTTTTCTTTCCAAGTGTCTGCAAATATGCTTTTAGGGCATGTTTTTTTTTTAAATAAGGGCAAGGTATCCTCTATACAAGGTCAGAGTGAATGAGTTAGCAGTTTGCTCAGGTATCCTTGTCCCCAACAAGTGCATGCATAGCGCTGTAATACTGTTCTGGGGCTGCAGGCTGTAGATATGATTTCTATTTTGCCACCCTACTAGCAAAATGTGGCCTCTCATTTAGCTGCATCAGATCATGGTTTGCAATTGAGGGATCAACTTCAAATAAAATGTATGAAATTCACCTTACAACATAAATGTATCTTGTATTCAGCACCTGCCTTCATTATGCTGCATTCTCTAGCAGCTGCCTGTAAAGATTACATTATATAGAAAAACAGACTTCTAAGCCATCAAAGAGGACTGAATGGAATCCTTTAAGAATATGATGGGAGCATGAAACCTGGCCATTTTCAATAAATGAGTTACAACACCTTTTAGGTATAACACTTGCCCCTGAACATCTTTTTTCATTTCTGCATTGTTATGATCACACTTTCTCCTTCAGTAAGGTCCCTATTTTCCCCCTATTCTAGTGTTAGAAAGCCAGAACTGCCACCATTACCTCTATTACCACCACGACCAGAAGATGGACCAATTTGACAGGAAAAGCTGCAATATCAACTGCATGCACTTTAGTATCTTGAAGTAAACAGGTAAAATGAGTTCTCCACCCTCTTAATGTATAGTAGCTTTGGGTGTAGGGGTAGGCTGAATATTTAGACAATGGCTTTCTTCTAGTTGACAGGCCCACAAAGTCTGACACATCATAACACAAATTTTTCCTCTAAATAAGATAATGAAATATCCTATATTCCAGGAGAACACACTTTTTAATTTGAGATGATATTAATTGCTGATCAGAGCAGGTCAACAAATTTCACATTTCTGATTTCCACTGCATATAGTGTTATTGTAAATCAGTGTAAATATTTGCAGGTGTTTACACGCAGCTATTGCAAAACCTATGGGGAGCACATGCCAGGGCAGAAGTAGCAGTTTACAGTGCTGGGAGGTGGAGCTTCTGTTGCGGGCCAACAGCTTGCAATGGGCACAGGTAACGCATCGTGTTTTGGCATGTCTGTGCTCTCCTGCATGATCATGAGTAACCGTCATGTTAATGCTGCCAAAAGCCTTGGGTTGAGCATCCTGAAGGTAATGGTGGCTGTGGCTCACTCATCTCCCAGGCCAGTGCCCTTCTCCATATTCATAGAGGCTGAGTCATTATTTCCACACAGCCTGACAGCCACTGCAATTCCTTGCTTCTTCCCCTTGGAGCACATCTAGATCTTTATCTGTTTCTTCCAGGACTGTGTCTCAGAGGGAGTGTAAGTCCTGCTGATGCTATGATTATTTAGAAATTCTCTTTAGCTGTTGTCAAACCCTTGCTCCAGCAGTGAAGGAACAGGTCTTCAGGCTCTCTGACAAGACAGTGGCCAGCCAGGAAGCTGGTGCAAAAAACCTAGAGCTTCCCACTACACATAGCAATCAAATGCTATGTGCTTGGAGGAACTGCAAGGGAAAAGGCATTATATTGGTGAATAACTAATGCCACATTTAGCCATACCTGTGTAAATCTGCAGGGACTCTTCTGAGGCTGGTGGGGCAGCTCTGGAGGTACCTTATTTAATAGAGCCCCGTGTAAGAAACGGGTGCATGCTCAGGAGGATGGTGGCTCTATCCAAAGGTTAAGGTACACAAAAACATTTCAGGAGCTTAAGGAAGAAAATTAGTGTGTGAACATGAAAACCTGAGGAAGGAATGAAGAAATTAATTATCACACCAAGGGAAAAACAAAGAAGCATGAAGAAAAACAATTAGCAGTTGAAAATGCTCTTGAGTCCAGTAACCTTGGAGAGTGCATTGAGCACTAGCCGTCACTTAAGGCAATTATCGGATATCATATAAACCTTTTTTCAAACCAAGGCAGAATTGTTTATGTTTTGGGAAGCAGCTATCAATAGTGAAATTAAATATCTGAATGAATGCAGGAACATGTTCTAATAAAACGTGAAGGAAGTAATCAGGGAAGATTATCAGTCTTGTCAGTCTGATATTTAGCAGTGATAAAAAAAAAAAAAAAAAAAAAGGCTGGTGCCAATGTACTTTCCTTTTTGCAAGCTGAGCCTATCTAGTATAATATTCAATGGCAGAGACTCATAAAGAGTTTAAGAGCTTCTCTGCAGGATGGAGCTGAAGACACGCACAAACCTGAGATTTACACTAGATTATTAAAATGGTTTACTTTTAATGCCAGACCAGGGCATCCTGGGATCAGCAATAACTTCCATGATTGCACAGACCAGCCTCTAGTCACGCAGTTGGCCTGAATAGGAGACTGATGAGTTTCAAAGAAGTGAGGCTTTAAACTCTGGCCTAAAGAAAAGAAAGACTTGACCAGCCCAGGATAGAAATGCAGGACCTAATTGCAACCGACTGATCTTTTTCCCCCTGTCTCCAGGGAACAGAAGAATGGTGGCAGTGCCCAGCTACAGAATGTTGTCTCAGTCTGGAGGTCCCTGGTACAAATCCCCATACAGGCAGCTGAAAAGGAGGTCACCGCTTGCAATTACAACCTTACACTGTACCCTGGATACAAATAACACCCAGCGAGAGAGTACGGCCTCTGCCTGCTGCTGTAGCTCAACAGATGGAGTAGCTGCTAAGCTTAGCTTGCAGGATTGAGAAATGGATTTTTTGTTTTATAAGCAAGACTGTGTGCAGATGAACTGAGGATGGCCTACAGATCACAGAAATAAAATCTATTACTTTAGCATTTTTTTAGGTCAACATACTGCATGCCACTCTCTCCTCTCATCTCTTTCCTACTTATTTTTTTCCAGAAAGTAATTTGCTTGCTTTTCTCTCATTTTCCAGAGCTGAACTTCAGCAACTGAAATTGGTGGGCTTTGCTCAGAAAGCCTCCTAAATTTATTAATGCTCATCTTTGATGAGATGGCTTAACACAGGTAGCACTATATATATATATATGATTTCACTTTTTTTTCTATGCTTTTATTATAATTGTTAATGCTAATCTTTAATGAAGCGGCTCAAGCCAGGTAGTAAAATAGATTTGCATATAATTTCATGTAGTTTTTCTGTGCTTGTATTGTAAGTGAGATTTTTATTTTTAAAAAAACAAAAATAAAACATAGAGGCTTGTGTCAAAGTTTGTGTCAAAGCTTCACAGTGAAGCTTTGACACAAACATCTCAACACATTCTCCCTGAAATCTCAGAAGGTCATTTTAACAGCTTCAGAAGTTACACACTTTGTACTCAAGCTCTACCCTCTTAAAGCACCGAAGTTCCTACCGTGAGGCAGTAACCATTTTAGCTGCCGTCTCCACACCTCTAGGCCCATGTCAGACAGAACCTTATGCAGCTTTATTCTTTATTCAGAGCCTCAGATCCCTGAAATACCAACAGAACAATTTTTGTGAGATGACATCTTCAGACTAACTTTTGTATCTACCTTAATGATTAACATAAGTGTTAAAGTGATCTGCCTGAGTGATTTTTTCGTTTGCATGAAGAAATCTGTCTCTATCTCTGTCTGCTTCTTTGTTTTAAATCGACATTTTTCCTAAGCTGATCAGAACATTAAAATTGCTTATCATGAGCCAAGTTTCTGTGATTAAGGGAAAAAAAATCTATGTATGGCTAGAGAGGGGCCGACGTGCACTGAGTAGAGGCCCACAGGGTGTGTGCAAGTGAAAGTTGTAACTAATTAGTAATATTAAAAGTATAAAACAGGTTGCCTTCTGAATGTAGCCATTGCAATTTATGATTTCTGCCAAACTATATATTGATTTCTCTGTCTTAAGAATCAGCAACTTTCCCTGTTGATTGAATTCTAATTACTCACTCCATAGTTACATTGATTTTAACAGACTTCTGGACAATTTTGAATCCAGGCTGGTTTCAAATTATACTTAATGAATTTGTCATGACTATTGATATAAACACTTCCATTAGATAGCAACTTGAAAAAGAGAGAACCTGCTTTTCCTCCCTTCTGCACAGGCCAAACTTGCCCTCAACTCGTACTGCCCTCACCGGGAGCGGTCAGCTGGCCTTGGGCTGCACTACATGATGTCTCTGGGGAGAAAAGGCAGAAAAGAACAGTTGGTTTTGTTTCTGTGAGCCCAGTTATGAATATGTCTATAGCAAACTGTGATTAGATTAATTGTACAAGTTAGCATTTTTGAACAAAATTTCAATCACTTTCCAAATATTTCATCAAAGTCAAGAAAATCTTCTATCTGCAGTCTCCAAAATATGAGTGACACATGTTAAAGACAGGTAAACCATATTGGTGCTGGTTATGTATTTGTGTAAGGGGCCTCTTACATCGTGTATGGGGCAAAGTCCCCCACCAACAAGCAGGCAATGTGTGAAGTGTAGTAAAGACTAACAGCAAAAGGTTTAATTACAGCTTTTTGATCTGTGCACTTTGGAAATATTTGGCTGCAGCCCCCATGTGTGTGTCTGTGGTGGAGAGACACAGATTATGTATCCAGGTGTTGTTTGGGCATTGAGGGTCCACCTTTATGCCCTGAAGCCATGGGGCATGGATAACGGGCATCGAGGTGCCTGTTTCAGCCATATGGTGCTCTCCCCAAAGCCCTCTGACTATTCCCAGGGTCACCCCCTCAATGACAGATCCTTCAGCTTGCCTGATGTGCATATGGGAACAGACATTTGCATAAATCAATAATGCAGCCCGACTGTTTTACAATTAACTTCAGGGAATCCTTTTTGGCCTCACTATTTTATTTTCATTTACCTTGGGCCATGGCTCCCTACTCTTTTGAGTTATCGCTGTATAAAGGAGCATTCAATATTCAGTCAGGCTGAAAGCTGCTGATTACATTTATCAGCTTTAATAAGGTATGTTGTTAGATCTTATTTTCTTGAATTATCTATAGAGCAAAGATATGATCAATGGCAGTCTTTAAATATTTCCAAGTCAATATTTCCAGAGAAGTTTTCATTCAAAAGGACCTAGAAGTGTTTTACAACTAAAGGCCCAGATTCTACTTACAGGCTTTCTTTAGGCTTCATTTTCTCCCTTCTAAAAATCATTATTTTGGGTGCAGCGGTTCTGGTGCTAAATGTGGTAGAAGCAGTAGGACATAGAATCACAGAATCATTTTGGTTGAAAAAGACTTTTAAGATCATCAGATACAACCATTAACCTAGCACTGCCAAGTCCACCACTAAATCATGTCCCCAAGTGCCATATCTGCACATCTTTTAAATACCTCCAAAGACAGTGACTTAATCACTTCCCCGGGCAGCCTGCTCCAGTGCTTGACAAGCCTCTCAGTGAAGACATTTTTCCTAATATCCAATCTAAACCTCTCCCGGTGGAACTTGAGGCCATTTGCTCTTGTTCTGTCACTTCTTACTTGGAAGCAGTCTGACACCCACCTGGCTACACCCTCCTTTCAGGTAGCTGTAGAGAGCAATAATGTCTCTCCCCTCAGACTTCTTTTCTCCAGATTAAACAGCCCCAGTTCCCTCAGCTGCTTCTCATAAGACTTGTTCTCTAGACCCTTCACGAGCTTCATTGCCCATCTCTGGACATGCTCCAGCACCTCATTGTCTTTCCTGCAGTGAGGGGCCCAAACTGAACCCAGCATTCGAGGTGCAGCCTCACCAGTGCTGAGCACAGGGGGACAGTCACTGCCCTAGTCTTGCTGGCTGCACCGTTTTGGATACAAGCCAGGATGCTGTTGGCCTTTTTGAATGCCTGCGCACACTGCTGCCTCAGGTTCAGCTGGCTGTCAACCAGCATCCCCAGGTCCTTTCCCACCAGGCAGCTTCCCAGCCACTCTTCCTCAAGCCTGTAACGCTGTGTGGGGCTGTTGTGACCCAAGTGCAGGACCCAGCACTGCTGCTTGTTGCACCTCAAACAGTTGGCCTCAGTGCATCAATACAGCCTGTCCAGATCCCTCTGCAGAGCCTTCCCAACCTCCAGCAGATCAGCACTACCCCCAGCAACTTGGTGTCATCTGCAAACTTACTGAGGTGCACTCGATCCCCTCATTCAGATCATTAATAAAGATACTAAACATCACTGGCCCCAGTACTGAGCCCTGGGGAACACCACTTGTGACCAGCCGCCAGCTGGATGTGACTCCATTTACCACCACTCTTTGGCTCGGCCGTCCAGCCATTTTTTACCCAGTGAAGAGGACACCCATCCAAGCCATGAGCAGGCATTTTCACCAGGAGGATGCTGTGGGAAATGGTGTCAAAGGCTTTACTGAAGTCTAAGTAGACAATATCCACAGCCTTTCCCTCATCCACTAAGCAGGTCACCTTGTCATAGAAGGAGATCAGGTTAGTCAGGCAGGTCTACAGGTCCAGGCTGTATCTGATGTTTTTATTGTTACAGCTACATCTAAACTACTAGATGCAGTAGTACCCTGCAGTCTTGCTCATGGATGCATCTTCCCTGTGATTTCAAGCCCATGTTGGAGTTAGACATGTGCACAGCCCCATCCTTTCCCACCACCTTCATTTCCATGGGAGGGAAGCAGGGTGTGCTGTCCCCAGCTGCAGTATGCCCCCACTGCTCTGCCCTGGCACTGTGCCCCCAAAAGACTCCCACAGCTCCTGCCCTGTGCCTGCTGCCCTTCTGAGATGGATTTTTACTTGCTCTCTGCTGGAAGGAATGCGACCTCAGAGTATAATTTTCAGTGTAAATGGTAGAATTGTGGGTGTGTTAGGGTGGAAAGAAATCAATGGACAAATCCAATTAATTTGAAATCAGAGAATGATTTTACAGCACATACCTATCATGCAGTCAATATCACCCACTTACTATACATACCCATTCTGGAAGAGGCATACGGAAGTTTTACTGCAATGACGGGTTGTTTTCTTTTCTAATGAGGAAATGAACAATGAGTTATCCTCCTTTAACTCTGCACATAGAGAATAATTCTAGTAGGCAGGAGAGTTCAATGTTTTAGATGTTATTTTCTAAATTATAAAGCTTCCCATGGATTCTTACAATCTCTGGTAAGCTATCTGCTGATTACTAAGAGCAGTAAATGATCTAAAAATATGTACAACACCTTTCAAGAGGAAAGTAAATTAAAAGAGTTCTTTAAACCTGAGAGATGAGTGGTTTGTTCTCTGTTAGGATAAACACATCAAGTTAGGGTTTACTCTGAGCAGCCTACTAGAAAACAATCTGCATAAATAGATGAAATTTTATCAGACAATGAATAAAAAATTCAAACAGAAAATTGGTTTTCTTTAGTTTCTATGAAGACTAAAAAGAACAAAATTACCGGGCTATTTCTTTCCCCTTAAAATCTTTTTATAGATAATGGTGAACAGATGATTCCGTCAAACTTCACTTGTGATGAATTCAAGACAAGATAATATCATCATTCATCTTCTTGATGAACCTCATCATTTTATCTTCAGTCTAAATCCAGGAGAAAAAACTGAACAAGTCATGCATCTACACATCCTTTCATTTAAAAATTACAGCTGAAGGTTAGAAAATGTTTAAGGTCAAACTTCTAAGCTACCATCTGGAGCTCATTTAACAATTGCCAAGAACATCTGCCACTACCGCACATGCCTAAGACAAAAATCTTAGCCAACATCAACTTTTCTTTTAAGGACAAAATCCTAGAGTCATATGAGCATCGGCTGAGATACTTTGCTGCCAGCAGTCAGAATTTAGTGTGAATTTAGCTCAGTTTGGCAACCAGTGGAGCCATTAATAGATAAAGGCAGTTTTGTAGTTCTTAAGACAGTAGTCACCATCTAAAAGCCTTGTCTTACTTATAGTAGTTTACAACTTTGCAAGACATATCAAAAACATTGTGGGGTGGGGAGGGGGGTATCTACTGACTGATGAGGACTGAAATGTAGTTGTGGGGTAGTCAGAGTAAACTTCCATTGCTGCTGCTGGGGCTGCCCCTCTGCTGTGGCTGCAAGGCGGCTTCAGCTCTCAGATTGCTGAAGGCAGTATTTTTCAAAAGTGCTGTAAGTGAAATGTGGATGCAGACACTTAAGAACTAAACAAAACATGCCCTCAGAGATGGGTATAATATTCTCTGAACTTTTATGTCAAAACTGAAAGTTATAAAAATCACAGAAACACATGGCTTACAAGGTCTTAATTCCTCAGATACAGCTCCACGTCTTTATTCGCATTTTAAAATACAGCAGTTCCCACTGGCTATTAATTCCTTACATTGGGGAAGACATTTTGAGTTTTAAAAATACTGTAAGATTGCTATTCTTTACTCACATACGTGAATTCCTAGTAGCAGGAAGTGTATGATATGAGATGAAGACTTTTGCTACTAATACAGGAGAATTATTTTTTTATTCAGGGCTTGTATGGAAATTATTCCCTCTAAATGATGGACATGACATATGAAATGTCTGTTAAGATATGATGAAAATTTTAACTAGAATGAGATGTTTTACATGATTGCATCATTAATGTAGTTATTTGATCAGACAGAACAGACGCTTTCAGACATGCTTAGTGTGTCAAATTTCTGTAGTTTGGTAAATGTCAGGCATTGGATTATTTTCCATAGGTGAAAAAGTAATTCCATATATTAAGTATTTAGTGATTCATCCGTACTATGTAATAACTGATATGTGCAATTCAAGATAATGCATATGTATATTAATAGGTATAATAAATAATTTTATTCCATTTACAGAACACTGAATCTGTATTTTAATGGTGTCTGGAAAGCAAAGAAAATTGAAATGATTACTTTCATTCAATTGTAAAGCCGTGAATGTGACTAAAGCCCCCACATTGATTATAGATCAATTTACCTTTGAAACTGAAAAACAGGAGTTATGCTCCATGTCTTGTTCTTTATGAGGTCTTAAACTACATTACATTTTGAATTTTAACAGATGGAAGAATTTAATCCTCATCAGAGGAACAGGAGTTACATTGTCTCATGGTGTGGAGAAGATTAATGAAAAGTACTGTGTTTTGTTTTTCTTTATTATAGCTAAACATATATCTTCTAAAAGATTACCATAAAATTGAGTTTTTTACAAAACGTGTGCGTGTCTCTGAAAATGAAGAGAAACGTGCTTGCAGCCAAAGTGATAGTTCTTTACAGAATACCTGCAGATATAAAGCAAAATGTCTCCCAAACTTTAATTACAGTAAAAGGACAGAGAACACTGAGATTAATGGTAAAGTAGTTTTTGAGATCAAACATTTAGAAGGTCAAAAAGCCTAGAAGTTAAGGTTCACAAGCAATGTTTACAGGATTTTGTTGTACTTTTTGCGTACTTCAAAACAGCAAAGAAAAGTCATGTTTTATTTTTTGCATGGAGCAGGAAAAAGACAAGTCTGAGCAGAAATGTATGTATGACACAAGTTGTATATGATAATTAAGTCACATTCTTTTAAATAGAACTGGAGCTTTCTACTGGGTAGTTTTAATTATTATTTTTTATTTTTCAAATAATGCCATAACTCTAAAAAAGTTATAGGAATGGCTAAAGCTATGTTTCTAGTTGGTAAGCATGTGTATTTGCTGGCCATGTTTGCTAAGCTGTGTTTTTTGTGTTGTAGAAGATATGTAAACGATAGTTACAATTTATTGCATTAATGCACACCTAATAGCAGTGTCACCAGCTACTGCGCAATACCTTCTTTGTCCCTCTGCAAAATAGGCATGATAATACTGTTTAACTTTATCTCAATGAAGTATCATGATCCTTAATCATGTCCTACCAAGAAAGCAAACCTAAGGATTGGTAGTCCTTGAGAAAAAGGGGGGAAAAAAGGAAAAGAAAAAATTGACAGTTTGAAATCTAATTATGTCAGAGGGTGGGAAACTTTAAACCTGGAACAAACTCATAGCAGTTGGATGCTTTTGATAGAAAAAAATCATATGTCCAATATTTTCCCTTTCCTTTCATTGATTATATTTATAGGTTTTAATAACTGCAAAGATTCACACTCAGCATCTAATGTTGCATGGTCTGTTGTGGTTATAATGCTGATAATGCCATAAATACAGCATTATGACACCGTAGTGAAAACAGGTTTTTCTATGCTGCATGTCACTTAGGCGATGCCCCCCTCCCACAGCCCTGACTCTGTCACCTCACCTCTCCCCACAGGTCTTCCTGGGCTGCCTAGCTGTGGTTTGGAGCTGCTCAACAAGCGACAAAATTGTCTTCTTTTTTTCATTGTTTCTTGCTAGCCCAGTTACGTCACCAGGCAGACATTTAAAGAAGAGTGATGCAAATTTGAGGAGGGGATGAAAAGGCATGTCACATATACATATACATGTCCTGACTCCCAGGAGCTGAAAGCTGATGTTTCAGGGTACGCCTTCACAGTGTTACACAGAGGCTATTGCGGACATAACCTGGTTTGTGGTGAGGTTCACTTGGGCTGGGGAAAAAACACATGGAAAAGGGACCATTGAGTATTGGCCAAGGAGTGAAAGGTTAGAAAAAAATTAGAGGTTGCAAGAAATAGGGGAAAAGAGAAAACTGGGAGACTAAAAAGTAAGATAAAGCATCTGAGGAGTTGGGAGGGAGGGAAGAGAAAGGAAAGGAAGTACTGAAGGTTAGTTTGAAAAGTTTGCTGACACTGTCAAAAAATGTGTAGCATCAGGAATTCCCCAGAACTCCCCAACTCTACAAACAGGAGAAGACAGGCAATGGCTGAAAGAGCTGGTCTTATTTTAATGAAATGTTTATTTAAGCCTAACATATTTGAAAATTATAATTGGTTTCCCCCAGCAATGCCCTTAACCAAGCCCCTTTTACAGAGATCTTTGAAAAGCAGTCAACTCATGAAAAATCCCAGTTGGCAACCCTTTTTCCCTGAAAAAGGAGCTTACCGAAATCTTCAAAGGCCAGAATCTGGCATAGTTTTCTCTCGAGTAAAGTTAACTCTGCAAGTTGAAGCCCTGCCAGGAAACATGATGTGCTCCAACTAGCTGCAAGCATGGTCGTTGTGTGCCCAGACTCATGAGCACTAGGGATCAACCTCCCTGCCCATCTGCCTGCCCAGCCATCGATACCTCAGCTCATACCATCTGCCCGTGTTCATGGAGCCTGTTTTTGTCAACAGCCCAGGTGACAAACTGCAGCTGCCACCATGGTAGATGACTGAGGGTAGTACCAACACAGCTGTTTGGTGAAACCCATCCCTGCTCACAGACTGCCAAGTGTCCAGCTGTGGCACTGCAGAGCGTGGTCTATAAGCAGGGGCATAACCCCACATTAAGAACGAAGTAAATGAGTTTGCACAGAGTGTCATTCTGCAAAAGCTGATCTGCTGCCACCACCCTTCAGTGTTAGCAGAGAGCTCCTGCCCTAGCAGGTGAAAGACGAGATGCAGTAACCATACACGCAGGTAGACTGTTGTCAGAGACCATAGGGCGAAGGCCTGGTTTAAATGCTCTTTTCTTGGACAAGTCTTCTGCTGGCTGTGATCAATTTTAATGTGTAAGAATAAATCTTTTGTAAAAAAGAATATCACATTCCTGCTACTGTACAATTAAAATCCACAGGGATATTTAGAGAAAATAAAAATTCATGTCCTTGCTGCAACATGTGTAGAAATGTATGGAGTGACTACTTGCCTAAAAGCTCAACTGGACAACAAAACTTCTAAATACAGCTGATGCTGGGAAACCGCACATCCAATGTTCTGAAAATCAGGTTCTTGCAATGTGTTCTAGGTAGGTAACTTCATTATTCACATCATATGGTCTTTGTAATTCTGCTCTCAGAACAGACACAGAATAAATGTTGACAGAAAGAAATCCCCAATCATAATGAAGCAAAAATGTATATGTATTCATGTCTGTAGCAAATACACAACGGAGATGGCGGGGCAAGTTTAGAGGAAGTCATTTTTCAGTCAGAAAAATCAGTCCATGAAAGAAAGCTTTCATCAATACTTTCTATACAGTTTCAGTGTGGAAAGAATTTCTGGTCAGGGTATGCACTGGCTGCAGTCCCCATGGGAGAAGGGGAACAGAAAGACTCGAGTCCTTAATAGAGCTTATGTCATCAAGGGACCTGAACCTCCAACTCAGAGAGGAGTGCCTGGACTCCTGGGCTGCAGTGGGAAGCACTTTGAGGGGGACATTCCGAGTGGGACAGTGCCTTCCTCCAGCTCCTCTGCCTTACATTCCCTTCTCACCCCCAACCCAGCCCAAACAATGCCTGGTGATTGTGGCGCTTTCCTGGAATGTGCAGGTGAATCTAAAAAGGGATGTCTCCCATGATGTTCACAGCTGCTGAAGATCTGGAAGAGCCCTTCCCACCCCCCTGGCAAGCCTCTCAGTTAGAAGCAGCCCCCCTATCTATCACTTGGGGGTTGTTAACAGTCAAGGAGTTCATAAGAGGAAATTGAGTTTTCCATTTCTGAAGAAAAATCAAATTACTTGCTTTTGAGACCGAGACCTAGGCAGACACAAATATACCAAGTATAATTTTGTGGTATTAATTTAATTGCATATTTCTTTCAAACTATATGGCCACCTGGATGCAGTCACAACAATAACAACAGCAAATCAATGTTTGTGAGGAAATTCAGTTAAGTATTGAGATCTAATAATATGCTGTCTTAGAAGCAGCTGTAAAATTCTTTGTTTCCCTTTGCAAACAGAGTGTTAAGAATGCCAAGAACCAGCAAGTGTCTAATATTATTCTTCCCCAGATGAAATGAAAAGATATTGATTTCTATGAAATAGATTCCTTCATATGTAAACACATTATTCTAAGGCTTGGAAGAATCATATACTTTTATTTCTGTTCTCTTCTGAAAATGCTTGAAGGAAATATTTTATCTACAGAATAAAATAAAATGTGTATGCTTCCTGAAAAAAAGCCACCAAATATAATGCAGCTTTTCAAATAGTGGACATATACATTCCTAATTTTACCTTTTAATTACTTGAATAAAAGGCATCTCTGAACACTAGAAGACATAAGTCTGCCAGGTTACTTCAGTTACATCATGTTTGGTCATGAGGCTGATTTCAGGAGCGGTTCTGCTTCATACCTCTTGCAAAGAACACTCATGTGCTACATATTTGAAATGGTGATTCTACTTCTTTATGCCAACACAAATGACCACAGAAGTGAGAAGGAATAGGGATGAATCAGGAAGGGAAGTACCTCTTCTTACTGGATTGGTTTTGCAACTGACACGGTTCTCGTTAGGTTAATAATTCCTTTAATTTCCTTGAAAAGGGAAACCTTTACAAAGATTTCAGAATTTTCTTAGTGGTCTGTTAGTCATCTACGAGGTCATTCATCCCAGTTAATGGACAATAAGCAGAAATGCCCCAAATACTACAGAAAAAGGATGATACTGGTATGTTTCCAGCCTCACTGGGCGGAGAAACTGTCAAAACCCTAGATGACATTCTGAAACATTTTTCCAATGCGATCAGCCACTTGAGCCCTTGCATTCCTTTTTAGAGTAATTTCTCTGTTACAATAAGCATATCAGGAAATCTGTGACATATCTAGCCATTTCTATATACACAGACTGAGAGAAACTTTTCAAATTTAAGAATTTTAGATTTTAGAAATGTCCTTTACTCCTCTGTTTTTTCTTCCGTCTTTTCCTCAGAATGGGCTGCCATCATTCAGGTTTAATTAAGGCACATGCTGTCCTAACTCATCAGCTGAAGTACTCTTCTTCAAGAGGCTTGGCCACAGAGACTACTGTTTCATAAATACATTCCATTTCCCAGCAGCTTTGCCTTGTCTTGAGCATATGCATAATGGAAAAGGAAAGGCCCAGAAGTTACCAACTGCTCAATAAAGGACAAAGAAGGTTCCTGTGTCTGTTGTGGAACAATGCAAAAAAGCAAAGAAGAGAAGCGTCTGTTCTGTTAATGGTTACCAAGGACAAAGAGGCAGCCCCAAAATTAAGAGAAAAAAATGATCTGATTTGTGATGGTCACAATAACTGGATGGAAATAAACCCCCATACATTACAATTCAAGTTAAATAAAAGCCTGTTTCTGCTAATACTTTTGAGAATATGTCCATGAGCACTTCATTATTTAAACAGTGTTCCTGTGGTACAGCCAAGTTTAGAAAGAATTTATTTAACATGCCATTACAGCAATTAGCCCTAGGGAAAGTTCAGCTTGCATACCCAGCTTCTAAATATGTCTTGAGTTTGTATTTATCAAGTGAGTTTCCTTCCCCCTGCCACTGAGTATAAACTTTTCCTTTTTTCCTCACCTCACAGCCCCTATGAAGCTTTCAGCCTGAGCTCTTTTCTGAGCAGCTGGCACATTGCAGGTCCATTTCAGAGGCTCCTTTCCACCTTTCCTCCTGAGGGCACCGACACAATGTCTGTCCTCAGTAAGGTACATCTGTCAGGCTCCATGTGACGGTTTGGATCATCACTGCAGGAGTAAGCAGATAAAGGAAAGGATGTTTAAGAGGCAGAAATGAGGTTCAGGACACTGAAGTTCAGTTTCGCTCTGATGTGACTTGAGGCAAGTCATTTAGTTATTACCTTTATCAGCTTTCCAGTTCTGCATGGGGATAGTAATAGTTTATCTCCACCTTGCTTATTCACTCCATAGTGGATGAACTATCACTTGCAGTGTTTGTTTACAGCATATAGCATACCTAGGATCCAATCTCACCTTAGGCCTCCAGACACAACCGTTCCTCAAAAAGCAGTTTGAACCCTATAACTTTAATCAGACCTTCATGACAAAGTAAATGTGACACTCTGCATTGTGGAGGAAATGAGTTCTTTTTCATTAAAAATTCTGGGTATGAGTTTGCCAGGATATCATGTAAAAAAAATATAATTATAGTTTTAAACATTTTATTTTTATTCTTCAGATTTTGGCTGCATGTCAGAAGAGCACAGAAATACATGAACACTCCAGGTTTACAGTACTGCTGATGTGGCAGTTGCCACTATGCAGGAAATGCCAGGAAACTTAAAAGAAGTTGTACCTTGAGTGGTTCATCTCCTGAATCCAAGACATGGTGTCTGTTGCCTGTACCTGTCTTCGGGTGACAAGGAGCAGGAGCAGCACCGGTCTCCTTCATCACAAATGATGAAGCCTCTTGGCTTCATTTTTGTTTTTCCTTTCCCACCATCCATAGCAGTGGCTCTCCAGGTTCCCTAGGGAACACGAAAGGAAGTGATTTCTTACAGTTTTCAGCTGAATGCAGCATGTGTCACCAACATCCCAATGCCATAATCACATTTTTATCTGCCATCAGCTGATATGTCTCTTGCAGTGCATGTGGCAGGACCTTGCATTCTGTCTTCTGGGTGCCATCTCCAGCATAGACTGGGACCATTTTCAGCTATATTTTCAGCAGGATTTCTCATGACATGCAACACATAGAAGAGAATGCAACTCTAAATCTATTGGTTTTTAACTCTGCAACTGAAATCAGGTTCTTTTAACAATTTTTGATGAGTATGCATTTTATAGTCATAATGAATTGTGAATGTTGCAAAAGAAAGACAGTGTTTCAGAGACTGTTGTATAGATTAGCAGTGAGAGGCTTGGGAATGTCACTGGCTGTGTTGAAAGGGTAATGTTGCTTTGGTTTTACAATATACCTGAAAAATCAGCCTTTTTTACTTTCTGCATACCACACTGAACATACGCTCATTATTTACCAGTTCTGAACAAGGCACAGTAAAGTCATTGTACAGTGATACTAATGGAACTTTTCTCTCAAGCGTCAACAGGCTTGGCCAAACGCTGATTTGTTGGAGGCAAAAAACACCATTTAGTTTCATTTTCTACCACTTAAGCTGCCTGTATCGTAAAATGAACCAAAGTACAGTAATACTTCTAGCAAATGACTCAATCTACAAACCCATAATTCCCTGACAGTTTCAACCACGCAACTTCTTTTCTAACAGTACTTTGACCCTTTTGCTGCAACAGTCTCAATAAATTAAAATCTGAATATTTCCCAATCTATTTCTCAGCATTATTTCCTTCTCATTACACCTGAACGGTTCAGGATGAATGGCTATGACAAGAAAAAATAAGAAGGATTTCAAGGGCTCCGTGAACAGTACCTAATGTACTGCTGCAGTTTAAGATTAACTGACACCAGCTTGACCTGCTACCTGCCTAAAGGAAAATGGTCAGATAGCATTTGGTAAAGTTTATGAGATGCCAGTTCCCACTGTGGTGTATGCAGGTCTTTAATTTGCTGTAATTTGTGTCCGGACGGCTCCCTAGGCATACTGCTTTGTCACAAAAATGACAGAGAATCAAATTTCAAGCCAGTGATCTTTTTTTCACTTTTCCCCAGTATCCTTTGGAATGAAAGGAATGTGATACAGAAAGAACAGCGCAAGTTGATGAATAGTCTTCATGGGACAATCATGAATAAAATCGAAATGAGTTACATAAGCATTTGGAGAGAAAATATATATGCAGCTGCTCTCAACTACTTCCTTAGTAGCACAGACCTTAAGAGGACACATGATTTAATTTTATTTTAACGTTCTTTTTAATTTAATACTATTAATTTTAAAAGAAGATCTATGCAGTCTAGTTTGGAAGAAACAAGATTTCTGCTCCCTCATCATAAATCTATGCCACACTTGAGGCACTTGTTTTAACAAATGTAATGAAGAAATATAAAAAACCCAAATGAACACAAGCTTTTGAACCCAAACTAGCTTTGATCGAGGGCAAGCTTCCATGTAACGTTAGGGAACCACTCATATATTTTAGTGCTAAAAGCTGTCCGGTTATAAAGAAAAAACAATCAGGTCTGTTTTTCCCTCACTGAATTCCTGAAATTAATAGGGAACGGCATAGTGGCTGTGAGCATCCGCGGTTCCCGGGGTGGAGAAGGAGGGAGCAGCTCTCACTGGTTGCTGCTGACCCCTTGTGGTAAGCCAACCTGCACAGCACTGCCGAAGCGACCGGTTTCCTCGTTGAAGGAGATGCCCACCAAGGGCAGGAAAAGTCTTAAGAGCTGACTCCAACGATCTCAATGAGCTCCCAAGAGCATGACATCTGAGGCCGTCGAGATCCCAGAAAATGGTCAAAATTCCAAGGCTGCTCTTAGTCCTTGAGGGGAAGACATTGGACTACAATCAACAGTACACCCTTCTTGGTATGCAACAAGGCTGCAGCTCTGCAAGACATGTGGTGACATCCTAAACCCTAAGGCTGAAATTCAAGTAATTAACTCCATTCACCAAAACCCCAGGATGAAATTAGAGGCTAATTTATGTAAGTTCTAGTCTGCACTAGTAGGGAATACAATTGTCTATAGAAATGTCTTTCCAAACTAAGTTCAGCACTAAAATGGACAGTTATTCAAAGAAGGGCATTGCCAGTGTGTTGGGTAATTTAGTTTAGATTTCAGCCAGAAGGGGAGATAAGACAAGCTATAAGAGGGTTGTTTCAGATATTCCAACTTTTAGCTTTTCTAAAACACATATTAAAGCTGGCTGTAAGACAAGAAGTTTAAAACAGGTCTACTGGAAAAAAAAGATTTATTATAATATGTGCTTACTCTCAAATACTTATAAATGCTTTATAAATTGCATACTTACTACACAAACATTCCTTCCATTGAGAACAAGACAAGGTTCTCCCTAATTCCATTTGTCCTAGCCATAGATCCTCTTGCAGGAGGAAAAAGAGCTAATGGGAATATTAAAGAGTGTGTAGCAAAGGGTACAATTTGATTTTTTCATAAAGAAGGTACGTCTGAATCTCACACGATCCATATGCCTAGGAATTGTACTGTAAAGATTTTGTCAGCTGTCAAAATGCATAATGAATACCTGAAAGATAGTTATTGTTTATTGATGAGAGAAACAAAGCATACGCAGTTCCAAAACTCATGTCATGTTTCTCTAGTGCTTGCAAAAGTTAGAGGAAGACTGCTACCTTATTTGATGCCTTCTCTAGAGCTGATGGTTAATTATATTAGTTGGGTATCTGTTCCAGCCTTTTTAACACACATGGAACCAATTCAGTAGACTCATTGCTCATTGGTCAGTATTGCTGTCATTCTTCCCCTTCTTAGGAAAAAAAAATATAATTGGAACTAGGAATAAGCATTATGCATGTTGGCTAAACATACAGTGTACTATATACATAAACTCCTTTCTCCGTATGATTTTACTTGTTTTGTGTGCTTCCTGTAAAATTGCCTTAGGTGGTTTGTGAAAAGTAAGGGGGGATAATTTCCATGAATATTTTTGGTCTCTTAAAAGCAAACAATAAAAGACAGCAAAGACTACCTTAGATGAAAAAAGTAAGTTATAAAATTTGAGAACGGGTAAATGGAGCTTTTAATATTCATTTGTAATTGTAAATGCACCAGCAAAAGCACCTGGGAAAATGTGTTTGCTTAAATGAATCTGGCCCAAACTAAATCTCTGTGTCTTTCCATATAAAGGAATGTGCTCTTGAGAAGCATCTTTCAGCTTAACTTTTGGACATGGAAATAATACATGATAGTCATGCCTGATGGGCTGCCCATGCATGATGGGTAGCATGGAACTTAGACACCAAAAGAAATATGGAAATCAGGCAAGCCTGATTCTTTCCCCTCAGTTGTAGCAGAAATAAGATCAAAAGTCTGAGAAAATCATCCGGACCAAAGTTTAATCAATCTTAGGCCACTGCCCTGAAAAACTGCAGTTCTGATTTTTCCAACTGAAAAAAAAACATTGTTTCATTGGAAATTTCCCAGTAGTTCCATAGATTCAGCAAAGAACTGAAGCCATTCAAAAGGTAGATGAGAGATAAGATTGGGATCTAGTAGTTTATCATTTGAGCCAAGCTTCAAAAACACTCAATAAATGTATTTATTGAAATCATAAAATCTACAGTCACTATCTTTATATTTTCATATCTTTAAGATATTGGTCTCATGTCTACAATGAAATTTGTCATCCACTTTTCCTTTTTATGTATTTCATATACCAGTGCCACTTTAATATGCTTTGGGGCGTTTTTGGAAGGGGTGAGTTTTCTTTTCAGAATGGTTTAAATATCTGAACAGATGTAAAATTAGCTAACACTGCACAGTATAACCAGTTGTATACTTCAGACAAACCTGTCAGAGAATTCTAATATGATATTTATCAGCTTTTAAATGAGAACACAGCTATCAACTTCAGCTCAGTCCAAGATAATGTAATGTTTACAGCTGAAGAATGACTGAATGCTTATACTTGCAGAGGTGTTTGCTTTTAATGGCCAGATTTTCCAGTCCCATGATAAAACAGTACAAAAAAACCTTTCTTTTTCTCATATATGCTAGGTTACAACAACAATTATCATGATTTTTATATCTATACAGTGCTGCCTACAAAATATTTAATACCTAAGCAGCTGGTGCACTGTGGCTGATGCTTACTAAATGAATAAATGTTTTGTCTTGTGTTTCCCCCGTGTACTTGCATCCATCTGTTGTCTTGTGTCATTTTTGATTGAGGCCTAGAGGCACTACCACAAAACAAATAATGTCAATTTTGTTTTCATTATTGCAGGGCCAAGAACCCTACTTCCAGCCTGAGAACACTTTGGCACTTAGTACTGCACAAACACAAATGCAAAGAGATGTTTTCTGTACATCTGTACACAAAAAGTGCCATGCAGTAGGACATGTTTACAGTACAAAAGTTTGCATAAGAAGTTTTAATTGGTATTTATTACAGGACACATGACTTTATGAAGCATTCGGTCTGAGTGAAAGCACATTTACCAAGCTGGCAGAGGAAACTGTATTTCCACCTAATGAGCACTGTAAAGTGAAGTGTGTTCTCCAGGTCAAATGACAACATGAGGTTGATCTCTTCTCCCAGATAACAAGGGATAGGACTAGAGGAAATGGCCTCATGTTGCACCAGGGTAGGTTTAGATTGGATGTTAGGAAAAGTGTCTTCACCAAAAGGCTTGTCAAGCATTGGAACAGGCTGCCCAGAGAAGGGATTAAGTCACTGTCCCTGGAGGCATTTAAAAGACTTGTAGATGTGGCACTTGGGGACATGGTTTAGTGGTGGACTTGGCAGTATTAGTTTAACGGTTGGACCTGATGATCTTAAAGGTCTTTTCCAACGTAAATGATTCTATGATTCTATGACAGGTGAGCGTCACACCTCACACCCTCCCCATCCTTGCTGCACCTGCGACTTGCCCTCTTCTAAGACAAGAGCTCACCAGCTCTGACGCAGAGACACTGCGGGCCATGGCACACTTGTGCTTAGTCCTTGGTTGTGTTGCATTGGCTGCTCCCCCTTACTGCTGGGGGTAAATCAATCTGTGTTACTCCAACACAAGCCCATACAGCTGATCTCCATAAATCCTTTTCGATATAGAGGAGGTAACTTAAGGATAGTTCTCACTGCAGGGATATTGCAAACTGCGCTGTTAGGGGTTGGGATGGCTTTTCGAGGGGGTGGCTTCTCATTTTCCATAACCACAGAGGGAAACTGCCTAAGTCAGTTAATTCAGGTGCTTAAAGCTGGCACCCTGAAACTCTTATGAATGTTTCAAGACAACTCTTGGGTCAGAATCAAACCATAAGGTTTGATGGCTTGCCTGCCTAGCCCTGGCATTACATGAGTACTTGCTTGTGCATGATGGATTTATACACCCATACAACAATATGCACATATAGTTATCTATACAGTCTTTTTTTTTTTTTTTTTTTTTTTTTTCTTTTCTTCTATTAACTCATGAAAATACATCAGTGAGGGTTGCATGGTAGAGTGCTGGCAAGAAGAGAGAAATTTCTCCAGAACATTTCAGCAACCTGAACCTCTGAAACCCAAGCTGGCTGAAATCAAACACTCCTCTTTTCCTTTGAGACAGTGGCACTGAGGGACAGAGTTGCAGCACAAGGAAGAATGAGAACGACAGAGAAGCACAACTGGTGACTGCAAGTTCACGGGAGCCTCTGCTTCCATGTGTTTATGTAGCAAACTTGGTCTGTGAGAGCAATGCAGCATGGACCCTTTGTTGGGCAATACTTTCTAGGTCTAAGCCTTGCTCATATTACCTATTTAAGCCCAAAGAACAATTCATGTAAAGGCGAGTGTGTTTTCACTCCAAATGTGAGCACTCTAGGACAGGTCCTGTTGCCAGTCTCATAATCTGTGAGCTCAAAATTCTCGAGAAACATGTTGGAGTTGTCTGTCTCCACTGAGTGAACGGCTTCAGGGACAAAGAGCTGAATCCTGAACTGAGTGAAGTAGATAGTCCCTGACACCTCTGTCAGGACAAGTTTTTCTCAAGAGAAGGACATGATCTCTTTCTCTTGGAACTGCATAAGAAATCATTCGGTATGGCCATGTTTGACAACTAAAAGAAATACAGCTATATCTGAGAACTTCAGATAACTAACTCAGTATTGCAGAAATTTTTAGGCATGGAGTTAAAGCTGATGACCCATTTTCCATTCCTTTAAATCCTAAATAAGGCATATTAAATATTCATTTTCTATCTGTTTGAATGTGTATCTCTGAACTTTGAAGGCCATTCCTCTTGGGAAAGAGAAAAAGGAGAAAGGGGAATTCCATCATATATTCAGAAGATATATTCTGTTTTGTATGATTGCTGGCATGGGAGCAATCCTCAGAATGGGGCATGTCATATGTAGCCAAGTGGTCTAAAATACTAGATTTGATTGAACAAGACAGATACAGCCCAGGTATGGAAATTTCGTGGGAGGAACCGATGAAACATCTGCTTGTTCACCTCTGTCCCCTTCTTTCTTATAGAGGTTCAAACCACACAATGGACCTCTTGTTAGACTGACTGGTTATTGGGATGGAGCAATCTCTGAAGAGATTTTGTTTTTCCTTTGTTCTGTTTAAACTGAGGTGGTGGTTGAAATATTGACTCCTGATCATTATTTTGCTACTAATTAAGTATATGGCAAAAACTCTTAGCCATGGATGTCTTCTCATTTTTTTTTTCATTATCAGTCTAAGTAAATGAATAAATAAATGCTCAATTAGCCCATATAGCAGAGATGCTCTCTGACCTCTTCCTGCATCACTCAAGTCAGTCAAAGCCTGATGGTGAGGCCAGACCCCAACCCCTGATATTATTATTATTACTCCATTAACATCTACCCCAATTAGTATCAGAGCCCCTGTGTTCCAGGCACTGCATGCTACACGATAAGAGATATTTGCTATCCCCCAGAGCCTTCAGCCTAATATGAATAAAAAATGAAGCCAAAAGATGTGCTGCCATTCATCAGGGAAGCAGCCTGAGTGGTTGTGCTCTGTGGATTTTGTGTGAGAAGAGTCCGTAACTGCCTGCATCGCTGGCCTTTCTCTGATCCCCAGGGCATGACTAAGAAAAAGGGAAAAAAGGTAGGAAGATGAAGGTAAAGCCAGTTACAAAGTTCTATATTTGATAGAAAGCTACATGGAGAGTAAAAACAAAATCATAAAATGACAGGACACAAATGCAGTGGGAGTTAGGGAAAGATGAAAGAAGAAAGGAAATTGGATAACAATAGTGATCAGAAAGAATAAAGGCAAAGACAAATAATGACAAGCAAGAAAGAAAGAGAATTAGAGGTGAATGATGAAAGCTATGGAAATAAGGATGGTAGCTGCTATCAAAATTACAGGAAGTTATTTTATTTAAGATGTTGTTAGGAGTCAGAAAATGTTTTTTTTTTAAAACAAACAAACAAACAAACAACTAGATGATCTTGAGAAGAAGAAGATTTCAAGGCAAAAGGGACTTTGGGGAAATGTACAAAAGCAACTGACAATATGTTTACATGGCACTAGCTGCTGCTGGAGTTAGCGGAGGATGGCCTAGCTTGGTGTACTGGCAATGGCACAGCTTGTGTTAGCACAGACTTTCACACAGCCTGAGCAGTCTTGTTAAAATGTAGGAGTGTTATAAAGTGCTATTTGAAAACACTCTTAGGTGCTTTTGGAAATTTCATCGGAGCAGGATCCACCATCATGGGTTGTTGTAGTTAATTCCTTTATAATTATTTAATAATGACAATTTTTTTCTATGGGATAAAAAAATCACATAACCTTGTCAAGAACACCATCAAACTTCCTTATGAATAGCTGACTAATGTAGAATAGCATAGGTTTTGGAGTTTGTTTTACAGGCACAATTTTGGCTGACTCCCAAGGAGTCCGAGCCTGAATGCATGCAAGGGGCTACAGGTATAGGGCCAGGCTCTGAGATGGGAAAATCTTTTTCTCTCTTGTTTCTCTCTGCCTAGCCCATATTCTAAATGGATATCCAAGATGCTCTTGCCAATAGGTTGTACTACCATCACATGGTGCTGAACAAGTGGTTTGGGGAACAAGCACCTGAAAAAACAGTTGCCACAAAAACACCCTCTCCAGGCAGCCAAGACTCTTCGCTGCATTGCAGTGATGGGCGTAGTGCTGAGACCCAGTACTTCCCAGAAATGGATGTCAGACCAATCTCATTGTTTTCTTGATGGGCGATTGGTGGGATGAGGAAAGCGAGGACACAGAAAGCCAGACACAGCAGTGGGGCCCCTGCCAGGGCAGGAGTGGAGAAGCCTCAGGGTGCCATTGGGATGGAGCCCTGCCGTGGCTGAACCATTTCCAGTGTTTCCATGTCTGGAGGGCAAGGGTTGTTTGAGAGCCCGGTGCCATTCCAGGTCTGCTTCCAGCTGTCTGTGCCTAACAGCAGCAGCTGCACAAGTTTTACAGCTCCTAGGTTTTGCGGCTGCTCAAGAGTACCTCCAAATTCACCACCAGAATGGATTAATTAAAGAAGTATAAATCACTGCTGAAGCACCAGCTATACTAATTTAGGGAAGTCCCACCAAACGTTATTTTTATATCCCACTGCTGAGTTCAGTAAAAAACACGTTTCTCTTGTTCCTTGTAATAGTGCTTTGTTGTCCCCAGAGGAGAATCCTCCTTAACTTAATAGCAGTACATGTGTAGTTAGTAACCAGAGTTTGTAAAGCTTGGAACACCTTGCTCTGCTTCCCTGAATGCCAAGATACACTGAGTTTCTAAGTAGGATTGGTTTACTACAATTCCTTGCAGTCATGCTGGTTAAAACAGGCTTAATTTCTCTGGGGCATATATTTCATTGGATTCTCTACCATTCAGGCTATTCACATGCCATCAATTTATAATGAAGGTCAAATTCTGAAGACCTGAATCATCAAGAAGTGGTGTTAGGGATTTGTTAATTCACAGGGACTTACGGCACAGGAAAGCCATCCGTTTCTGTGACTAAAATGACACAATAGCAGAGATAATATCTGCAGGGTTTTTTCAACCAAAGCTCTTGCCTAGATTGGCTCACAGAATGAGGGATATCTGGATGGAAAGAGACCCATAAACAGTAATTATCAGAGCTGGGTGGAAAAAGGTAATTCCAGCTCCGGGAGGATTTCAATATTCGATGACTGCTTTCATGCCGATTTAAAATGAAAGCTCAAAATGTCAAAGTTCTGCTTAGTCAGACTCCAAGCTCAGTTTAAAATCCTGGGCAGATACAAACTGTTCCTGAAGCACAGTTATTAATTCACAAAATTCACAAAAAATAATTCACAAAAATTGTGAAATATAAGCCCTACTGATTAATTAATCTTTCTTATGAAAAGTTTTCCCATCAGGAAGGAAAAGCTATCTGAGGCCAGGCTCTTTGAAGCCCACCCAGAGCTGGCAGCCTGGCATATGCAGCTGGTGGCCAGAGGTGAAGACTCCACTCTCACAACAGTTTCTCCCAGTGAACTCCAAGCCTCTTGAAACTGGTTTGAGAATGATCTTGTCTCCAATGAAAGAAGCCTCTGTGAGCCGTCACTATTCAGGAAGAACTGTCTAGAAAACGTGTTCCTTTCCATTTAGAATCCAAAAAGGGTACAGAGAGTGCCATGTTTCATCAACATAAATAATTAACTGCAGAAGGACATGTAATATTCATAGCTGAAAATCATTAAACAAAATAGGCTGGGAAAAAAGTCTTAAACATGAAGTGATATTAATCATTTAGCCACAGATCCAGCTTAGAGCTTCTCTTTTGTTTAATTTAATTATTATTTTTAAAATCTATTCATGGGCAGATGTTTCTCCGCAAACCCACACAACTAATTCCCACATGTGAGAGAGTCAGCCTGAGGTTTAGCTTCTTGCAGTATTAATTAACATCATGAGGCATTGTTAATGATAGTGGACAAAGTGAAAATGAAGAATTTTCTGTGCTTAGTAAAATGGGGATGAAAACAGGTCAAAAGAGCAATGCTTTTCAAACACCATTGTCTTCTCTTCTGTGCATTTTATGCTCCCAGACGTTTTAGTTTACGCAAGGTGAAGAAAAAGAACCTTTCTAGCTTTTCTGTATCTCCAAGCACACATAACACGAGCCTCTCGGAATGAAGGTGTTTAAAAGCAGAAAGGACCCCAGAAGCTGCATGAGAATTTCCTAGCTGGAAGACAAGAAAATACTTCCATGTAAGAGCTGAATCTGTCTCAGCAAGCAGAGACATCCGGAGCTACGCCACTCTTCTCACTGAGGAGGTGATGTCAGGGCAAACCCCATGGGCCAGCATTGTTCAGCTCATGGCCTGGAGAACAATCACGCACAAATGAACTGTGTCAGATCTCACTGAAGCTCCTCCTGTCCTCCTGCCTTCCTGACATCCCTTCTCTCTTTCCTCCCTTTTCCCCTGGAAAACAAAGCGCAGCCTGTAACCAGACTTTCTGTGAGATGGCTACGGTTCTGACAAGTAGGGACATAATCTATAAAATAAGAGCAAAAAGTGTAAAGATAGAGTGGTTGGAAAAATCTCTTCTGGCTGAAGATAAGAACGTCTGAACAGTTTCTTCTATAGGGTCTGTGGCCTACTATCCACCAGGAAGGCATCGGAACATCACCTTAATAAAGAAGAATATGTTTTTTTCCTCTGGTTTTTTTTTTTTTTTTTTTTTTTTTTTTTTTATGGCTACCTTGAGTTTCTGTAATAACTACAGTTATTCCTTACCATGACCTTCATACCTTTTGTGTTGCACTATGTTCTCAGCCAGTTCTGAAAAGTTTCATTCACACAACTACTCCCTGCGATGCCAAGGAGCCTCTGCAGAGGGAGAAGACACTGTATATCTGAGTTTTGAAGAGTAACCTCCTTGAGGAAGAAGACATTATTCTGTTAAAGTTTCATTGAGTGCTGCTGCAGCCTTTTTAAGTACAAGCGTCCAGTGCCTGTGAACTGTACATGTGGTATTATATATACTTCACAAACTAGCTGGAGCCACAGACAGACCTTGGACCCTGCAGGAACCCCCTCACACTGCTAGAGATACACAAAAAGTGACTTAAAGCTACTCTGCTGGGGAAGGCGGTTGCTTCCTTGGGCCTGGAGTGTGGTCAAACATTTGTCAAACATGCCAGGGACTTAGGGCATCTTACAGTCCCTTGTCTTTTAGCACGTGTATGTTTTGGAAAGCAGGTATGAAACCTACACAGTGAAGATTCTCCATTCCCTCCCACTTCATGGTTATGTTTGCTATTTACAGACACTTCAAAAGACTGAAGAGGACTACACAAAAGCAAAACAAAGTAAGAGCTTATGCACTTGCAGGTCGTATACTGTCCTTTCATGAAAGGTGCAATCATGTAAAACACCTGCAGTTAGTATTTCTTCTAGCAAATTGTCTGTGATGGTGAAGTGAGATATTTTTCTTCATTAGCTAACTAAACATCATGCCCTCATGTTGAATATCTTATACTTCCATAAGGAAGTTACAGACACATATATGCTTTTCTGTCTCATTTGCAAGGTTATTCAATCTTTAAAAATGAAGAAGAAAATTTTGATTATCCTGTGGTGATTTACTGTACTATGTCATCATTAAATTGCATGGAAAATGGTTTTTTGTTCTGTTTTAAATTAAAATCTTGATACAGTCTTAGTTACATAGAGGTCACCAGTGTCTCCATGGCAATTCTCAGATATGTAAGCAGGTAGTCAATGAACATTTCTGGTGAAATAATTTTGCTGTGAGTTTGCAATTTTCTTTCCCTATTCAACCATTTCTTTGTCCAGCCTACTCTTTAGGGCTCTCACCAGAGCTGTGAATTCTCTACGGCAGACTCTGTGTGTGCATGGTGTCTAGTGTGATGTCTATTTACCAATATCCTTAGCTGTCACCTAGAATAAATAGGTCAGCTAGCATGTTATAAGCCTACCAGGATGGTGACCAGTGAAACCGCAGTGTTAATTTACTGCTTTAATATGATTTTAGGGCAATATTCTTACTATTAAGTAATATCACAATGTGACAGAAAAATACTTCTCCTTGACGGGAAAGAAAAGCAGCAAGGGAGAGTGGTGTAAGCTCTGGATGGCACTGTGTTTTGTAGACAGAACAAGATGGCAGAAATGGATGCATCAAATTTTCTTGTGCTGAAATCTGATCAATTTATCTGGCATGAACCAGGGTTCTATTACTACTATCAAGATCTGAGGACATAATTATATCAGCCACAGCATTTCTAAGGATGTTCAACCCAGACATGAATTTATTAGAAAATGGGGCAAACACATTTGCATTTTGAGTTCATATTACAAGAGGAGGAAATCTATGCACTATGCCAAAATAAGAATTTAAATGGTCTAATATGAAATTGTGAAGTGTAATGAATGATTTAATAACATCATCAGCATTAGCACAGATGGCTCACCGTGTTGGTGCTTCACTCTGCCTGGTGTAATGGGAACAGTTGAGAAATGCCACACATCTCTATTACACAGTATTATCCTGGGTGCCAGCACAGTGTACCACTCAAGATGTGCTAGTGCCAGAGCATGAAAGTTACCACTCACATTTCAACTGCAGAGGAAAAGCCTCATTGATCTATAACAACTGCTGAGTTGTTTAGAACACTACAGAAGCAATCTTTGATCTCTGGGAGTCATATGTTGCCTAAATTCATATGAAGCAAAGAAGAGGTTTCTACTGAGCATTACTGCCAAAAAACTTTCTTTCTAAGGAGGGGGGAAAATTAACAATGAACTCTGAAGCTACTGGGTTGGACAGTAGTCTAACCCTAAAAAGTGAATAGCGTTTGGGTGCCTTGCTACCTTTAGTCCGACTTAAGTTCACTTTGAAAGAAACAAGTTTTTCAAATAATGACATTTTCTGAAATTTCTGAGGTTTTCACTTGCTAGCGATTGATGAGTTGAGAACTGATGTGTATTTAAAAAGAAAAAAGCCCCAAAAATGCTATATTCAAATCTCTGTTTTGGTTAACTGTGCAGTTGTAGAAACCAGCAGACCTTGTGCTTTGGGAATAGGTAGGAGAAGAAAGAATGGGGACTGGTCACAGGTGCAAAGCTGTGAAAGCTGCTTGCGCTAGGACTGTCACCAAAACAATTTTGGTTAAATTATACCCTTAAAATCTTATGGATAAGAGTCTCAGAGAACTCATTTAAGATCAGTTATTTTGTTACAAGAATAGTGATAGCAAAGTTTCAGCTGCCTCAGATTGGGTACTAATTTGTCTTGGCAGTGAGAACTGGCTTTTAAACAATTTTAAATGTGTCATTTATGGTTAGAATCTGGGAAAGTTCAGAAAAACTTTCCACAAAACTTGGGAGCATGCAGATGACCTTCCTATTTCAACCTGCATTACAGATTGTCTAAACAAGCATGTAATTATTCTTATTTCAATATTTTATTCATTACTGCCTCTTCTGGTTTGTCATGGTTTAATCCCAGCTGGCAACTAAGCACCACACAGACACTTCCTCCCTCCCCCCACATCGGGATGGGGGAGAGAAGCGGAAGAGTAAAGTGAGAAAACTTGTGGGTTCAGATAAAGACAGTTTAGTAGGGAAAGCAAAAGCTCTGTGTGCACAAGCAAAGCAAAACAAGAAAATAATTTGCCACTTCCCATCTCTAGGTCAGCCATCCCCAGGAAAGCAGGGCTCTATCATGCCTAATGGTTACTTGGGAAGACAAATGCCATCACTCCAAATGTCCCCTGCTTCCTTCTTCCCTCAGCTTTACACGCTGAGCATGGTGCTATATGGTCTGGGACATCCCTCTGGCCAGTGGGGGTCAGCTGTCCCGGCTGTGTCCCCTCCCAGCTCCTGGTGCCCCCCCAGGCTGCTCGCTGGGGTGGGGTGAGAGGCAGCACAGGCCCTGGCGCTGTGTAACCACCACTCAGCAGTAACAAAAACATCCCTGTGTTATCAGCACTGCTTTCAGCACAAATCCAAAACATAGCTCCGTATTAGCTACTATGAAGAAAGTTAACTCTAGCCCTGCCAAAACCAGCACATGGTTTCAATTAGAAGAGGGAATTATGATAAAAAGCAAGAGAACAAGGAAAAAAACCTCTGATTCCTCTCAAGTTCTTGACAAAACTGTCATTGATTTCAAGAGGAAAGAGATTTGATCATTTTCTGTAGTGCTTATCTAAATCCTTGCAAAAAGAAGTTTTTAAATTTTGCACTAGGACACATCTAGGACTATCAAGCCTCCTTTGAAACAGAAATGATTCAGATTTACTTTGAGCAAAGGCAATTACAGGTTTGCTTCTGACACCTGTGTATGTTTTACGGCTGAACTAAAGTGAATCTTGGTTAAACACCATTTGTGGCAACAGGGGTACCTCTCATGCGACAGCAATCACCTCCACTTTCATCTCCCCCTGAGAGCGTCCTCTTTGATGGCTTTCAGTAGAATGAGTTATCCCGACACCTTTCCACACAGATTGCACAATGAACCCCAGAGCTGTGAACTAGAGGGTAAATTTGCTTTCTATAATAGTTTCCTTTTGCTGGAGAGCATGGCTGGAAAATCTGAGACAGTGGGTCAGGAGAAGCCACTTCTATCTTGAAAGCATGGTTGCTTGGTAGGGGCTTATGACTAGTATGACAAGGACAGGTAAGAAATTCAGTATTGAACATCATTGTAGTTAGCAAGTTAACTGTTAGGAGAGGTACTTTAACATAAAGTCAGTATTTGACCTACCTTCAAAGGTAGTAACTGTTGCCTTTTAGCACACAGGGCCTTTGGAAGTCAGACAACTTTTATCTTGGTGTCATGGATGGTTGTGAAATGTGTGGTCTCCACCTGACAAATGTAAAAAGCAGCCACAGACTACTGAAGAATTCTCCCTGAAGTCTAATGATCTGTTATTCATCACTGTTTATCAGTGCCCCTACTATATATTTGCTGTGCTGTCATGGAAACAGCCGTTCAACCAACCAATTAAGAGCAAATTAAAGTGACGCTGTCAAGATAAGCATATGTTAGAAATTAATTTCTTACCTGTTTCACAAAAAAAATCCCTAGAATATTTTTAATTCTTAAGAATCCTATTTGCATTCATCTTTCCAGAAAAAAAACAAAGACAGTAGCTATTCCACAAACGCACAAACCAAGAAAAAGCTCTGTGGAGTCTGTGCTTTCACACAACTTGCATACAATGGATCACTAGGGACTTTAGAAGTGCATTTAATAGGATTAATTCACTATAGTTTGCTTTGATTATTTTCCAGTCTGCACACAAAAGCAGGAGACTCCACCTAGTTCTGGATGACAACTTTTTTTATATGGCAAAGAGGCACGGTAGTGCCATTATCCACATTGGCACATTATGCCATACTGGCTCTACATTCTGCCTCAAATAGTCAGGAGATTTGTTAGTAGCTTCTCCAAGAATGCAGTTTCATAGCATCATTGGAGGTGCTCTGGCCTTGTCTTCCTCTCTCTTCCCATCCCCTCTCCAGCCACATCCCTGCTTGTTCCTTGCACTGGCATAGTATGCATTTGATCTCCCTGTGATGTGAAGGAATGACACTGACTGGGTTCATTTTCTTCCTGAACCTTGTCAGATGAGCACTGGTCCCACTCCACAGCAAATGGGGACAGTATGCTACCTGGAACAGCAGCCTCAACTTAGCATGTAGCTCCACAACATAAATTCAAGGACAAGAAGGTCTCCAAGGTGAAGTCCGAAGCAGTTTAAGCTCTCTCAGCCACCTAACTCTTAAAAATTGTATTATTCCCTTTACTGGAAAATTATTCTACTCCGTCACCCTCAGTGGAGTTCCTTAAGAGCATCAGTCTTCTCTGCCACATTTACAGCGTGTCCTCTTTTGCCATTGAAGTATATTCTCTCCCCTACTCATGTGGAGGCAGGCAGACACGCAGTGGTAGAGCCAAGGCGTGCAGTTTCCCACCCTAAGGGATTCTATGCTAGCACTTTGTGGGCCTGTTAGAGCTTCTTGTTGCTGCCTTAGCAGTGTGAAAAGCTATGCTGCACAAGGGAATCTACCCAACAGACCCTTACTAAAATGTCACTCACATGAAGACAACGTGAAAGCCATCCCCAAAGTCACTAAAGTCAAACTCTAAAACTAGACAGAAAATAAGAGGAAATCAAAGCCAGGATGGATAATTCTTCCTGTACTATTCTTATAGTCAGATGAAGAAGATGAAACAATAAATCAGTGCTAATACGTGTGGAGACCTGGAATGTGCTGCATCTTTCTCCAGTGATATATGGTTGAGAAAATGGCTGATGAAAGTAATTATTTATAGGAAGCATAAAACCAGTGCTAGTTAGAACTCAATAGCTGTCACTACCACTTTAACAAAAGCTTGGGAGAGTTATGCCAATTTGATCGTGTCTTAAAGTGAGCTGAACTGTAGAGAACTGCAGTTTTGTTTCAGATATCAAGAAAATCATCAGAGTAACAGCAGTAATCAAAATGAATGAACCCTACAGAAGTGTAATGACTACAGAGCTGTCAGCATCTTTTCCCATCCTGCTCCAGTTGATTCCAAAGAAAAGAGTAATGAGCAAGAATCCACTACAACTAACAAGCACAGTACAGTCTGTGTGGGACTTTCTACTTATTCTAATGCTTTCACTCACCTGAGAGTACCTAACATTATCCACAGAATACACAGGTGTTAAAAAATAAGATTAAAAAAAAAATATCACTTGGTTTTATGACCTGTATTTATTGATGTATTTTGGTTTTGCTTATGCTGTTGGCTGAACTTCAGTGTGTAACACTCAGCCACATCAAGTGCCCTCACCCATTCAGAACAGACGATGTTGGCTTAATTGTGTCTCCATACTATATGTGAATTCCTGAAGTGGTTTGTTTTCCTCTCCATCTGAATGAATAGTATTGCTGGAATATGTTTTACTCATGCCTTCTTCCAATTTCATGTGCGCTCTTGCATTAAACTTGCCTTAACCCATGATGAATGTTTTTTCAGCAGCAGTCTAGACTAAAATGTTACACTGATATAGCATCATCACTTTTCCTCAGGAACAGAATAGTGCAAATTATGCCTCTGCAACGAAGTTCTCCTCTGGTCCCAGCATGTCTTTCAGGATCACTTTAGTCCTTTCCTGTTGTGTCCCACAATCTTCAAACGACCTCCAGTGATGCTCCCCACCTTCAGAAGTTTCAGACACCTGTGTCACTCTTTTATCAAACAACACAGATGCTGAATTTATTCCATAAGGTAATTCAAGTCTCTAGTGACTTCAGATGACTTTCAAAGCACTAAACATATTACGCTCATCTAATGTAAGGCACCAGACCCACAGCTTGCCTCTGATTCAGAAGTGCTTTGCATCTTTGAAACCTTGAAGTAATCTAATCATGTATGGATGTGTGCAAGTCTGCAGGAGCCACAACAGTCTTAAACTTTGGTCTGGATTCTTCATGATGAATCAGCCTGTGAGCTTGTCCATTTCATTACTTTTACAGTAACTTTTTCACTTGATGTAATTTTGTTATTACTTTTTATCTTGGATTTGAGTCGGCAATGTGCACTCACAGCCCAGAAAGATAATCGTATCCTGGGCTGCATTAAAAAAAAAAAAAAAAAAAAAAAAGTGTTGCCAGCAGGTCGAGGGAGGTGATTCTGCACCTCTACTTAGGTTTGGTGAGGCCCCACCTGGAGTGTTGCATCCAGCTCTGGAGCCTGCAGCACAGGAAAGACATGGACCTGTTGGAGTGGGTCCAGAGGAGGGACACAAAAAAGATCAAAGGCATGGAACCGCTCTGCCATGAAGACAGGCTGGGAGAGTTGGGATTGTTCAGCCTCGAGAAGAAAAAGGCTCTGGAGACATCTTATTGTGGCTTTTTCATATTTAAAGGGGGCATACAAGAAAGATGGGGACAGACTTTTTAGTAGGGCCTATTGCAATAGGGCAAGGGGTAATGGTTTTAAGCTGAAAGGGGGTAGATTTAGACTAGGTATTAGGAAGATATTTTTTTACAATGAGGGTGGTGAAACACTGGAACAGGTTGTCCAGAGAGGTAGTAGATGCCCTATCCCTGGAAATATTCAAGGTCAGGTTGGATGGGTCTCTGAGCAACCTGATTTAGCTGAAGATGTCCCTGCTCTTTGCAGGGGGGTTGAACCAGATGACCTTTAAAGGTCCCTTCCAACACAAACCATTCAATGATTCCATGATACAGTCAATATCAAAAGGGATAAAAATGTCACACCTCTGTATATAGTTCAAGCTCATATTCTATTTCTACAAGCTACATTATAGTACTTTTGTATTAATCATGTCTTGAGTTACTTGTGATGGTGCTATTCATATGCTAACTTCTTTAACTGTGTTGTACAACACTAAGCATACATTTGTTTTTATATAGTTTATGAGCTCACAACCCATTTTGTCCTTATTTTTAGAAACAGGAATCTAAACAAACCAACATTAAAAAAGCTGCAAGAACTGCTTGACTGCCAGTTTCACTTGCAGGAACATTAAATTAATCAACTTATAACCGTGTTGCTATGTGATATCAATTGTCCTTGAAATATTCTCCTCCTTTGCCTTGAATGTGGGAAGCTTTGAGATCCCTACTGTGTTGGAATTTTATTCCCAAATTTGTTGCAGTCCTGCTCTGAGATACTGTCTTTTCTACCTTGTTCAAACTAGACTAGAGTACACTACCTCTCATCCTGCTCCCACTGCATTTTTTATATGTTTATGTACATGGATAACATATCAGTGGATAGAATGCAGTCCAGCATATGGAAAATAGTACAAAGTTGAAATATTCTGACAGTTTATTAGATAGGAAGGTGTATGCTGCATAGAAAAATGTGGATGTTGTAAAGGGCAGACCCTGCCATTACCGGTATCTTGCGAACACCCCTGCAACGTTGCGTATTTGCTATCAGGAGTGATGATTAACTCTCAGACCCACTTCTCGCTGCTTGAAAAGATGGTCTGGGAGACCACTGCGCCCTGCCAAGGGTGCCATCGCCTTGCTGCCTTGCACCCCGACACCCCCCACCTCACTAGCTGCCACAAGCGGCTCCGCAAAGGCCACCCCGCGGGTTCTGCAGCGTTTTCCCAGGGAACACTAGGTGTCACCAGCATACTCCTACACAGCCTGCTGGCACGGGCTGCGCGCTGCGGGGGGATTTTCCAGCGCCTGCACCTCGCTGGCAGAGCCCCCCCCCCCCCCCCCCCCCCCCCCCCCCCCCCAAAACCCTACTCGCTCCAGGTGTGAAGGTGTTTGCAAAGCACCCGCAGTGCAGGGTGCCTGCCTGAAATATGTGTTTGCATGGGAAGCAGCAAGAACAAGTATTTTCGCAAACACAATTTTCACTGCTTTTGTGTATTCTCGTTTGTCTCGGAGAAACACGTGGCTACGGGGAAAAAATATTACGCAGGGAAAAAAGAATTAATTACCCAGTTATCACACCATTAGGGAAAAGGCAAATCCACATATTTCTGTCCCTTCTCTGAAGGAGAACAGCTGTCCAGCGCAGTGATCATGTCGCACCCGTTTATAGGTGCTGTGGAGAGCTCAAAGCAGAGTTTTGCTTTGGAAGAGCCATAAACAAGAATGACGGTTTAGCTCTAATGTAATCAAATTCAAATCTTGCCAGAGGTTTAAAAAAGAAATGACCTTGATCATTGCATCAGGTCTGAATAAATTATCTTGGCTATTCTTCTATCCTTTGGGCATATTTTAACAAGTTTTTTGCACCAAGGATTATACAACGTACTTGTGTGTCACGATGCAAGATCAACTGCGCAGGCTTTTTCCCTCTTCAGCCAGTCTGTGACTGGTAGCAGCAGCCAGGAGTGCTGGCATGGGTGAGGTAAACACAAGCAGTGCCTGGTGGCACACTAGAAGGTACCTTTCAGCTTTTATGACAGCCTTTGGAAAGGGCTGAGGCATCCTCTTCCCAGGAACTACTGCCAGACGCTGGCAAATGTGCAGGGTGAAGTACAGGCTGGCACTGGGCAGCACAGCAGCTGTCCTTTGGTCCAAAAGTCAAGGAGAGCTGAAAGTGGCCTGGCATGGGTGGGTGTCTATCTAAGAACTGGCAGAAGACTTTCCCTGCCTGTTTATTTTTTTGTGATAGGGCAGATGGAGAGTTGCCTCCAGATTTTCTAAGTATAAAAAAAGTACACAAATGTCTGTGCTCAGAGGTCTGTGTGGTTAGATATCATGTACTGTGCTAAGGATGAACTCATTTAATGGCCTTAGAAAGTCTGGAGAGCAATTATAAATGCTAAGTTTAGCACTAAGGTGCTCTCTATGCCTATATAGAACTGATCACACTCAGCTTCTACTCAAGACACGTTCCGGGTCTGTCTCCACAAGTTACATCTGCTCAGACAGAAAGCCCCAAGGTTCCTCTCCGTCCATACACAAGTCATTCAGGATAATTTTGAGCATCTGAACCAGGGCAGGAAAGAAATAATTTCTATCTCATCTCATAAAGCATCATCCACTCCCTTACCTTAGGGAGTACATATATATCTCATTAAGAATCAGCCACATTGAGCTGAATGGCAATCATTAAAACCTCAGGAATTACTCCCTCCCAAAAATAAAACTAGACCCCATTTCCTCCATCTCCACCTCCTTCCCCACATTTCAGATGCTAAGTAAGGGTCTGGGTTCATACTGTGCTCTAAAGACCCGCCACCTCTGGCCCCAACCTAAATACTTGTTACCCAGGTACCAGCAGCCTCTCTGTGTTGCAGGCTTGGGGCTGTCAGTAAAATCATAAAGGCAGAGCCCAAGCTGTCTTATTTTGGCTAGGCATGAAATGAAAATGAGTAGAAAACAAATGATGCCGTTAGAGATAAAGCTATTGAAGGATGAAATCTGTAATAAAGTCTTTATTTCTGAATTGTTCACTCTTCCTTTATCCTTTCATTGTGAATAAAGATTCCATATAAAAAGCAGAGCTGATTTACACAGAAACCAACCAAGTAAAATTACATATTTAAAATATATTACAAATTTGTATAGTGGATCAGAGAAAAAAAAGAATATTTTTTTTACTAATTACATCAATTTTATATATTTTAATGTGTTCTATATAGAAAGCAAACTAAGCTTGGTTTTTTTCCCAGAACTAACTGGTCTTTCTGATCAAAGGGAATACACTGATACTAAACATTTTGCCAATCTCTTTGTTCCCCCTTCCTAATGTAGAGATTCTCACTAACAACTTTTTCAGACTGCCAAGCACTGATACAGCTAACAAAGTCATACATTTGAAAACCTAATGCAACTTCCAAGGATGATAATGCTCATGTGTGCATACTTCAGAAAACCGTTTGTTTACTTGTCTTGAAGAGCTTATCTCGTCCTCATGGCACTGTTCCACACACACTCAGCAACATGGATGTCCTTCTGTCTTACACAAGAAAAAGATATTAGCCTAAACTGACAGAGAGAAAATTTCCATCAAAACCCCAATGGCAAAGAAGTCTCAAAGTGTGAATATCTTTCCTAATCCCATCTCTGCACATTGCCTTAAATTTATTTCAACAACTTTCAAATGCTCCGTTTAAGTAGTTGCAAAATTGTGAGAGTACTATTAGCTTTGTATTTATATTAACTGCAACATACTTATTTTTATCCCAGATATTGCAACTTTTAAGTCTAAGCTGAAATGCTGATTCACCAGTGGTGCATTTTGCACCAAGTTTATGTTGCATGTACGCTTTATCTGCTTACAAAGCTTAACAACACAAATTACGAAAAACAATTAAGCATTATTTTGTTTGAAATATTTCAACATTATCCATGAAACCCCGATTCCACTGAAATCACTAGGAACTCTACAATTAATTTTAATGAAACTAGCATTTTACCTCTGTGTATCTGTGGGCCAAGGATGATGTTACTCTTTTAATACAATTTCTTAATAAAATTTTTTTGTTGATTTCTTCAGAAGAGAAACCTATGCAAAATATATGATTCACAAAGTAACTAATCTACATACCTAACAGGTGAATAAACACTTGCTGTTTTGGCATTAGGCAGCTTTAACTCTGCCTTTAATAGCAATACTGGCAATTCGGGATGTGCTGAGAAATTCGCAGAGGGATCAATAATGTGTTTGTGACAATCACTTGGCATTGTTTCCAGAGTGCTGCAGCACCAATGGGGATGAAAAAGGTGGGGTACCAGCTTCTCTTCCCCACTGCATTCCCACCTTCTATGCCCCATGTGCACCCACTTTATCAGTGCCTGCTGCTCCCCCCCCATTCCAGACTCTGTTGTTCAGAGAAGAGAGTATGTATTTAACTTTCAAGCCTGTCCCTATTTTTGCCCATACCTTAGGGCTATGCTGGTTCTCTGGAAGGTGTTGCAGCTTCCTTTGTCCTTCCCATCACCTTCTGCACAATAAATCTTTTAGCCTTCACATTTATAAACAGCTTAGATGATTTAGCTTCTTTGCCATGCAAACTATTAGACACAGCCTTCTAATATTTACAGTTATCAAAATGCAAAACTTATTTCATCCTCCCTTACAACCTGGGTTATTAGCAGACCCATCTGTGTGGTGCGCCAGGCTGTGTGATTAGCACACCCGCCTGCTTCAAATCTGTTGATTATCTGCAGATCAAAGTCCCACTTGACTACGGCCATTAACACCTTTCAGCACAAGAATATAATTAAAAAAATCTACTTTTGTGCAGATAATTTTTTTTTAAATGCTAAGAATCTGTTTCAGATGACCATTTTCTTGAGGAAAATCTGAGTGCTTAAACGCCCTTGGGAAGCTGTTAAAAACCCCGTTGTGGTGCAATAGGATCTGGGGCACATTTCTGTGGCTCTTTATTCAAGTCTTCCAAAAAACAAAAGGGAGGGACTGGCAGCATTTCACAGTTATCTTGTATTCCAACTCATATACTGTTAAATATACTGTTCGTATTGGGCACAAACAGTATTTCCTTTGCATGAAGTGTCTTGTGCCCCAAAACCTCCTCCCTTTTTCAGTCCCTCTCAGGACTTCCTGGTAACTGAGCTTCCCTGTTTATTAAATGTGACAAAATGTTGCTAAGTTTGGGAATTATGTAATGTAAATGATAAAGATTTTCCTGTCCCTTCCTGCTCCAGGACAGCAACAAATTAACATTTTTTTATGAGCAAGTTAATTATTTAATTGCTTTTTAAAGTCAGATAAGTCGACTGCATAATTTTCTATTTGAATCTCCTTGGTAAAGCTCCCTTCTATTTGAAACTCCTTGGTAAAGCAACACTAGATCACAAAGATGATGGCTGAAGTGAATCCAGGCTCAATATGCAACACAGAGCCCTAGTAAGAAGATAAATCTTTCTGAGCTATCATCTTTTTGTTCTCACATTTCACTGAAATACGTTACCCACTGTGAGGGGAGGAAAAGCCCCAAGGGCTCTTGGTATTTCTCAACTATGAATTTCCAGTTACTTGTTATATTTATGGCTACATTATCAGTCTTCATCAGGATGCAGTAAATACTTTTGCAGAGGTCAGTATCTTGGATTTAGTTCAATTGTTATTTTCAGTGGTGATAGAAACTTGACTTAAATCACTTCTGCCATGTACTTGAGACACTCAGCTTGTTTCACTGTCTCCCTTTCCCTTCTCAAATGAAGGACAGATCCCCCGCTTGGAGCCACTGAGAATAAGAAACCCTGCTTTGTTGCCTTCCTGCCAGCTCTGCTTTAGTCTTCTTGTTCCCCTAGCACCGGTCTGATCCTTCAGACTCCACAGATAATCCAATAATTTCTGCTTTATCATCTGCTCATGGCTTTCAGTCTCTTGGTCTGCGTTTTTACACTTCCTTAATTTAATTATATCCTCCCTCTCCCATGGCCAGTACCCCTGAATCCCTTTTCTTTTTAACCGCCCTTCCTTGGAATAACACAAAAATTTTGCCTGTCTGAAAATCCATCCTCTCTCATGTATACCCGTAGGTTTTTTATTCAGGCAAACCCATTATTTTTCCATGGTTTGGTCCACCTCCAACTTCAATACTGAGCACCTTAGCACTCAGCAATGCAAGATTTCTGTAGCATCCAGATTTTCAGCAGTGTACATCACTTTCTTCTGAGTGAAAACTGATGCTCCCTACAAGGACTTTTCCCCCTATCTTTCCACGCCTACGCCTTCTACCCACCTCCACATGCTTCACTCCTGTATTTGACACAGACCTCTAATTAGCCTAATTAAATCAGAATAGTATGTCTTCTTTATAGGAATAAATTATGTATTAAAAATATATATATTGGGCTGAAATGCAACCCCCCCCAAACATTCTTGCTCAGAGCAGGTGTCATTTGTAAAATGTGCTAGCAGCTTGCCTGCCTGAGATACAAATCTTCCTCTCAAACTCCTACCTCTGCGGTTTCTTAGTCACTTGTTGTAGTACTTTCAAACTCTAACCCAAAATCCTCATTAATCTTCACCTAGGAGAAATACATCCACAACCCTCGCTCCCTCAGAGAGCTGATTTTCCCTGCTCCTTGTCATATTTCCTCACTTTCACTTGTTCTCGACTCCTCTCCGTGATCTAGCAGTTTCCCATCAGCCTCAAAAGGTTTTGCATTACTTGCCCTAAAAATAGAACCTCTTCAAACTGTGTCTCCATCTTTCTTCTTGCCGTTATCTCTGACATCTTTCTTAGAACTTCTTATCTGGTGCAGTCACGTCGTCTTCCTGCCCCAAGTCCCTATTCTATGGGGACCGCATCTAGTCTTGTTCCCAGTGCTTCAGGCAAGTGTTCAGATCTGCTGGCTCTGCTTGAGCTCACAGGACACTGTCTCCTTCTCCTGTTACTTTCAGGTGGTCAGTCAGCTTTACTTACACCCATTTAAATACTACCCCTGGCCTGTGAATGTAGAAACTGTCAAACCTCTTTCCCTCAGCTTTCAGCTTGCAGCCCTCTGCTGAGTGTCTTGTCCAGAGCTGTCAGAATGCCACCTTTCCTATTTGTTTTTTTAGGGTTCAGTAACAAACATTGGATTTATCAAGATTTTCTTTTCTTTATCCAGTCAAAGCTCTTCACACTTCTATCAACCACATGAGCCCAAAAAGTTAGTGTTACTTCTCTCTATACTTACCTCCCACTCTTTTCTGCCTTCTTCAAATCCTGTTTCTTCCTTAATCTGCAAACCCCATCCTTTTCCATTCTTCCAATGAACTCCTTTGGCTAAATAAAATCCGTTCACTGGAAAGGAGGGGTGTTGTCTTCCTCTTCTGCTTCTTCAGTCACAGCATCCCCATTCCTAAGAACTTGCTTTCACCAATTGTGACACAAAAGGGACCACCACTTGTACCTAATGTGACTTCTGGTACATCAAAGGCCCATGAAATATGCTTGTATTTCAGAGTAAATCCTTTAGAAGAAGATGAAGGTTTAGTTTTTAATATTACTATTGATACATAATCCATAAGTAAATATTGGTAAATTGATTCACCATAACATAGAGAACATTTTTACTTCCAGCTTTCGTACACTGGACCTTGTGCTTTTTGCTAGAAAGCAGAGCCTTCTGTCCTCCAAGCAGAAAAATTCCCACATTGGTCTTTCCTTAAAATAAATCAGCTAAGAACCCTAAACTATGAGTCATGCTTTCCAGGGCTTCCTGAGGATTAATCATCTTCAGAACCTTCTCCCACTTTTTCAAAATCCTTCTTTAGTTGTGGAAACCACAACCGATGGGAGAGAGAGTTTTCTAGCGTAGGTTGCACAGTGCCAAATAACAAACATTTCCCCACTCTATCCATGACACTTGTACTGCAATTTAAGTACTAGGATCCCCAGACATTCCAATATCAGGAAGATAAACATGCTGAGAGCCTTGTTCCTTAGAAGCAAGGAAACATGTTTCTGAATGGGGTTTCTAATACTTATACAAAACTTTGCTTTGGATTGCAGAATCCACAAAGACCTTCACATTATTCCCTCACTTAATTTCCTTTTTACCTGAATACTTTTGAAAGCATTGGTGAATTGGGTCTCCCTTGACCTGTGTGTGATTTGTCTTCTGGCTCATACAGAATTTCCCAACTCTGGCATCAGTGGAAACAGACACTGGAACCAATGGAGGTCCCCTTTCCTGGGTGGCCTCAACAAACCATCAGGTCATCAAAACTGCTACAGTATCATGGGTAAAGTCAAGTTTCTTGTTCAGGTATTTCATTGGTATAGACACTTCTATCACATTCACAGATGTCTTCAGGTGGTTCCTGATAGTTTTTCCCCTCTATTTCTTTTCAGACACTCTTACTGGGTGTAGGGAACTGATGAAAATCTGAACAGTACTGTGTTATACAGTTAACCATTTGAAGAGTAGTTACAAAGTGCAAAATTAAATGGGTAATTTTTTTTTACATAGTATTTCCTAAAACTTAGACCAAAATTTCCAGAACTTTCCACATAGAAAAATATTGACAGTTCAGCTCTATAGGCTCAGAGAATTTCTTGGCCATCTCTTTTCACACTCTTGGATACAAGATACTTAGTTCTGCCAATTATTTCTACCTGCTGTTGAACCTTGTTTGCTGTTAGACGGGTAAGTATTTCCTGCTCATATGTGACTGCATAACCTGGATGTTTCCCCAAATGTAGAGAAATGTAATTACTTTAGGTCTTTTTTCACACTGTTCAATTTGTACCAAATTCTTCTAGTAATGAGATCATGCCATTGTCACAAAGATCATGAAGAATTGTGTACAGGAATTTTTTCTTCTTCATTCCATTGCTACAGTTTTGTCATTTGTCTGTCCTTACCATTTTTCTATATTACCTTGTGTCCCTAATACTACATAAATAGAAAAGAGAAATTTGATAATGTTGTATTGGCTTGGGTTTTTTTCTTCCCTCTAAGTGGCATACTCTCCTTCCTTATTTACAGGACTGTGCTTTTTCTGTAAGTGGTAGAATGTACTTGAATATTTCCAGATAATAATGGTGTTTTTTTCTGAACACTTTGTGAGTTTTGATTTAACTTGCATCTTTTTTTTTAAAGCTTACTAGCATGAGCTTTATTCTGTTTGCCCGTAACAGATGTTAACAAGTTAGAGATCATTTTGCTCTGAAGTTACCACCAAACTTGCTCTACCAATCAATTCCTTTTTATATTTCAAGATGAAGTTTAATACAGAAGTCCCCTGAGCTGGACACAGCACTTTTTGATTTAAGAAACTGTCATCTATAACATTTAAAAATTCCAAGGACATTTTATTATTGGCAGCATGAGACTAGCAGTACAAGATACTCAGTGGAAGTCCTCTGTGATAAAGCCCTGCTTTTTCCACAGTTTATAAATAGATGTTTAAGATATCAATTACTCTGGTCTCTAGAGCAATGTCTGTGGTAGACATTGTCTTGAGATTTTTCTGGGAGGGCACTGATCCTTAAATGTTCATGGGAATTTGGCTTTTATGTTGCCAAAGCTCTGAGCATCATCCCTCTCCTGATCAAACTCAGCCTCTGCACAGATTGTCAACGTCTCTGAATTTCCACATCTCCTACCACCCATTCATGGATGTTTATGGTTCCTTGCTTCTCTTCCCTGTTCCTTCAAAGACAGACTTTCCCCCTTTTTCACACCCCTCTGCCCCTTTCTGCCCTTTGTGGTGTGTAAGTGTGTGTCCCATTCATTCAAGTCCCTGCCACTTTACCAATAAATCCACCTCCAATATATTGGGTCCCTTACACCTTATCATCTCCATTTCTTCTCCCTCATACACTGTTTAGATGCCCGTTTCCCCACCAATTTCCCCATGTGAATACCTCTTCTTCCCTCCTCTTGCTCAGCTCTCAATCAGCATATGAGTTGCCTATAGCTCTGCCTGTTCAGCTCCTGTCTCACCAATAACATTGTCCTTTCCCTCTGGATCCCAGCCACCTTTGTCTTGTTATCACGTTCCCTTATTCCCCATTACCCTGCTCTTTTACAAATCCTGTTAGAGCCACAGACTCTCGGAAAACAAATCAAGCTAAAGCCTCTGCTCGACAAAAGGAGCTTCAGGAAGGGCTGGAAGTAACAGAAGGATTTGTTTACCTGCAGCACACAGTGGTTTAGGGGCCTCTTGGTTTCTCGGAACTGAGGTTTACTGAGGATTGGAGTTGTACCAAGGTCAACAGCTGCTCTCCTCGGTGCCTGGGACATCTTGTCAGAGGAAGTGTTCTGAGCACCTTTTACTGTGAAGAAAAGGAGGAACATCATCAATTTGAACCTTAGATGTGGCTTTGCTTGATCAGTCAAAATAACAAGATAACAAATTATTATGCTCCACGTTTGGAGCACTGAGGAGAGAAGAAAAGAAATCTATTAATCATTTTTAATTTAGGGGGGGAAAAAGAGTCCTTACCTTGCTCCAGGATTATTTGTATTAATATGATTAATAATACATTTGAAAAATTAAGTCCATAAATTGTTTGGTTCATATGCAACAAATGCAAATATTTTTAATTCCAAAGCAGTTGAAAAATAATGAGACTTTTTTCCCCCAAACTACGAAAATTCATTTAGAACTGAATACAAAGTACAGACAGTAAATTCTGCTTTAAGACAGGAAAGAAAAATAAGCAGAATCTCCTACAGAGTCCCTGGTGGCTGAATGTGTGAAATTAATCACTGACAGGTGGAGAGGACAATTCTCCACGCAGTGTTGAGCTTCCTATTCTCTGAATGACAGCCATTTAGAATAGGAAAGCCAAAGATAATAAGAGGTGCTTTGCTGCATTAACTTTCTGATCACTAACCATGCACCTGCAGCAAAAAGGGGTTTGCCCAAAACCTGAACTGGGAGTACATCTTAAATAAGTATATTACTCCTGGACTTGCATTTCCTTTGGAAGTCTTCCAAAGTACTGTCACCATTTGTCACAGCCCTGGCCAAACTCTTCCCTCTCCAGCACTCACTACTTGAATGTTTGGTGCAGACACTGAATTCATGTGGTTTTGGCTCTCCTTTATTCTGTGCAGGCTCCTTGGTCTTCAACCTCAAGCCGTATTTTGTGGGAATACCGTGCCCCATGAGACCCCTTGATTCAGCTTCACTGTGTTCAAGCCTTCTGCATCTCTGAGACATTGTGAGTTCAGTCACCATCCCTGCCAAAAACATGTCTCTGTGGGGTACCTGGGAAAAGGTGAGTGTGGAAGCATAACAGAGGCATCAAATGCAACAAACCCACATCAGGTTCAGAAGAAACTGAATAAGTCAGACTGTGAAACTTGTTGCTGTAGGGTAGTCTGGATGCCAAACACAGACTGCCATGCCTACCACTGGATCAAGTCAGGAGGTGAGAAACAGTCCCGTAAAACGTGTTAAAAAAAGCAGAAAACACTAGTTGATGAAGCCTCTGAGTTGCAGATCACCGGAGATGAACATAATAAGCACCATTGTATGCTCTAAATTTTTTTTCCTGATTATCTAATATTGCCCTCCGTCAAAGCAGGATGGTGGGCTAGGTTGTCTTTCACTCTGACTCAAAACAGTTGTGTACTTATGAAATGAAACAGCAGGGATTTTGTAGAGAAGTATCTAAAACATCTTTTCTGCTTCAAAGAATACTGGCAACATAGAGATTGAGAAAATCATAAATATGTCTAAGCAAATGAGTGTCTCTTTTTCTTCACAGAAACCAAACGTCTTCTCTGTTGCAGAGAAAGAAGCTTTCTGCCCTTCTTTCTCTCCTCAAAATGGTAGGTAAGAGTCTCCTTTGCATATACCTCATTCTTTTCCCAGGATGAAACCTCTCTCTTCAGCTCTAAATGAACATCAGTTGAATGAAGTCCTCCAGCCACTGGTCAGTTGTCTTCTAACCACCCTGAAGGGCACACATAAAATCAGTGGTGGCCATCCTTTTTTCTGACACTTCCCTCTGAATGGGTGATCAACAAGGCTGCTTTGACATAAAGCAGACATAAAGTTAGCTGTACACTTAATTCCTCACACTGATACACATGTGGGTTTTTTAAAGGTATAATGACACCTTAATAAAGGTAAGTACTTGTAAGGTGAAATGTGTCAAATGCTGGATGTATGCTATCTGTCCTGCAGTTTAGAACAGGAAATGTAGGATAAGCATCATAAACTGCAACTACCAGGAAAAAATATTGATAAACAGCAGGTATTTTTTCCAGGTGGGATTTAGGTTTCTATACATAACATTAAACATTTGAGAGCTTTTCAGTTTCATTTTTCTTTGTCATGGATATGTATAAACATATATATGAAAAATTACAACAATTGAAAGTCACACAGGACACACAAAACAAATTTTAAAAGCCCTGTTCTGTAAGCATGTTTGCTACTGAATTTCTAATCCAGATTTTAAAGTACAGCTCTATGTTCCACGTCGCTCAAATGGCGGTATTTAAAATCACTGCTAACACCTTCAGAAGCTGATAAGCTTGTTTCAGTGCTGTCAGCTAAGCCCCCATACCTTTATCTGGAGTTTTCATATGCTACAAAGTTCGGTGACTGCTTACCTCATATTCACGGAAATATTTCAACATTTTCTGCAATTCAGTCAAAAAAAAAAAAAAAAAATACTCTTACAGGATCAATGTGTGTCCTGGGGCAGGATTAAGCCAGTGTTTGGTGGTACACCAAATTAGCCTTTCTAGTTGCCTGATTGCTTTAAACTCTGTTAAAAAAAACAAAGAAAAAAAAACCAAAATACCCTCTCATGTACAAGAATGTGAAACTTTTTTATAAATATGAACAAAATGCCAAGACTATAAGCAATTTGCAACCTCTTCTGTAAAGCGCAGGATCTCCTCTATAAATCTTAATGGACCATTCATTCTGAGGTGCAGCTCTTCTGGTTATCTCACTGCTGTCTGTTTGCGAAGCAGAATCAGGGTTCACTCTTTATCATACAGTGATTAAAAGAACACTTGCAATTCATTGCTGCATCCAGCCTTACTCCTGTACATGCCTCATTGTCCTAGCTGTGGTGTAATTAGTTTGGCTCTCCAGTTGCTGAAGAGAGCTTACGTGGGTGGGAGCACTGCTGCCACCTGCTACTGCTGTCTTATCAGAGAGCCGTGCCTGAAAACTGATGCCTTCTAAAAACTGGAACGAACTTGCCGCTTTTTCATGTGGGAGCAGAATGAAGCAGAGCTAAATCAGACCTTCCCACATTATTACAATGGCAAACCACAGCAGAAAGAAATCAGAGCACTAAGTAGGGCCGGGTCCTTCTTGGTATGCATTTGTGGTGCTTCATTTACTTTGGAAGAGTCCATTCACTTCAGCTGAGGATCTGGCCCTTGCCAGGCTCTTTGAGATTTTGAAGAATAGCTATTTATAAATAAGTAGTTTTGCTGCAAGCTTTTTTCCTTTTGATGAGGATTTTTTTTCTAGTATACATTTCAAGAACGAAGAACATTTTAAATCCTTATTATCTGTTACTTTTTCTTTGCTTGTTGGTTCATTCTTCTGTTCAGAAATGTGTGAATATGATGTTTTTGATGAAAATCAGGTTCTGCCTGCACTTGATGCTGCTGCACCTTGAGCAGTGACAAATTCTAGACTGATTAATGCTGCATGCAATCTGTGGAACATCTGATTCCTATGGACACTAATGTGACTGCAACAGTAAAGGGATCCGCTGGGTCTCTATCCTGCCCTGAAAAGCATTGTAGCCCACACTGACTGTTGTCATTTGGTAATTATTATTTTTTAATTTGGAACCAATAAAGAGCTTCTCTATATTCTGGCCTAACATTGTTAAATGTTAATGCCGCCCACAATGCTCAGTGCGCTTCCTTCCACACCATAAAGTGAACAAAGCGGCTGTGCTCTCTTGCCAGTCACAGATTTATTGAGGTATGGATTACACATATTAAACACAGTCATCAGGCCACAAAGGTTCCATCACAATCTGCCTATGAGCTAACATCATTAAGAGGCAGACTTCATATATCTTCATGACTGATACGTTGATCTTTCCCACTCCATTGACTAATGAATTGACACGCGCAATGTTCTTCAGCATTAGAGTGCATCCCTTTGATTTACAACACTAAAGTAGGGGGCTGTAAGCACTCAGATGTTGATGAATTCCAGTCAGCACTTGCACCTGGCTGACCATGATGCTTCCCTCCTCAGAGAGCAGTGCCTGCATCCCAGAATTGTATATAACAAACCTGGTGGGCCTCACTCTGTCTGCATTTTCACCTCTACAATGCCATCAGACTGCTTGCCTTCCTGAGCCAGATCCCCAGCTGCTATAAATCAGGCACATCGATTTACCTCGGTTGTTCTCTTAGCAGTGTGTCTGAGCCTTTTGGTTTGTCTGCTTTAAAGATTCATCTGGGAACCACCAATGTATGCTTGCTCCTGAGGCTTGTCAGTGCCAGGGAAAAGGGCTCTGGAGAAGGAGAAGAGCGGATTTGTGCCCATGATGGTGTGAGCCCTACCAGCCTGCAGCTGTGGTAGGAAAGCGATGGCCACTGGCCCAACACTGCCCCTGAGAACAGAGAGGAGGAGTGAGGGTGTGGAAAAATGGGGAGTGAAAGGAGATTTGGCCCAGAACTTTTGTCTGTTGAACTAATTGACTGGCTACAGGCATGTGTTTTGCTATCAGACTTGTATTTAAGTTACCCACAGCACAGACTACCCAGTTCTAATGAGATACAGACTAATTTCAGCCCTTTGGACGTTGCTATCACGTAGAACAGTCATCTTCCAGTCTACTACTGAATCCATCTGATGAAACAAAAGAGCCATCCCAGGTACCATCTGTCCCGTGAGAAGGGCAAGGCAAGAGCAATTGCTTGGATGTGTCGTGGATGAAAAACTGAACATCATTTGCGTTGGGAGTTTGTGGTGTACTGAGGGGGAAAAAAAAAAAAAGTGCCAGTAAAAGCATTTTCACAGTTAAAATAGAAAATGCTTATTTTATGTAGCAAATAAATCAGAATTTTAAGAAGTCTGATAACAGATGTACCACTAAATCATCCAGATCTTCCCACAAAGAGATATATTTCAGCCTCTGACACAACATTTCAATGACGACTAAAATATATTACTCTTTGTAGATTCTTGGTTTGTTTGTTTATTTTAATTTTGAGATGCCTCATATATTTATACAGATTTCATATCAGTAAGATGTCATAGATTTACACCTGTTTAACCAGAGGAATTGGAGACACAGGCATGTTTCTTCCTGCTACTCATGGAAAAACAGCATGCAAGAAATAATTTAAAAAGACATGACCGGACAGTCTAACTGACATGAGGGGAAAAAAAGAGTAACATTAAGGGAAGTTAATTCCTTATCCTCTTTAAGTGAACAGATCCGGGATTTCACTGAAAATAAAGACACACACACAAACCACCCACCCCACCTCCCAGCAGTTCTACCAGTTTTCCATAGTATGCTTTTCTAGTAAGAATCTAGGTGGTAAATAGAAACTGGTTCCTACTCTTTGTAGCTGACAAAAGTTGAGGCGGGAGAATGAAGCGAAAAAAAGATCAAATAAAGAGTTATATCACAAAGGAGATTGTTACACTCTTTGCAATCAAAATTAGATCATTTTTCAAAGCTGCTAGATATGAACGTAAGCTGCTTCTGGGCATCTTTAATTTATGTGACTGCTACTGGCAAAATAAATAAGGTATTTTGGTACTGTTCTTAATAGCATTACAGGGATAAGATGTGTCACAGGTTGACAATGTCCTATACAGCACTGCAGCATCTGTTATAGAGAGAGTAGAAAAACCTTTCTTTTTAATATCTAGCTCTTATTGTCTCTCATTGTTCATAGACCATACTTATTATGCTGAACTGAGTAATGGAAAGAAGTGTTTTAAAAATCTAGGTAAATCATAAATCAAACTTGTAATGGGTGCTGAACACATCTCTTCAGATAATCTTCATAGAGATAATTGGGGGAAAACCAACCTGACATGGGGCTGGAGCTGAATTCCATCGTGAAGCAGCAACAGCACGGGAGCTATCTGGGAATATATTCTGCCACCTGGAATAAAGAGATGAACTGGTGGGTGTAAGAAGAGGAGAAGACACAGAGATGGGTGTGAGGCCCTAGGAGGAAGACCTACTTGCATGCAATGTTAGGAGGAAGATCTGCTCGTGCCTGTATCCAGGTGTGAGTGGGGATCAACTTTCAGCAGAGTCTGTGGAAGGTAGAAGAGCACACGTGCCAAAACAAGCCCAGACTATTCACCCACTCGCTGAAGTGGATGGTTGAAAGAAAAGCACCCCTTTCTTCTCCTGGCCAGCAACTGCAATGTGGTTCCTCAGAAGAAGCGCAGCATGTGGATATTCACTAGCAGGACCTCATCCCTAAAGGACCAGCTTGAGTACTCCCTTTCATGGCAGGAATCCAGGTCTCTTTCCTGCACTGAGGAGGTCTGCTCAGAGAAGAGGGCCAGGGAGCCTCGTTGGACATAGTTCCCTAGAGAGCGAAAGGAGGGAACACAAGAAGTGGATGATTTACTGAAATAAAAAGTCTTTTAATTTAAATAAACCACCACCAGACGTCAGTCTTCTTGTCTTCTTTGTTAGTGTTCTTACTTGGCCTGTGGGAGTCTTCCTGCCTTGCCTTCCAGAGACTTTAATGTGTTCAAGATGCTGTGAAAAACTACATGAATTTTTACTGAAAACCCCTTTTCTGGGTGTCATTAAACTATCTTGAATTTCCTGTCTCCTGATGTTCATCTTGCCTTGAAAAGTTCCACTCCAAACAAAAGTTCTCTTCTGCCCCACTCTGCTTCATGCCTGCTGGCTCCTTCACTGCCCTTTTCCCTCAAGAGTAGCAGTAAAGAGTAGCTGAATTTGTCAGTTTGGTGTCCCAGGCTGAAGAGCAAAAAGTATCGCTCAAACTGCACTTACCCTCAAGTCCTCATCTCTTTGGAAGGTGTAGGAACCCCTTCAGGAAAAAAAAACAAAAAACAGGCATGTGGACTGCCAAGGCAGCAAAAGCAACCAACAACAAGCCTTAAAAAGCTCTTCTTACCATGAAACACAGGTTGGATTAATTTGCATAAACAAACTTCCAGAAACAAGTCTGTTGGTCAATATCCTGTAAACTGAAAACACCGCTCAAATAAGTTTTCCTTGGAACATGCAGTGTGGACTAAAAATACCAACTCACTTGTTTATACACACCGACGTCCTACGTACAGTGCCCAGTGAAGTAAGGCTGGCCCTTCCCTGTGTGTCTCTAGAAACCTTCTATTACTCTCTTTGTATCTCCAGCAACATCAAGTGTATACTGTTATTTTGACTCCTGAGACAGGCTTCTTCCTTCTCATTAGCTGCAATTTAGAGATGGGAACGGAATAAACTGCAGGCAAAGTTTGATCTGAGATGGCAAGGTTAATTCTGGGAAAAATGTCCCTCTACTTCTCCAGTTGTCAGATTTAATCTAAAGCAAGCCCTGTGTGCAGATAGTAAACATAATATCCTCCTAATTATATTAAATTACCTCTCAGGAGCTGCTCTGCCCTGTTGTCAAAGGCCGGGAACTGGCTTTTAATGATGGATGCGAACCTCAGTGGGACATTCTATATCATCATTTAGTTCAGCAAATGTAGTCCAGATCAGTTGTATAGGTGTAATTAGATGCTGAAAAATAATTACCTTGGTCTTACCATTAAAAATTTCTTGCTTGTATCCCCTTGTGATCTATGAACAAATTACTTTATTAGGAAATCATTAGAGCTCAATTTGTCTCTATATACTACAGACATCAATATCCATTTCTCATAATGGAACCACACATTCTTGCCATAAATTCATACAACTATATACCCAGATATCAGTCTGGACTCATTATCAACCTTAACGAAAAGACTGTTTTTACATAGTAAGATGTTTTTCTTGTGTGCCAGCTTCCAGCATAAAAATGAGCAACAAGAGCTTTATTGTTAAGCCATTGGCTCAGACAGTCTCCGTGTTTTTATACCCCATTGCAGAGGAAGAGCTTTTTGTGTGGCTGATCTCTTTGTGCTACTGCAATAGCCAGGTCTGAGTCAGCAGGAGCAAAATAGCTCCTCAGATAAATTATGCTATTATGAGAACACTACTATTATCAAGGCCTTGAGAGCATCCTGCTGTCAGCCTATGCAGGGCAGTGGGGTGGCATCCCCAGATGCCCTATGTATGGGCAGACCCTGGCCATGGCTGACCCATCTTGTGGGAGCTACTGGCCCTTGCTGTTCCATGGCAGTGAGCTTAGGGCCCCTTGAAACTTTTGTTTTGTACCTAGCTCTCTGAGCACCGAGAAAGCAGGCTACCTCAATGCCCTTGGTGTGGGGACATGGTATAGTTTCAAATCATCTCTAGCAGTTAACTGATTTATTGACCATTAGAATTTACAGAGCAGATGTAGAGGAAAGGAAACCATCAGTCAGAGCCTGGGTCACCTGCTGTTACAAATTACCTTCACATAGTTCAGCCTTTAGCTTTCACACAAGTGCAGGTTCTCATTGAAGTCTGTTGTTGCAGGACTGAGTCAAACGACATGCTCCAGCTAATTCTCTACAGTGGCGGCTGGATAGTCACTTGCTGTTGAAATGGGCCAATATATAGCAGTTGCCATCTCAGTACTTCTCTGAATACCACAAACGCCCATAGGAGTACTCCTTATACTGGGGCTTCAATATTTCCATTTTGATGTGTGCAAGCAATCCTCCATTTCATAGCATGACAGTTTTTCTGGATTTGGTATGCCAGAAGCATTTAAGAAAAATATAAATAAAAGGGTTGTCTATAGCAACAACCATGACCACAGAGTTCATAATCACTTCAGAAAAAAGGCAGTAGTGGACTTTTCAAAAATATTGCTTAGAACCTGATAAAGGCTGAGAATATTCTCAGCTCTACTTATGTTTCAACAGATGCATGTAAGCGTATGTTTCCAGTTATAAAGTTGTCAGTCTAGAATCATGCCTGTCACTTTGTCAATACACTTGTGGTCACTGCAGTGGAGTTGACTCTGCCATGGCTCTGGTTCACAAGCTACCAGAGGCCCAGCTTCTCCACTCATGACCCCTTCAAATCCCTCTGATGGTGGCCGTGTAATAAGCATCACAGGATCACAGAATCACAAGCTGTTCAAGCTGCTGAGAAAACGCAGCACAAGTCATGGCACTCGGCTGCAAGCAAACAAAATGCCAGACTCTTTGCAAAGCCCTTGCAAATACTTTATCTATGGCACTGAACTTTTTAAAGCAGTGAGTATACAATAAGCATTTCAACCAATTCCTCACACAAAAGGAACAAAGTTCTAAAGGCATCAATATAAGTAGTATAAATCAACTGAATAGGCAGCTGGAAAATGACAGCTACCTATATTATGAGACTTTAAAAGGGAAGACAAAATACAGGTAGATTTTTATCTTTGGGGTTTATAAAGCTGTGTTTGATGGACCATAAGGTCTTGCTAGACTTAATGGGCCAAATTCCTCCCTGGGGTAACTATTAAGTTTGATTGTCTCTCGTCAGGATGGTTTGAACCAAGAGAATTAGGTATGCCACTGCAATAGTTTGAGGTGCTCCACTTTTAAGACCTGCCATGCCTCAGATGCTATATTAATTCCAAGGCCAGGAAGCATATATTCAAAAATGCAGGAAGCACCAGAAAGAGCAATGTAGTACAGAAACAAGTAGAAAACTGGTGTTCACAGCCAGCACAAACTGAATGGTGATGAAAGAGCTCAATTCTTTGCCTTCTGCAAACTGTATCTTCCAATTATACTAATTCTTTTATCTTTACCTCGCCTGTCTGACACCTCCCCCCCAAGTCTAATCCTGCCAGCGTGTCCGGAGCAGTGCTCAGGGTGGGACTTTGCTTTGCTCAGGGGAAACTGTCTTTAAATGTCATTCTGTCTCCCTTCAAGTTACACAGATTTCTCTTGTTTGCTGATCACCTCTAGCTCTGAGTTCAGTCTGATAGACTGACAGCTATTCTTGGCGCTGGCTATTACTCAACAGTGGCACTCAAGGACCCAAACAGAAAAGAAACAGGTTTCCCTTCCAACCTCAGAGAGAGTAATTCTCAAACCAAGGTACATTAAAAGTGTTCCAGTGAAGGTGAGGACATTCCTCTACAGCGATTTAAGTTTCTACTTGCAGTAGACTTTCTTGTACTTGGAATACAGGTTGGGAAACATTGCTCTAAAAGGTTTACTGCCTTAAATTTACCTTTTGTTTTGCTGACTCACAGCAATCAACCAAGACTACAAAGTTACAAAAAACATTAAATAAAACATGCTATGTTTAAGATGACAAATACAAAATAAGACATTGAGATTCTTACTGCAGTCTTACTTTGTTACTGACCTTGCTGAGAAAGCAGAAAGAGGTTTTGATTGTGGAACAGAAGATTTGCAAGCGAAGGTTAAAATGGAGTGATTTTGAGTTTTCTTAGATCCACACTTCCCTTCAGTTTCACTTGGATTTTTTACCTTTTCTGTTTCAGCTTGTGGGTCCAACTAGGTTAGCAGTCTGGTCATAGCAGCGAGCACAAGCAGATACTAAGAGAAGAAAAAAGAATATGTACCCACATGACACCCACCAGTGCACTGCTGATGGGTAAAGAATCACTTTCTTTTGTTTCGAGCCTGCTCCAACAAGTGCCGTTTATTGGCTGGCAGGACCAGAGTACTGGAAAAGGCAGTGATGAATCAACACCATCCATGTCAGGATGTTGTGGGTTCCTTTTATCTGTTTTCCTAGGCTACTCAGTAATTCTTTGCCTTTGATTATCCGTTTTGAGGTACAAGAACCATTTAGCTGTTTTTTTTTCATGGATCTAACAGGTTCCCAAGATCTGGCTGAGAGCCAGTTGTCTTCCACATAACGCTGGAGTGGCTCCCCACCTCCCCCAGGTGCATTGCTCTATGTTTATCTAAACTGAATTTCAGCTCCATTTTGTTGTTGTGTACGTTAGTAAGTGGTACACAAGTAAGTAAAACCAGATTTTAAAGTGACCCAGTTTCAGCACGAACCAGTTGATGCTGAGGATCCAACATTCATAGCATATGTATTTCAGATGTGCTGTTGTGGGATGTTACCTGGGACTAACCTGGGCACACACATTGAAACGTATTGAGTAGTCAGAGTATATTTTCCAGCTTAATTTCTTCTCATCTGCAATCTAGACTGTGTACTCAAAGACTTTTTGACAAAGCAAAAAAAGAGTGCAGTAACTGAGAATCATAAAATTTGCTTCGAAAGCACATTCCCAGTAAAACCTAAAATGCTAATGTGGACATTCCCCCAATACCTTCTCTCCCTATTACACTGTATAACTTCTTAGCATCAGCAAACTTTATACTTCACTGCTCACTGTATTTTTAATGTTATTTGTAGATACATTGAATTTGAGACCATACTCCCATATTTATCTCAAGATAACACATAGATTCTCCTGCAAAGCAGACCCTTTTGATGGGTGAGTCAGCTTTATCTCCTAACCCTCTTGGAATTAAAATTCTTTGGGCCATGAGTCATATTTGAGAGAGATAGTTTCAGCTCTCAGTCTGACAACTTTACATTAACTCTCTTGGTCTAGACTTTTTGTTCTCTCACAGCATGTCAATCCTTGCCACTGATGACAAATTGTCTGAGTACCTTAAACCTGTCCTACCTTAAACCTTTTATAAGTACCAGCTATTTTTACATGCATTGTACACAAGATCTAGAAATAGATGTAGAGATAGAGTAAACGTTTCTCACCATTTTATCCTGGAGAATAACCCAGTCTGTAGTTCTATGTATCTGATCAGATTTGGCTAAAGCTCCTTTCACCCCTCTCATGCAGGCTGGTTTCCAGCTGGATGTGTTCTTTGCTGTGGCTTACTGTTTGCCAGAATAAACAATTGAGCCAGCACAGCAGAGATGGGGACAGGTAAAAGTGGGAATGAATGAAAAACAGCCCAACAAGAGGAATTCAGGACATCTTATTGATAAAGAACAGCTTATCTAATGGCCTGAGTTGCATTCCTGTTTGCTACCATTTCTAAAAGTGCTGATATACATTCAACATTCTGAAAATTAGTGTCATGTCACACTGTCACGCGACCTGTTTCAAACACTCAAAACATGACAAGACATATCTTCTACCTTGCTTGGAAGATGATGCAGGGCTCAGTATGGGAATGTCTCAGAAATATTTAACCCTGGAGACTGGAAAGGCCCTGAGAGGCCTCTAGTCGAGCCTTCTGCTCAAAGCAGTGTCAGCTGTGAGATCAGACCAAGTTGCCCAGGGCTTTAGCTTAGTGGGTCTTGAAAACCTCCAAAGATGGACACTGCACAGCCTGCCTGGGCAACCAATTCTGTTGCCTGACTGTGCTCCTTAAGAAATTTTCTCTGATTTTAATTTATGCCCATTGTCTCTCATCCTCCCACAATACACCAGCACTCTTTTAATTTTATAGCCTCCCCACAGGTAGTGGGGGAACACTGCTAGGTTCCCCTAAAGCCATCCTGAACAAGACCTGATCCTTTAGCTTCTCCTCAGAGGGCAAGTACTCCGGTCCCTGACCATCCCAGTGGCTCTCAATTGAGCTCGTTTCACCTGTCAATGACCTTCTTTTCATGGGAGGCACAAAATCAGTTGTAGTGTTCCTGATGAGGTCTAACAAGTGCCAAGGAAATAATCGCTTTCAGGGATACCCTTGTTATACTCTGCTTACCACAGCCCAGGGTGCCTCTAGCCTGCCTGGCCATCAGGGCACACTGATGGCTTCTGTTTAGCCACTGCCCACCTGCACCTCCAGATCCCGCTCAGCAGATCCGCTCCCCAGCTGGTGTGCCCCTCGTCCATGCTGTTGCAGGGGTTAGTCTGTCCAGGGTACATGACCTCGCATTCGTCCTTCATGAGTTCCTTATTGGCCCATTCCTCCAGCCTGTCTGGGTCCCTCCTAAAGGCAACTCTGTCCCCAAGCACGGTGTTGCACCCCCAGTTTGGTGTCATCTGCAAACTTGGTGAGAGTGCATTCCATCTCCTCCTTCAGGTCATTGATAAAGATGTTGAACAGGAGAGGTCCCAGTGTAGACCCTGAGGTATTCATAACCAGCTTGCAACTACAGCACCAACCATGTGGCACGGTGTACTCTAGTGTGTGTATTCTAGTACAGTACTGTGCTATAACAAAAAACAGAGGGATGGGGTTTTTTTCGTATTCAAATAGATATATTTGTAATCATGACAGATTTTATGCAAAAAAAAAGAGGTTTTGGTATCTGAATTTATGGCTGTAATAAATAAGATGTGGTGCTAGAATGATCTTTGTTTAGCAGAAAAGGTCATTCAAAAATGTTATCATAAAGCTCACTTAGGCGAGCACTAAATTAACAATATTTATTTGTCCTTGTGCCTTTGTATGAAGTCTTATGATGTGAACTATTAAATGGAAAATGTGATAAGAAAGTGATAAATATAGAAAAGCATCAACATCAGTATTAATGGAGCAGCAATAATGCAGAAAAATCAAGTTATTTTTATCCTTATTTCAACAAACATTTAACATTTGGGAAAGAAAAACAGGGAGAGCAGAATAAGATGGTCATTTCACGCTTCTGATTTTCAGGAAATACTAACATTTCAATTATGTATAATTTTATACAATTACTTCTACATGTGCATGCACATGCATTTTTTTTGTTATACAGAATAAAGAGATAGAGAAGAACCAGTATCTGAAAAAGAAAACAAGTTGAAAGCCGTATGTTCAACATGGATCTTCAAACATTCAAGAACAGTTGTTTCTTGCTGTTGGTCATTCCAGCCTTGGGCTGAGGGCAGGAAAATATAAATACTGTATGAAATGTCGGGGTGTTCCTGAGCTCTTTTTTTGACAAGCAAAAGTAAGAAACAACAGAAGCCTACAGAAGAAAAGGCGATACAGAAGTTCGTGTTCAGTTATAATTTTAAATGTAGTTTGGTAAGGTACTAAAGCATGTTTCTAATGGGCTTTGACAGATAACCCTTGACAATTTTTGCTGCAGTGTGTACCTCCCTAGTCATCTGTGTCACCTTTCTGATGAAGGATACTCGAGACTGGAAGAAAAGAACGGCTGCCAACACCTCCGTTGCTCCCAAAAACACATCTTAGCCAAAATAAACAGTTAAGTAGGTAGGTTTAAGCTGAAATGCCAGACTGCAAACTGGAGCAGTGAACACGGTAGTTCAAGAAGTTGCTCTGGTGCCTTTGACCATCAGATTAAGAAGGTCCTGCCTGTCTGCTTTGGTTCTGTCTGTGCCGCTCAGCTGTGTCGTTGCAATTGATGCTCTAAAATGGTCCAGGTGAAAAGAAAAAGAAAAGAAAAAGCAAAAGAAAACTTAAATGCCTTGCAAGACAAAGCTGTTTCAGTCTGTAAACCAATTCTCTAGTAATTTGGATTATGTACAAAACAGATAGAAGTAATGGACACATACTAGAACACTGGCATTTACTCCTGCCATCACTGTATACATACATCATATTTATAAGAATGCAGCTGATAAACAAAAATATACCACACTACATTACTGCCTACAAATTTAATTATGAAGGTAGGCTGATGTGAGGTGCTGTCATTGCATGAGAAGTCTATAGTAGAGTTATGGGGAGGACTTTCTCATGCCATGAAATGGCTCAGAAATAAACTTCATTTTGTGTTTGCATTGAAGAAAAAATAATTCCACTTCACCAGTAAAGAGATGTTATGGAATGTTATTTTATTTTTACGAGTGAAACACTGCATATAGTTTAAGCATTATTTGTAACAGAAAAACAGAGTTGTTTTAAAAGTAAAATATTGAAATCATTTGTTCCAAATACAACAAAATATGACATTTTGCCTTTGCTGCAACTTATGTCTGTGTTGTGAGTTGTTTCTCTTATATATATATATATATGTATGTATGTATGTAACCATACAACATTGTCAGAATTGGCCTAACTTCAAGAAATGCTTGGTTTTGGTGCACAGCCTCTTAAGAACTGCTCAAAGCACCTATTACTGGAGTGGCATCAACATACAGCCAGATAAAATCCACAGCTAGAAACTTGCAAATATATATACTGTACAGGACGGAGTGAAGTGACTTGGGATCTCTTCTTTACTTAGAATTAAATTCATGTACATTAGATTTCAGACAGACCAGACTGTACTCTTGATGGGCAAGCTTTTAAAGAAAACTTAGTAAAATGCTCTTTCTCAGCTGCTATAGTGTTAATAATACAATCACAATGATGAACATAATCATGTTTTTAACACATTATGACTACCTCACGTGGAAGATATGAGATGAAACTTAGAATATTTGGTTTCCTAAGGATTTCAACTGGTTTTATAATGTTTCAGTAGCTGTCTACTAATGATGGAAATAAATCCCGTTAGAAAAGAATGATTAAGATTTGAGATGCAATTGCTCCTAAACAAATTATAACGTTTTTTTTTTGGGGCAAGGCTTCAGCTGGAGCACTATATCCAGTTTAAGTATCACAAATATGAAGGACAGATACACAGTAAAGACAGTTCATGGGAGAACAGAAGACCAAGAAACATGTTGTATTTGGAAAAAAATTGGGGTTGATTAGTCTACGGAAGAAAAAACAGAGGGAGGATGCATAACGAAAGAGAAAGGTAATAATTGTCTTCTGAGTCCACTGTGAGTAGGATAAGACATAATACGTGTAACTTGCAGCAATATAACTGCAGTCATTTAATTTAAGAGATCTAGACATTAGGAAATACATTCTAATTAAGGGTTTAAAGGAATATGAAGACTGAAATAGATTGTAGGTTGCAGAATCTCTTGGAGTAGCTTAAGAGCAGGACGGATGAACATCTGTCTGTAGTAGTTTAGTTTTTGAAATGAAGAGCTGGAAGTGAAGAACTTCTGAGGTCCATTCTGGAATATGTTCTATGGTTTAGAAGTCTGGCTACAGGATACACTAGAGTTGAAGAGACACTGGAAAAGCAGATGAACACCCCCCACTCCACATCCCCCACCATCCACAAAGTAATTCCCTCCCCAAACCTTGCTGAGTATACCTGCACATTTTAAAACATTGCTGTGTTGATGCTCTCTTCTGTGTTTGATTTGATTTTTACAGATTGCTGTGATCAAGTTCTATTAGCCACAAGTGCTGAGAAAACACTTTAAAGCTGTTACGCACAAATGCGCCTTGAAAGTGAATAGAAGAATTCATAACAAATGCTTTTGACGCTGGAAGACTGAGTCATATGACAAACTCAGCCATTCAGAGAACAAAAAGCCTGGGGATGAGACTGCTACTTCTGACCACAAGGGATAAAGAAGCTTCATAAAGATCTTCTGGGACCAAATGTGGAAGGGAGCTATGATCTTCTCTTCGAGTGCACACAGAAATGAACATGGTATATAGATTTTTAAGTGCTTAATGTGTTAAATTTATTCATTACTTTGGTTTTTTTGGTTTGTCAGCTATCTCTTAGTGTTCATGTTCACTTTAGCTCGAAAAAATTGCTAAAGCGTTTTGAGGGGGTTAACCTGACAGAGGAGAGACAGTTTTATTGTGGCTAGATAAGCGAGTCCATGGGAAGGGGGGCAACGAGGAGATCTTTCTCAATGTCTTGACTCCAAGCAAGTCTTCTTTCTTTCTGGCCACCTGTAATGAAACCTGAAAGCAATGACTGTAGTTACCATGCATGAAAGGAAACCCAGCATGAAAAAATGCAGAACAGGTTGTGTTAGAGGTGATGGGGCCCATATCTGTTAAAAAACCAAAACCTAAAAAGCACAGCAAAACACCCTGCCTCCAGAAGGCAGCAATCACGCTGCAGCTGTGGCTGCTGCCTGCAGTTTAGTGGGGTGGGCGGCTCTTCTCCCACTCTCCACCATCTGCTCCCCCATCTGCCAGATGGCTTCTCTTTCCTGCCCTTGCCCCAGAACTGATTGACAGGCATTTGGCAACAGATATGAAAATGCAAGTGACTGATGAAAATTTACTGCTTTGCATTTTCTCATTGCCTTTGACAACAGGGAGGGGAGAACATGCGTTTATGAGTATGCATTGTTATTTGTTGAACAGAAAGACTCCATTGGCAACTGCTATGCCTCTGAGCAGGTGCTGATCACTATCCTACTTACAAAGATTTGTAATTCAGCTGATATTCCAGAAAGCCTTTCATGAACCAGAACTAATTTGCAGTTGGGACAATGCTTGCAGAATGCTTCATATGTTGAACTTGCTTTGCTTTTTACCATACCAGAGATTTTAGACTTAATTGTGACTTACTCTAACATAACTTATTCTAACATAAATCAGAAAAGAACTGAGGTTTGTTACAGGTAATGATCTGAAGGCTTTAACAGTCAGCTAGGGAAGTCATTCTAGACATTTCTAGAACAACCAAAAAAATAGTCCAGTATGCAGAAGACCATCACCTCCTGACCTCAGTAAAATGAATAAACCATTTGACTAATGTCACCTGAGGATGGGTACAAGAACTGCCCTCCTACCTCAGATTCCTTGTTGTTGCCATTGAAGAGAAATGCTGCCAAAGCACACATTTTCTTGGGCACCCCTCATGCTAGAATTGATTTGCTAGGATGCTCAGGCAACACCCATTGTATTTTGGAGAACTTTTATCACTGCCTTTGGTGAGCAGGAGGAAGACCACAGCTGCATGAATCAGAGGAGAGTTCTGTAAAGTAGTATGAAGGAATTTTGTGTGCTACTTAGCTTGTTCAAGGGTGTGGGTGGCTTTGTGATTCCCCACGAAGAAATAGTAATAGATCGAAGCAAAATGGGAGCAAAAAATTTGTCTCATGTGACTCATACACATAACTTCAAAAAAGACCCTTTCTTTTGTAAAGTATTTTGAAATTCTCTGAATTCAGAAAAAAATCACATTTTCAAAATTCTCATGGAGTGAAACTTCTGTCCTAGACATTGGTTTAATGCAAAGGATATGTGCTTTCATCACTCATGCAGTGCCTTTTCGTCTTTCTTAACACATGCATTTGCACCAGGGATTTTCCTACGTTTGTCTTGTCTGGTGCTTCCTGTGTTATCCTTACTATCAATAGTAAATGATGTCATTATAGTGTTAAAAAAAGAAAAGGAAAAAAGGAAAGAACTTCCCAGGAAGGAAGAAGATGTTTTGAAAGGATAGTTTAACCCCCACTCCCAAGGACACACCTGTAGAGGGGTGTCTTGCTGGTACTGCTTAAAAACAGGATGTGTATGCATCGAGTGTGAGAGAGAAAGATAGAAGAAAATAAATACCTTTCAGTGCCCTAACTTGGGAATTTCTGTTGGCCTCCAGAGTCCTCAGTGGTAATGGATCTGTCAGTCAGAAACACTTTGTATTCAGCCTACATTGTAACCTCAGAACTCTTTGAGGAACCTTTCTCCACTGCAAGGCTCTTATTTTATGACATCCATTTGCCACGTGGGATTCTGGGCAGGGTGGAAGCAGAATCCACTGCAGAAGAGGGCAGCCTTGAGCACAGGCTGAACATTGTGGCTTTCAGGAGAAAATTTTAGAGCAAGACACAATCTTCACCTTATATACCTTTACAGCATAGATTGTTACATACACAACAGTCCCAGAGCCAGTTTAAAATCTATATGGAGACCACAGTCAGCACAATCTCTGAATTATTATTCTGCTTGTTTGGCTTATTAAGATTATACCCTAGTGACTAAACTCATTATTATACAGTGCAGGCAAAACAGCTTATGTTGTGTCACAGCAGCAAGCACTTCCTTCAATATAAAAAGAAAATTAGTTTTGCAACACTGACCAAGACAACTGATGAACCACTCTTCTGCAACATTTTGCAATTTGCAGAACCACAAGCTGGCACTGCTCCATGTAATGATCGTTTCCTATACAGTATAGATTAGGAAAAAAATTGTAAAAGCAGTGTCTTCACTTTCTGCATAGGTGATATAAAAGGGAAAAATAAACAAGGTAAATTCTTGATGGTGTTTATACCATTCATGTTTCCGAAGAATGACACTGGTGATTACTGAGTTCTTTCATTTAGCATTGCCTGTAAAGACACATAGCTAAGATAAGGTTCAGCACCTGTTTGAATCTTCTTCTGACAAAACAAAACAAAACAAAACAAAACAAAACAAAACAAAACAAAACAAAACAAAACAAAACAAAACAAAACAAAACAAAACAAAACAAAACAAAACAAAACAAAACAAAACAAAACAAAACAAAACAAAACAAAACAAAACAAAACAAAACAAAACACTGTTTCTGCTTTTAGTGTTGCCATTACAATATTTCCTCTGGACATGATGCTCTGGTTTTGTTTCCCTGTGCTGTTACCTGTTACGGGTGCCATGGAGGGCATAACAAAAGCATACCACACATCATCATAACAAGCTGACACAAGACAGTGTTAGATGAAGGACCTTTTCAAACCTGATGCCTCCCAAGACACTCACTAATAGCTGAGACAGCAGGGATTTAATCTGATATAAAGCAATTGGACAGAAACTGGCTTATGTGTGTGCGTGTGTAGTGCTACAAGATGCCACAAACTTCTGTTTTATGACTCAGCCACAAACATTTGTTCCAGGCAAAACACAACACACAGTGTTCCATCCAGGGAGCAATTTTTGTTTAAACAAATTAAAAAATATCAATTTGTTCTTTTTAAAATTTGTGAGTGCCACTATTTCCTGTTCCTTTCTTCTACCACCCACCCACATCACTCTGCATGTGACTCAGTAGGGATTTGATTTATTGGGATTAATTTGGCAAATGATTAGTTCATAACGCAGAGTAATGGCTTTGCAATTCTTTTTGGGGAAGTGGTAGTAGTTGTTAGAACAGAGAAATACCTGATATGAGAGCGGAGTACCTGCCTGTGCCAGTACAAGGTTTCTCAAGACCGTGTGATTTCCTCTTTGCTTGTCCCTGTACAGAGGGGCACAGCTTAGTTACCACTGAGGAAGTTCTCCCTGGTCCTGGATATGTCATGGTAGCAAACTGACCCCAACAACATGGAATTTCCAACTCCTTGCATTTACAAACTTGTCTGGATTTGCTGTGCTAGTGTATTTGCATTTATTAACTTCAGAGGAACTGAATTATCTCAGGAAGTTTACATATTCCTGCCTTTTCTTCAAACATTGGATACAAAACAAACTACCTTCCAGGAAGAAAGGGGGAAGATTGGTATTGCAAAATTGGAAACAAAATGACAGCAGGAGCTCACAAAACAAAGAAAAGACAGGGCTGGAAACCCCCTGATGCTGGTCCCCTTGTCCTTGCTGGTAGCTGGGATGAGGCTGTGACAGTAGAAAGCAGAAAGCTGCCTCTGCCAAACTCCCCAGTTCTGCCTTTCAAAATCAGACACTGAGGCTTCACTGGAGCTGACAGTCCAGCTCACTACGCTTCACCTCCTATAGGAAGCAAGCAACACTGTCAAGGACATGCAGATGAGCAATTAGCAGCATGCTGATGAGTAATTGAGAGTTCTGATTTACTTTGGACCAGCCTGACATGGGATAGGGTGGGAAGCCAGAAGCAAAAAGGGGTAAATTTTCCCCTTTCAAAAGGAACAGGAGGGAGCAAGGCTCTCTGACAGCATGCTTCTGTGTCCTGGCGGGGCCGCTGGGGACCATCACCCTTTCAGTTCAGACCTCTGTGGCTCACTGAGGGATGTGGCTGCTCGCTGGGGCAGTGTATTTGTGGGACCTTCTGAACACCTCAGCATCAGTTTTCTCCTTGGGGAGGATGCTGGTTAATGCAGATTTCTGAACGTACAGTTCTGTAAAGTCGAAATATTTGAAGCCCTTTGAATCTCAGTCACAGAAACACTAAAACTTTCTCCTACTTTCCTTTTATTAACTCCCCTTTTGTAGTTTAAAATATTTAGGGCAACGTATGATTTGTGAGGCTCAGATATTTATTAAAACCAGCTGTGCTCCTTGCAGAGTTTGTGAAACTGCTGTGAAAGGCATCTCTTGCTGGATGGTGAGACCTCATTCCTGAGAGAGGTCCTGGATTCCTTATCAAAAAGCCAGCACAAGGAGCAAGTCCTGTCTCTACGCATACCTTCACGTCCATGCCAGTCAGAGTCCAGCAAGTGAAAGGGGAATTTCTGTACTGTTCTCTGCACCTTACCCTTCTCTGCCTTGCTTTGTATGGGGAAGTGGGCGTGAGGACCTGTGTTGCCAATGGACTTTGTAAACACAACATTGCTAAAACAAACCTTAAATTGCTGTGAATCCTGCAAATGCTGATAGAGATGATGGACAGAAAACTTCAGTGAAGTTGCCTTTGTTTGCTATAGTCTTTGAATTTTTGCTGATCATAATTGGTTTCATCGTCTGACTGCAACTAGAAAGGGATTATTTCTTTTGCTCTGGAGTTTAAGGATGAGCATATTTGTTCAGAGGATAGATGAGACCAAATTAGAACATGCTACTGGGGCATAATAAATTCACAGTAATTGCAAGCTAGTATTCCTTAATTCTTCCAACACCATCATCTGTAAATATTCTGAACCTTTCATAGTCAGCTCATTTGTGTTTTTTTCCTTATTGAATTAACTGTTGTCTTTTCATTCATGCTGTCTCCGGAGGGAAACCCCTTTTAAATCTTTTTGGTTTAATTCCATTAATTGGCATATTGTGTGGTCTTACTTTTCCCCTCCTGGGTCTTGAACTTATGTTCCTTCTGTTCTTAAACTCCTTAGCTATATTTCTGCAGCTTTGACTGACAATTTGCTTGATCAGAGGACAAAGCATTTGCTTTTTTATCTTTTACTTCCAGGCTAATGTTTAACAATGTATTCAGTTTATCAGTCAGTTTGTTAATCCAGGGTGAGAGTTCTCTATTCTGAAGTCATCAAAAAATCAACAATAATAGACTCATTTATTCTAGACTACATTAAATTATTACTAACTATAATAATTAAAAATAAATAATTTAAAATTCCTCAAGCCTTTACTGATTTATGGATAGTTCTTGCTTTTTCCCTTTGCTAGCAACTTGCATGTTTTGAATCCTTTTTCAGTTACACTAATGAAGACAGCAACTAAATCATACAGCCTTTTCAGTATGAAAAATCAGAGGGTGAAAGTTTTGCTTTCAGCATCATAACTTCCCCCTCATATTAGCAGAAGAATGAGAGTGCAGGAAGTATGCAGCATGAAGGAGAAAAAAAAGTAGTCTTGCTGAAGCTTTATTGCAGTAGCAAGAAAAATGGGTTGAAAAACACAGCCTTAATACTACTTCTAGTCAATATATTTTATAGTTATAATAAACCGAATTAATGATACATTGAAAACGTTTTGTTGTTGCTCTTTTTTTACAGGATACACAAATCCTATAGAATAACTTTACTGTAAGTTACTCACAGGAATTATGTCAAGCTATAGTCTTGAGTAATCTTATATGCCATCAACCAAGTGTAGACAAAGCAGGACAGAAAGACATCCAATGCAGTGATGAGGTTACGCAAAAGCAAAACGATCACATCATTCTGGCCACCCTGGTATCCCTTATATCAACATGTCGCTGATCCTGACCAGAGTACAAGGTGCAGTTTTCAAGGGTGAGAAAAGATGGTTGCATGAAAGCTTTCCTTCAGACCCAGGAAGATCCTGATATGAAAACAAGCAGTGCTCTAAACATCATGGAGTCTTGCTTTGTATTTGCTCCTTGTTACAGAGCAAGACTGACAAATACTTATTTTTTTATATATAAAAATTATGCGGAGAGGCGGAGTTCTAAAGAAGCCAACCCAATGAGAACTGTTCACTTCATGGCTCACAGTAATAATGGCCTCTCATTTAATCAGCCAAGACCGCATTCAGATCTTTCCTTGGGCAAGTTCTCATTCAATGACTAAAAATCCACAAAAACTGCTGACAGTAAAAATTACTGCTGGACAACTCCGAAGAGGATTTTGCTATTATAAGACTTCAGGACATGGCCCATAGCTGTATGCATCCATTCAAACTTAATGAAAGAGAAATTGTATACTTCGCCGTGTTTCACTGTGGAGGTGTTTAGTTGTTGGAAGTGGCGTCAGACCCACCTGGCTCAGCTTGTGCGTTTGTTTGTTCACAGTGCCCAGATGGTAGCAGCTAGATTAGAAACGGCTGACATCCTTGGGAGCATATGAGTGCTCAGCCTTGTCAAAAGTTCTGCATTTAACTTGGATCCCATAACGACACAACCTAAATAAATGATCACAAGCAGTGTTGCTTAGCCTTACACAAAGAGGAAAGGACTTTAACACATTCTTTTCAGCTTCCATTCTTCTCACCTAACCTTCTGAAAATACTGATTTGTAACTTTTTTAGTTATGCCTATGGGCATATAGGATATTACCAGTCCTAAATGAGGGTGTCCGCCAAACTGCAGAAATTAATCTAGTCTCTGCTCCAGAACTACTTTAAGGTGAGAGTACATATTTTAACATGTAGTTTGGAAACTTTCAAGGAAGGAACATTCTGGCTCATTGTGTCTTTATGTCCTTGTTATCATGGACAGCATTTACTTTAAATAATTTTCATGAGCCTCACCACAAAACTTGTTCAAGTTTTTCATCTGCACTGCCCATCATAGAAGGCTAGGTCTGAATTTCAGGGCTCTGCTCTTTACAAACCTTCTAATTTCTGCTCTGAATACATTCCTTGTCACTTTACTTGTGCTTGTGATGACATATTAAGCAGATCATTTTTCGTTATGGTTTAAGAGACCTTTCTATATAGGTATTCATATATGATGGACAGAAAGATCAGCTGAGTGAGAAACTGGAACTGAAGTTTACCGCAAGCCTTCTCATGAAACCTGCTCCAGCATAACTTTTCATATAACTTATGAAACATATGTTATATGCATATAACATAACATAAAATGTATATAGCATAACATATCTTTTCAGGGATAGTTAACATTTCCTTACTACCAAAGACACAATTTATTGTCCTAATAAGGCACCTGTGCATTTTCAGCTCTCAGCTTTCTGAGATGCCCAGCTCCATGAGTGCAGGTTTCAGACACCAGGCAGTGCTGGACAATCTCAGGTCTTGTGCTGATTTCAGTGTCTTAATTTTTTGGGTTAATTTAACCTAAAGCTTCTGTGTTTGCTCCATGTTTTCCCCTGCTGTGTTTTAAGCCACCAGGTCACCAGGGGAGCCACAAGAGCTTAGCAGGGAACTGTATGCAGGCAAGCAGTGACATTCCAGAGGGCAGATTTTCAGTATGCCAGGAAAAACAGCACAGAGCTTGTAACCACAGCTAAGCATAACAAGGTTTTGCACGTCTGTTAGTATAGGCAATAGACAGCTCCAGTAACAAGACTTTCCAAGATGGAGAACCATTTCAAGATCAGTGTTTCTTACACTACTGTGCCATGCTTTTCATATATGTATGCTGCCAGGAAGGCTAGCAGAGGTACCATGCATATATTCCACTTGATCTTCCTAAATGCCAGCACTGTCCCTGTAAATTAAGCCGTCAGTTACACTTAAATTAGTGGCAGATTTCTGTGAACAAGAAATCCTCATATTCAAACAATCCAATAGATTGTACCTATCATGGATTTGACTATATCCAATTTTTTGGTCATCTTTAACATCATTGGCTTGGGAAAATATTCTGTTGTTAGAGTAACCAATATGGATATAGCAACTTTGTATGGCCCAGCTGCATTTCCTGAGAACTGGAGATTTCAGTCATTTTGGTGGTGCCCATGAAACCAGATTCTTAAGTCAGTTAAATTACAACAAAAGCAATGGTGCAATTCAGACCAGAAAGATAAAACAAGAACAGCAGGCCACAGAAGATGCAGATGTCAGGAACAAGGCTTCATCTACTGACAAAGATAAATTAAAAGCTCTGCTTTCCCTGACTCATTAGAGGCTAGAACAATTGGAGAACAAAAAAACCCTACAGAATTTGCTAGTGCTTTTAAGGTGAGCAAGCATATGACCACAAGCAGTCCTTTTTCAGAGCAACACTCTGAACAACAAGCCAAAGCAACAGAGCAAGTCAGGGCTTAACTCAAACAATTCCCACAGAGGGCAAAAAGCCTGACTATACAGAGCTTTGTGCAACTGCCTTTAAAAGATGTATTATTATAAAAGAAACAGTTCAACAGATGCAACCCTAATTTGAACCCTAGTGGTAACAGTAGGGTAATATTTCATACCTGTGCAACTCACTCTTCTTCCTTCACTAGAAAGGGTACACGACTATGATGATTTCTTTTAATGACTGCAACTGTAACTTGGTGCTAGCCACTTTAACTTTGGACTTTTTACTTTAACACTGGACCAGGGGCAACTAAATCATTGTGGCATTTCAACATGTTTCTGCTCACTGGCTTAGCCATGGTAGCAGTGTGGCTTTGAAGGGTTGCAGTTTGCTGAGATGATTAAACTCTGTAAAACCTTAAAAAAAAGATATCTGTATTTTGCAGCTCTGCTATCTAAGAATAGCCAAGGCTGTTCAGAAGTCAGCCTCAGCTACTCCTGCTTTATCTGTTTATACAAATTCCTGCTAGGACACCTTCAGTTTTATCTTCCATTTTTCATTGCTCAACTTCCCCTTGCAAGTTCCACGAAACAGAATTTGGTTAAGGTAATTCATGTAATTAGCTTAGTGTATCCTTATGCTTCAAACACAGATGCCTGAAAAGCGCATGCAATAATTTTTGCAAAAACTGATCCATTTCTTCTTGCCTAGTTCTTAATAATTTTAATAACATTTCAAAATTTGGAACAGTAGTTCAAATTTTGGAAGTTTAGAGTAACTGAACCACTAAACATGCAATGTAGCATGTTATTGGAGGGTGCCTTCAGATTCTGAAGAAAAACATTTTGGAGGAGGAAGGAAATAGAGAAGAAGAGGAATAATAAAAAAATCAAGTTTAGAAGGCATCCTAAACCACTGTTCCCTACTTGTTAAACTTAATAACTGAAATAGGTCACATATATTGCAATCCATATGTTCTTCCTGGAGAAGAGTTATTGATGTTATTTCAAGGGTAGACACAACTTCAATCAAACAGAATGTCTTTTTCACAGCTATTGTTGTTGTTACTATGGCTTTCATGCTCTTCTTTCAACAAAGATGTTCATGAAAATTTTTAGGCTTCCCATGTGGAACAGCCACAGTATGAACAAACCAAAAATCTGTAGCCTTTCTTGAGAAAGATCCCTAAATTTAAAAGTCTGAATAGGCCAATACATGATAGATTATAATTGCTTTTAAGTAGACAGCGTTATGGCCTCACGTCAAGCAACAGCTAATTATTGAGGTCATGAAAAGGGTGCTCTGGCACTAATGTATATTAATCACATAAAGACTAATGTACATATTCCTAGATAAAAATGATACATCAATAAATTAAGATTAATTCCCTTTTCGTTGACTGGTCAGTAAGTCTAGTTCTAAGAAATGCTAATATATATTTATCTGCTGGAACATAATGTTATTTTACTATTTTATTAGTTATTGCCCTTACTGCATGAAGTCATCCTCCCTTTTAAAATGCCAAACCATTTGATGGTCTGTTAAAATGCCAGATAACATGTGATGTTGATAATAAAACCAATGAATACAAATAGGGGGCTGAAATTAATCTATTCTAAAAGTGTTACATTTCTGCTGCCTGTTTTTGTCATTAATGTTATGGAAGTAAGAAGTATTGAATGAGAATGTCATAACCTTTACCAGTGTGTAGCAAAGCACCACAAAGGCAAAAAATGTTCTTTGATCATCCTGTGGGGGCTGGCAGACTCTGGATGATGATTAATAATTATGAGACATTTAGAGGTAATTTTTCAAATTCTATCTAATTTAGCATAATCTATAATACATACGATTAAGAGCTAGTTCAAGCTGGTGCTTTCAATCTTTGTTCAAAGACAAAACTTTTAAAGAAAATATTTTAGATAAACTAGGATCAATGCCCTTTGGGTAGAACAAAGACTAACAAGTAGTTAGCAGCTTGGTGACAACCCACCAGTCCAGGGACTTTTAGTCAAAGCAGACTCAAAATTGGCTGTGGTTAGATATGAGGAGTACACCATCAGGATGACCATGAGCACTGGCCACCAGGAGAACGAGCCCCAGCCACAGGTTATGGATGTTCACTAGCAGAGTGTCCCTTTGAAGGGAGAGGTGGCTCAGCAGGTCTTTGACCTCCTCCAAGGTGTGTTCTTAGAGCAGGGCAATTGGGTCTGGTCACCCTTTTTAAACAGCGATGTCACGCAGTGACTGTGGGTACAGACCACACTGCCAGTCATTCCTAACAGTGAAGGTCTCTGGCACGGTTACAGCATTTCTGTCTGCATTTGCCTGATGAGTGACTAAGAACGTTGAAAAGTTGTAGCTTTCACAGCCCAAATTGGCAGAGACCAGCAAAACAGGACTATTATGGTCATGGTTAAGTATCCCACCCCTAATAATTGTAATGCTTAAGGGCAAGATTAGTAATGCTTGGGGAATTGAAATATGAGACCAACGTAAGGTGCTGCAAACCTGAGAGGTGTGGAATACTTTGCATTTCATTCAAAGGTGCTTAACACAGGGCAGGATCAGGCCTTGCCTCTTCCAAAGACCCATGCTCTGGGAGAATTTCCATGTTATGCAATGGAGCGAACCTGTGCCTGCTGGCCAAATTTGTTCCAGAAACCAACCCAAAATAATCCTGTCAGCGAAGCATTAGCAGAATAAAGCCATTTCAAAGCTCAGGTATGCGCCCATCACACTGTTCTGTTCTGTGCTGAGTGCTGATGCCAACTCTTGTTGACAATTACTTGGGAATGCTGCAGCCTTTAATTAGAGGTTGTCAACATGCCTAAAGGTCCTGAAAGCGTGCAGAATAAAATCCTGTGGAAAGCAAAGAGAGATTACTCAGTCCAGAAACCAGTGAGGATAGTTACTCCCAATCTGAAATTGTTCTGCTATGTGACAAGGCTCCATCTGCTCCATCATGAAAGAATTGGAGACTTTTTAAAAAAAAATCTTATTTTTTTTAAAAAAATTAAATTTTTCTTAAAAAAAATTGAGGCAAATGTATACTGGCCAAGTTGGAGAATATGTGCCTGCACTTCTGCCTTTTACAACTAAGGAATAACTATGGAATAATCACTACGGTGAAGGTAAGCAAGTTAACCTCAGTTTTAATGATCTGGGAACAGAGTTCTATGTGATGGCATGTGCTCTGAAGCAAATGCTGATTTATGTATTTCTCTTTTATCTTTCCTTTCCTGCCAAGCAGCTTCAAATACCATGTGAAGAATTCTGGGTAAATGATCCCTTTTGAACAGGGAAGGCTAATCAATATTTTTTAAGCAATGGAAGATGGTGGAAGAAACAATGAATTAAACTCTGATTTTTCAAGAAAACCTTCGGTATATGTATATGAAAAAAATGGTAACTTTTTCTCTCAATAGATAGGAACCTTGTCCCTAAGATAGGGATAAAAAAAAATCACCTATTTAATAACTGCCATTTATAATGCAGGGAGAATTGATTTACTGGTTTGAAAGCATTCTGCCAGTCTAGAAGTTCCTGTAATATCTAAATCACTGTCTATCAAATGTCTGTGCAAGCAAAACAAAGCCCTATCACTTGAACAGCGAAACAACTTTTCATATTAGTCAGTAGGAACTTGATAAATCCCACTGATGTAGAAAATTAGCACCTTTGCATGTTTCCCAGATTCTGATTTCATTTTGGACGCTTGGTCATGCATTATAAGCGCTGCCTGGCTGGCTGTAACTATTTCAGTTGAGATCTATTATTTCTAGGAGAATTATGTGCCTTGTTAGGGAAATGCCAGCTATTTCCATTTCAGCATCTGCACTGCAGTTGATCTATTATTAACATTGAGCTCATTAAAAAAAATGAAAGAATCTGTTTCGTGTCTTTGGGGTGGGGGTTACTGAGGCTTCTGTTGAAACAAATAAGATGGCTGTGCTGCTTCCAGTTGACACAGCTGTCAGGGAAGCATTGGCTGCCACTGCACCATGTAGGGATGCTCGGCTACGAGGGCCTTGTAGTCATATGTAAACAATACCGTGCCGATGACAGGTTTACAACACTGGAGAAAACATGTGCAGCTGTTAGCCTCTGGTTTTTATAGCGCAAAAAAAAAAATGTTTTTCAACGTGCGAGCATTTGGCACAAATGCAACAGCAATGAGAAGGGATGGACAGGCAGCTGATGGCAGCTTTGTGTCTACCTGGCAGGGTGCTGTCCCACACCACGCTGAGGAAGGGGCTGATGAACACCTTTCTTTCTCCTTGCCTGCTTGTTTTCCTCTGGGTGGCTTTGCAGAGAAAGCTGGGCTCCTGTTGACCACATAGATGGGTTTTGTGTTTAAAATGCTGAAGGGTTCCCTGTGGGGGGAGAAAAGCATCACTCTGGGATGCTCTAGGAGCAGTCACTTGGGCCATGTATCACTGAGACATGTAATAGCCACTATTACAGGAGGGCTTTTAAAATAGGGAGGGTAAAAAGGGGTACTAGAGTTTGGAAATTCTGACCAAAAAGTCTTGAATGGGAGGGTACACAGAGGCCTGAAAAAAGAAGCTGAGGGGCAATGATGTCTTGAAGTAAGTTTTATCCTGTCCCACTTTTGTGTTAAGAACCCCGAGCACAGATTGCTTTCTAACCCAGCAGACAACATGTAGACTGCATGTTAGAACAGGTGGGGAAAATGAAAAGCAAAGGAAGTTAGAAAACCACCATAATTTTCCTGTAATAAACAACACTGACATTCTGATCAACCACATCCCAAAACACTAACTGTATTTTACAAATAATTACTGTGTTGTCAAACTCCAGCGTATACATGCTCGTTACACTTTAGCCTCAGGCACCTCAACTAGCCAAATCATGTTAAAAAGTACAACTCCGTCAGCAGCATAAGTTTAAACTTGTTCTTCAAAACTTATTGGCTCACATACCTTTCTGTGACAGAAAGATCCTAGCACATCCTGGTTAATGTGCTGTTGAACACCTAAGTCATGGTAACCTAGAAGAAAGGGTTAGTAAGGAAAATGATCTGGTACCTGTTCTCTAGCCTTGCAGGCAGTGTCACTGCACAGTTTGTGCCTCAATACTTAAATTCTTTTCCACTGCACTGGCTGGACCCCATTGACATCCACTGGGATGGTTGCTGGCCCTTGCTGTCCTCTCACCCTAGATTGGCATTGGCTCGGAAAGTGCTAGTTAGCATATTTCAAAAATATGCATGAGGAGTACATGGACAAATAAAGAGCATCATGGCCCAGGGCTTGTGGGTATGCCCTTGTCATGTTTACTATACCAGTATGGATGTAGCCTTAGCACAGATGGTAGTGTTAAAGCCATTTTCATTAACTTTTAATTCTATAGGACAATGGGCTGCTGCAATATACTGGAATTCCCTATTGCAAGGCGGGTAGTTGGCAGTGCAGTGAGGCAGATCAGTCCCTTGGATTTCAAGATGCATCATTCACAAAGACTTTAATGATCAATGGAAATGGTTGCTTGCTCACAAAATAACATAACTACAGAAAATAAGGTATCCAGGGAAGCTGTTGCATGTTCCCATCTGCAAACATTGTGGAAATTTGAAAACTGATAGAATTAACTATTTGTGAAAATCTTTTTTCATTACTTCTTAGCTAGGGTTTGCTGTCTTCCCCATTGATTCTATTTTTCCTTCATATTTTTAGAAAGAAGTAGTATTTCTAAATGAAAGGGAACAAAAATTCAAGAAAATTCAGGAAATTTGTTTTCTTTAGTTTGAGTTTTCAGGTATGTGCTGAATTTGGAATGATATTTCCTTTTTTATTTAAAGTATCTTCCTCTCCCAGCTAAATTCAACTTTCAGATCATGTTTTTTTTTGCTAAACAATTTTTTGTTTATGCCTTAGAAGCAAGTGAAAACAAACTTTCAAACTGATTTAAAAGTAGTTTTTACCCCTCCCCCAATTGTTTTAAAGAGAAGATTAAATCTCACCATTTGACCTGAAATAGTTGCAATGTGAGAAAACAATATTCAGCAAGAAATGTTAATATAAGCAAAATAATTATGTTGTTATATAGCTGGGGGGAAATCATAAAAGGAATCATCTTGATTTGAGAGATAAAGCTCTGTAATTGTGCTGTATTTTATGCTTAGCAGCATGTCCAGATGACTGGGTAACACATTTCAGAGAATTATTCCATCATATGGCTTTTGGAAGAGCTATTAGTTATTGCATTCCAAGACCTTCATCATCTAAGTTTAATTTTTGAAGTTGTTCATATCCTTGTCAATATTGGTATTTTTTTAGCAAGTGCTGGAAATAATGACTGTTTATGACACATCCTACTTACATAATGTCCCTTTTTCTAACAAGGTCATAGCATAGTCATCTATAAAAATTGCACATTCTTGCCACAAAAAGCAGACACAGCTGGAAACAGAATTTAAATTTTGAGTAACCGTTTGTATGTGTGGTGCACATACACCACAGTTCCATGAACAGCTTCCAGCCTACCATAAGTGCCTTCCTTTTACCTCTGGGTGGGGTTTTATAGCCACCATAAACTTTATCCTCTAATAGATCAAAAAAGCCTGCAAACACAGATGGATGATGAGATTCATGATGGTGGTCTCCCATCTTTTCCCTTTCTTCCTTCCCCAGAAGTACTGGGAGATGGCACAAGTGCCCATACAGGGCATGTGGGAGGTTTGCTCCAGTTTTAACTCCATTTGCTGCACAGGTGGATTGTGTCAGGTATCCATGGGCAGTCCTGGTGCTGCCTGTCTCACCACAGATGACAGGTTGCTCACTTTGCTTTCCAAGGCAGCAACTTATCCCATGTCCTCCAGACCTCAGTCTCCGTGGGAACATCTCTGGGTTCTGCAGCAGGGCTGGGCATTAGAGCAACATGCCACAGGCATTCTGCCTTTGCTTTTACCCACTGTCTCCCTTGGCATGGCCACAAACTGCTAAATACCGTGTGTACTTACAATTTCATCTGAGGAGTTGTTCTTGGATCAGCTAGTTTAGGTTAGGAGAAAATGAAGAATCAGGTTCCTTACTCTCACTCTCATAACAGTCTCTGCTGTGACAACGAGACAGGACCTGCCAACCCTGCCATTCACTGCACTGTGTTTAATTCCAGTGATGTCATGCCCCAAAAAGATGACCTCATTGCTCTAAACTTTAGACAGTAATTGTACCTGCCATTCTATTATTTGGTTTCCAACAACTGGGCAAACGTTTCTGTAGAGAAAGTCTTTATATTCCTTAGTAGCTGCCTGATTGCAAATTCCTTCACTTAATTCAGGTATTATACTTAAGTTCTGAAATACTGAATATTGATTTTTCCCCCCATTTTTTTAAAAATATACTAACTTTATGTTCCTGAAGTTTCACAATAATGTCATCCACTGATGCAATCCATAACTCACTCAATAACTTTGTGTTTGTAATGAGCAGTTGAAACTATGTATTAAAAAGTGTCTATTAAATAAGTGTTTAATTGGGCATAAAAAGAAATCAGAATGCTGCAGATAATATGAGGTCAGAATAATGGTAGCTGAATGGTATAATTCTTGTAGTATTAGTGACCAATAGAAATAACGCAGAAAATGGCAGAGCAAAAACACAAGGCAGGAACTATCAGAACCCATGTCTGTCTGAAATCAGAAGTGGAAAATTGTGCCTAAATACATATAAATTTATTAGATAAATTAGGTCCCTTTACTTTTCCTCTGCCCATATGTTGACAGGATCTCAGGTCCTTTTTCCATGTGTCTTGTGCTTGTGGATTTGTTCACAACAGCACTGCTTCTGTCAAATTATTTGAGTCACATCTTCTTAAACCCTCGGCTGAAATTTCTGATTGTGTCTTTATAGTTTCTTGACTATTAATGTGTCTTTGCAACCTTCTTAAATAACCATTCCCCATCTCACAGAGGAACTCTGTACCTCTTTTCAACATGGGGGGAACCAAGACTTTTTTCACTGGAATGTAAAAGCTCAGCTATGTCAGCAAAACTTTTGGAAAGAAAAAAGGAGCGATGCAAACAGTTAGTATACACAACCTTTTGGTGATTCACCTATAAGTTGACAATAGCAGAAACCACCCAACAGCTGCAGGGGAACACAGCACACAGTACCTACCAGCCTGGAGCAGGCACCACTGTAGCTATCGGCATTTCTGCCTTCCTCCCAGCTGTGGTTCAGACCCCACTCCAAACGTTGGGTTGTGAAAGTTAGTATGAAACCAGCTATCCTTTGGTCCAGGAGAATGCCAAAAGGACTCCCTGACACAGAAGGAGTACTGAGGCAAGGAATGTTCAGCTGCATTTCAACTAAATGAAAGAGAACCACGCAAGACACGAGTAGGCATAAAGGCTACAAGACACATGGCCATAGACAACCCCAGGTCAGGTCAGGTCTCCAGATCACAAGGGGAATGCTTGTGCTGTCTGTCTCCAGGGTGGAAGGTTTAGAACAGGAAAATGAGCACTGCAAGCTTAAAAACTCCAGGAAGCCAGAAGCAGAAAGGCACATGTTCTGAAGTCTTCCTCACTAACCTTCTCACAATAACCCTCCATCTGAGGAATGTAAGGAAGCATTTGCACATCTTTTGAAAGAGGAAGAGAGGCTCCTGAACTTTCAGAAATCAAAGTTGGCGGAAGTTATCTACCTTTTATATAACACGATGATAATTTTAGTGACAAAACGGCAAACAACTAAACTACCTTCTCTACAATATAATGAAAATCTATAAAGTTTGCTAAAGATGATAAACAGTTTAGTAAAACCCAGCCCCAACTCATCAATATTCATTAAATGCTTAATGTTATTTTTCTGGCAATTTTCCTCACTTGGCACTGGCTTCATACTAAGGAACAGAACCATTTCTGCAGTTGCAGATCACTGTTCCACCTCACCAGCAACTGGCTGTGGTTTCTACCGAACTGGTAGAGGCCCTTCCCCTTCCCTCAGCACAAAAGCCTATTTTTGTATGGCTAAGGAGACATGAAGTTATAAAGCTATGATTCTCAAGCCAGCCTACCCAACTTACAGGTGTGGCCCTCATCATATATTGTAACAGAAGCTTTTAGGCAAACATAATGAGAAACTACATATAATCAGTACTTAATTTTTGTTCGTATATATAAAACTCTTCTTTTAAAAAAAAATCTGCCCCAACAATGAGGATTTTTGAAAATTTTCTTGTTAGCCTTATACAGAATAAAGGCCATTTTGGGTCCATTAAAATCCAGAAGATTGTCTTTCCCATGGAAGCTGCATTGTCTATCTCATAAGAAGTGCTGTCGATATAGTCATACTATTGCTATGCTTTTGAAATATAGGTCATCTTTTTAATAAGGAGAAGAAACATCTTGAAATGAATAAAAACTGAGAAGTTCAAAGTATTAGCAGAACTCTAGTAATCTGCAAGTTTTCCTTGAAGAACTTTCATAGCTGAAGATTATGAAATAAACAGTGCAGACAGGTAGCTTTTCGCTATGGCCTGGCTTGCAATTTGCACCTCTGAAAAAGCAATATTCCTTTTTCTTTTTCTTGATTCCTTTTAATCAATATGTCTCATTCCACTTCATGGCTGGCACTTTGGCTGCAAGAATCTAAATTTTCGTTCAGATATGCTAAAAGTAACATGACCTCCTAATGAACTTCTTGCCGTGCACATGTGCGTGCACACGCACACACACACACACAAAATCCCCTAAAGGAAATCAACGATTTTGAATTAATTTGTTCTCTGCTTGAGAAGGAACTGGTTTGCTGACCTAAACGTGAGGCTACAGATAACTTCTGAATACCGACGTAATCATTTGCTAGTGCATTGGTTAAAGCAGAGGGATTTAAATACCATTGTTTTAAATCAGCAAGCTGAAAAGCACAGTTTAAATAGCTGATTTTTATTTTGTTTTGCATAAGCTTTTTTTTTTTTTCTAAAGGAAATTTTGCTACTGCACATTGTAATCTACTCACATTTGTTTAAGTGAGTTACACAGTGGGCCTCAGATCTTCTTCTAGTGCCAGAGGGAGGCCGGCCCATTAGTATGTGACTGCATGGGCAACAGAGGATCTCTGGGAGTCCCTTCAGTCCCTATGCTGCCACACACCTGGATGTGCATGTTCCTGGTGGTGGCAGCCCTAGGAAAGAAAGGAGCTTGGACAAGGCTTCTGCCAACAGAACATTTAATCTGCCTTGCAGGTTGCTCCTGAGAAATCACTAGGAAAGACAGCACTGAGGAATGGGCTGCGAGCCAAAGGAGCTGTCTCGGCAGGCTGCACAAAGCCTGTGGATCATGAGTCAAACCCTCCTGATTCAACCATTGAATCAATAAATAGCATTTCTTATTCTCTGTCTTCAGTATTTCTACCCTATTATAAACTGTGAAACTGCCTCATTACTTATTTACCAGGTGCTAGGCACTCTCTAACTTATGGTTTGGACCAAGCTGCATATGGACAGCAACTGGAGCTCAATTAGCATTCACAGAAAAAAGAAAAAGGTACCTGAAATGTAGCAATTTTAAATGGGGGGAAATAGCTTTACACTTAAACCTAGCTGTCATTTTAAAGAAGGGGAACAATATCTGCTAGTGAATTGAACAGCAATAGCTCTTTATGGTTACTTTCAGAAATTGGTAGTAGATATTCTGCTTTTCCACTCCCACTTTTTTAGAGGTTTGAGGAGGGATATCAGCCTCTGTGGCTTTTCAACTCCCATCTGGTTTCTCAGATTTGAATTAAATAGTCACTGAATGGAACTAAGGAAATGCAGTGAAAAGAAAAAATCATCCCCTCTGTCCTGCAAGAGGCTGGCTAGTGCTGCCAAAAGCCGGTTCAGCACTTCAGCCCACTCTGGTTCCAGTTTCTTACCTGTATGAGCTGTGTGTATTAATGTTTAGGCTGTTTTTGACAACAGGCTGAGATTTCTGCAGGGTTTTATTTCCTGTAGATATTATCAGTTGAGACACTGTCATTGCTTGCCATATTTTCACAGTTCATATTACATAGTCTTACTTTTAACACAGGCAAAGCTAAACATTGAAAAATATGAATGTTCTTTTACATGGGATGCTTTCTTTTCTAAATCTGCACTTCAAACCGTTGACACCTGCTTAACAAAACGACCAGTGTCCAAATTGGAACTGCAGGGGACCGTAGCGCTGAGGCACACAAACAAGCTGCGGGGACACACTTTGAATCTGAAAGCAAGACTAGCTGCATCTGTGGGCTACTTTCCCTCACTTAATGAATGCCTTCATAAGCAGGACTAAGTAACTTGTGCACAACTCTGTGACAAAGTACCTATGCAATGCTGGACAGCCGCTAGAAAATCTGTATGATCTCTTACCGCATTTTGCAGATTTAGTGACTTTGGTTCCTGCTTGCTGCAGATATGCCGTAAATATGCCCTTAGCCTGCTGCCAAGCATCTGTATAGACTTAAACATCTGTAGAGCAGGAGCTTAAATGGATTGTGTAATGTAATGAACAGCAGGCTACATAATTATCCTTTATTTACTTGTAACAAATCAGTTACTACAGGGAATTGTATTTTCTACGCTGAAAAAATGTTGCATCAATGAAATTGGAAACTGCACTTGTATTAATTCTGTCAATGAGCAGTATAATTTCAAAGTGGACAGGGTGAGTATAAGGACACAGAAAAAAGATTTTTTTCTTTTGAAGATTTGGCAGTAGTACACCAAGTCTGTGCAGTAATTCCAAAGAGTTATTGATTTTGGAGCCAAAAAGAGCCATTGCATTCATCTGGCTTGACCTCTCACACAACAGAAGATTTTGCACAGCAAATTCCTCAACAAACCCAGTAGCTTTTTTCACTTTGTTTTTAAAAGACTTAGGAAACCCCCAACCCTGAAGTAATGAGAGAATTTCAATCTGCAGGTTCAACTCACAATGTAAAATAAAAGTGAATTGAGTGAATTTAGTAATTCTGGCTCAGATTTAACTGAGACCCACATTTAGATTCTGCCATATTTTCACATAATTTCTGACCTTTATTCTGTCAGTCATAAAAATCCTTCCCCTTCCAGCAGTACTGGAGTGAAAAGAAAACAGCACACTTAAGACTCGTTTATTCTTGGGCAGTATGTGTGAGTAATGCCTGCTGGAATATGCAGAACTTAATGTCCACACCAAGGCTCTGAAGTGATATAACTATGATCTGGCTTGATCCAACAATCCATGTTTCCGTTTGAAAAAGAGAACAAAAGAGAGCTAGAAAATGGGACTAATGCACTGTAACACTGCCACTCACCTCAGTGCACAGAGAACATGAAGCAATAGCTCTAAGGAATAAAATGTCTTGCATGCAATTCTGGCTATGTGGTGCAGTATGAGGATATTGAGGATTTCTTGGTCCATTTACCTAGGAGGAGTTCACCAAAATAAGTCACCCCATTAGGATGATACAAATGTTACTATGACTTTGTCTGGTGGGGAATATAATATAAGGGATCTCTTACACCCTTCCCTTGCTATGCAATGTAGCAAGAGGAGCTGGAGATGTTCTGTGCCAAGGTGTGTCTGCCTTGCTTTCATTCAGCTCTGTTTTTTTGAAAATTAAGGAACTGTAAAGCTTTATGAAGCAAAATGAACCAATGAAGCATTATTCACAGGCTCATTCACCCATCTGCTCAGCTCAGAAATGATCTTGTTTTTCCATGAAATTTTAAAGTTTGGAGTGACTGAACCTGGTGGGAGGAGACTATTTAATGGGGTGGGATCCTGCTGCAACCTGCCCTACCCTAAAGACTCCAGAGTGGTGCTGGGAGTACTGCACTGCCTGGGATTTGCCTGAGATTTCCTATTGCTGGAGAAAACCAAAAAGACCACCTGTAGTCAGAAGTGTTTTTCCTTTATTCCTTTTACATGAATCCCCAATGACATACAAACAAACTGCTAGAAACACTAATAATAGAATAAATATTCTTACAGTGGAGTTCTGAAGATAATTCTAGGTCTAACAATGAAAAATGTAATTTCTTGCTCATTACAGAAGATTTTGCTATGCATATTGTAGCTTTTAAAATACCTAACAGTCCAAAGACATTTAAAAATCAGTAAAAGAATTTTCAGAAGAAATAGGTTTGTATTTAAGTCCTACCTGTGAATCAAAGTGGTTGTGTCAACTGAACTCATGTTGAGGCAAACAACTTCTTTTACAGGATATACGTGTACCTCAAGAGAGTATTTACAGCACTGGAAACTGCACGATGGTATTTCAGTGCCCTGCAATATTTGATACCTTTGATCCTTTGATCTGTTTTGTATCAACTGCAGAAGAGATGCCAAATTATTGAAAGCATGAGACCTTAGGTGCACCTGTCAAATCTGAGTGCGTACACCTGCCATGCATAAAATGCACCTTTTTGGGTTCAAGTTGGCATTTGAACATGAAAAATGGGTATCTTTGCATTCTGAGCAGCTTGTGAACCCAATTGCAGTTACCAATTTTGCATGCACGTAGGCTCTTTAGGTACTAAATTAGACATGCTATTCAATAGGGATAAGCAATAGAATATCTATACTTCTGAGCAAACCCAATAAATAATGTCTTGTGTCCTGAGCAAGTCAGGAAAATGTTTAATTCCTGAAATATAATTTGGTCTTTAGCTACAATGTTTTTATAATAAATTGCATGTGCCTTAAAAACGGTGTTTCTAAATCATAATTTAATTCCTGTATTATAAGTAGGACTGCTAAGTGTCCATATGTTACCTATCATATACTGGATTTTTAATTCCTGTTCTTTTCTTGATCCCTAGATTATATGGCTGTTACATTCTCCAGCTCCCAAACGCAGTCCGTCTGTTCAGCCTACAAAGACTCATATTTTTAGGGCTGGAAATGGCAGTTTCACTTCCTCCTAGCAGTTAAGATGGTAGTTGCTATGCATGCATATGTCTTAAATCAGTAAAGTGTATGGTCATATCACTGCAACACTTACACTTCCCCAACCCCTGATCCCAGCTGTTAAAAGTACACGTTGTATTTTAAAATGTAGTCTAAAGTGAGAGAGGATGGTTATTAATGCTACTGAACAACTACCTCATCATCCTTCTCTACTGATGAGGGAAATCTTCTGTCATTAGCAGTTAGATTAGAAAAATGCAACTCAGTTTTTAAATTCCAACTTTCTTCCTTCTTCTGGCCTTGTCAGAAAGCAAGTACTGGATAAGAAGGACCTAACACAATTCTTGTGATACTATGATTTTGAAAATCCTAGCAGTTGAAAACAAACAAGCAAATAGAAAAAGCCTTCTTCATATTATTTTCGGGTGCCATTTTAACGAGAACATCAGCAATTCCAGAGACACCGCTTCTGTGACATCTGACATCAGTTGCATGAGACATATTCTGCTGCTTAGGCCCCCCCCCAAGTACAGACTGGCTCCCTGTCAACATTTCTGTCCAATACCAGTGGCAGCAGACTGTGACAAAAGTCTAATGCTTTCCTTATTAAAAATCTTTTAAGAAACAAGAAGATTTTATTGTGATAGGTAGATCTTCCTGGTATGGTGAAGTAAGAGGACAGATGAATGGACATGACACAAATAATATTTTCTGCTGTACACAGGTTTTGGTGATCCACTCTGCCACTTAGGAGGAAGATAATTTATAGTAATCAATTCTGCAGACCTTGCTCCTGTCATTGCTGTTGTACTGTGATAGCAGATGAAGAATCAGTAATGGCAGTAAAGAGGCAGTGGCAGTTTAGTAGATGTATACCTATCCTGCAGGGCACACTAGAAAAAATGTTGCATTTTCATCTTCACCATTTTACTTCCTCTTTTATAAGTCAAATTTTTCTTCCTTCTCAATTATACATATATTTATACACACACTCAGAAACTCCCCTTATTTACTGTATCAAGAGGTAGTTATATGAAATGTAATATTCACAACCATGATGTGCATCTGCCTTCTTAGCCACAGGAGTGTTATGCTGGTTCGATGCACGGGTTGGGCCAAGATGAGCAGAGGTTACCAGCAGCAGAGACACTGCAGAAATACAGAAGAGAAAAAGGCCAGGTGAATTTCTTGCTAGTGTGCTGGGAGACCTTCTATGTTTAAATATAAAGCTGTATTTTACAGTTTTATTGAAATGTTCCCTGTTTTAACAGTTACTGTTTTATCAGATCCTGCAGCCCTGAAAGTTTCTTATGATGTCAATGAGAGTTTTGTGCAGACAGGGATTTTGGGACTTAGCTCATAATAGAAAAGATGATTGATGTGAGTATGAATACACAAGCATTGATCTGTTGATCTGTCCAAAACCAGTCTGACACAGGTCCAGCTGGCAAAGACCAACATGAGGATACAAAAACACAGGCGTTTATCTCCTGGGACTTACAAGCCTGCCACTTGAACCAACAGACTGCATAACACCCTAATATACTTGGCCAGTGCAGCAGGCAGCAAGATTACCATTCATAGACTTTGAAATGAAACACCCTTCACCCTGTTTATGCTTCATGCATGATTAAGTGCAAAGAAAGCAAGCTGTATCGGTACAACAATCTGTCAAGGAGAGGAACCTTTCGCACAATGATAAAACAAACATCTAAACACATTTTCAGTGTAAAACATCTTGTATTGTTTATAGGCTATTACATGAAAACTGTGTTAAAAGGACATTAAGGATGAAGAGTCAATCTTCTCAAAGTCAAGAAATAATGGAATTCAGACTGTCTGTGAAACCCAATTTTTGTTCTTTTGGTAATATTCATTATTGCCCTGTAATTAGATAGCTGCATGCCATATCTTTGCACAGGACCCAGGCCTTCCTCAAAGCAGAGCGTTGGTGGTGTTCAGTGAATGAGAAGCTATTCAGTATTTTGGTTTACCCTTGTTATTCAGTGAGTTTTTATTTGTTTGCTCACATACTTATGTACATGCTATTCAATGCCACTTCATATTCCAGCATACTCCAGCATCTCTTACATCATAATCTGATGGGATAAGTCAGGTTGGAAGGGACCTCAGGAGTCTCCCATCCAACTGAAAGCAGGGTCAGCTGTAAGACAAGATGTGGTTGCTTACAACCTTTCTGGGCAACCTGTTCTACTGCCTATTTAACCTCTTTTGAAAATTTAACCTCTTTGGATTTTTCCTTAAATCCAGTCTCAACCTCTCCTGATTCCATTTCGCTGTGAAGACACAGGCACTGACTCTTTTATAAGCTCCACATAGGCGCTAAGGGGCTGCTACTGGGTGCTCCTGAAGCTCCCTTTTCCACAGGCTGAGCCAGCCCTGGTCCCTCAGCTTCTTCTCACAGGGTGAGTGCTCAAGTCCCAACTGTCCTGGTAACCCTCTGCTGAACTACTTTATCAAAGTCTTTCCTGTATTGGGCGGAGCGGCATAAAAGGACACAGTACTCTAAATGTAGTGAGTATTGAGTAGGGATGGATAATCACTTCTCTGGATTTACTGCCTGTGCTCTGGTCAATACAGCTCATGATACTTTTGTCCTTCTTTGCTGTCAGTGCACAGTTCTGGCTCATGCTCAGCCTGCTGTCCCCCAGGACCCCCAGGTCCTTTTCTGCAGAGATGTTCCCCAGACAGTTGGTCCCCAGGCTATGCGATTGCACAGGGTTCTTCTTTCACAGGTGCAGAGCTTTGCATTTGTCCTTGCTGAATTTCATAACATTCCTGTCAGTATGTTTAGGTCCCTGTGGATGGCAGCCCCTGCCCTCAAGTGTATCCACCAGTCTCTTCCAATCTGGTGTGATCTGCGAACTTTACAAAAGCACACTCCATCCTCTCTAGACACACATCATCACCTCTGGAACACCGGTAAAGATAACAGAGTGGTTCCCAGCATAGATCCCTACAGTACTCTAATAATTACAGGCATGCCAGTAGACCAAGTCTGTTGGAGCCTACCTTGTGTGACCCATCATCCAACCATTTTTTTATCCATCTAATTGTGAACCCACTCACACCATAATGTCCCGTGAATGGTGCCAGCACAACCTTCACATCAAATGGATGCTGGGCAGAGGCATTTGCTGTTGCTGGAAGAGTTTCCCTCTGCTCTGCATCCCTTCTTGCTAGACCACAAGCCTACCAGAATGCCTTCTGCCTGTGGTTTGCTTAGCTGATGAATGCTGTTGCTGTTGCACATGACTGACACATGGCCTCTCTCATGACAAATAAAACATGTTCCTTTCTGCATGTATTGTGCAGTATGTGGTCCTATGATGCATCTGCTGCGTGCCATTCAGTTCCTCTGTTTAGACATGTGGGTATTTCGGCTTAAGCTTTTCTATGGAGCTCACTTCTATCGCATGAAGTAGCAATGCTTTAATCTCTGTAGCCTCCAGGAGAGGTAAGGTGGTGGATGAGGAATTGTTATGATGTGGAATTGTCTCTGCTGATTTCGAGTTACATTTAAAGTGTGTAAATGAGTATTCAAAGGGTTTAGCTTTATGCAACACATTAAGTATTCAGACAACAACTCTCAAAAGTTTTTAGTTGGGGCCAGGAATAGTCTCAGAGGCTAAATTTGTACACCCAGGAAGTGAGAAACACATATCAAGAATTATTCATACATTCAGACATGTTGCTTTGGAGCTGTCAGTCACCACCTCTCTCCACTCTGTGACTGCACAGAGAATTTGGGCTCTAAATTTTGGACAGTTCTGGAAGTCTGGTGTGATTTATTCCTTACGACTCTGGAACATCTGGTAGATCCTAGCTCTCCCAAGGGAGCACTGAAAGCTACATGAGCATATTATTGCAGTCCTGTCCTCCCTCAAGAGATGTCATGTTCTGCCATACATCATCAGGCATCTTACAAATAGGTGTTCCTGCCTAATTCCCTGAACATAGTCCACCTGTTCTTTGGGCAAAGCAGAGGCCTTGGGTTATATAGTTTATATATTACACATATCATCCAGCAACTGACTAGGACATAACAGAGGTTTCCTGGATTGTCATCAAGTCTGATGTTTATTTAAAGTATGTGACTTTGGAAACCTCTGTAGAAATCCTTTCAATAGGCTCAAGCTTTTGTTTGTTCACTTAGCTAACTATGAAACAGCAGTTAAACTACTCTGCATTTCTCTCTTACTCTGTAGATGAGGGTGTGTGTGTGTAAATAGAAAACCTTTAAGGCTCTTTTATGTGCTGAAGTTAAGGTCAGTTAAACACTTCTTCAGCATGGCTTTCAGCATAATAGCTCATCTGAGGTAACTCAATTAGATGACAGCAGGCTCAGATCTTTCTCAGAGCCTAAATTACCCAACAACAACAACAAAAAGAGGTACACATCTGACATCAACAGGAAGACTATCAATTATATGGAAAGCTAAAGGATGGAGTTATGGGTGCAATAGAGAGACATAAGGAAACATAAATTGATGCAGAGTTTTCAGATAAAGGGGAAATGAAAAAGCAGCATAAGAGAAACTCTCCTTATTTTGCAATATTGAATGGGTAAATCAGGTCTCACAAAAGCCAGACTGCAGTAACATTTCCTAAGTGCCTGAAAGCAGGTTCAGGCTTAAGTACTTGCCACAAAAATACCTGGGCAAAAATGCAGGCAGAGTCCTGTTTTGACCAAACCACTTCCACCAATAATAAATATTCATCTCATCATGCTGATAATACAAACCTGAGAGGAGTGGCTGATACACCAGAAGGCTGTGCTAGCATCAGTGATACCTGGACAAGCTGGAGAGTTGGGTGGAGTGGAACCTCATGGAGTTCCACAAGGGCAAGTGTAAGGCCCTACACCTGGGGAGGAACAACCCCATGCACCAGTACAGGCTAGGGCTGACCTACTGGGAGGCAGCTCTGTGGAGGACCAGGGAGTTCTGGGGGACAGCAAATGTGCCCTTCTGGCCAAGGCAGCCAATAGTATCCTGGGGTGCATTGGGAAAAGTGTGGTCAACAGGTCAAGGGAGCTTCTCCTCCTCCTCTATTCTGCCCTGGTGAGGCTGCATCTGGAGTGCTGTGTCCAGTTCTGGGCTCCCAGTTCAAGAGAGACAGGGAACTACTGGTGAGAGCCCAGTGGAGGGCTACTAAGATGATTAGAGGGCTGGAGCATCTCTTATGTCAAAAAGCTGGGAGACCTGGGTCTGTTTCATCTGGAGAAGACTGAGAGGGGATCTTATCAATGCCTACAAATATTTTAAGGGCAAGTGTCAAGAGAATGGTGCCAGACTATTTTTGGTGGTGCTCAGCAACAGGACAAGGGGCATTGGGCACAAACTGTAGCACAGGCAGTTCCACCTGAATATGAGGAAAAACTTCTTTACCTTGGGGGTGACAGAGCACTGGCACAGGCTGCCCAGAGAGGCTGTGGAGTCTCCTTCTCTGGAGACATTCAAAACCCTCCTGGATGTGATTCTGTGCAATCCACGCAGGTGAACCTGCTTTAGCAAGAGGCTGGACTAGATGATCTCCAGAGGTCCCTGCCAACCCTGACCATTCTGTGATTCTTTGATCTCAATAAGAGTGCTGTTCTGTATTCTTTTTAGAAACAATTTTCATTGGCCAGGGTAACCTGTGTCCATCACTGAACAAAAATTTACATACTTGAAGGAGCTATGAATTTATTGAGAAAACCAGACAAGGATAAGCATGTTAGGGTAAAATTAAATTAGGACTGTGAAAGTGTAAGCTTCTTCTGGCTACAGGCTAGAGAGTGTTGCAGCAAATTTTCATGCTTAAATATTTCTTTTAAGGGTGTCTTGTGATGGATCTTGTCTTACAAAAAATAATCTGAGCCAACCTACAGCTTTCTCGAAAGTGGCACCATGGTTAGCTTAACATATCCCCACTTTTTGGTAAAATGGGCAGCTATAAAGTTATGGGACAGAGACAAAAGCAACCCTTCCATACTAGGCACTCTAGCTACCAGTGAAACAGAAGGAGAAACAAATCACATGTTACTAACAGCAGACTAAATTAATTGACCATTAGTGACAACTGGTGTATAACAAAAGGTTTATGAACTGAAGACAGGCCACAAATCCTCTGCTGTTACAGATTGTTGCAGACTGGCCATGTCAGCAGTGCTTACAGACAGAAACGTCAGGGGCATCAACCCATTAGGAATACTGCATTTAGAAATTATGGAGTCTGCACCTGTAATTTAGTTCTGTGCTATGAGTGCAGCACTAGAATGGATGAGGTAGTTTGGGTTTTCAGGCTTACAGTCTCCTCAGATCACCTCTTCCACACAAATAATCATGTTTATCAATGGTTCCATCCTGAGCAATAGTCTTCAGGACTCATGTCACATTGCTTTTGAAAAAGAAGAAACACTTCACCAGGGAATAGATCTGGCTGGGAAAACTGTGATGGCAAATTTCTATCCCTGGAAGTTGGCAAAATAAAAATGCTTGGTGGAAATTATTAAATTTTGACTATGATTGCACAGCTAAATTTGTTAAAGTTTGGGATAAACTGGGACAGTTGAAATAAAGATGTTTCTTAAAATCTTGATAATTACATGAAATTCAAAATGAGAAGGAGAGTGTCGGCTCCCATTGCAACTGGTGATGGCCTGGGTAAAGGAAGAATCCTTCCTCACCCCTTCATGCTACGCAGGAGGTGTCAGCTAAACAAAGTCACTACTACATTTGAAAGGTATTACCAGAAGATTAGTTTTCCACGTTTAAATTTAATTTACCTTACTGACCCAAATCATTCACAGATATATATGTGAGAGCACCCTGGAGTCCTGTGAATAAGAAGAGAGAGAAAATTCTCCTGGAGTAGCTGAAAAATAAGGAAAATTAAATTAAGGTGGTTGGGGGAAAGCAGCAAACTGCTCTATATTTCTTTCTCTCTTACTCTGGAGATGGTGTATGTGTGTTTGTGCAGATGTAAAACCTTGTAGGCTCCTTTACTTGCTGAAGGTGAAGAAAAGCTGACTTTTATCTCTGGCAGACATACCAAAAGGCTGACAGCACAGTGTATTATTCATTTGCACTGTATGAGTCATTGCCTGTTGTGTTAGTCAAAGAAAATTATTTTGACCAAGGGGAAAGGTGAAAAATAGTCCAAACCAGAATTATAGGCCTCTGTATACCATATTTTATTATCAAATTTACAAACATCCATGTGCCAGGACAAACAAGGAGCTGACCCTCAGCGGACAACTAGAGATGGTGGTTTTTGACCCTCGCTTGCATACATAGCTGTGGTCTTAATTTCTTCTCTCCAGAGTCCCAAGCCTTGCATGTCAGAAGTTTCTAAGTAATGTAAGTACAATGTAAAAATTTGCCTTCCTAAATATGTTGTACTGCTAAAACTGTAAGATTTAAAATAGTTTTGGACAAATGTACCATCCCTTTATAACATTTTGTCGGTAGGACTCAAAGCATTATTAAACGGCAAAATGACACTGAAGTTCTGATTATTCATAAAGGTGGAAAACAGAGACTCCCAGCCCTGTTCAAAGCCAGTCCACAGCTAAGCTGGGAGCAGAGCCCTAATGTCCCAATGATCAGAAATCCTCCCCAAGCTTACAGCATCTACATTTTGTACGGATTGCTTTAGTTCTTAAAGTAACTAAAAATGTGGATTGTTAAGATATGCAGCCAGATGTAACTTCTCAGGAAAAGAAAGGGCTCTGGGCGAGGACAGCCATGTTGCAGTCCTGAAAATTTGGATTTCTTCCCTAAATTTCCTGTGTGAATCTTAAGCAAACCTCTGGGGTTTTTTTTTGGCTTATTTTATGTATAATGGGGCTAGAAAAAGCTTTTTAGCTCTCAGGCCTTCACAGCCTGTGAAGTACTGAGATTCCTTGCAGATAAAACCGTCGCTTAGAAACAAAAATAAAAACCAAAAGTCCCTAATTTTGCCTCCCAAGGACACTTGAAAACCAAAATTGTGCCTCAGGAGCATGTTTTTCCTGAAGTGCACCAGCAGAGTTAGCTCACAGGCAGAAAAGAGAACTGGGCTGGGACGTGCTGTGTTTTGGAAGCCAGGTGGCCCAACAGCAAGCACCGTGCCCTGAGCTGCTGGCAGTGGTTAGCTCTGCTGCCGCTGCACAGCCCACCGCTCCCAGCCTCACCGCTGCATTTCTTCAGGTGCTCAGAGCTCCAGAAGAATCTCTGAGCCTCCCAGCCCTCCCAGCTCTTCAGAAAGCTGAGTATAAAATAGTTATTACCAGTAACTGCTGCACTGAGTCGGCCTCTGGTTTAAGTAATTCATTTTTATAACAATGTATAGGTTAATTGATCAGTCGTTAATTTTCTCGCTTTGTAGTTTTTCCTAATTTTCTCCATTACACAGAAGGTCTGCAAGGCACGTTCCTTGGTGAGTATGCCTACTTTTTATTGCTTTTTGCAGAAGTACAACATATGTGCAATGACACAATGCCATTCCATCTCGGCATCCCCTTTGGTGCAGCATATTCCATTTCTGAACTGTTCTAGACAATAGTTAACTTCTCTTTCCATGAGACATACTAGTTGTGTATGCTGCAGCAGGAATTCAAGTGTTGACAGAAACTTTAAGAAACAAATAACCTTTTTCCAGACCTGGACGCTTTTCTGTGAAAATTCAGTTATGGGCTTGTGGAGACAATAAGGAGCAACTGCAGACCCAAATGTTCCTGTTCCTTTTGTAAGTCTCAAAAACAAAGCTAGTGGAGAGAATATTTTTCCGGCACAAATGTTTATTGCGAAACTGTGCAGTGGCAGCAGGGGTCAGATAGCCCATCCAGGCATCATTCTGCTCTGGTACTTTGTAAAATGGGCAAGTCTTCCTATGCTTGTGCATATTTCTGTCTTAGATAATTTTTTATGGGTAGAAGGTGGGAGGCATGTCCTATACTTTATGTATTTTCTTGTTCTGGTGGGCTATGGGATGCAACAGACTATCCTAGTCTCTATGTAATGTTAGAGTGAAGTGTAAAGAGGCAGAGGAGCTGTGTGACTGACTGAGCAGATATGGTACAGCTTCCAGGAAGGGAAGGCACTGGTGGGCAAGGGGTGTATATGCACAGCTCTGTGCAGGCTCAGGGCACAGATCACAGGTCATAAGAGGACATTTCTGGTTTAATTGTTGGAACAGTTGCTTCAACCTAGCAAGATCAAGTTCCGACAACACAAGTCTGCCAGGGGACTGAGCCTGAAGGAAGGTAAGGCGTGCAGACACTAGGTGCACTTTCATCTTTAAACAGCAAAGGTGCACCAGCAGAAGTCTAAAATCTTCCAAAGCCACAAGGGCACAACTACAATGCAGGATGCACTCACTCCCTGTTATGCCTGTCCCATGGGATGTGCAATATGTGCTGGCCACATGCTGTCCCTATGTCAGGAAGAATCCCAAGTGTGCACTGCTTTCCTTGCCTTGATTTCCTTGGGGGAGAACATAGCAGCTGGAAAGAAGCTGTGGTACACTCCCCTGCTATGCACTGCTGGGAGGCTGGGGGGAACAGGGTGAGCTGCGTAAAGCACCTGCTCTGCAATCTAGAGGTAGGAGCAAGGTTTTTATTTTTGACAACAGAGAATCTATGCACAACAAGCTTCCTTTTGCAGCCTGGAAAATGTGACCACACTGACCCCGCTGAGCTGTGTAAGATTGCTTAGCAGAGAGGAAATGGAAGGAGTTCATGGCTATTTTTAAATTTCATTGTAAGAAAGGCAGCTTCACCTTGAACAAGAAATTCATAAGACCCTAGCTACAATAGTCTATGATAGAAGGATCAAGACATATATAAGTTGTGGGGAGATAAATACCTCTGTACTCTTGTAGCTTCCAACACACCATTTAATGAGAAACAAGTAAGAACTAAAGAGCAAAACCTCTCTGGTCTTCTATGCAATTTTTTTAATTAAATGGCAAAACAAATTTTTGAAATATTAGAAGTATATAACAAACAAATATATTTTCTTTTTATATCTCTGTAAATTGTCCCCCAAATTTCAGTGCCTCACCCCTCATACTTCCATTCCAGTGACATTTGCAGCCTTTCCTTCCTCTACATTTACCACATAAAACTTTGTTTCCCTACAATCCTTGCATGAATCTGCTCTTCAAACCTATGTCCATCAATTCTTATGAAACTACTGTGGTTACATCCCACGAAACATCCACATGAGATACTCTCCCTGACCTAACAGCTGGAGGAGTCAAATCACTCCCTAAAAGACTTAAGATCTGTGTGTCCAGGCCCATTGCAAAGGTCCTTCAATGACCCCCATATCTGCAAAGGGAGGACCCAGGCAATTCTCCAAAACCAAACCCTAGGGAAGGTATGGTAGTGCATCATTCTGGAGGATCTAAATGGTAAGACGACAGAAATTACTTGTGTTTGGTTCTCTGACTTAAAAGGATGAAAAACTGATTTTCTTCCCTGGGCAAGGTATTGTTTTCTGTAATACAAGTACAACAGCAAAATAATGCTTTAAATACATCTACGTTTGGAGAGAGAAGCACAGAGAAGCAATTGCATTGCAACAGCATCCTACTACCAGTTGCCGCCCTCACTCTTGTTTTAGAGTTCGTTGCCAATTCTTTAATGCTGTGCTCTATTAACCATCATCATTACCCTGTTTTTCTGTCCTTCGCCCGTGATTACCCATGGTTCATCTGAAGAAGATGATGACAAGTACGGAAATGCATCCATGCAGTTAGAGACACCAAGAATGCTCATACTGAAAGATTTATACTGTGTTGTTCAGCCCTACAGGTGAAGCAGCTGAGAACTTTCAGGGCAGTGATCTGCTCAGAAAAGCCAGCTGCTCAGAAGCCAGCATTTCCTCCAGCTAATGACTCTGCTTCTGCTTTCCCATCCTCTGTGTCATATATCCTTTCCCTCTATATTTAAATAATGTGCATTTTCAAGTCCCTCTATGCATTCACCCTGCTATTACATTAATTCTTATGGGAAATATTTCTCCACCAGCCATTGCCCTTTTCAGGAACAAATCCCTGAAAGAAAACAGAGTAGCTGTGGCAGTTAGATGGTCCAGACCTGAAGCAATGGTGCTGACCACCCAGGCTTCTGGAGGAGCTCCAGGAATGGGTTTAGCCTGACACTGGCAGCTTGAATCTCTGTATTGGAACTGTCCAAAACACAGGGATACCAAAGCTTTAGGGAAATATAGATAAGGTTTTGCATCTCTTGCAGTAAAATGGTGTTTGGGTCTTAAGGGGAAACCAAATAAATTTTCCAACTTAGTTTCCAGGGATTGCTAAGAAAGGAAAATCCTGGAGCCCCACAGATATACACACTCAGCTACCACTGTTCTGGCACTGTCTGCAATACCACAAGTACTTCTATTTGATACTTTAAGGGAGTTTCTAATACTTCTTTGCTTGTGCAGTCTTAAGTAAGCCCTTTCAAGCGCTATGTAAACTTCCCTCTATAGACTTGAAGTGTTTCAGGGTATCAGGCTTCACTGCTTTTAACATAAAACATGATCTTATTCTTGCAGACAGCCTAGTTACAGAGGAAGAACGCCATGTACTCCTCAGCAATATGGAAATTCACTTCTACAGCTATTAAACATTCTTGTGACAGTACTAGTTCCAACCCATCTAGTGACAGAAAACTTTTTTATTGCCTGTATTTTTGTTAGAAGCATAGAATTCTCTGGTTTCTGAACTAACTCATGATTTCTAATTAAAAGTGGCACTTGCTATCCCACAAGTCAAAATGGTGGGTCATCATTCCTTTTTGGAAAAAACTTTGACACATAGCTTCTAAAATTAACAAAGGTAACTGGATATTGAATCAACGACTGAGCACACGGATAGATTAAATAAAAACAAGTTATAATCTATTAAATAAAGAGATACAAATGCTGAGACTGTAAAGATGGTTAGATCCAATGTAGTTCTTCAATGCCACAGGCAAGTGAATGGGTCAAGGGCAGTGGTCTCCATGCAGACTTTTCCGTTATGTGTTCCTCCACTTCAGCCATCCTTTATAGGTTTGTCTTTAGTTTGCTCCTGTTTGATTTCAAAAATCTTCTCTAGCTTTTACTGTAGCTCTCCCACACACTGATGACCTTTTCAATAATTGAAATGCTAACAGTTCATTCAATCTGTTATGCAACTCACTCTTCAAAGTAGCAGGCAAAGGATCAAAACTGAAAGAAAGAAGGCCTGTCTGTGCTACTTGGTTTTGACTTTCTTTGTTTTCCTGACAGGCTCTGTTTGAGGGGAACTGAGAAGAGTGCTTTGTTACTGGTTCAACGCTCAGAAATTCTCAGTGTCGTGTCATTATTCATCGTTTCTGTTTTGATCATTTAAGCAATCTCTTCATGTTGTTTTCCTCCCGGATATATTATCTGACATACAACAACCAAGGTTTTCTTAAAGCTCTTTGGTGCCTGTGGGTACACACGTATCTGATGCCTGTTCAAATGGCAGTTTCACAGCCTTTGGAGGTATGCTGCATCATCCGAAAAAACAATTGCTGCACTTGAAAGCTCAAGACACTTTTAAAATCATCTACTCAAAACAGTGACATAACTTGGGAGAAGAGGTAGAATCTAGGCAAAGTACAATGTCAAATTAAATACCCTGGACGTACTTCTGAAAACACACCATTGATTTGGTTATCTATCAAATCAACAGGAATCTAGAAACCGATAAATTTAAAATGAAGATATCTTGACTTAGAGAAAAAAGTTTGGTAGATTTAAAGAAGAAGAGTTATAGCAACCTCTTTATCTTGACTAAATAAATGAAAATGAGAAGGCTAAGCTAGGTTTCCACAGAAGGGAACACATTTTCAAAAATGCTAATACAGCTGTTCCGTTACAATTAATGGGAATTGTTACTGCCATGATACTGCAGTTCTGCTACAGTGAGAAGTGGTACATGAGCCCTACAAATGCATAGGATTGGGCAAATAAACCAGGATTGTCTAAAGAAATATAAAAACAAAACAAAAATGTGTGTTGGTGTGACTGGTACCCCCTGCTCCCGACAGTTACTTTTATAAATTTTGATAGCTGTACGTGCATTCATGCCTCTATAGAATCACACAATTCAAGACAAGGAAATTGGGATTACTTCTAGAATGAAGTTCTCAGAAGCAGGAATTCCTCTTGCAAATCTCCAGGGTCCCAGGTAAAATTCCAAGATAATAAATCCCAGACAGAAGTTTTGCATTTTATATTTTTCATAAGTGTGTTTGAATAATTTACTATTTATTTTTCCACATTAATTTTTGCCTTTAAAATTCTACTTTCACCTTGAATACCTCAGTTGTGAGAATGCCAAGCCTATACCATTGTGTATGTATGTATGTATGTATGTACATTATCTTGCTCCAATATAGCACTTTGCATCAGCAAAAGAGACAAACATCATTACCTGCATTTTGCAAGAGATAAAACACATGCAGAGCAATGAAGTTACTTCACCAAGTCTATTTGCAAAACCACAGGCAGCATTGCAATGGAACCCAGGAGTGTTAATTAACACTGGCCAATATAAAATTTCTCTACTGACACATTGTTTAAGAGTTCACACTTAGCCATAATTACATCATTATTTTGTGGTTAATGTTATAGGAAGTCAATGTGAGAATATATGCTATATACAAAGAAAAATGATGTAATGACACCAATATACAAACACAGTATTTTGACATTGAAACAGTAAGAAGTTAAATAAAACAAACAAGAGAAACAAATGGAACTTGGACTAATGATAATTTCCTCAATCTTTTTTTTTTTTTTTTTTATGTAGCAAGAATTGAGACCAAATGAAACATAAACATTTTGATAAAAATTATGTAGGCTCCAGCAGTATTTTCTTGGGTGAGAAGACTGACTGATCTTCAGGGCATTTAAGCATAACATCGGAAGACTCATTGCATTATAGGGAAGTGCTAGAAAACTAGTTAAAGAACCACAGTGGACAAGGTCGCATCAATCTGTCCCGTTTTGTAGCTCTCCTGCTGCCTAGAAGATTACCCAAGAAAATGAGATGTGGCTTCTCAGACAAGCTTTCCTATAGGATGCATTACCTGAAATGGATGTAAACACCAACACAATTGTGTAGATTTTATTCTTTCTTTGCTTGAAGTAGTGGCAAGGTTGTCATTCAAATTATCAAGGTACCTGTTTCTAGATGCCCAGCCTGCTTTCTGAAGGCCAGCATAATACTGTGGCTGTCAGCAAATTATTTAAAAAAAAAAAGAAGAAGAAAAAAGTGATTGCATTTGAGAGATACAATCATTTTGTGTAATATATGAATAATTGTAACTTTTAGACTGAAGGCAACAAGACAACAATCATTACCTTCTGGCCCATATTCCCCCAGAATTGTTCATAACAAATCCAGTTCATACTTAGCTCCATTTACTCGTTCTCTTGGATATCTGGGGAACAATGCCAGCTGCTTTGCTTCCATTTCTAGTAGAAAAACCAGCCAAAATTAAGATTAATCAAATTTAAGAAGAAGGACTAATCTTTGCATTCCCTCCCACACCACAATGCCCATTGAAAGAAGTCAGCAAACAGTATTCTCGAAGCCAAAACCCAACCAAACAAGCCCCCAGACCTTTTCATCAGTGTTGGCATGAATGGGCTGAGTGTATGCACCATGACTGCTGAATGATACTGAACTGATAGTTCAGTATGAAAACACTACATTAAATTCTTATATCAGAAAAAGCACCACTCTCCCAAATTATACACTGGCATGACTAATGACACCTTATCATAACTCTGAAATGTCAGCGATTTGGCTTCTTCTAGAAACATAATACTGAACAAAATATAACACTCTGTGATCCCATGTCTTTCAGTTCCAATCCATAGTTTTGCCTTACATTTCTGATTATTTATTTTTTTAGGCCTTAATCACCTACATTTTCAGTTACTTGGGGTTGTTAGATCTATAAGGATTTTCACATCATAGACCTATTTGAAATAGGTTAGCATGTATCCCTGAATACAATATTTTTTTCCGTGTAATTTTGTCCAATGCAGTAGTAAGAGTGCAGGTTTTCATCACTCTGTTCCCCAGAAGGTATTGCATTACACACAGTTCTGTACTAGTTATTCCAAGACAGGTTACACCTGCTTGACCTTACCTGCAGCTCCCTAAAAATGTCTTCCTGTCTATCCAGAAGTATTCCTAGCCCTTCTCCATATTGTTTTCTTTCTCCCACTCACTCAAACAGTAAATTATTCTTTAACTTAGCAACTGATTAGATCCCTAATTTTGTTTCCCACTTAATCAGGAATTTTGAAAATCTCACCTGCTTACATTTGGTTATCATTTCTCCATGTACTATATTCTGTCAGGTGCCTGGCCTGTGCCAGGCGTCAAATACTTCATGATTTCCTCACTTGTGATTCTTTGCAGTCCACAAAACCTAGAAAGAGCCCAAAGGACAGAAGCCTTAGTCAAAACAGAAAGGAATGAAATATTCTGGACAGGCTTAGTTCCTGTCAGTGGTAATGGAAGATGCCTAATCATGCTGTGCCTGTTGTGTATGTGTTGCATTGTTTGGTAGATGGCTCCTGATGACAAATCTTGGAGTGAGTTTTTTCAGTTAAGGCAGTAAAGCAGACAAAAGTAATTTCAAGAAAAATACTGTATTAGTAAGTTATTCAGAGAATAACTACTTTCATTTAGAAAACAAGAATCAATAGACTGATGAACTGATATAGTCTTTAAAAGATTTAAGCGCAGACTTGAACAGTGTGCATACAACAAGGGGTTTGAAACCAATTTATTGATGGTCTTAGCATGAAGACCCTTGCACTGGCTTAAGCAGACTTCCAATTTTACCCTATAGCTCTATCAAGTTGCTGAATTCTTCTCCAGCAGAAAGGTTTAAATTCAGGATATGATTTTGCATTTTAGAGGTAGTCCCTTTTGAAGCTCTCAGCCCTGTAACGCTGACAGGCCTTATGATACAGAAAGGAACGGCAATGTAATTGGCTTTGTTGGTGTCATTGCCTGACACCAGTTAGAGCAGGAAAGATTGTAGAGACCAACGGATTCCTTTTTAACACAGGGCTTGTTAATTTTTTTTTTTTTTTCTGGAGGACAGGTAATTTGCACTGGTTGTGTTGTCAGTTGTCAATGCGTTGCTACAGTGTGCAGTCAAGCTTCTAAGCAGTGTTTTGTTTTGCTTTCTATTCTTGCCTGGGTTCTCCCTTTAGCCTTATCAAAGCAGTTAAATTTCTTCAACCTATCAAGCTGAGCCATGTCAGCGTCTTAAGATAGTTGCTGTTGACACGGCTGAGCAAAGCTGAATTGATCTTACAACCCTCAGGACATCCTGCACAGCATGCGTGCTCTATACTACCACCACATGCCTGATTTAAAGTCCAGACTTTTCGAACTCATTGTTGGCAAGATAAAATGCTTCTTACCACTAGCTTTATTTAAGATCTTCCTGTTGCCACAAACGCTATCCCAGTAACCTTAGACTGTATGCTGGAGTTGGGAAAGGAGGACTGTGATAAAATGCTTGTTTGCAGTAAAAGCAAAGCAACAGAAAAAGCCCAGCCTGAAACAACAACAAAAAGCCACGATTCAAGTTGAGCTGTACCTGTCTATCTGAGAAAGCAGCAATAAAACAAGATTAGTTACATTAGAGAACAAAGTGTAGCTGACAAGGCTTTCAGCTACTCTCCATGAAGAACTTGACAACTGACTGGCTGTTTTCCAAGCTGTTAGGCACCCAAGTTACTGCACATTTGCTTGTATGCTGTATGTTTTCTGTTAGCAGGCACACACAGTGACAGTAACCCATGAATCACAAGAATCCTGTCCTTAACACTGTGAGCACAGAAAAGGCTGCGTTTTGAAAAAATAAGGAACTTCAGAACCAGGTAGGCAAAGTAATCAAGAGAGCTCAGCCCCAGGACAACAGACAATCTTAACTACTTGTTCTGTTCACTTCATTCCTCAAAAATATTCCTAGCTCCTAACTTTTAAGTAGAGAAACAGAAGAAAATTCTCTTAGACTGAAGAATCACTTTATCTTGTATTTGCATGCCTACCTGCTATGCGTGTATTAGTTAATGGCTATTCACAGAGTGGGCCCAGAGAGGTGACAGGCTGTTGTTGGGGAGCTAATTTAAACACAACTACTAGATTGGTGAAAAATGCAAAAGGTTGTATAGTTGTGGCCTATGAAGCAAGGGCCATTGCTAACAGGGAAAAAAGATACAGTTGAAAAATAAAGGACCAAATCCTTATCACAGTGTTTAACCTTGCTGAGGGACAATGGGCTAGGAGAAGCCTGGCACAGCCCACGGGGTGGGACTTCTCCTTGGACAAAATGGAGTAACACAGTGCTTCAGCCTTGGGGTTCCTCTGTTACTAATGGCTCTAGTCTGGAAATGGTAAACACTTGCGGGATTACCAGAGCAGAGTCTTCTGGGGCTCTGTGTGTAATAGACCATCTACGCTGGGGTGCAAAAAAGAAGTGATGGCCATACTGCTACACAAGCAGGAAAGACTCTTCAGGCATCGATCTGCACATCCACTTTGCACAGCCTAAGTAATCATTAAAGAAATAAAAAGCAGCAGCTTTATAGCAAACTTTCATATACATTAAAATCCTATTTGTATAACCACAGAAAGAGCCCTCTACTACAGTTGTCACTCACAGGTTCTTTGGGTTTTTTTAATACACTGTTAAAAAGAAACATTTCAGAAACTGTTTGTCAACAGAGACGTGTACAAATTATCACACAGTAGTTAATTAACCAGAGAAATAGTCCATTAAAGATATTAAGTTATACGGGAAATAGGCATGGGAGCCTGGATTGTGGTTTTGTGCTAGAACAAACAAACTGATATGACTTGGGGAAAACCAGACTTTGCAACCTGGCAAGCAAAAAACCTGCCTGTTCTCTGACTCAATGGAAATAAGTGATAGGAAATCTCAGAGAACAAACTCAAAAATTGAATTAGCAGCAAAGAAAACTTGTCCTTTAACACAAACTAGAAACCAAATAAAGATTAATAGAACAAGAATTGAGATAGATTTGAGGATAGTTTCTGAAATGGAAATTCTCAGCCTATGGTAATAAGAACATTTTAATACCGAAGGACAATTGTGGGCAATAGCTACTACAATGTCATTACTTTGTTATCAATAAAATAGGCTGGTGATATGGAATAATTTGTTCATCTCTCAAATTATGACTTGCTGGAGCATTCTGATTTCAGAACTTGATTTCAAAAGCATTTCAGACCTCATTTTCCTTAAAAGCAAGGAGAATTTCCATATAGATATATATATCATTTTCTTTTAGCTAAAAATCAGTGTTTAATCATCTTTCATTGTACTTTTCTTCAGAGTCAAGGAATACACTTTACCTCTTTCAGGGAGCATTCACAAAACAAGGTTCAGCTACAGTTCTATTAACTTGCATGGATGCAAATGGTTTGGAAAGTAATTTTATTTGTGTCTACATTGTGATTCATAGTTTGTGATTATTCCAGAATCCACTTGTTGGAAATTTTATATTAAATAAAAAATACATTGAGATGATAAGCTGTCTTGTCTGTCCTTTACTTAACCAGAGCAGGAAACCACTCAAAAGTGGTGATGGTTTGCAATTTTATCTCTGACTGCAAAGACACTGATTTCCATAGCAGCCACTTGTTGGGCATTTAGATTAGAGGCAATAATAACACATCCACTATACCTCCTTTGTTTACTCAGCCATAATACTGAGCTATAAAATACCCCACAATCTAAAATCTCTTCCAATGCACTCTGCCAAGCTTTTCTGTGCAATGCAGAAACACTTATCAAAACAACTGGAATGGACACAAAACAACCCCAAAGAAAATAAATTGAAAGAAAAAAAATCACAGAGTCATCAAATGAAAAGTTTCAGTCCATAATTCACCTAGAATTTGTAGAAAATTAATAATGTGGGACATTCTTGCATGTGAATACTTCAGAAAACAAAAGTGCAAGGTCTTTTTAATCCAAAATTACAAAAGTAAGCGGTTGTGTATTTTTCCCCTCAAAAAGGAAAAGGGTTCCTTGGGGCAGCCAAATGGCATGTGACTTGCACAGGCATCATTAACAGTTAAAGGAATCTGAGGGAGCAGCATCTCTCAGATAGATCTGTTCCTGGGTGTTTCCCAGGATTACAGTAAATCAACATGTTTTAGAGACAACTTCTGGAGTAAAGGGAGGAGAAGGAGTAACCAAACTAAACGATACTCCTTGGCATTTTCTTGTATTAAACCAAAAGGTTTGGTCAGCCACAGAGCTCGTGGTTGCTGCTGGCAGTAGTACTTCCTACCTGGTGGCTTGGTGGGCAGGAGGCAGGTGCTTGGGAGAGCTGATACTGGCACAATCACTAACAAATCCCATGCTGATTCACCCTTCCACCCTAAGAATCCTGGATCAATGTCCTAACATGGTACATCTCATCCTTCTCATTCCCACACAGCCTCTGTAGTACTCAGCTACCGAGAGTGCTGGCGAATAGCAACACCTCAGTACTACCCCATTCATTATGTAATTAATCTCTCATGGAGAAAAAAATAAATGAGTTGATGTGGTCTGAGCAAAGTATGTTCTTCTACTGCAGTATCAGCTCAGGTGTCTCCATATCATCTTCTCAGCAAGAGTTAAATGGAAGGATTTGTAAAACACAAACACCATCTTTCACACATGAAGTTTTTACTGCTGTCCCACATACAGATAATTGAAAATAAGCTTACATATCCTGAGAACTAGAAATCAAAAGTATGTCTGGCACTTTTGCCTTTAAAGGGGTTAATAATAGGTGCTGCTTGTGAAATATTTTGGACATTTTATAAGGCTTTACTGGTTTTCTTCCTGCATGTATTTAGAAAGTTTTATTATATTTTCTAGTTTGCTGCAATGACTGAAGAGATCAAAGGAGGACAGTATATGGTAGCCTTGTGTCCTGAAGTGAAATTATGATTCAGTTATTAGCTCTGCTACTCAGAAGCATAGATGAACTAATGCAGCATCTATCCACTTTGCCTTATCTATTGTGACAAGCCTCCGGGGGGCTGATCCACATGAAATTCATTTCACGTCTCATTCATTGAGTGCTGGGATTTGAAATACCTTTCTGCTCTTCTAGGTGTCAATAAGCTAGACTGCACAGACTCATTGCCAACAAAAAGTAAGAAAGCAAACTTCTACACAGGGATGGCACTTTCAAATTTCCTGCGATGCCACTGGAGATACACTGACATTCATTTCAGGAGCTGTGCACATGTGTACCTAGGACAAGGATGACTTAGACAATAATCGTACATTTCAAACCAACGGAAATACATTTTCTTGTATTCCAGATAACAATGAAATTTATATTAAGTAAGAAATATAATAGATTATATTCAATCTAGGCTGTATGACAATGAAATCTGATCTTTTCCCCTTCTGTTGACTAAAAATGCCCATGTTCCTCTTTAAGAAAGTCGAACCATTTAGTATTTGCCAGTTTATACTTAATTTGTGCACAAATTTTACTGATGAAAGGAGAGCAAACAAGACACCACTATTTGTCCAGAACATTGCTTTCCATATTTCTAAACAAAAACCTAGCAGAGGAACCATATGGCTAGGAATATTAAGGTTTTCCTTCAATAAGAAAAAACACCACCACAAAGCCAATTCCCCTCCTCTTTTCCCTCCTCCTCAAACAACTGACCAAAACTGTCATGGCTGGAACACACAAACCAACATCTCCAACCATCTACAGACCTGAAGGGAACAGGGAATTTTCAGTATTTCCCTATCTGTCTGAACCAATGAATGACTGTCAGAGGCCAAAGTGTGAGCTGCGGTATTTTCTATGCAGTATTACTAAATCAGTGTGTCAGCTGGGAGAAGACTTTAGTTCTAGGGACCTCACCTACAAAAGAATACACACACGAAAGGAGACTGAGATGGAAGTTGGTTGCCTTCACTCCAGAAGCTGATGTGTTTTTCAGATTGCTTGTGTTTTGCCCATGATAATTGCCCTCAGGAGTGGGGACAAAGCCCAGATCACCCCATGCTGGGGCTCACATTGCAAAGCTACAGGATCAGAATTACTCTTGGCATTTCTAGCTCAATGAATCTGTTAGAATGTGTTTGCTTACCGGGTCCATTTAAGTCTTCAGAAACAAATTCCAAAAATGTGAAAGAGATTACTGCCAATCCGTAGCCTGCAACACCAAAAGCACTAGCAAAAGCTCCTAGGTGTGCAGTGTTTTCAGCTGAGGGACCTGCACAAACCAGGTGAGTTACATGGGATGAGAAAGGGTATTTAATAAAGCTGAATCCTGAAATTATTAAAGGATTGTAGTGGCAGCATTAAGGCAGTCAGTTTGGAGAAGGAAGTAAACTTGGTTCTCTGTTATGAGGCTTTACTTTTACATCCTGAGCCCGAGTTTTTGACCACAGGATGAGGGGAGGAAGAGGTTTCGTGGTCTCACTGTATACTGGCTGCATCCCATGAGACAGGAGCCACACAAGCAAAAATGTGTGCTGCCAAGCCCTGACCTGCAAATACCTCACACACAAATTCTCCTGAGCCGGTTAAAGCAGAGGAGCAGCGTTTAACCCACTGCCAGCAGTGGTGCAGCTGGTCCTGTTGCCCAAAGTTCTGTCCATGTGTTCGTGACCCCAGTCATACAGGCCATGTTCTTCTCTTGTATGTGCTTGGTGAGGTTCTCCCCTGTGTTCAGAAGCCGAAGTCTGCAGTGCAGCTCGTGAAATGTGCGGGTCTGTGACTTGATGCCCTAGGTCTCTTTTCCCCACACGCATCTTCCCTTTCTTCTGCTCCCCATCGTCCCACGCACTCCCACCCCCCCAGCACTGCCCAGGCACTGCCCTCCACATAGCACCTCAGATCCTTACAGAGTCCCTCGCGGATCTCTGCACCTCCCCTGCTGCAGGGCAATGCCTCCTTCTCCCCTTGTCTGCTGAGCAAGGAAAAGCCCCTGCAGAGGCCAGGCTGCAAATACACATGCAGCAACCGGGGGGTGAGGCAGCTTCTTGATGGGCGGTGAGTCTGCTCTGGTGTGTGCTCAGCCTGGACCCTCACTTGGGTCCATCCCCTTCTCCACTGAAATTATCCCAGGTGCTCAAGACTACCTGAGGGGAGGTATAGATGGAAAGCAAGTCCAGAGCCCTTCTACCCCTAGGAAACCAGGCCAACAATAATCATTAAGGCACCATACAGTATAATAAGCAAAATCATACCAGTGAAGTAATTTCCTTCAGCTGGATAATCATTGCTCAGACTAAACCTGAAGATAGCAGCACCACAGCTGGAGAAATGGGATTTCGCTGATGAGGTATTCTAGAATCCTAAAAATAAACATATTCAGAATATTTTTTAAAATTCATATGAACCAAAATTTAGATGGTTGTGAACAGAATTTTTCCTTAATTTCAATATCAGTAAGTATTTAATTAATTCCTCCTAGGCAACTTTTGTACATGTGATACGCTGTAATATAAATAATTTTAACATTCACAATATCTCTAATAACGTGCTCTATTTTTTAAAATAAGAGTTATTCAAATAATCTTAGCAAAATGAAACGGAAAATACCAATTTACATCTTTGGTCTGAATTGACATGCACTCACAAGTTCTTGGCAGATTTTTCTCATTTGGTCATGTGCGATTTCTTCAATAGTTCCTAAATTGCAAGACACACAGCACTGGGAAATTACAAATAGACAAAGCAACTTAACAAAACCATGGGGCTCTCTTTTAGACAACGGCCTCCCCACAAGTATCATTTTCTGCTTAAAGCAGCTTTGTTTCTCACTCTGTTTGTTCACCCATACACATTCCATTTTCTAGTGTTGGTTTTATAAATCAGTGGTAGGTCTTGAAAATACTCCCTTTCCTTTAAGCACTTGTACCAAGAGATTATACCCTATATCCCTATATCTTGCAGTTACTTTGTTTAAAGTGTTCTTCTGCTTGCTAGCTTACATACACAGGATAATGTGCAACTCATTATATGAAAGATTTTTCTTCTTTGATGCTGAGCTTATGAACTAATTTAAATATTGGTTTCCCTTATAATAAAACTCAAGCGTTGCTCCCAGTGCAGTCACATTTTCTTCATGAAATAGCATTGAATCAGCATGAGAGTATACTGTAATCTTTCAAAAACCTACAGTTACTGAATATAACTTGCTTTTAAGGTGGTCCCTAATATATAACACCTAAGCAGTTAATAGCAATGAAATGAACAGTTAAACAAATTACTGTTGTTAAAAGTTACCTATTGCTATTGAATTGTTTGATGCACGTAGAACATAGATGTGATTCTTAAAATACTGTGACATTTCCTTCAGTGTGGGACACAAAATAATACTCCCTTATAGTGCACGTTGAATCTGAGAATATCTAGTATTTGGTTCTTCAAGTGATAGTACCAATTGTACAAAACCATATACAAATATTACTTTAAATACCTCACTAAGAAGGTATGCTCTATCAGTTTATAATCGCTTCAGATCCTGCACAGATAAGCATGGTTATTTCAGTATATAGTGTATATTTACCTTCTGAGGTTGCACTGTGGCCCAGGTTAGCAGGATCATGCTGTGACAAAGACATGCAGTATTAGAGAGTTCTGTTCATTATGTTAGCAAGTATAATTTATACTATCCTGAACTTTAGAGTCCCATGATCTTGTGCTTTTGTGTTTTCTTTTATGACAAACGTGTTAGATAAATCATATCAGTTCTTAGGCTTATTTTATCTGATGTTTTTGTATTTTAGCTCTTGTGGGGTTTTTTTATCCTTTAAATTGTAATTTTTGAAGGAAATATAATGAAGTTGAAATATGTGATATGTTAAACGCAATTAACAGTAATATGTGGAAATATACTTCATAGAAAAAATAAGGGAACAAACAGTTGTCACACGTGCAAGTTCAATATCCCAACCATTATACAACCCTCTGATTCAACAGTTTCTTAACGGCACGAGCTTTTCCCTCTTATGGAGTCTTTTCCTCCACCTTGTTCAAGGTATGCTAGCTGTCAATACAGGAAATAATGTTTATCCTTATTTTTCAGCTAGGGTAAGCTGCTTTGTTTAAGCACTGCATAAAAAGACTACCATTTAAGCAAGGAGGCAATCCACCTTCTAAATCATCTGTTGGGTGTATACCCACAGACGCAAAGATATGGATATGCCAGGTGCACTAAGGCAAAAAAAGCTATTTTGAAACACAGTTAGCCTGACCAAAAAAGGTCTGTGGTAGAAATAATAAATTATGACATTTGTTGGTTCAAGGAAACTTGGACAATGTTTTTATTGTGCTCTAATACAGTTAAATTCTATGGTATGCTGTATTCTGGATTATGTCAACCCAAACATTCAGCAGCCTTTTTCTAGTTCTGCCACAGCTTTTCTAACCTATGCTTTTAGTCATTGACGTAAAAAACCAAGGAGGCATTTTGGGGAACCCCCAGGGAGTTTTATCACCTATGCCAGAAATGTCCTCCTTTTTGTTAAGTGCCCTTGACCTATGGTCAGTATCTAAGAGTTTCTTCTTCCTTAACTGTTTAACAGGCGGATTATGTATTTTGGAGACTGAAACTTAGATCACCATTTCCATCTTTGAAGTTGCTCCTTGTACAAGGCAGATTCAGGTTGCTAGAGGGTTTGGGTGTTCAGTTTGTTGGACAAGGCATACAAGGGAATAAAAGTTTCTGAAAGAGGCACCATCCTAACAGAAGCAAGGCTACATTTGAAACCCTGCATTCATAGACTCAGATTTCCCACAGCTGTGGTTAGTTCAAATGAGTCTAAGGCACAAAAGTCAAAGTGCAGCAACTGAGTATTATTCTGACACCATTTTAATACTTCAACAAGTGCTGTCATCCATAGCCTAAATAGCAAACACAAAAAGGCAGACAGCCCTGAACCAAAATGCATGCTCCCTGCTGTATGAGAGCTACAGCAAAGATTTGGATGTGTTTATCTCCAACTTAACAATGCCCCAGAGGACAGTTTTGTATTCAATACTAAAAAATATCAGCATAACAGATGCTTTTCCCCTTTAGCATTACAGAGTTCCTTCAAAATCTGCTCTGGCCCAGATTTGCCAGTGTGGTCAGCTGCTCTGAGTCAGCATCTTGAAAAAACAGGTGCTAAAATTATTGTTATTCTGTCCTGTTATTACTTATTTGCATATCTGAATATAAGAAAGGCATACTTTGGCCAGGGAAGTTTAATTCACTAAGCCCGCAAATTAATTGTTCAGATCAAATTGCTTGTATCTATCCAGCACTGTGATATTTATTTGTAATTGTTATTGAATGACTGACAGAAAAGCCTTTAGACTAAAAGCACTGTTATCATTCAAATGCATATTTATATATTTCAAACCCCAAACCTCCAACTAGGCTGAGAAAAAGTTTAAAGTCACAGTAAGGCTCAAAACAAAGGAAATAAATCAAACATTAAGGTTGAATATGCAGTCATGAGATTGTGAGCTCCTTGGAGCAAAGGCATTCCACCTTATGAAGTACCTAGTGAAGTGTCTAGCACACAGTGGGTATTACTCAACATAGTTATTATCCTCTTAATGTAAAACTTCCACATCACAATTTATGTGGTTTTTTTCTTCTTTTTTTCTCACAGAATCACACTTTTGGAAAGATTTCTGTCAGGCCCTGAGAGCTGTAAGGGAGCCTAGGAGCAGTTCTGAGGCTCATGCTTTTAAATATTCAGGGAGGTCTTGCTGCAAAGTCACTGGAATATATGGATGGAAAATGCTAAACAAGTTTTTAGTTCAGTCTGTGTAATTTATAGCGCAGACATCACTGGCCTTTATTCATGTAATACTTCTGGAATTTTCTTACTGCACTTCACTTTTTCTGAACTCCTGCCCAATACTCCTCAAGGATTCCCTGTATTATTTTTTTGACTCCTTCAAAAATACAAAAAGTTTTCATCTGCAAGGAGTAATCTTCTACAGGACTTCTCCAGCATTCTCAAAAATGTGACAGTATAAGGACTGGGTTTTTAAAGGTATTTGGGAATCTGTCTCCAAAAGAATTAAGAACAAGTTAGGCATTTAGCTGTTTGGAGAATCTTGACCAAAATCATGGTGCTTTCAGAGGTGTTGCTGCACTCTGGCTCCCAGTGAAGGCTAACAAGAAACATATTTCAGTTTAAGAGGAAACTCTCAAAGACGAAAGACAACTCAGAAAATTCCCAAGAGGCTGTAGACTCTGGGAATTTCTGGAGGGATCTATTTTGTTTGGTGTATAACTCTCCACATTCGTTAGTTTCAGAACCTCATGAGTTGAGATGGCCTTGAGCTTCAGTGCTGTATCTGGCTTTTTGATACCTCTTAATCACCTGTTATTTAATGTAATCTTTTCTCCATGCTCAGAACTCCAACCGGGTTACAAAAATTCATGTATTCAAGCTGTTACATATTTCAATACACCGAATCGATGTCACCGATGTTAGTTACATTACGGAGAAGTAATTTGCTTAATAAGCAATGCAGGCAGTCAAGTCTTTGCACTAGGTTTCACCCAGTGTCTCAGGCTCCTCTGTGGAAATGGTTGGAGACCATCCTCTTCCCTCTGAGCATTTGACTCAAATTTCATCCAACTAGCACAAGTGTGAGCCTTACAAGGGCTGGAAATCAACTGGCGGTGAATCACATTGCCTCTAAAGAGAAATAAAAATGTCATTCACTGCCTTCACAGTAAAGGACAGGAATTTAAAAAAAACACACCCAAAAGCAATGTAGCAATTTGGTGATAGTTACTCCGTTATTAAAAATAAAACACCATTGTCTATGCATTCTTCATTGTTTTCAGACTGAGGACATTCGCAGTTACAGTGTTGACACCCAGTCCAAGAAAACTTTAAAGGCCATAGAAAAAGAAAAAGCCAGGCTGTAGATAATCCTGAACAGTCACTCATACCATTAACCTCATTTCTTGACAGAAGGAAAGACAACTGCAAGCAATATTGTGATCCTTGCAAACCGAAAACCTCCTTGATACCAAATGCTTTCTCCCACAAACAGTAGCGACAGGTGAAGGTATGTGAGAAGCAACTGTAAAAAAGTTAGCAAGATTCAGTTTTGCATAGACCATGGCTAAATTTTAGATTTCTGGAAGCATGAATTTTGATGAAGCATTTTGGCCGTGTTATAATTATAGTTTAAATTTTATGAAATTAGTATATACTGGTATACACATTGAGAAGATGTAAGTGCACTGAAGCAGTACTCCCAATACAGTCACCAAAGTTATTTCACAAGAGTCCAGAACTACCTCAGTTTCCCACTATTAGCAAAATGAGGTCAGTGAGCATCAGTTTGCCCTACAAGATATTTCTGACCAGAACCGTAACAAGGACAAAACAGGGAAGGTGTTTGTTCTGGTGCCCAGTTGAGGAGGATTGAACAGGAAAAGGACCAACAGGAAGATATTGTCCAAACCCACCATATGGTACCATACAAGACAGGTTTTACTACAGCAGTTTCTCAACTTATTGCTGTAGTAGCCACGACTTTAATATCTGACCTTGTAGGCTATGCAGAAAAAAATCAAGGGACAGATTATATCAATAAATAGTAAATGCTGCTGAAAACCTGAACCAGGGAAAAACTAAACAATTTGCTTCCTCAAGGAGCTTGCACTCACACTCTTGCCAAGAATTTAGGTTTTCTTTGGAATATGGGGATCCTGCAGCGAAAACCTTATGTCATATACAAACGTGCTGTTGTGATCAAAATATCAGTGACTTTACAAGGGTGCAGAAAGATGGGCCATGCTTTGTTATTTGCCCAAGCAGTGTCTAGAACAGCCAAGAATTATGCATGATTTGTGGGGCAAGCAAGGAAATTGCTAAAAGAGGATGTCAATTTGACCTCCAGTCACTTTTACATTTCAGAAAAGTTTAGTATGATGATAAACACTCAAATCAAGAACTACTACACAGACTGCCTGCCTTAATCTATTGATAATCTTGGATTACTTTTGAGATCTTCACTGGTTTAGTGGCTTCTGTCAAGCATTAAATAAAGGAGATCACGTGGAAATTTCTTCTACCAGTCATAGAGATATGTTCACTGACTAGCTGGCAGGTTTTCATGGCAAGTCTGCTCACTCATTGGAAATTGTGCCTGTTGCCTAAGTGACCAGTAATCCACTTAAAGAATGAAAAAAAGTTACTGAGATGCCAAGGGACTCTGTTTAGAAATAAGAAACATTTGACAGTGGAAAAATATGTTTGTAGTGTTATTTGGTTCATTTTTCCAGGGAGAACTGAAGCCACAGAAGGTAGACAGAGATCACTAAAACTCTTTTGCAGATAGATTAACTTGTAATTCACTTACTCATGCATGTGGGAATACAGCTCCTCAGACCAACTTCCTTCAGCAATAATGCGGTTTATGCTTCTGCTCTTGTGTTTTAATAGAAGTCATGAGATTAAAAATCCTCCCTAGTGACTGCTATCCCAGAGCTGAAATGTAAGAAAATGGATTGTATACAGTACCTAGTAACCACAGTGACTGCAATGTTAGAAAAAATAAGAGATCAGTTCTAATGTGACATAGCTTCTCATGGGATATACTAATCCTGCTCAGAAGAATTAGCTTATTTGACTCAATTGCTCCTTTGGGACTTGCAAATAATGCATGTTTAAGTGATACATAATTTGCATGGTATCAAGAACAGTGTCATTTATGCTTTGAGGTGTTCCACAATGCAAACTCTAATTAAGGAGAAAAACCTAATCACATTAACATAGCATTACACTAAAGCAGTAACTGTTTTACAGGAGAAGGAGTGAACTTTTTTTTTTTGGTGTTTATACACATTCTGGTCCTGGACCATAAGAGTAAGTCCTGGGCACTGCAGTTAGGTAAGCAGATCATGATATTTGGAGGTTACAGCAAATCCTGGTTCATCAAGGGAATTAAGTTTTTATTCTTTCTGCCCTGCCCAAGTTAGTAATGTAAATTATGCAGGACTTTGTCCTCTCACTTTTATAATGGTGGTGACATCTTAGCCTTGTCCCAGTGTCTCTGGCTGCTCTTACTCCTTTGAGTAGTGCCTGGCAGTGAGCAGTCCCATAAATTCCAATAACAAGAGAAACTACTCTGTGTGAGCAAGAGTGACATAGTGGGCCCTGAGAAATGGAAGAATATCATTACTGCTTATTGGCTTGCTGCTGCTCTGACAGCTACAGATCTGAGCATTACTATGGGAAGCCATGTGAAAAACAGATTGAGGGACACACACAAGTGTATTTCATGAGAGACTGGGAAGAACAAGACAGAGGAGATAATCTCATTCTTTTGGGAAGATAAGACAGGCTGTTTGAAATAGTGTAGCGTTATCTGCTTTAAGTAACAAGTAGTAACACCCAATTTAACAAGCATTGCTTAGTGTAGGAAGCTTAATTACTCTTCAGAATACATTCAATACAAAATTTCTCAAGCTGATTGCTTCAGCTGAATGTCAATGTGTTATGTCCTAGCCATTTCAGTAGAAACTGCTATGTAGCATCCAAATTTTCCTGCTTCATAAGTGACATGGGGTGAAAAATTATTTAATGAGCTGCTGCATTTTGCATCTGTGTAAATAACCTCCATGTAAACATGCATTACGGATGATCAATGTGGCTTCCCCAGTGCTGAAAACAGTCAGCAGTTTTGACTGCCTGAGGTGTTTGAGGGTGTTGTGAGAAGATGGAGATTTAGAGTAGAGTCTGCAGGAGTCTGTACTGATTTAAGCTTGGCTGGCTACAGACCCTCTCCCCATCCCTCCAGCTGTGCTTTCACACCTCCTCCTCTTCCCTTCAGCCACCAGTGAGGCTCTGACCTCTCTCTTGCTTCTCACGGCAGCGCTGACCCTAGCACCAGTGATGCATGGACCTGCAGCCACAGAGCAACTTGTACCACAGAAGAGATATCACTGTGTGCAGGGACAGACAGGGAAGCACGGTAGGGGCAAGGTAGAGTAGACAAAACCCAAGGAAGGAAATCCAGAAAATCTTAAGAAAGACAATTCTGGGAGAGATATCTGGGGCTGGTGGTACTGCCAGCAAAATGGGCCAGCTATCAGTCTGGAGCACTGGAGAATTCTTCTGGGGACCTCCTGGGGGACTCAAAAGGGAGGATTTGTGTGGTACCTGAAGCAGACAGCAAGATGGTGGGATGGAGGTGGCACAGAACAGTGTGCGTCTGCTACTAAGGGTGGCAAACCAGGGACAGAAAGCACTGTGGAAAAGCAAGGTCATTTCTGAGCCCCTTCTGCTCCATTTTAGCACAGTCCAACATACGTTTTGCAAGGTTTGCAGTTGTTTCTAGGGATAAGTCTCGTCTCTCATTTTTTATGGGCTATATAGCTGACATATATTATATATATACATATGTCATATCCTATTATATTGTACATAATATATATATTCCTATTCTTTTAGGAATGGAAATCCATCCTCAGATCTTGTCTTGGCATGATATGCAGGATCAGTTTTCCCATGCAGGTCTGCATCCAACTTTCACGCTGTATGTACTTGTGGTGTAGCTGGTGGTAAAACAAAAGTAAATTCAATTTATTCATGGTTACTTTGGTCTTCTAAACATACTCACTTCCCACTACTCAACAAACCTAACAACAGAGATCATTTTTGTGCTTATTCATTAAGACCCTACAGATGACACAGGAAATGAGGTGTTCATACTTCTGACCACTGGTCCTGTACGAGCAGCCAAATCACTAAGTATACCAATAGTGTCCTTATGCATATTGTACCTAATGATGTGTAGCTTCAAGGCATTTAGAATTTAGGATTATCAACCCTGCCATGAACTGAGCTGCCCCAGATTCTGTTCCAATGACTTTTGGGAGAAAGAAAAGAGGAAAGAATTTTTGGAAGGCAGTGTGTGGCTTTCAAGATACTAACTGTTGAACAAATCGGTTTTCACTGCAGACGAACACATTACCAACTTTTCTAAAAAAGCCTTAATTGTGTTTTGAACTATGGTCTGACCACATTAAAAGCCCTGAATTTGAAAGAGGAATTTACAGCATGAACAGGACTCTGCTTCAATGAATATATTTTGGTTTTGCAGGGGTCTTCATCAAAACTGCTTTTAGCTGGGACTGGTGCTTTTGGAGCATTCATCAGTAGCGAAAGCAAGCAAGAGGTAACATGTTACTCCTTTGAGCAAGCTCAGCTAAATCACTGAAACAGAGGTCTGAGTAACTAGTGTGAGACACTTGAAAAACCTTTGCCTACTCCTAGGGAGAAGCCCCCCACCCCCAATAGTATGTTGAGTCATGGTACTGCACCAGTGATGTTAGGAAACAGTCAGTCCTGTTTGTGCCTCAGGTTTGTGATGAGGGCATCTCACTAGTGGCTAAGGCCAATGGCAAGTTGTATTCTGAGGTGTAGGGTCTCAAGGCTCTAGATACCCTTCTCCTATCCCTACAAGAAGTTTTTTTAGTCTCTCTATTGTTAAAAGCAACTTAATCTGGGAATTATCAGATAAAAGGGCAACGTGTGTCAGAAAAAGTAAAAGGATGTTGGCTTTGGAGCCCAACCTCACCCTAGTCTCCCCCAGAAGGAAGAAAACAGCTCAACAAACTGTCTTTGCCCGTGGCTCTGCTCCGAAGTACCAGGTGATGGCCATTCAGATGGGACCTGTCAAGCGAAGAAAAACCTCTGCCAGAAGATAAGAGTTAGCAGGCAATTTGCTCCCCAGGTCTGTCATCTGCCCAGCAAAGTTTGCAGTAATTGCAAAATATGTTTCTGAAAGGGTTTCTTCTATTATGCTTGTCACAACTCTGACATGTTAAGTAGGGATGAAGAGCAGGACAAACATGACGTATACCCGAAAGACAAATTGCTGTCCAGTTTTCCTCCAGCTGCAAAGCACTGGCAACAATCGCAGATTCTCAGCAGATGATACACGTGTGACACGTCCTCCCATATCCTAAACTCTGACAAGCCTGTCATTCCTACAGCAATTACAATGTTAGGTTAAGTTTAAAGAAGGAATCTAGGACTTTGAAGCATGAACAAATGACAAACTAAAGACGTTTGGAGTTGGCTAACGTGCCAAGAACTCTACTCAGAAAGCAGGACAAAATTAATTTCTGTGTCTTCATTACTTCTGACAACAGCCTCACTAAGGCTCAACTTGCTGGCTGAAAACCCACTGCTGCCACCCGGTGTTACTATGCCAGCATCGGCTTGCGTTTACTGGGAGCAAGCTCTGACTTTGCTCGCAACACTAGAGTTTCAGGATAGGTGTCTACAGCTTCTAGCAGGAGAGAACAGAGGAAAAGGCAATGGATGTACATATTTAGTGTTAGTGTGTATGATTCCAGCTACCTAAGGCATCGTGTTGTGATGGTCTTAAAAAAATCGCAGGAAACAGCAGGAAAATCTGTGCTTGTTCAGTTGTTGTTAAAGATAAGGTATAACTAGGCAGACTATTTCATTTAATTGTGAATCATACACAAGTATATTAAAACCCCATGAAATGAATGAGAGGTAAGTGATGAACAATAGCATGCTTTTTTTTTTTTTTTTTTTTTTTTTCACTTAGATAATCTACTTTCAAGTTTCATTTCATGGATTTTCTTCAGTGGTGCTGCTTTGCTAAGCAAAACCTAATGCATTTGTTACAGCCCAGGGAATGAGCTGCAGGTTGAAAGGTAGATTGAGAAGAAAAGCATACATTCATTGTGATTTTCCAGGTGATTGGTAATATTCAGAAGCCTAACTTGCCTTGCACTCCAAATTGATTGTTTTACCCAAGATAATTAAAACCTACATTCTTTGAGTGCAGCAGCTGCTTGTGAATGTCAATGTTTTGGCCAGAAGCCTTTTCTCAAGACAATTCACAATGCAGTATCCGTTAATATGCTGTCCTGTGGGGAGCATGTTGTGATTGAGAGACTTCTGCTCATCAGACCATCCTCATTATTATCAGTTTTGCACTGAGCTATTCTTCTGTGACAGGTTTGGTTTCATTTTGTTCAGAGGAAATCGAGCTAAACATTGTTTTCTGTCATATCCTCTTGAGAAGGAGCAATGTAGGAATGCAAAAATAGGGAGGAGAAATTCAGCTCTGTGGGGCTTACCAGGCATTTCTTGCATGAAATAATAGAGCTATTTGATTGCTAGAACATGGCGAAGGTTGCAACAAACCCCTCCATTGTCCTTAAAAATGGCACAGGGTGTAGGTTGTGAAAGAAATGATTAGAAAACCAGTAGCAAAATAAATTAGGCTGCATAGGATACCTCCAGTTCCTGGATTCTCAGGTCTGCCATCAAATTTGACAGAACCACAGCCAAAACAGGAGGCACAGCTTGGGTGAGATTTCCCCAGCTGACTAAACTACTGCCTTCCAGCTCTTCCACCGGAGTCAGTGAGTCTTCTTCCCTTGCACTGACCCCAGCAACTGGTCCATCCTCTGGTGAGTCAACTCAGTTCACTATGATGGCAAAAAGCCACTCACTGCTTTTCTGTGTTACCTTTAGCAAGGTGCACTGGTTCACAGAAGGGCTAGATGAGCCCTGCAGCTGGCAGAAAGCAAGCAAGGGGAGTGGGACGATCGAAGGCAAGGGGCAAATAGCCCTACTGCAGTACTGTCATGCAACCTGTTGTCAGTGCTTTGGTTACAAACAGACATATTAATTGCTTTTGAGACTGCCCAAAGATGTCTTTATTAAGTGACAACAAGACTTTCATTCTGGGGAGTAAGTTACAGTAGAGCATGTTGTCAATACAGACATATATTTGGCTCTGGAACCTCAGCAAAGATTGACAGCCACACCAAAGAAATGAGAACATCTTCACTGATGTTAGTATGATTGGAGGTGATTATCAGCCTTCACAGCAGGGAGTGTATTTAATTTTTCAGGAGTTGTTTTGACCTTGCCAGCTAAGAAATTACTCAAGGAAGATATATCTACTTAAGAAAGCTTATATAAGCGTACCCACCCTTCCAACTCCTGTATCACAACAGGGCGTTTCCAGCTGCACATCCTTCTCCTCTCCTGTCAAGAATGGAGAAGGATAATCTCCGCTGATGTCAGTCCTCTTGCTGGTACCATGATGTTGCAGATAAAACAGCGATATATATTCTTATAAAAATTTGTCTTTATATAAAATGCAAGCCATCTGGAGAAGCTGAGCAAGGAACTGATGACATGGCAGCCTATGAAATGGCTGGAGATAACAAATTAATTTGATCTTGTTTGAGCTGTTTACTAGTGATTCAAATTATCATCTGCTTGAGACACAGAATCATAGGATGGCTCATGATGGACAGATACCTGAACTCATTTGCTACAAACACCTTCTCACAACAGGGCTAATACGAATTCTGATTTCCTAGGGCAGTGTTAGGTATGATGGGATAAAAAAATGGAGAAGCCATAGGGAAAGAGATATTGACAAGGGAAGGTCACAGGTATTTTGAAAATGTAGTGTCCAGGTCGCCAGAGGGCTGCCTAGTCAGCATCTGGACATGGATGCCAAAAAGGACCCCAGGTTATGCAAAATATGCAAAAAAAAGCTCCCCTATGTGTCCTACTAGGCTAATAGAAGGGAGAGCTTCAATACTGATTGAGAAGGAAGGTGACCTCCCTTCTTCATCTCATATGGTCGCCAACCCTGACCACAAACCCATTAATGGAAATAATTAGAATTCAAACAATGGCCTGTAACTGCTCAGTCAGAGCCCCCATATACCCATGCAGCTTCTAAGAAGTGGCTGAGGCTCAGCGCTCCTGTTAAGCTTCCAGCAAAAAGCAAGTCAAGTTTTCCTTTATGTTCCCCCTTCCTCACACAGCTCTGAAAAGTTGACGTTTGAATTGAAACTCTAGTATTTCTATAGAGAAGGGAGCTTCAAAACAACATGAATACAACATGCAGGGAAGTGAATAAACATATGCATGATGGGAAGTGAGAGAACTAAGAACAGAGACAGATTTGTATGCGAAGAATTGTAAGAAAAGGCATTTTTAAGTGTAAATGTAGATGGCAGAATATGGGCCAATTTTGATGCAAGAATAAACCGTTATGTTGGAATGCTATTCATAAATATAAAAATGTTTTACAAAGAAGTATTTTTTATCAGTTCCACCTTTTGTTTTGCACAGGAGGAAACTGAGACCCAGACCTCTGTGTCTTTCCTGAGGCCCCACTGACTAGTGCTAACAGAGCATGAATTCTGAACTTTGAGCCCTTGAAAGACTGAAGGAACCTTCTTAGAATTCAACCAGTTCTGCAAGGGTAGATCCTGAAGTTAACAACCTCCAGTTGTTTCTCTGCTTTGTGTCCCACCCTCATTCTTTTTGTGAGCCCTTTAGTTATACTGTTTCCATGGAAGCCTTTGCTCTTCTAAAATGAAGTGAAAAGCTACTATTTCATGGCAAGTTAGCCCTATCTGAGGAGGAAAAATCAACAGCTTATTTAAGCTCCCATTATTTAATTCAAATGTTATGACTGAACTTCTATTGCATTACAGTAGATCTCTGTGAAGATATAGCAAATTAATCAGCAATGAAGGAGCAAATAAAGTGTTAGTGGAGTTTGAGCACAAGCAGTAACCTCCTCTTAAATACCCATTAACTGTTGCTTCATTGATAATAAATTATGATAGACGATGTAAGAACTACCTGAATATCAAATGACTTTACAAGGAATGCACAGGTAAGAAGCACAAAATGAATTCATAGTAGCAAAACACTAAGCCTTTACAAGAAAGGAATGAGTCAGGAAACAATCTGAAATCAGTTTTTGCTCATTATCTTCATGATCCATCAAAAGGCATAAAAATGTAACAGGACAAAGTGTGGCATTCTGTGCTAAGGACAGGCATGTCAGATGTGATCAGCAGTAATTCAAGGATTCTTCTGTTTATCACCCAAAAAGAGAGAATGTATCTATTTGGCCAGATACCTGCAAACCCCATATCAAGTTAAGAAAAGAAAACACCTTGCACTAAAAGACATAACGTAACAGAGCCCCACATTTGCATTGCAGGAGAAATAACAGCCATGACAGGACCTCAGATGGGTTGGTCTGTGATTACTAGACATGCCTAAGCTTTCCCTTGCGAACATCCAGTTTTTAAGAATTCTGAGATGGCACAAATGTCCATGTAACATTTTGATTCACCAGTAGAGGCCACCACACGCTTCATAAAACTGTCAGACCAGCCTCGTCCATCAGGTTACTTCCAAGTCGGGTGAGAGCTCAGGGCTGGGTCCCATCAGGGCCAGGCTGCTGCTCTGATACTCCAGCAGAGGTGCCTGCTTCTTGAGAGACTAATTTTTCCACAAGCATTTTTGCCTTACTTTATCCCCTTTCTCCTACAACCCAGAATTCAAGCCCTTACCAGGTCAGATTCATTCTGAAGATCCCATCTTTCCTATCTGTTCCTTTGCATTTGCCAAACAGTTCCTCCAGTGTTTTCTGCAGTTTTCCTCAGCTTACAAAACCACTGTGGGTGCAATATGGCAAAGCTTGTCTGCACAGCATAGCAGCGTTCAGTGCGAATGATGACAGTGCTTTCTTTTCAGACAGTGGTCTACAACAAAAACCCAATGTCAAAACTATGGCTCATCTTCTACCTCACTCATCCTAGACAAAAGCTGGGGGGTTTAAGGCCCAGTGTTAGAAAACTCAGCTTTCCATTATGTTCATCACACAGCCTCCTAAGAGATACTCACAATGTTTCCCAATACTTAAGTAAAATAATTTTCCAAATGCACACACAGGCTATAAGTCAGATTTGCACTGTCTTTATCCATACATACCAATGATTATTTCCATGCTTATTTCCATTCCAGATATATGTTTGCACCTGTAGAAAGACTCTTGTTTCAAGGTTTACACTGGTATTAAATAAAGAAGCATTAAAGAAAAGGAAATGGCATTTTCAGGACAAATACGACTGAGATATTTTAAATTTTCACTCCCAGTTGAAATCCATACGTTGAAACTACAGTCAAGCAGACAGTTAACAAACACACAAAAAAGAATTTCTTCTACTGTCTCTTAAACCCACCCTTACCAGGCCATTGTATAAATGCAGGTCATCACTGGGATTTTTTACTGACAGATACTGTACTGCTAACATACTCAGCTGTCTCTGCTGAGTGTAAAATATAAAAATGCAGATGTGTCCAAAAGTCCAGTAGACAATGAGACAGGGCCCTTGATTCATTAAAAGATGCTGTCAGGATTCCAGCAGCTTTGAGAGACTTTCTGGAATCTATTAAAATGCACTTTCAGAAGGTGTATCCTGTTATTTGAAGCAGACAATATAAAGGTACACAAGCAGTATTACAAAGAACAAAGTATGTCTATGATACTGAAATGCCAGATAGGTTGAGAACTGAGTGGGAAAAGGATTAACAATGAATGTTAAAGATGGTAGACAGTTCATTAATGCTGTTTCTGTACAGAATTATTCTGAAGATGAAGCTAAAACCATTTTATAATGTACACCCCCATAGTTAAATGACAAAAATGCACCAGGTATTAGACTTTCTGAGCCAATGTACAAAACATGAGGAATGTGTTTTCTTTTCAATAGGCATTATGTAGTCTCGTTCAGAATGTCATTTCAGTTATGCTTTGAGAAACATACAAACCAGGAAGAATAAATAAGAATTTAAAAAGCTTATTTTGTTTTCACTTTAACATTTATAGCTCACTTGATTTTCATCTAGAATGGATCACACATACCTACAGTAAAAGTCTTAATGGGCCTGAAGTCTAAAAGCAAATACAGAGTGTGTGTACACATGTATGTGGGGTTTTTACACCTGCTCTGTTCAGTAAATATTATCTGCTCTCAGAAAAGAGAAAGAATTGGGAGACTTCTGCTGGTGAAAACAAATCTTTAAACAATCTGTAACAATACCTGAGGGTTAGCTCCAAAAAATTGTGATTGCTATGCTTATAACTTCTGTACGCTATTTAAGGTACAACACTTCACTCTTGGTGTGAATGCAGATGTAAATGGGTACAACTGATTGTATTTAAGAACCAAAATAACATATCTAAGTGTAAGGAACTTCTATGAACACAGAAAATGGGATTGACCAGATGTAGTTTATTACGTCCAGTACTCCTTTGTCACAGAAAATAATGTCATATGCTTTTCTTAAAGCTAGGGAAAACGATTTTCAAAACAGTTCTGCATTTTTATTTTTTATTTTTAAATCCTTGTTCTTAATGGAAAATCATACCAGACCTCATTTCTCTTACCAGAAGCCAGCTGATTCTAATTTCTGGTCTGAATTTTCTCTCTGGTAAATTGTGCCAAAATTCTCTGCTAGCTTAAATAACTTTTCTTTCTTCTCAGAGTTTACTTCTGTGATGCATGAACAGTGATGCCCTTTCTCAGCCTTGTTGGTATCTGACATGGTCCTCTTGCTAAACAGGGTCTTGTAAAATACAATCCAGACCTTAGATCATGCTGGTCTCTCTTTTCTGAACATGTTACAGTTTTCACACTTCATGTAGGAAACCACTACTGTGTATAGCTTTTCAAGTGAACTGTGCCAGTGTCTTGCACAACAGCATCATGTTTTCTATTCTCTCTGCCAGAAATAATGTAACCCATATATATACCTTATGCATGTTTTCTTCATAGCCATATCTCCCTATAGCAGATCCTGATCTGCCATCTCTAACTGCTAAGACTTTGAGCTTAGATGTTGTTGCAACAATTAGTGATGCATTCCTTACTGTTAGCCAAGATCTCATTTCTTTTACTTGAGTTTTCAAGGTCTTTTGCTTTTGTGCATATGATTCTGGTCCCCCCACCCAGTGCTGTTTATGCCTGTGCCTTCCTGCATTGTGTCATCCACATGTACTCATTACCAGTACATTTATGTTTTCCTGTTTTGAGCTACTAAAATCTAGCTTTGAGGTAGACCACAAGTAACTTCTCTGTGATAATTTCCCTTTCAGAGTGTCTTACCAGTGTAACTGTAGAAGTTAAAAAGCTTTCTCACGTTTAGTTACCATGATGGCTGTTACTGTGCAGACAGTGTGTCACCACATCAATATCTGGACAAACGGATCTGGATAACTACTTAAATTAAAAGAAAAATAGAGGAACTTCCAAACTGCTGGCAACTACATCAGTTGAAAAGAATATGTATTCACTTGAATGCTTTCTTCTTCTGAACACTTCATTTAGCCTTAAACTTTCACTGGGCTCGACAACAATATAAGACAAAACAAGGTATTTGATACTTTGTATCTATAATAAAACAAAATAGGAGAAAAAAGTGAACTTTTCTAAAATAAAATTCTAGCACACGAAGTATGGAAGATCAGGGGATTTGGGAAGGAGAGAAACACAAATAAATACACTGTGTATCTCAGCAAAGCCAGCAGTGTAGGTTTATAAATCATTAGCAAGGTCTGCAACACCCCTGGTCCCCTACGACTTAAGTTTAAAGACCATTTTAATTCAGCTCCACAAAACCTACTGAGATAAGAGGTTATGAAAGAGGTAAAAATACAGTACTAAAAATGTTCATACATTTTTTATTGATGTTGTTTAACTGTAAAAAAAAGTATCTAATATGAGCTCTACTGCTGATCTGTCCTGCTGTTGGATCCATCTTTGACTGCTGCCTGTGACAACAGATGAGCAGACAGGGAGGCCAGGCAGGTCCAACAAGCCAGCTGCAATGCCAAGAGGTTTTATATCCTGCCTGCTGGAGTCCTCTGTTTCCTCATTTCTAAGAAACTCAACTGATGGGTACCTGGGTATTGGGGGAACACCTGGGTTAGTCAGGCATGAGTAGACTGTCCCTGTCACAGTCTTGTGCCCCAGGGACTACAGAGAAGACCTGTGATTGCTACCAAGAGTAGAAAGACAGTTCTGTATTGCACCACTCGCTGCTTTGAGGCTGGTACCATTTTCATATCCAAGAAATGGTAAATTTTCACAAATAGAAGTAAGGAAGAATTCTGCAAATATAAATATGCTACTATGATTTATATCATATAAATAGTCCCAGGGACATAATTCAGGAATGTACAGGCAATAGCTAGTCACTGCTGGATAGCAGACATAAAAATGGTCCCTCATAACAGCTTGGGATTGATCTGGGCTTGTATGTCAAAGGGCAAATAGAATGGAAGTAGCAATTTCATTACTGCATCTGTCAAAAGAATGTACTAATTGATCCAAATTCTTTACTGTCTTTAATGGATTGAGCTGCCAGAGAGAATTAATGCCTCACAAATTTGGGTGAATTATAGGTTAGCATGCTCACAAGCTTGTCAGAAGAAAAATGGTTTCTTTACAATGAAACTGATGGCTTAGGTCAGCTCCTCCAACTGCTAAAAAGAAATCATGCTAAATGAACATCTTTAAAATATGCATTTAAAACAAAATAAAACAAAATGAATGAAAAAACCAAGTTTCCTATCAAATCTTACTATAGATATTATGTTTTCCAATTTAGTGTTTCCTTGTGTAAAGGTCTGAAGAACAACACCGCTGCAGAATGGTATTTAAAGGAAAGGTGCCTTCCGGATGGACTAGAAAAGTGCACAACAAAACATGCCATTACTTACATGTGCAGAAATTTCCACTATTTTCTTACAAAATAAGAAAATTCTGTACATAGAAATAGTATCCCTCTATGGAATCAAGTAGAAGCTGAAAATATTCATGTTCATAGTGAAAAACGTCACTGACAGATCCTGCATATGGACATAGGACTTGCTTTCTGTGTGCGGTTCCAGGTCTGAGCTTCTGCCAACTTTACAGCACTCATTAATGTTCAAGGACAGTTGTGGATGGATACAGTGAGGAGTGCGTGGATGCAGTGACTGAATCTTTCATAAGGAATGCTAATTTCAATACCACTGCTACAGCCTGCTTCTGCAACTGTCTCTTTCCAAAAGCTTTGTTTGATAGCCTTTCTTCCTCCGTTGTCATGTGTTTGGGGCAGTGCTTGTTGTTTTTTGTATTTTGGACAGAGAGAGAAAAAATACAGAAAGAATGGGTATGAAATGAAAACAGTCTTTTGATGTGGAGTGTTATTTGTCACTCTTCACCTAAAGCAGCAGAGGTCTGGAAAATGTTAACTGTCTGGGAAATGTTTCCCACCTCTTAACAAAAAGTACTTATGATGCATGATCTGCCAGCAAGTCAGATTTTGGTGTAAAAGAGGTCAGACAGAACTCAAACATTTTTATTCAGAAGTCTTGCAATGAAGCTTCATAACTAGAGTCAGCTAGCTGCTTTCCTTTATACAACCAACTTCTTATTGGAACTACACCAATGATCACAGGCCATGTTTTCCTCTGTGAAATCCCTGCCCATGGGGACTTGTAACAGAGGCTGTTCAGCCGGGATTTCTGAACCACAGAGGAAAACAAAAGCACAGTATAATAGAAAAAAATAGTAATAATCTGAATCCAAGTCTTCATATTTGGCCAAAAGCAAGCATTTCAGCCAATTAATTATAAATTTTGCAGACTGCAGTCAGTATTTGCACGCATTCATTTCATTCAACTGTTATTGCCACTGTTAGAAATGTTATTAAAGGTGGTGTTGAGGGAAATCATCTGTCAGTCTCTCAGGATTCTTCTTACAGAGGACTCTGGCTTTATAATCATGCAGTGGGATGACAGGGTTCTTGCCATCTCCCTGCTGTCTCTCTTAAAGCAGAGGGGCTTGCAGACCAGTAAGGAGGGGAAGCACCAGCAGTCGTTCCCAGGCAAGAAAATCATTCTGGCTACCTGTGGTCTGGCAGTGCCCTTCCAGGACGGGGAAGGCTGGGATGATGCAGGTGACCCAGTACTCACTAGTGGGTTGCTTCCATCATAACTAGAGGTCTGGACTTTCCAATAGCTCCTGGACCAAAACAGCTTGTTGCTTGCCACAGGACAAGGCATACAGGCTGCATTTGAGCTGCTCAAGCTTTATGCATAACTCACAAAGTGTCCACCCCAGCCCTATACTTACAAGCTCATTGAACTCCTCTTGTTATTTTGTACTACTTTACATAGGTGGAGATTTTCATTTAAAGGCATTGGCATACATGTTGGCAATCTGTTAGGGAGGCTGACACAGAGATGAATGTTACATCTTGCCTGTAGTGTTCACAGGGTCAACTTAGTCTTCAAAGACAAACTCAATTTTGTCCACAGATATTAAAAATCAGTGAATCCAATCTGGTTGCTGGTCACTGACACCACAATCCACAGGCAGACAGGTGGACAATGACATAACCAGGACCTATTCTGTTCAAGGATTTAAAATTGAAGAAAATCACTTTCAGTCCAAGCAGGAACTGCATATAGGTGCCAAGAAAAGCAAAGGACAACTGGACTGATAGCTCTTTTAGCTGTCTGGTTTGGAAGATGTGCAGCTGCATCATAGACGAGCTAAACTTTCACAGAGGTTAGTTTAGTATATCCAAGGAGAAAGGATTGCAATAATCCATATCACTGAAACCCAAAACTTGGATTACAGAGATTTGGTTCCCCTCCAAAGCTGGGTTTCTTTGTAATCCACAGGCATTGCTTTCAGTGGTTATAATAAGCACCCAAGGATGGAGTAAAACCTGAGGCTGAATCCAATGCCATAACTGAAACAAGAAATGACAGCAGTCCATCTACGAGGCTATGCATGCAGCTTTTTCCTCTCATGAAAACAGTGTCCTCTTTTTAAGAAGTTACAACTCTCATTTCTTTGCCTTGAACCAGGCCCTTTTCATCTCAAATCCTATTTTCCACTGAATTAGAGGATCATTCATGTTGGACATTTATGACACTGTAAATGGACATTATCTTCTGTGATACAGTGTTACATATATGCTCACCAAAACAAAGAAACATGGCATTTAACAGAAGTTTTTCAGGTGAGAGCTGTTGGGGGAGGAGGCGGAGGAAGTCCCTAAATAAACTATCTCAGACTTGTCAGAGAGAAATGGAAGAAGGCATTTTGAAAGGGACGAGATCTCCGCCCTCCCCCTAATCTCTCAGGCAAGTCAGCTGCATCAAATGCCACGTAATCTAAAACAGTAAGAGCACCAAGGGCTCACCTGCTGGTAGCCACGAGCAGAACATCTATCAGTGGCAAAGGACTCTCTCTGTCTAAACCAGCATGAAACTTCTTTGGCACGCAGTGAAGCCTAACATTGCAAAACCTGGCCTGCCACCAGCTCCTGGGTGCTAATGTGAAACAAGACATGGCTGGGGCTGTGGAAGGCACTGGTGTCAAAGTGATGGTTTCTTAGTCAGCAGCGAAGGGCTATTGGTTAAGAGCTGGGCAGATCAACAAGGGAAAAAAGAAAACAATAAAACCTGTGGATGGTTTCAAGGCTCCTGCCTGATCTGTAGAAGCACAGCTGCTGTTTTAACATCATTTTTCAGTGAAGATGAGAAGGCCTTAGGCTAATTTCAAAAGCAGAAAATCCTAATAGGGTAGCTAAAAGAAATGTGTCAGTGAAAGGCCAGAAGGACTTAAAGGAGTAGATGTCCAAGTTTTCAAAGTGATGGTGAGGGTTCATGAGCTCAGCAAGGGAATGCATTCCCTGCATTCCCCAGCCGCTGAATTAAGGTAACTTTATTTGACATCATTTCTAATTATCATCTCTGTCTGGAGTCTGAAACTAAACTGCAAAGCTTAAAGCAGTGCTAGGTCTCAATACATATCAGCCTCTGTTTATTAAAAACTCTTCATGAATTAGATCTGCAAGAACACGAATTTGTATTGAAAGCCAAAGCCTAGATATCTTACCAATGACTTGGTAGATTTGACTCCTGGAAAAGTGGTGGAACCATGTCAGGCAGTTATTTTCAACTTCTATGCTTTGAAAAGTGCTTAAAAACAAATTAGCACTAATGCTTTTCTAAGGTTTGTTAACTTTGCTTGCTCAACAGCTGCTCTCTGTTCATTTGAAGGCTGAAAAGGAGCTATAATGGCATTGGCATTGCCAGAATTTGGGGAGTGGTACTCTAAAAGCTTCAGACCAATTTTCCTTTTGGTGAAGGATGATTGACAAATGTCAGAAGTCTGAGGACATTTACATCATGCGATGATGAATGCCACAGACATACAGTAAATAGGGCTGCTGTGAAATTTAATGGCTGCTTTAGATGCTTAATTTCTTACTAGAAAAGGTCACCTATTGTCCTAGCTCACATGATTAATGTGAGCTCCTCTATCTTTATGGGGTATTTCTACAATATGTGCTTTGCAAGATACTGTTTGTTCGTTATTTCAGACTATACCAAGGTTTGCTACTCAATGTGAATTTAGATTTGTTGTTGAATGCAAGTATTTTTCCAGCAGGCTTGTGTAAGCTGTCCTACTGGGACGAGACTTATGTCTGGGGCCTAAACAACACTTGTAGCCCACTTTAGTACAATTTACTCCAGCAGGATGGCTGAAATTTGTTCTTGCAGTGCCATTTAAAATAAACAAATTATTAAAGCCATGCAGCACTTCTTTACCTTCATTCCGTGAATTTGAAACAGGATTTATTTATTTTTTTTTTACCAGTTATTTTCCTGTGGTCTGGGCAGCTTAATGCCATCCATACAAACAGAAAACGTTAACAAGTTCTAGTTTCCTGACTCCAAAGTTTTTCTTCTTATACCTATGAGCTCAGGTCTTTCCAATAAAACTCATTGCTGGGATATTGAACAATGAAAGAAAGACCTTTCTGCTAACAGGAAGGGATAAGTGCCTTTGAGTAACACTTGAGACAGACTGGTAGGGAAGGTCACATTTGATGTAGGAACCCCAATTCAATTTAGGAACCCTCAATCAGCTACTGTATAAATATAGCTCATACTTAATTGTAAATAGTTAAGCTTAATGTCCTTTACTCAGAAGTCCGCCATGGGACAGCCAAATGGAGCTGTACATCAGCCAAAACCAGAAGAGAATAATGAAATCGAAAGCCGTGAGATCTTTAAATTCACTACATTTCCCAAACAAACCATATTCCTTAAATCATTCCACAGCTGTTTTACATTTCAGATAAGACCTATTCTACCCACAGTCCCTCAGTCCGTAGTTACTGTCAGTATTTTTCCCTTTGCTTCACAGGCTTTTACAGAGGAAAGGCACTAAACAAAGAAGCCTAAACAGCTGAACTGAACATCTACCACAGAAGTTATACTGTGTATATGAGGTATATGCAATATAGACATATCTGTAAGGTAAAATGTACCAATTTTATGACAGGCTAATGTCACTGACAGGCTATCCTTTCAATCTCCTGAATTATTAATAGGTATGCCAAACCCGTGAGGGCTTCTAAAAGGTAGACATGCATATAACAATTTTCAGATTATTAGGAAATAAAAATAGAAATAGGGATGAGACGTGTTTAATATATATTAACTTGAGTCTCAGCCTAAGAATCTGTAACTTGATTTTGCTTCTGAGCCCCAAGCTTTGTTTAGCCTCCATTATTGCTGTAGCTGCCCATACACCCAGTCCAGCACAAGTATTAAAGCGAAAGAAATGACTGTCAGCTATTGAAGGCTTTTACCCAGTACTCTGCAAGGTTTTACAACTATGTCTTCCATTAAAATAAGGTCAGCTTATGTTGGTATACTAAACTGCTGAATATAGATAGCAATTATTTGCTGCAATTTAAAGACATTAAGAACTTGTCAGAATCAAATCAATTCTTGGTTAAGTAAGGTGCATTGACAATTGCCAGTTGATGAAACTAATATGGATTTTATTTTAAACTGGGAGAGAAAGAAAATATTCATCATCCTTGCCGTTTTTATGGAGTTATTCAGAGAATGAATTATTGATTATAGGCACAGGATGAGTGAATAGACTGTAGATGTTTAGGTACTTGTCAAATTAAGAAGTATGATTATAATCAAAGGCAGAATTGCAACAAAAATGGGTGCAGTGGCTGACAGTTTATTGTCAGTGAAGAACAGGCACAAATGGTTTGAAGTCATTATACAGAATTGGGCAAAGTGAGTAAGAATTCTGTTCAGGCTCCTGCATGACTTGGGAACAAAAAAGTCTCAAAGACTGATGTCAAAACATTACCAAAAAGATACCTCCTCACCCTCATCTTCCCTGTTTCTGGGAGAAAGGCCCCATTCACAACTAGTCCCCAAGGTGGCAGGCCCTGTGCCAGTACAGACCTTCTTGCATTCCCACAGCAAGCTGGCAAGGGAGAGGAGGAGAAGGCAGAGCTTGGGTGGACACTAGCTCCAAAGCCTTGTTTTGGCACTGCCGTGCTCTGATGAGTAGATCAGATGCAACTGCATAGCTGTAGGCCAGGGTACACTGATTAAGGACCAATCATTTTTGTGCAAGTGCCTTTCATATATTTTTTTTTTAATTACATGTGAGGGAATTATAGTACTAGAATTAACTTGCCTTCAGATGTTTCCTTTCTGTCAAAGGCCATGTCCTCTGTATTTTGGGCTATATGTTGGTAGTCATGATCTTTCTTTGTGAAATAACCTCTCTGGCTAATTTTATTTTTCAACTGTGCTTATTAATAGTCACACAATGATGTGATTTAGGCAATAGAATGATGGTAAAATAAATTCTTTTGGTTAATGTTATAATTTCTTGGTGCAACTACACTTGTGAGGGTCAGGTCACCATATTCACAGCACTGTGTAGCAAGCATAACTTTTGATCAGTGGATATGCAAAAAAAGATCCCACTGTTGACATTTTATCTGGATCATTTTCATGGGGCTACTGAGAATGACATACAAACTGCTCTTTAAAAGGTCATACATATGTGTGTATTGATTTAATATTTAGAGATGCTTTCAGCTATCAAGAAGTACAGGATTCTGAAAGCATCTTTTAAAAGCTCCACATGGGTTTCTTTTAGAAGTGCAAGTAGAGCGTTTGCAGAGCTAAATTAAAATTGCAATTTAATTCATATTATCTATTTGCCCTTTAAGAAATATTGAGCATTATGAAGAAATTCAAGCTCATTTTTGTTTGGGAAAATGAATCTCAGTATTTAGACTACAATTATAGTTCCACTTTTGGTCACTGACCCCCTGATAGAGTTAAGTAATATTTTACAGTAAAGCATTTACACCACAAATAACATGTTATATTCCAATACATTTCAGACAACTGACCTGAGATTTTTTTAAAGCCAACTATACAGATATACAGCTGCATTTATGTGAAAATTTAAGATGTTTTCATAGGAGTTTACCACATAATGGGAAAGACTTTAAAATTTCATTTGCACAAATACCAGCAAAATGAGGTAGTAGATGTTTGTCAGCTACAAGCAAATAAATCCTAATCCTTGGGGGGGAAATGGGCATTGGATTATCCAGTGCAATAGCTCACTTGGGTGCCCCTTGGATAAACTGATGATTAAGGAAAAGCTCTTTGTAATGCATGACTTAACCCTGCTGATTTCATTATAATGATCTGAATGAGACACGTGTGATGAAGTGACTTAAGATCCATGAGCCTCTGGACTGTATATGGAGAAAGCAATTTGTAAAAGGAGGCTGGTGAGACATGAGCCTCCCCCAGCTCAAGACTCTGTGATCCCTTATAGGTTTGCTGTGGAGAAAAATGCTAAGGTCTGGAGTATAAGGAGGACTTCATTGCCATAGTGGTGGTGTTACATCACTTAACGTCTGGTGCTTAGCCCTCGAAGCGTGGTCCACAACCCTGACTAGAGTGACAACACAATGCATAGGGAAACCAGGTCCTAAGAATAAGATTCACAAAAAGCCTCGCACTCAGCTCAAACTCCCTACACGAAATCCTCTCCCTAAAAATCCAGAAAAAAATCATGCTATTTCTCTCCCGTATGTTAATGTTGATCAGGTTGCTGTAGCAAGAATGCACCAGGCTCTGACCAAACTTTTCAGAGGAGGAAGGAAACATAGACCCTAATCAGGTTTGGGCATGAACTATGCTCTGGACTGCTTAACCACATCTCCTACATGTTCTGGTCGTGCTCAAAAGCAGATCCTTATGTGGGGAGGCTGCAGCAATCCAGGTACAGTAGAGCTGGATGGCAGCTCAGCTGCAGTCTTGAGGGCTGCAATTTTTCATTGAGAACTGTAAACTATAATTCAGTGACTTTGAGGGTCTGCACCTGTTTCTGGCATTTTCTACCCAGCTTCCACATAAGGCAAGGAAGGGGAGGTGGTAAGGTAGCTCTGTATGTCAGGGGGTGTTTTGACTGCGTAGAGCTGAATGATGGTGACAGTAGTGTTGACTGTTTATGCATAAAAATCAGGGGGATATCCTGGTGGGAGTCTGTTATAGACCACCCAACCAGGGTGATGAGACACATGAAACATTCTACAATGTGAAGAAGTCTCATGACTGCTAGCCCTTGTCCTTGTGGAGGACTCCATGCTACTGGATGTATACAGGAAATACAACACAGCAGAGAGTAAACAGTCCAGGAGGTTTCTGGAGTGTGTGGAAGTTGGTAACTCCCTGACAGAGCCGGTGAGGGAGCCAGCCAGGGGAGATGCCCCGCTGGACCTGCTGTTTACAAACGGGGCAGGGAAGGACTGGTGGGTGATGTGGTGGTCAGGGGACATCTTGGGCATAGCAATCATGGGATGATAGAGTTTTTGATTCTTGGAGAAGCAAGGAGGGAGGTCAGCAGAACCCACCACCTTGGACTTCCAGGGGGCAGACTGCGGCCTGTTTAGGAGACTGGTTGACAGAGTCCCTTGGGAGGCAGCCCTGGACGGCCAAGGGGTCCAGGAAGGCTGGACATTCTTCAAGAAGGAAAGCTTAAAGGTGCAGGAGCAGGCTGTCCCCATGTGCTGAAAGACAAGCTGGCAGGGAGGAAGACTGGCCTGGCTGAACAGAGAGCTTCAGCCGGAGCTCAGGGAACAAAGGAGAGTTCGCCACCTTTGGAAGAAGGGGCAGGCAACGCAGGAGGACTATAAGGATGTCTCAGGGCTATGCAGGGAGAAAATTAGAAAGGAGAAAGCCCAGCCGGAACTCAGGCTGGCCACGGCTGCAAAAGGTAACAAAAAATGTTTTTACAAATACATTAGAAACAAAAGGAGGGCCAAGGATAATCTGCATCCTTTACTGCATGCAGGGGGGAACATGGCCACAAAGGCTGAGGGAAAGGCTGAGGTACTCGGTGCTTTCTTTGCCTCAGTCTGTAATAGCAAGACCAGCTTCCCCCTGGCTGCTCGGCCCCCTGGGCTGGAAGGCAGGGACAAGGAGCAGAACAAAGTCCCCACAGGCCGGGAGGAAACGGTCAGTGACCGGCTGCTCCACTTGGACACGCGCAAGTCTATGGCGCCAGGTGGGATCCACCCCGGGGTACTGGGGAGCTGGCAGAGGAGCTCGCCAAGCTGCTCTCCATCATTTATCAACAGTCCTGGCAAACTGGGAGGTCCCAGAAGGCTGGAGGTCAGCCAGTGTGATGCCCAGCTACAAGAAGGGCAGGAAGGAGGATCTGGGAAACTACGGGCCTGTCAGCCTGATGTCGGTGCTGTGGAAGATTACGAAGCAGATTATCTGGAATGCATCATGCAGCATGTGCCGGACACTCGGGGCATCAGTCCCAGCCAGCACAGGGTTATGAAAGGCAGGTCCTGCTTGACTAACCTGATCTCCTTCTATGACAAGATGACTCAGCGAATGAGGGAAAGGCTGTGGATGTTGTCTGCCTGGACCTTAGTAAAGCTTTTGACATTGTGCCCCATAGCATTCTCCTGGAGAAACTGGCTGCCCATGGCTTGGATGGGTGTACTTTATGCTGGGTTAAGAGCTGGCTGGCTGGCCGAGCCCAACTGGTGGTGAATGGAGTCACATCCAGCTGGGGACTGGTCACAAGTGGTGTTCCCCAGGGCTCAGTGCTGGGGCCAGTGCTGTTTAGTATCTTTATCAGTGATCCGGACAAGGGGATAGAGTCCACCCTCAGTAAGTTTGCAGGTGACACCAAGCTGATGGAGGTGAACGTTGATCTGCTGTAGGGCAGGAGGCGCTGCAGAGGTCTGGCTGGATTCATGGACTGAGGCCATTTGTATGAGGTTCAACCAGGCCCAGTGCCGGGCCCTGCCCCTGGGTCACACCAGCCCCACACAGTGCTACAGGCTGGGGCAGAGCGGCTGGGAAGTGCCTGGTGGGAAAGGGCTGGGGGGTGCTGGCTGAAAGATGGTCAGTTGTTCAGCTGAAGATGAGCAGCAGTGTGGCTAGGTGGCCAAGAAGGCCAACAGCATCCTGGCTTTTATCCAAAACAGTGTGGCCAGCAAGACTAGGGCAGTGATCATTCCCCTGTACTCAGCACTAGTGAGGCTGCACCTTGAACACTGTGTTCAGTTTTGGGCCCCTCACTGCAAGAGGGATGTAGAGGTGCTGGAGCGTGTCCAGAGAAGGGCAATGAAGCTGGTGAAGGGTCTAGAGAAAAAGTCTTACAAGGAGAGGTGAGGCTGAGGGAATTGGGGTTGTTTGATCTGGACAAGAGGAGACTCGGGAGGATATCGCTCTCTACAACTACCTGAAAGGAGGGTGTAGTGAGGTGGATGTCAGTCTCTTCTCCCAGGTAACAAGCAACAGGACAAGACCAAACAGCCTCAAGTTATACCAGGGGAGATTTAGATTGGATATTAGGAAAAATGTCTTCACTGAGAAGGTTGTCAAGCATCGAAACAGGCTGCCCAGGGAGGTGGTGGAATCACCATCCCTGAAGATATTAAAAAAGGTGTAGATGTAGTGCTTAGGGACATAGTTTAGTGATGGACTTGGCAGTCCTGGGTTAACAGTTGGACTTGATGATCTCAAAGGTCTTTTCCAACCTAAATGATTTCGTAATTCTATGATTCTATAATAACTGGAGGGCTTTTTCAGGCAGTGTAAAAAGGCCACTGTGGGGGTCAGAAAGCAAAGGCTGCCCAGGGGATGGGAAACATGGATAAAGGCAGAGGCACAGCTTCTAGGGGCTTGGGCTGGAATGCACCTTGGGGCTGCAGTGGCACCATTTCCAGGTGGCTGTGTTCCCACCTCAGCTGAGGTGCTCAGCTGGCGCGATCTTTTTCTTTGCGAATTCTGCAGAGGCAAACATATGGAAGGGTGTGAAAGTGAACATCCCTCCTGCATCCAACCCATCCGCTGGTCCCACAGACCACTCCTATCTCTACATCCATGGGTGCAAACTACTGTCTGTCCCAGGGTGTGCATCCTCCTGGGGCAGATTTTTCATGGCTGGAGAACAGAACCTGCACATGGATATGATGTGTCTTTTCGGGTATATATCCTGTAGGGTAAAATCCAGGCCAAAAGCCTGTCTTATTCCCTTCCTTTATATGCCCTTTTAGTAATTTCAAAACCTGTCCACCTTCCCTACTTTTTATGGCTGTTTTTCATACAACTTTTAATTAACAATAACTTTTCACATTAAAATTTAATTAATTTTTCCCCCCATAGTGAATAATTGGTCAACAATTCACAGCAAGTCTTATTAAAATCCGATGTAATTACTCTCTACATGTCCTGAGAACATTGGTTCTTATGGCCACAATGATTAAAGAACTGAATTCGCTGAATATTATTCTTGGAGCTTACACATCCACCAAATCAAATGTATTGGTCTTTTGTGCTAGACTTGTAAAAACTACACTTCACCCAGCCAAGTTGCTCAGCTAAATCCTTTCTATCAGATTGAATTGGAAAGGACTGTGGAGTTTGTAGGAAAATTTGTAAGTGCCATTCTTCTTTTTGTTCTTATTGCTTGGATTGCTGATTGCATTCTCCCCTGTCTGCCTCACTAGATTTTCCACCAGGGATTTACAACAGCTCACCATATAAAGAAGGAAAGAACAAAATAAGTAATGACCCATCGACGCTTGCCAATTCTGAAGAGGTTATTTACCCGGGGCTTTCAAGTATTTCATAATTATTTGACACTACTGACCGCTTTTGCCAAGTCCACATATTTCTGTATGCCTGCTGCAGACTGCACAAATACTTTCCAGGATTCCAATTACGCACCGGCTCAGCCCAACACATAGCTCTTCCACTCAATTTATGATGCTCACAGGTGTTTCTTAGGATTCAGTGTGCACTGTGCCACTCATCACATACCTGCCATCACTTCCTAAGTGTCAAAGGCTCATTTTGCCTTTGTCCCTCCTTGCTCTCTACACTTGCACATAAATCACTCCTATGTTACTGGTGCACAAAGAAACTGCAAGATTTTTGCTGTGATGCTTCACTGAGGCCACTTCACAATGAGTTCAGAAAATAAAAAGATAGAAAATTAATTATTTAAAATGCAGAAGACCTCTGATCTATGTTTCTAAGAGCTGGCCTACATTTACAAAGTCAAAGCCCTATTTAGCAGAATTGGATTAAATGCACAAGAGATCTCCTTGGCATTTGGTTTCTCAATACCTTTTGAGACAGAAAGACCCTCACATTGCCAAATGAGGATCAGTGCCTTCCCAAATCTGAAGGCAGATTGCATTTCTCTTGCTTTCCTTATAAATCACACATGTTGCAGAGCCTTCACATCCACCCACCACCTGGTAGGTATTAATATTAAACTCTGCTCTCCATTCCAGATGGACTTGATTTTGATTGACTGTGACCTCCTCCATTACCGGCAAAGGCGCTCCTTTGGGTGTTAGTGCAGGTGATCAGGACAACTGAAACCTGGTTTTACAGAAACTAGGATATACAATCTCCTTTCTCAAGCCAATAACGAATCTCAGATCTATTCACAGTCTCTCTGTACTGACAACAACATCTTATATTTCAAAAAGTAACCTGATAGGGGAAGAGCAAACACATCAAGACTGCCATAACTAAAGAAAAAAAGGGAATTTCCCTTTGCAGGACTAGTCACCAGTTTAAAAATTCAGCTTCAAGGATTTAGGTGCAAGGATCTACTTGTTTGTTCAAATGATTCAGAGAACTGGCCAACAATAAAAATAGCCTTGAAATGTATAGCCCTTTAATAGACGAATCACACTAGAATGACTGACAAGACCTTGTAAATGCACAGCTTCCCATGAGCTTAGTGTTTTAAAAAGAGGGAAGATAATTTTCCAGGTTTTGCCTAGCTGCCATTATCAACAGGTAGGTTTCCTAGGACAAAATTATAGTGCGTGTATGAAAAGATGACTAAACAATGGGGGGGGGTGGTGGTGTGAGGGGAAACAAAACCCCAAAAGGAAATGCTAAGTCACACTGCTACGAAGCTTTCTTCCAGTCAAGATTTCACAGAGGAAAATGTACAAACCCAGCTACCAGGGGAAACCCTTACAGCAGGGTTGTGTGCTTTTTGCTGTTGTTTTCTTTCTCACCAGTGCTTTGGCTAACACACATTAGACCGTTCCTGACACAGCAACATAATCAAGAGACATATTTGGACAGAGCACAAAGAGGTAGAAATGCAGCAGGGGAGGACAAGAACAGTCCATGATACCAGGAAAATTTTGCATATTGATGCTTTTCAGATCAAGGAAGTAAAGCCTGTGGGGAGGCCAAGGAGCTGAAAAGGGGGTTACATTAAGTATCACATTAAAAATTAGTTGCTATCAGAGCTTTAAACTAACTAGTTTGTCCTTTCTCTTTTATTACCTTCCAGTATCGCTTATTTTCTCTAAATCTAAAAATTGGCTTGTGTTGGCAGGAATTTTTACTCACAAAAGGAAGAGCAAGACCTTTTCTAAATCACAGCTAAGATCTAGCATCCACTTTTGCTGATCGAAGCAAAACTTGCATTTTGAGGATAGACAGAAAAGTGAGATAACAAAACCCATGTGAAACTTGATAATAACAACAGCAACAGGCTGCATGGCTGAGGCAAGTGTTTTAAATTGCTCTGCTGTCTATGTGAGCTCACAGTAATGTTCACTTTTAGTTTTGAAAGTCAAAAAGGAAAAAATACACCCTTTAGCTGTCAATCAAAATAGTAAAGACACTATGAGCCTACAGTAAACCTTCTGATGCAGAAAGCCTGCTCTTCCAAACCTGCAATGTTAGGTGAGACTCACACACCATCAGCAAAGCACATGCCAGCTGCTTAGGTCTTGCATCATGTGCTTTTTAGCACATGAACTCTTGCTTCCTTAAAAATACTTCCCTAGTTAATTTTAATGCCTGACACATAAACTATTAATAACGGGACTCCAAAATGGTGCCAGCACAGCCAGCTGTAAGCCACACTATTTTATTGCTAAATACTAAATGTAAATATGAAAATGGGATTGAAACAGGCCTGGCTCAGCTTTGTTTAACATTGAGTTTAAACTGTCTCCTTCAGAGCACACATAACTTCAAACACATTCTTTTTCAGCATTACTCTTGTCTTATATGTGTTTGATAATTGTGCAAATGCATCCCATAACCCTGATGAAACAGGTGCTCATATAGTATCCTCAGAAGGGCCACTTTTCAGAGAGAAATAAATGACAGCAGCGGCAACTGCAAAACAAACATGAGTTGGCTACTGCAGTATTGTCACAGCAAGGATTAGTCCTTATGAAAACTCTATTACGGTTTGTCATATTTGTGACTAGGCAGCTGTGGAAACATATAAGAAGCCTACACAGACTTCCCATTTCCTCCCAACTCACAAAAACAAAGCAGTGTGGCTCAGAAAAGGGGGAGTACAACATAAATGATGTGGTAAAGTTTAGCAAGCTTGTTCAACTTTATGGCGTGCTGCGAAAGGGAGACGCTTCAGAGGTTTGTAGTTATCTGGTTCTCCAAGGCAGCTATGTTGAACGTCACTCACTGCTCCACTGAGGGAATTCTTGTTTTAGCATTTGCAAGCTGGAGAGCTGCAGTGATTTCAGCACACAAACTCCCAGAGCATGCCCTTCTCCATCTAAAAGCTCAGTAGCAGACACTGCTCATTCCATATTCACAACATGGCCCGGACCCACCTCTCACTCCTTGCTTCGTGGGCTGGAAACGCTGGTTGTGTGCAGCTGGTCAGAGAGTGCCTAGAGCACCTGGTTATTCTCATTTCCCTTCTGCACCTTCCCCACTACTGCTCTGATTGCCTAGCATGGCTGTGAAAGAAGATTAGCAAATAGAGACAAGCTAAATGAGTCTTCTTTAAGACAAATGAGAATTTCATTGCATTATCCCTATTTTCAGTCTAAGGTAACAGCAACCCCACAAGAAAAGCACAAGGAGAATCAGAAGCAAGGGAAAAAGGTGGTCATTGCTGGACTACAAACTCCCTCAACACCCTAATCTCCCACAAAGCTCTGCAATTCTCTCCCTGCACTCCCAAGTAATATACAGATAACCACCTACCCACAAAAGCATAATGCAACTTGATAAAATACCCAACAGTAACACCTGGTGTTGTTTGGTTTTTTTTCTCCTCAGTGGACAGAACTTTCTCAGGAGCTTATCTGAATAGGTTTTCCAAGGAACTGCAGACAATCATGAATCCTAGCACCTTCATTTTCCCTTAGTAAGTGTATAGCAGCTTGTATGTAAAAGATGAAATAAAAATCTCTTAGTAACCAAACAAAAAGAAGGGATGCCACTATCCACGCTTCTCTGCAGAAAAGCAAAACATACAGATGAGATGGTAGACACATTGCTTAGGCAATACTGGAAGTTGCTCAGAAGCCATGGTTGTAAATGAAATGTAAGACTCTGTGGAACAGAAAATAGAATTAGAAGTTGATGACCATTATGGAGTAGCTAGGTGGGTTTTTTTTCAGGAAATTGGAATTATGTTACCAGTTTTGAATGCATTAAGTGACTTTATTTTTCACTTCACTTGTGTTGACTATGCACCTGAAACTCTGGTGGTATGGCAGTGTTTTGAATTTCTTGATTTCAGGACTTTCCTGATTTCAGACCAAATGCTAGAAAATCTAAACCAAATAGCCTGAGATTATTCTAAGACATCCTGAAGTACTGCTGGGCTACTGCACATTTGCCACTTTCTTTTAGTGATGTCACTGTGACATGACGTTCTGTCATCCAGAGCAGCAAAAGCCTCATTACATGCTGCAGTAATTTAAGGTCAGCTATTTATTTTTTGATTTAATGTATTTCCTCATTTTTTGGCTGCTCTACTTCCACTCTTTGGTCATGTTAAGTGTCTACATTAGGAATTTAGTTCAGCTGTTTAGCTCCACACATCTGTTCCTACTGGGTTGCATTCCCTGATATATCAGCAGCACCCAATATCAACTGTTAGATTTATCCCAGCTGTTTTATTGAGCTTACCCTGATACTCTGTGGCAAATTACTATTCTACAATGTATTGCCTATTTATTTTTCAATTGTATCATAGACCTTTCCTACCTTGTTTTTGTAGGAGACCTTATTATTAGTGGTATTACACTACATATTATTACCCACATACGTTAGACTACAAAGTAGTTACAACAAATATGTCAGCAAATGCTGTTCTCCAACCAGCCTTTCTTTTTCTGCTAAAGAAGTTTCTTTTCTGGACAAGAAAAAGTCATTAAGTATGTTTTTACTCAAGCAAGAAAACAAGTGAACAAAGGTTGTACCAGAAAAATAAACATCAGATAAAGTGAGGCAGAGGACTCCAGCTAAATTGCAGAATAATTACTGTCAATACACTTGTTATTCATTTCATTGTTGCCAATCTAGTGATTTTTCATTGTATAATATTGAGATAAGAGATTACTGTTGGGAATTACAAGAAGGAAGACAGGAAGGATAACATCCAGCTAGCCAGGCTCTAAATAATCTCACAGTCAGGCTGCATTTGCAAAAACCTGACAGTGGAACCGCATTAGATTATACTAAGATCGTGAGAACAGCAGAAAAATGCCCTGAATCAATCCCATGTACCTGTCTACCCAGCTGGAGGCTAAGCAGTGACAGATGTAGGGCAAGGACACATCGGTCTCCCTCATCATTTCCAAAGCTGCAAACAGCCCTACTGCAACCACAGAGAGCAAATAAGGTATTTCCATGCTGGAAAGCTGCTAGGAGAAGCTCTGCATCCCAGTCCTACATGTGCGTGTTGGAGAACTGTGAGGTAGTCAGGACTGAAGAAAGAGGGGAAGGTAGTTCTTTGAAGGTTCCCTGTTAGCAAAGGGAACAGTGGATTTTGGACAGATCTGTCTCACAGATGGCTGCCTCTACCGACTGACAGGCCACCAGACCTGTAGTTTTTGCTCGCTCTGTGACCCTTTGCGGTAATGTTAAGCCTAATCACATGGCATGCGCACGCAAGACAACACCCAGATTACTCTGGATTCATCAAGTCTGTCTGACCTTCAGGGAGTACATGAGCTTTAATACAGCTCTGCCATGAAAAAATAAACAGAACCACCCTGCTATCTCTTTTTTAAACAAGCAAGGAAGCAAACAAATGTGCATCCTTCACATCTGTGAAGCTGTGGTGAAGTGATTCTCTGTGTCTGGCAGGTTGAGAGCACACTCTCCATCTGTGAGAAGGTAGATATCCAGCAGTGTCTCTCCCTGCACAGATCCTGGGGCTTTTATGGCAGCTGAAGCCCTTGTCCAGCTGTGCCCATCTCCCCAGAAATGGTCACAAACCCTGTGCAGGGAAAGGAGGTTTCATATCAACCTTCATGCAAAGATGTAGATACACACATGAAAATTGTGACTGCAGTATATTGGGGTAGCGACACGGAGTAGATTAAAACTCCTTGATAAATCTCAGACTCCAATGGAAACTATCAGTGTTTAGCATCCCTTTCTGATGAATTTATAGGTATTAATTCAGAATGGGTAACTGGTGAGGGCTACCTGACTCCTCTGGTTCGTTTCTGCAGCAATTCATACAGCCAGGGTAGCTGTAATGTCAGTCTGTGTATGGGAATTTCCAATCCCAACTTCACATTGGGGTCTGTGTTGTGCACCCAGAGAAGGTAACCAGCAGGGTGAGATATAGGCTCAAAAATATTAAGCACTTTGCATAATGTGAAGATAATCTTGTAAATAAGACACTGAGTACGAAACTGGTTAAAAAATATATATTCAGGGGAGTTACCAATATGGCATCAATATGGTGCTCTGCAAAAGCCTGTCCTGTATTCACCAGCTTTCGCAATTGTTGTGGATGGGCTGGATAATGTTCCCTAAACCTACAGGTTAACCAACATGGGAAGAGAGAAAGGGAGGAGAGAATGAAAAACCTGACAAGCTGGAAACAAATGGAAAAAATGAGATCCACTTTGTCAAGGACAAGTAAAAGTTTCCAAACCAAGCAGAAACAATCACCTGCAAGAACACAGTTGGGGGGGGGGGGGGGGGGGGGGGGGGAAAGTAAGGAGCATATCGCACTCTACAAACAACAGGAAAACCTGCAAGAAAATGACATTTCTCTTTTCTTTCAGTTATAAAGATTCAAGTATAATACTGTGTCCATTTTTAGGTACTGTGTAGAAAAAGGGCAGCGGGAGGGAGGAAAAAAGAGTAAAAGTGAATGCTAATAGACCCAACTTGCAACACGAGATTTGGCATAGACGTCAGGGAAAAACTTTCTAGTGGTAAGTATAGCAAGGCACAGGAATAGATTGCCTGGGAAGCCTTCCAAAATAGGTAGACATCTGTCAGCTAATGATGAAAGTATAGTTGATCCTGCTGTGGGTAAAAGGATGGATGGGATGATCTCTTGATCTCTAATTTTTGATAAAACACATTATTAAATATACATTTAAGCAGAAGCAAAAGATGCTACTGGCTTCCAATGATCATGTTACATTGCATAGCTTAAACTGCAGTTAAAAAGAAAAAAGGAAAATTTTTACATGTTTAGCCTCTTACAACTTTTTAAATTACTATTATTTAAAGGAAAAAAAAAGGCTCAGGCATAATGAGATGTTAGCATTTAAATGACTCCAGCTGTGTACTGAAGTGCACATCTTCTAGGGAATAAGCAATGTCCCCTCTTTGACTGCTAATGTTTGCACAGAGAAAAATTATCTGCGCACATGGCTGTAGTCTCACAATGAAAGAAAGTCAATGTAATATGAAGAATTACGGAGGTCAAAGTGCTGAAGGAACCTGAATCACTACTTCCTTTACTTTTTTTTCAGATAGAGAAAGGGTGTGGGTGTGTGGGTGTGTGTGCGTGCACATGCACACACGCGCCAATATGTGTCATGTGTCTACGTATATACCCATTCATGGCTACATTTACATTGTATGGAAGTTATGTTTTGTTTTGTTGTGGGTTTGTTTTATTTTAAATAACATTAATGAACTCTGGCTTTACATGTTTGAGTGTGATGGTCTCAGTACCAGCCTCTCATCTACACAGGCAGAGGAAATTTTTACAGAGATGACTGCAAGTGGTTCTTTGCACTGAGTTACATCTAGGCAAAATACTCATTGAGCACACACACAGGTGGTCTTTTAAACATTCTTCCTTCATCTCCAGCCAAAGAAGTCCTTAGCAACTGCCATATCCAGGCCAAGCTTTCATCTTCAGCTTGTTGTGGAATATTATTGTACTAGACAAACATAGGGAGAATATTTGGATAATGGATTATACTTTTCAACCTGAGGTAATTCTAAAGGTTGAAGGGATTTTGTTCAATGTTACCAGTAAACAGAGTATCACCTTTCAGCGCAGCCAAGAATGGAAACATTTAGCTGAAAATGTAAGCATGTCGGTAAGTAAAGGAAATGGTATTGTTCTGCTATAAAAGTTCAAAATAACCACTGAAATGGCTCTCAGCAAACCTCAAATCTTCCAGTCACATGCAAGTCTTAACACTTCTTATTTACCTTGCTATTAGTACTAAACACACACACCACCCCCACCCCCCGATTTTTACATTAAACAGCTTTTCTTTTTTAGAGAGATTCCAAAATGCTTTAAGGGCTCATATGCAGCAATCAAATACAGCTATGGAGCGAAGCCACAGTTTCAGAAGCGTACAAACTGTGTGTGCCAATTTTTCTAAATGCTTAACTGAAAACTGAGTTTATAAACCCAGTAACAGCACAGGTTATCACAGGGGTGCCTGGAAGAACATTCTATTACTGCAGCATGGAACTATGGGCTCCAGGGCTACAGCAAGTCATGTTCTCAGCTTGTGTCAAGGACCCCTTGATTAAGAAAATAGACCAGCTAAGAGATATTTAAATTTCCTCCAGCACTTCTGGTGTCTATGATTTCACACAAAGCAAACCTAAGCAAGGGCATAGGTCTTGCAAGCCACATCACTGAAACCATCTACAGCCACTAACTGAGAAAGTCTTTAAAAGTGGTGACCTAGCGCTCTCTTGGTGGAAGTTTACTTTGCAATAAGCTGACAGTCATCTCCTACACCTGTCCCACTCACTGCCACATCTGCTTAGGTAGGTTCCTACCATGCACTTGCATAGGCCAGGAATGTGTTGGCTGGAAGGAACCTCTGGAGGTCATCTAATGCTACTGCCTGCTCAAGGCAGAGCCCTTGTCCAACCTTATATCAGGGTCAGCTGTAGGTGATGATGCAAAGTTTTTGTACATCTGCCATAGCTTTCCTTTCTTCATCTCTCTCCCTCTTTGTCTCAGCTAGGCTTCTTAAGGTTGTCAAGAACTTCATGAACATTCAGACCTGCAAAAACACATGCACAGTCGTCTGTACCACACGCTGCAGTCTGCATACAGATTTATTACAGAGCCATCTGCATGAATAGCCAAAACAGTGAGAATACACCTTGTTTTTATGTATGTATGAATGACTGCTCAGACATGCAGGAGAAAGTGGAAACTCTAGCATTTGGACCTACAGGGCTGTCAAAGCGACCTCTTAATAGACTGGCAGGGTCTGTAAATATCATTCATTCATTTTACCAGTTTATTTGTTAGAGCTTGACTTTCTTTCTGATATGTTTGCCTACTCCCAATTTTCAAAGGTCAGTTTGGCTAGTTTGAATCATATCCATGATTCACAGAATCACACTCCCCTGTAATGCTGCCAAGAAAACAAGCTGAAACACAGTATAATAGCTCTAGGACTAACTCACTCTTTACCAGTTATTCTGGGGGTTATCTCTAATGCTGCAAGATGAAACCATTTCCATTGCTACCACAAGTAGCAAGGAGATTCAAATTCTGGTGAGCAAGCTCTCTGCAAGCTTGAGTGGCTGCTGTTCATCCATTAACTGTAGGTCTTGCTTATACTGTCCCTTCATGCTTCCTGAGTTTTGATTGCTTTGGCTGGGTGTAACAGAGAGACTGTGGTTGTTATCAGCAAACACTGTCAATCAGCTTATTTGTTGAATTTGGTGCAGAAATTCACTGGCTTGGCTTTGTACTCTGTACACAGCCTTAGTAGTGCTTTGCTCTGTAAAACAAATGTGCTCCTCCATATTCTTCCCTCTGTTGCCAAATCTCATCGATACTGAAATGGTGTCCTGGTATATGGTGATAGAAAGCAGCGTACAGGCAAAACATAATCCGCAGTATTTTGTTCCTTCATTTTCAGTTTACAACTGGCTGTTTCCAAGTGATGGATCTATCAATGTTTACCTTCAAATTAGAAGGTGTAACTGCCTGGGATTTCACCACTAGATATGAAAGCTCTGTAGTAAATATACTGCCTTTGGATATGAAGTTTAATAAGCTTAGTGCTATTGCTCTGTACTATCGGGGATAAACTTGAAAACTGCCACATTTCTGGATATGGAAACATTTGTCTATTAATTGCCTGTTTAACATTGTGTATTAAAGACATTTACTGTGGCCTGGCATTAAGGTAAATTAATACTATTTGCCTCTTCTCAATGCAGTTACCAAGAAACGTGCTGTTTCACTAGCCTACTACAGACAGCCTGCCTGCACCCCACAGCTGCCTGCCTGCTCGCTGGGCATCCTGCAGCCCTGCGCAAGTGATAAGCACCGAAGAGGTTGCAGCTTTGACACCGTGTCTCTTTCCTTCACTCTGAAACTCAGCTTTTGTTTTTATCCTACCAGTTCCTGCTTAGGTTTACTTACCACATTTAAACATTCCTACTTTTCCTTGCAATGTTACACTGAATGACACCCAGCTTCAGTTTCCTGAGTGCCTCCTGCTTCTCCAGGCATGCTGCATGGCTGGCTGCCTGCACACACCTTCCTCTGGAGTGAAAAGTGCCAGCAAAATTTTCCTCTGAGAGGATTTTTGTTCATAATGGCCTTCTCAGACAGGCCACAGTGGAATTAGGAATCAGTGTGGTGATTTAATTGGACAGCTTGCTTTCTTTTCTACGCACTAGAGATTTTCCCTCCATCTGCTTTCATGAGAATCAAGACTAGCCCTTAAATGGAGGACTTAGACTGAAATTGGTGTACTTTACTAGCATGGGGGCTGAGTAGAAATTAAAAAGCCAGGTTCTGAAGGAGCATTATTTCTGGATGATTCTCAACGAGTCAATGCTGAATGCTGTGAATTGTTGATTTTCTCTTTTACCTTTGTACAGGCCAGGAATGCCTCTTCTTCAGCCAAACTGTACATGGTGACATCTAAAGCTGGGCATGAAATACCGTCACCTGACTTCGAAGAAGTTCCTGCACTCTTTCTGCAGTGTTTACTTCTGTCAGTGTTACTCCCTCAAGCTCCCTTCCCACATCTACGGTGTCCCAATGCCTCATGGTTTGCCAGTGATTAACAGTGCTAATATTTAGCAATTTTTTCAGCAGTAAGGAAGTATAGAATTATGCCAGATCTCTTCCCAGCTCTGTTTAATGATAGGTAAGCCTATGTTTCAATACTCAAAGTGCATTGTAACAACAAAGCATGTCAGGACTAAGGGCAGAAATTAGCTTAATCACATGGAACATTTTGGCTGAAGAAAAGGTCTAATGCTGCTTTAACTAAATTAAGATAGCATTAAATCAGAGATGCTATCTTCATGTACAGTTAATCAAATCCATTAAAATCCCGCTTTATATAAATTAACTTTTTCTATAGCAAAATATCTGCTGTTAGACTAGTTCCATTTTAATCTTCAGTCAGGAAAAAAAAACCAAACCACCCCTGGATTGATCGAGAACATTTCCAGTTTGAACCACATTACTTAGCAGACATTGATTTTATTAGTCACATGGTGTTGTTCCTATTACCCAGCTGAGTGCATATTCAAGCTCCTTGAGCAACAGTGCTTGCCCAGACAAAATATAATTTTTGATTTCCAAGGACGCTTTTAAATAAATCGCTAAAATTGCTTTTCTACAAACATGGAGGACAAAATCCTTTTCACTTGAATGTTCACAGGAAGGAAAACAGAACAGTTTGAGGCAAACATTATTGCTTCCAATCCAGCTCTATGTTACAGCAAGTAAACAGAAAATGCTTGAACTGTCTCCAGTCCAAGATTTCAAATGTGTCCTTTATCTGGATTTGGAGAGAAAGAAGACATTTCAAACTAGGACAAGGAAGAGGCCTCAACACATGGCGATGAGGGTCTCCAGTTATGGGGATCAGATCAGGTCTCAGTTACCAGCTGGTTAGCTCTACAAAACAGAGCTACTACTGGAAGATCTGAGTCAATACTGTCACAGCACAGCTGGTGCCAGAGGTTTATTTCACCAATTTGAATTAGTGAGTCAAATCCTGAAACTTTAAACCCCTGGTCCTTGTTCTAGCATAGGGTAGTTTTTTATCCTGGGACATGGGCCTTGTTGTTTTCAGAAACTCTTTTTTATTCCCTTGAAAAATTTTGGTCTAGAAGAATCAAAAATTCCCAGGAAAAGACAGTTTTGTCAGATAGGTGCTATCTTAAAGGGAGGAGACAGTGAGTTATGTGAAGATCGTCTCCTCATAGCCAGTCTCAAGCTTACCAGCCGATTTTGCCATCCAGTCCTGAATGAAAGTAAGTATGGCAGGGAAAGCTCCTTCTCAGAGGAGAATGAACAGCATTTTTCAGTTGCATTGCATATGGATTACTTGCTATATCGGGATAGTTCTTCACCTTAGATACTACATAATTTCAGCCACTTTAAGACTCAAACTTTCCATTCATCCCAAGGCAAAAGGTCGTCACTGGTATGCATTAGGAGTGAAGTCCTCAACACAGCAACCACACTACAAATACATTTTCTCGTTTAACTCTGAGTATCTCTAAGCCTTACTATTTAATAAATGAAACCTCTTCAGATGCAAAGCTTTATACACAAAACAGGCTCCATTAATAAAATGTTGTTCTGTGTCATTTAGCAAATCAGGAAACGTCTGGCCACGTTAATCAATGGGGAGCAATTACTTCAAAAAGTCCATGTTTCTGACTAAAAGCATGCATTGAAATTAATTTAAATGGATAATAAAAAAATACTTTCACGCTTTACTGACAAGTAACGGTAGAAATATTATCCTAATGGCTTATGAACTTCTTGTCAGAGAGTGATGTACAGTGGAAATATTACGATCAGCAGACTTTGTGTTCTGCACTTGACATAATAAATTAGTGGAAATTATTAATGCATTTAATTTCTTTGGATATTTTATTTTAACTACAGAGAAAATACAAGTGATGTTCTGTCCCTCGACAAGTCTTAACCTCAAGTCTTTGTCTACACCAGCACAACAGTTTCTCTAGCTACACCAGACTAAAACTGGCACAGCTACTCTCATGTGGATGCAGTTAAATCTTTCATACCAATAGACTTGTTCCCACAGGAGGAAGAGAGTAAATTGGTTTTATATCTTATCCATGTCTGCACCTGTGCCATCAACAACAGAGAACTCTTTCATTTATTTATAATTTTAATGTGCTTGGTATTTTCAGCACATATGAATAGCTTCTGTGTTTGGATCAAACTTCATTTATAAATTGACATAGGTGTTTCTCTACCGCCAACTCCATACGCACTTATTAACTTGATGCTGTGTCTAATGCTATCACAGATATTTAAGCTAAGCGTTGCTGTGCTGTTGAGAACAACCAGTGGTGTCCACATGGACAGCTGCTGCAGCTCAGCAGAATTACAGCAGCATATCAGCCCCCCGTTACTCACTATGCTTGGAGTTGCAACAGCCTGGAGTTACGCATTTTTCTGGAATTATTCAAGGTGAAGGATCCTATATCATCATAACTTTCACATCCTCTGCTTGAGGTGGTTCTGCTAGTAAAACCCTAACACAGGCAGTTATGACCTCGATATCCTTGCCACTGCCACTCAGACTGTTCTGCTACACCACCATGAGCTACTTACCTATTTACCTATCATATGGGATTCAGCTGTAGTTACAGATGCACGCCATAGATATATTCACAAATTGTGTGGGGCCTTTATACTTCTATATCTGTGTCCATATTTTGGAGAAAGGGAGCCCTTATACCAGCAGAGTAAAGGAATATGGCTTTACAGTCCATAAAACAAATTATTTGGGGCCAACTACCTCAAAGTAAGAAAGTGGAGAGGTTTGAATTTTTCACCATTCTCCTAATGTGTTATTGACCTGAAGAGCAAGAAGAACCCAGCTAGCTCTCCCTCAAGGAACGCCCCCCCCAAAAAAAAAAAAAAAAAGAAAGAAAGAAAGAAAGAAAAGGCCAAAAAAAAGTGGCATCTTGTCACATTTTCCTAAAAACACAGTGGTTTGCAAAACCTAGAATAATCACCATATTAGATTGAGCCATTACCAAAAAAAGAAAAAAAGTTTGATATTCAGAACATCTCTTCCAAACAGCTTCTTAATCAATGTGTCCTTCCAGCCAGGTAACCAGCGTGACAGGTCAAGGAAGATTTTGCACTCCTCGTGACAGCTTGCTTCCAGCTGCCTGTGCATCTAGAGCCAGGAGGAGACAGAGAGGACATCACCTCTAGGGATGCTGACAGAAATAGATATTTGCGTGTAGGGTTTTGTTCTTATCGGCAGGAAAATGCCTTTGAGGAATAAAGCCTGGATTACACAAAAGCATAAAAGCAGAACTCTTTTTTTTTTTTTTTTTTTTTTTTTTTTTGTCTGCGTGTACTTCCATTAACAGTTAGGGTCTGCTGCTCACAGAAGCCTCTGTGAAAATGAGAGTCTGTCCTCACACAGCTGCAGCAGAAGAAAGGAGTCTCAAAATGAAAGTTAGCACATGCCAACTTTAAAGTTCCTTGCAAAGGCCATATGGATGGCAAAAATCATGCGCAAGGCATTTGTACCTCTCGTGCATACCCACAGATACGTGGGGTGCGCAGGCTGCTGTGCCTGTGCTTTGCCCAGGGCAGCCATGACTGCATTCCCATGTAAAAAGCCACACAGCAGCAACGTTTGTGTGACACCACAGCCAGACTAACAAACACATGATGAATTATAGGACTTTCATATGAGAGCTGACTCACACCCAGCTTACTCACAGCACAGTGTGCTTCCTGCACTTAGCTTTGTAAATGTACCCTCAGAGACACTGCAGAGTGTATTATAAACAAGTAAATACAGAGAAGTAACTTTCTTTTGTAAGCTTTTCTCTCTTCCCTCATTTGAGAGCTTCCTCATCAAGACATCATCCCTGATGTCTTGCTGTCTATTCCTCAAAAGCCACAAGAGAGTAAATTTAGATTCTTTCAGGGATAGACTTAGAACATGCACAGTACTTCAGAGGGGGGGAAAAAAAAGAAAAGCTTTTCCAGCTCACATAAAATTGGACTTCTTAGTTAAATACAAATTCTCTGCAATTATTATTGTCTAGTATTTCAGCTGACTCAGCTATTGCTTATAAACACAGCTATTACCAAAGGATGCTCAGTTTCCAGAATAGCCAATTTAACAAGAAACCGGAGTCTTGCAAAAACACCATGAGAAACGTAGCTGCATTTAACAGAACCTAAGAGGGGAAATAAAGCAGTGACTTACTGCTAAAAGACTTCATGGATAGACAGAGAGTAAGCTACCAAGCACTGCTCCATTCCCTGAAAAAAGGAAATCTAATGTATATTACACAATTTGAAGAACAGGACAACAGCCAAAAGTTCCTCAGCTAAGACTGACCAAGCTCCAAGGTGTCTCTTCAGGGTACAACCCAAGTGGTAAAGAACATCAGTCTATATGTATTAGAGACACAAAGGAACCCCCTCTGCTCTTGTTAAGGTTTTGACTTGTGTCAGTGCTGTTTGATGGCTGTAACCCCAGGCTAGAACAGTCAGGAGGAAACAAAGAAATCTATCCACATTTGTCTAAGATGAGCTCAGTGAAAGGAGCGCTGTTTGGGTCATGCCAGAGGATAAGGTGCACCTGTAAGGAAAAATTAACTATTCCTCTCTTCTCTACCACTGTATGTCACCAGGATATTTTTCAAGGTCATTTGAGACATAAGTCTGGCTTTTCAGGCACAATTTTCCCCCTGTTCTTTAGCTGTATGACAATACTGGAAAGTTCAGTGATGTGACCAATATATTTCAGGTGTTCCCTGAGCTAGTTTCTTGCCAGTAAAGTTGAATCACCTGACTCATATAGGAAGGCAGTATATAATGATGCTGCTTTACTTTACAGCTAGAGCAGACAGGCAAGGATGATACAATGCCTTCAGGAATCTTGACATGATTGATATGTGACTATATTCCCAAGTGTAGTCGTGCAAAATAAAACTACAAGGAAGTAAGCCCTGGTCTGAGTGTACCATAGGCACAGCAGTAGAGCTGTTTGCATCCCTGCTTTGTGAAGGCAGGAAAGATCAGCTAATACACTAGTGGGCACACTGCTACCTAGCTAGCACAAACAAACCCTGCAAATGCCGCCATTAAATAAAAGAAAAAAACACAACTAAACAGTCTGTCAAAGTACTATCAAGAGAAGAGAAATATTAAGGCAATGTCAGACTGATTGCCACCAGGCATAGCTTGATGTTTGTAGAGAGTGACATTGTGAAATGCTCCTGAGAAATCTCCCTTTGGCATGGGGGAGAGTTTTCGTATTTACCCTAGAACTACTTCTGAGCTATTTGCACTCACTGCCACAAGAGTTTCTGTCAAGAGGACAGCTGGGAGCTCTTGCAAGAAAATGTTTCTTAGGGTGTCATTCACTAAGAAATGCATGATACATGCAATCCAATTTTTCTGGGTTGTTTCAACGATAATGCAAACACTACTCAGCTTGAAAACACAGAGATGCTCTTGACGGAAGACAGAATTTTGATGAGACCAAAGGGGAGCCAAAATCGTCGAATGTCAGGAGAAACATGTGTTCCTTTTTGTCCTGCATGGTAAGTATGAGTTACTGCTTCCAGAAGCTTTCTCCAGTCTGCAATTCTAAACTATAGCAAAATGGGAGATAGAAATATGTTGGTGAGGGAGAGAAGGAAAGAGGAGCTTCTGTTGCTTGCTTGCTATTTCAAAAAAATGAAATAGCTTTTCAAGCCAAAATCTTGAAGACAGGATGAAGGGCACATTTCCAGAAACATCAACTTTTTAGAGACAAATAATCTACTGCTTGGTTTGCATAGATACTAATTCCTGGTCATTTTTCCCTAATGCTCATAATCTGGAACAACGTTCATAATAATAATTAGTCAGGTTAACTACTGGATAGTGCTTGACAAGATGAACTGATCAGCCCTGTCACACTGTTGAAAAGTTATTTTTACCTTGATTTCCTAGACTTTTAGGTAGTTCTTCTTTCAGAAATACACAATTTTAAGTACTCTATGTTTAAAGCATTGTAGCCAAGCTGATGGGCTCAGATGTCAAACACCTGCTTAAATGTTTCTCTCCACTAGGTTATGCTGGATCATTACCTGACTGCACAAAGTTTCATCCCCCAAGTGGCAAAACTTCCCGTGCCTTTGGATGCAGAGTCAGGCTTTCAGATCAAATTGCCTGTCTTCTGCAAAATTATTCTGCAGAAGTGGGAGGAGCGTGGCTGGATGTGTTAGACAAAGCCTTGCATGTTAATTCTCTCCTTCACAGTTCTTTTTCTCTAATCAACAAAATAATCTACAAAACATGTTTTCTATTCATTAAGACAATGATTTTGACCCTGCTGCCTCCCTGCTTCTTTTACACGACTACTGAAAGTTGGTCTGCTAATGCTAATCACATACCACCTTGTTGACAATCGAGCTAATCTGATTTCTGCTCAAGTAATGTACTTGTGTTGTAAAACCCGTGGATTTCAGATGTCTAGCAGAAAATTCAACACTACCTGCAAGTTATTCACTAACCAGAGTGCTTCATCGATGCAAGGTATTAGTTAACTTCTCATTTATTTTCCTAGCACAAGAACATCAGGCAGTTGCTCTTTCGAGGCACTCATCCCAAATCCTGGCTGCCCAATTCACATGCCCACTGCATACGCAGTCTGGATTTTAAAAGGTAAAAGCAATAGGGCATATTTGCAGCTCTATAACAGTGGGAATTAAAAGCATAAATCCTATCACCATGTACAACAGGTTTGTATCTTAGTCCCTGCTAAGTGTGTGGAAAATTTGAACTAATCAGGCCATCGCTGAGAGGTACAGTTTGCAGGGGGGGGGCGCTTAGTATAAAATGTGTTAGGACTTTTCAGGTTCATTCTCTCTTCTGTGCATATTAGACTTTTTGCCTTACTTTGACCCTATCCAGCTATTTAAAGGATCTTAAGTGCTTTGTTCATTGCAATTTGCAGTCCATAGCTCCTATCCTTTCTTTCATCTCTGAAGAGAAAGACAAGAAAAAAGAAAAAAGGAGGAAAAAAAAACCCCTCTGTCATCTGTACAGTCATGCAGCCAATGCTAATGCTTTTTACAGAAGTGTCTCACCTGGGATGTTTTACTTGTTCCCCTTCGACTGATGGTATTAAAGGTCTTTGGAGATACTTTTGTTTCATCCTTCTGTTCTAGTTTAGCAAGGGTGATGACACACCAACTGAAATGTCTGGAGGCTTGTTAGCAAAAACCCTGTCACTGGGAGGGATCAAAGTGTTTTTGTGCTGAGTCCCTAGAGCACTGATCCTGGCAATACAGCTGGACTCAGATGCAGTCTCCACATGGTCTAACATGACAAGCAGCTGGATCCTCAAGCCAACAGACAGAGAGTTGTTTTCTCAGGATGAATAGAGTTGTTTTCTCAGAATGAATAGCGCTTCCCAAAACCAAGGGGTGAAATGAGCACCATTGCCAGAAAACCTTACTTAATTTATTTCAGGATGTATGTGGAAAAAAAATACTACTTCTTTCATCTTACTGAGAAGAAGAAACTGGTTCCTTTCTCTGCAGAAAAAACAGAATGAGAACCTAAGCAAACTCATCACTGCACATCAAATTTTTGAACAACAGGGGAGTTGGGAACAATTCACTTCCACGAGGCCAGCCCTCTGTGTTGATAAGGAATGATTTTAAGCTGAAAATAAGCCTGAGACTGGCTGTCAAATGTATATGTAATCATTGCAGTCTAGCTGGAGGACGATCCACAAACACAAGCTGGCTGTACATCAGTAATCAAATAATTGACTGGCTGACAACTGAAACCAGCATTTGGCTTGATGCCCCTGACTAGACGGGAAATGACATTTCCTGCATCTTGATAAAGCAGATGTCACTTGGTCCCTCCAGCAAAATACATGGCACCAGGGGCATCTTTAGTAAAGATTCCTTCCCACACATGTGATATTGGTCAGTTAAAAAGAATCCCCCTCCTCCTGCAGTTTTATTAGGCAGTAGCTTTTAACAGGCTAAACATATAGGGGGAAAAATGTATACCACAGAAACATCTTCATAGCTGACTAGATCTGTTGCAGTGCTGCTTTCCCTAGCTGGTGTTCTTGCTCTCATTTAGGTTGTGCCCTTCCCTGAGGACACACTCCCTCCTGCACAGAAATGCAGCACTTTCTCAAGAAAACAGACATATGGCAGGGGCTCACCAGTTCAGAGTGACTTGTGAGTTAACTACATCTTGGGCACTCAGTGGTCCCGAGCAAGTTGTTTTGCTGCCTGTCTTGGTTTCCATTAATTTAGCCTACAAGGTTTCTTTCTTTATGTGTTTTGCAGGTACAGAAATAGCAACTGTTATTGCAGTTAGTAAATAGAATGTGATTGACATTTTCCAGTTTGACCCTGTTTTTGTGAATAATGCGTGCCTTTCACTGGCAGTTTACTACATAGATGTGGATTTAACTTAAATCCCTAAGCCATCTTGCACGTTGTTTACTTCGTTGCCCAGCACTTCAGAAAGTCACGTGGAAGGTAGAATAGGCTTCTCTGGGAGTAGGCAGAAACACGGAGGAAGCAATGTGCAGCATGTGCAAGCACCACTCTGCTGTTCCTGTGATTACTTTTTAGTTGTTTTAATTCTCTGGACCAGCTCACCTCAAAATCACACTAACACCAGCAAGGAAGGCAAAAGAAGGGATAGGGGGCCAACTGCAGTCCCAGACAGCAGCTGCCTCGCAAACAAGCGATCGGGCTCCCCGTAGACCTCTGTTTGTAGCCTCTCCCAGAGGGAAGGGGAGGTAGTTTAGTTCTGGCCCTGTGGGAGAAAAATAACAGTACTGCCATCTTGCCAGAACTCAGCACTGCCAGTCTGTTTTGCCAAGAAGCCTTTGGGACTGCAGAGTAGATGCTCCCTTGATTAAATATGAAGAATTTGCATTACCAGATTACTCCACTAATCCATCCAACTCCAGGTTCTGTCCCTGACAGCAGCCAGAACAGGTTCTTCAGAGACTGGAGTGAAGTCCTCATTATAGACAATTTTACAGCTAATAAAATTCTAAAAGCCTGCATGCAGACAAATCCCTGCAGTTTTTGCATTAGGAGTTTGCACAAGTTAAAGCTTAGAGCTGACCATTGCACTTGGCCTAGCAGAAAATGTCAAGCCCCCATTACCCTTAGAGCTTATGTTACTAATAAGCAATGAAAACACAGAAGCATAACTACAGTTATCTGCATGGTAACAAAGGACTGTCCTTAGAGAACATAGCCTTTATAATTACACTTAGAGGGAAGAAAAGTACATCTTCCTGTGGCTGCCTTTTCCTTCCTGCCCCAAGTGCAAAGGTCTGAAAGCATCTCCCCAGGATGAGTGCTGCATGCAGGATTCCAGATGCAAAACGTAACCCCTGTGTAATCCGTCAGGCTGGTTACAGCATTTGGTATGCTGCAAGGATAGCCAAGCTGAACTTAAGGAGGCAAAAATCGATTCATAAACAACGTTTAGATTTGATAACTGTCCAAACGTTTACCGCTTGGGTGAAGATAATTGTACTTGCATGCATTTCTGAAATCTATGGCCAGGGTGAAAATAGGTATCATTCAATAACTCATTTCTCAACAGTAGCTGTAAATATACTGGCTGATCTATAAAGGTGGCTTGGATTCTTTTTTTGTATTGCTTCTTCCACTAGTTGTTCATCATCTTCTTTTTCTGTTACTCTCCCCACCTCCCTGGACTTAGTTTAATTTGCACAATCCCTGTAGTACAAGCATGTCACACATTTATACCACAGCCTGTTACCACCCCACACGATGAATGCAAAAGGCTTAATGTTGTTATAAGCATTAGTGCATGCAAGCAACAACAAACACTGTGAAGAACTGCTTTGGAAGGTGCACGCAAAGTCTAGGGAGCTTTTCATTCTGGATCAACAGGAGTGATAGAGGCAGTCTAGGCATGTCTTTGGGCTAGACAATTGTTTAGGCATAGTCTGTAATCAAGGGCTGTATATAGCTCACTTCTGCAGGGCCAGAAGCAACATCAGGCACTCAGAATATTTAATGAAGCCATGATTCCTTAGTAGATGAGGATGATCCAAGTCAGCTGTGCCCCAGCCCAGCATTGTATCCAGGGGCTCTGTCCCCAGCTGTGCCTTTGCCCCCTCCCTTGCCCCAAGATTGATACCCACACAGCTGCATGAAGAGCTTTGTGTTTGAGGAGCTGAAACTAACTGTATAAAACTAAAAAAAAAATCTTCAGAAGCATTCAGCTGGTTCAGATCTCATACCACAACCTTACAAGCAGCAACAAAAAAAAAAAAAAAAAAAAAAAAAAGAAGGGTGGGAACAGAAAACTGGGGTCAGAAGGAATAGAGGAATCAGAGTAGCTCTGTTTTAGACTAGCTTATGCTGCATAGGATTGCATTATCACTCACTTCAGGGGTTTCACTTACACTGCTTTCAGAGGGCAAAGAGACTTCAAAATAAGCAGCGTTCCCTCATCTCACCACATTAGGGTCCCTCATGCTTCCAGATGTAAACAAAAACGCACCCTTGAGGCAAGACTCTGACTTGGACTTTAGAACCAGGCTTCTGGTAACACCGAGAAGAGTGAAGGCTTTCATGGTGTTTGGTGCCCCCAGTCCTGCAGGAAAGGTGTAGTGGGGGATACAGAAAGGCATCTGCACTGTTTTTGCCTGGGCACCCCCAGTCCTGCAGTTCTCGTTACTTGCATATACCTGCCACCCTGGGGATAATTAAGTACTGTATCAATTTGTTTATACATTTTCTCCATTACATTTACTGACCCATCCATTAGAGCAATTTGCATCCTATGGTCTTCAGAAACCTGGTGGTCTATATCACTTAATGACAGTCCACAAGGCAATTGTGGCTCTAGGCGTTAAGTCAGCATTAACCTGCCTTGCCACCAGGTAATTACTAGGGCAGCAGATCTGCCTATTTGGGCTTCTCATTCCCATCCTCACATAATTTCTTCTTTTGCATGGGGCGCAAGAAAGGAGGGGCAGAACCAAGTGTCTGAGCATGCCACAGCTTCATCTGTCTGTGGTACTGCTCTTACACTGTCTGAAAGCAAACGTGAAACAATAGCCTAAGAAACTGGGCATATTGCTGTAGGCTTAAATTTGCTGTCTGAGGATCTCCTGCTTGTCTGAAAACATTGTCTAAGGGTTCATAGAATAGAGGAGGCTGTAACACCGTGGCATTACACTATCTTGTGTGTATCAGAGTTGCTACAAAGAGGAGGAGAACAACTGTCATCTGACACAATGCAATCAGACCTCTGGCTTCCTCTCCATGCCTTTGGGATTTAAGGTCTTTTTTTTTTTTTTTTTTTTTTTTAACCTTCAATTCTCCTGCAAACCTAATCTATCTGTTATCCTACACAAGCATATAAAGGTTAAGCTTGAGTGACACAAAGTTCATAGAGAGGCAAGCATCCATTATTACTTCTAAGCACCAAAAGTCAACTTGCTTCTCTACTATTCTGGTGTTAACGTTTCACCTTTGTTTAACACAAAAGAGTTCTGCAAAGCAGCACAAAACACATGGTGTAAGCAAGGAGTATATGCTGAAGCAGTTGTATTCACTGCTTGCTTCTTGGATAGTGTGTAAGGTACAAGCAAAATGTTGCATCTTTTCATGCATTAACCTGATTTGTAGTGGTAGAAATGACTATGTGGGAAACAAAATAGTTGGGGGTGGGAGTGGAATACAGAGATGTGGCCTTTACCTGCTCCTCTCTAACCTGCAGGCTGATGAACAGCGATTGCACAGTGTTGTAGTACTGCCTGGAGACTGCCTAAATCCTGGATTAAACAATCATGGACTAGACTGCTGACTCCACTACATTCCTGCACAGCCCGGTGCCACAGATATCCATCCTGTTGTCATTTCTATTTAATAATAAAAGCCCTTTCTGCTTTGTGTTGTGCTACGTGCAAAAAACCCCACAACAGTAAAAGATCATTGTGGGTGCAAAGTCGACTGCTCAAAGGTTAGGAAATGGTAGGTTTAAGTTTTTCTGCCCCTTTCCACTTGCCATACAGCCTTTAATTATAAGGCCACATGCTATTTTTTCTGATGAAACCCTGTGCCTCGCTCAGTGCAAGAGATGTGCCAATGCACAGCTGTGCAATATATTGTTTCATTCCCTTCACTTACCGTCTAGTTCCAAGCTCTGCTTAACTGTACACTAACAAAATCCCTTCCCTTTGTATAAAATAATTTATCTGTTCACAGACTCTCCTGTGGTGTTCCTCAATATGTCACTTGAACGCTTCAGAACCAGAAGTTAATTTATCTTTAAATTAGAGAGGAGTTTATATTCCCTCCATTTTGAAGATGGGAAACTGATGAAGCAAGGCTGCAGTTACAAAGCACAGCAACCCACCAGAATGCGCCCTCGCACCCCATTTCCTCTGCTGCACGTGCAGCCACTGCTACCATCCGTTCATAGTTTATGCACTAACCAGTGAGATGAAATTAAAAACCCAGCAGGTATTTCTCAAGAGTCACACAAATAGGTCCCAGATTTTTAGAGGACTTTTACTTCAACACTGTCAAATATAGCCACCCCTGATCTTATGTATGACCATAAATGTTCAGTGTTTTGGTATGGGATTGTAAAATCTCCAAGATTTCCAGTCAGGGAACTAAAGAGCACAGTCAAAGCCTGCGCTGCTAGATTCTGTCTGCTGTTATATTTAGTCCGGCATTTTTCCAAATGGAGGGGTATCCGCACATAAAATACAGGCTTCTCAGAGTGCACCAGACACTTCTAAGTGGCTTGGAGCCTACAGCTCAACCTGTAAGAGTAATAGGTGCATCATTCCCCCAAAGGAGAGGGTTTTCATCTTGCGCAGAAGAGCCCTGCAGCCATGTCACAGCAAGACATAAATCCTTGCGAGCAGCTCCATGGCTGCAGCAGCAGAGATCGTCAGTGCTCTGGAGTCTGGACAACCACCAACAGCACCTTGGTTCACAGCAAAAAGCTGTCAGTAGTGACTTGGCCATTCAGCAACTACATCAGCAGCAGCAAACACGCACCTCCTCTGGAGGAGGAACCGTAGATGTTTGCTTGTGTCTGAGGCTCGGCAAGGCTAGAACTGTGGATCCCTTGCCAAGCAGGGATCCCCTTCCCGTGTGTCCTGAGAGCCATGAGCACTCCTTTGTGCTGTCCCAGCGCTCACCCCTGTCAATGTTATCCTGTCCAGCCAAGCCTGACTCTGGCTCTTCCCCATGCTGGCTTTTTTTTTCTAGATGTAGCAGAAACAAAAAGCATCTGTTTAATTACTCAGAGTGGAACTTTTTTTATGCATTTCCCAGGCCTTTCATTAGTATGCCTGTCTCACAATGTTTATTTTGTTCACCCCAAGGACTTGGAAAAGTCTTCTCCCCTTTCAGATATTTGAATATCTTTTATTCATTTTTTGGTTTGTCTGCCTGCATCTCCTCCCTGAAAGTGCTGACCAGTCACTTTGTCACATTAATTTTCCTGGACCTGGTGTTCTTCCAGCACTGGTCTTTTTTATTTCACCCTCAGATCTCAGAGCAGTCTCTCATAGTCCCACTGACTCCTTTGTATCATCTGAATTTTTCATTTACAGTTAAATTGTCTTCAACAACACTGTAATTATTATTGCATTTACAATCTAACCTGCTTTCACCTTCCGAGGTAGCAGTCCGGGCGTTGTATTTGCTGCCAATGGGAATTCATTCCCTGTGTGGTTGTGTTTATTGGAATATTTTGCTTCAGCCATTGTATTGCTTCCTTGCCACAGTCAGGAGAGGCTTTAGGAAGGACTCCTTGTGCTGAACGACAGACACGTTTCATTTTCAAACCGCTGAGATTTCAAGGACTCCTGTACAGCCAGGAGGTATTGCTATACTTAAAGCTATCACTTCTTAAATAGCTCTGAATTAAAACAGCTTGTTCTTGTTATACCCACAGTTCTCTCCACTCTCAATCAAAAAGCAAAAGGTACTTTTTTAATATATGCTCCTTTTCTTGAGAGCCTGTCAGGTGATGTTTGTGCTGGAGTGAGGACTAACTGTAATAATCTTTCTTTGGCAGCAGTTACCACACGACTCGACTGGTTCCTACCCCAACAACGTGTGTGATCTGACAGCTCTTTCCTTTCTACCGTTCTTTTCCTGCCTCTAACAAGTTTTGTTCTCTCAGTCCCTGCATACTAATCTCAAGCTTTCCACCCATTTCCACGTTCCTGTTCCCAGGTTTCATTGCCTGTTTGTGAGCAGTGGAGGGGCTGCTGCCCACTCCCTCTCCAGCCGGGTGCTCCCCAGGTCATTCTGTCCAGCATGCAGTAATTTGCCATTTAGTATTGCTTTCTCCCTCTTCCTTTTAGCTTCCTATACTCCTAACACAAATGTTTGGGCTCATTTTCATATTTCTCCATTTAAAATTTGTTTTCTTTTTCAAATGAAAAAGCTATATACTTACCATACTGCTGAAGTGAGGCCCACCCCTGCACTGCATCACTCAAAACCAAAACGTGCAGCTACTGAGCTTCCAAAATAAGTCAGAAGGCCCAGCGAGGGAATTACCTTCCCTTTGCTCACATTCTCTCTTCACCCCATAAACCAGCCTGTTCCCTCTCAGTTCCCAGATGCTCCCAAGCCAGCTGCACCAGCAGCATGGCAGGACCCACGGCGTGTTTCTGGGCATGTGGTTTGCCACACAGCCAGCAGCTGGGCATGCAGCCTGGAGCAGGTGTGACAACAGGGCTCTGCTTGCCTGCAGGCAAAGGGAGAGCAGGGCTAAGTTTGGCTGATAAGGATGTAGGCAGAGAGGAGAAGAGAGAGGAGCCAACCTCTGCAGGGAGGAAGAGAGAGGAAGGATTTAAGGGCAGGAGGCAGTTTTGGAAAGACATAAAATATAAAGCCCACTCCTAATTTCTAAAGAGTGCTATTCCCATCCCTTGCCACTTGTCAGCTATTACAGTAACTAGTAATTTCATCAGATCACTCAGAAGGGGGAAAGGATAGAAAACTAGAAAAGCAACAACTTGAATCCTGAGAAAGAGTCCTCTGCTTATAGCTTGGCACTTCTTACATCGCTGCTGCCTGCTGCTAGTGCTTTAAGATAGTAATAACCTTCCCCGCATCTGTTTATGTGGAAACAGTCTAATCCAGTCACTTCATCACAAGCACAGGCTGTGGCACCCCCACCCGCTCCAGCATGAACCTTTTGCTTTCCTGCTTTACATGGCAGCAACACGATCTCAAAGTATTCATTTAGTCCTGAATTCTCTACTCAGGTCTCAAAAGTCATACTTCAGTGTATCAAATACTAAACATGAGATGACATCTAATTTTCAGCACTGAACAGTGATCTATAGGTCTAACACTCTGATATGTGCTATATACCTGTTCAGCACACAACCACACATTTAAAGAAATACCATTAAATTGCCATCCAGCTATTTATAATGAATTAAAAGCAGTCTCAATTTTCACATCTGCTCCCAAATCTCTTTGCAAATTTGCAGCCTCAGTTTTCTTTAAACTCTTTTTTCCCACTTCTCACACATATCACCTTTCTTGGAGTACAAGACATGCAAGATAACAAATAAAACCTGACTATTCAGGGACAAGCTGTTTGAGTGACCATTCTCACACATACCTGGCACTGTCTGGCCTCCCTTTTGATGGGGCACAGCCCCCACAATATTGTTTGGGGCTTACCTCACTGTGTCTGGTACATTTTAAGCCTTCAGAGTCCAAACCTCAACTTGGCTTAAGAAAATGTAAGCCCACTCCAGGGGGGCAGTCCATCTACAGCTTCAAGTCTCTCATGCATGTATCCTCCCCTCCTCCCCCAAAGACTAATCCTAACTTTTCTGGCCTCAGACTCCCAAATCTGTTGATTTACACAGAGGCTTCCGAGGAACTTGCGACGGTCAGCTCTTGCATGTTTTTTCTAGTCCTGAGTGGCTGCACTAATGGTTTGAGCCTTTACAATGAGCACCAGAGCAGCTGTACTTGGGTCACATCAAAGGTCCAGCAAGTTCAGTACCTCATCTTCAACAGGAGGCAATAGCAGATGCTCATTATAAGCTGCTATCAGTTTACATTAATATGCCAGGCTGCACAAATCACAGCTGAAGCCTCTGATTCATCATCCATCTTGGAGTTAGCTGCTCTTCTTACAACCCTCAGTCCTGCTTTTGGGCGTAGATGTGGTGGGGAGGTTATCGGTTTAGTTGCAGCTATACACAAGGAAAAGTGAACCAGAGCCTATAGACTCTCCCACATGTTTTAAGCGTGACCTCTTCCTTTTCAGTCAGAAATTGAGCTAAACCTCCAAATGGCTATAGCTATCTGCTAGCTTCATTCTCCTGCCCCTGCCTCCAAACACAAATGTATTTCTTCTAAAGCTTTTATGTATTGTAGATTCACCTGGAAAAAGAAAATCTGCCTGAGTGTGTGAAATAAACAGCAGAGTTGAAAAGCAGAGGTTTTCTACTTTTGTCAGTCTGAGCATGTAAGCACTACTTGCAGTAATAAAAGCTGGAAAATTCTTAAATCAAGGTGATATTTAATTTGGAAGATGTCCCTTGAAGTTATCTCCTTTAAAATACAATTCTACACATTTGAAAGCTATTAAATAAATATAAAAAAAAAATCCTCATGGATTGTCACCAGTGGGAAAGGCCATGGCTGTACAGGTTCTTGTAGGAACAGGAATTTTCATTTGGAAATGCAGCTGGATAGATAAAGTTTGGATCAGTCTTGCCTTGTATTAGATGACCTGGTAAATTTCCTTTGTTTAATGGACTTGTATGTATTTACATAGTTTACAGACTGCACCGTTGCCTGATGAAGCATTGGGAAGTACAAAGGCAAGTAACAAAAGTTACGTCTTTCAGAAGGAAGGATATGTAGGAAAAAACAATGGACAAAATCTGACCTTCATAGTATCGGTACGGTGTAAGAATAGCTTGGTTACTAGCAGACAGCATGACAGGTTAGTATTTTAGCTTCAAAGTCATAAGCTTTGTAGGCAAGTATGCATCTTTAGCAATGCCCCTGAAATCATCACTGCTTTACTCTTACCTAGCTTGGACTTTGGAAGACTACAGGGAAACAACATTAGCCAAAATCTGAATGCAGTACTAGATAGAAAAATGAGTTTTCAGTTAAAATGATATTTTCCAGAAAGTACTCAGCCTCTTGCAATTTTATTTTTCATTGCCAAAATACTGAGTGTTTTGATAGCACAAAAAACTCTCTCAATTTATCTCTTGAAAGCTATTCCTTCCCCTTCCCTCCTCTCCTACGGGACAGGAAAGCCCCGTATTTTTCCTTGCATGGAACCTAGTTTCATAACCAAACCCACTAGTAAATCAAAAATGTTTACTACTTTTACATGTATGTAAATAACTATGCAAAGTAATGAAGATAGGGGCTGTGGGACTTGTGTGTACTCTGTTTTTTTTTCAAACCCATTATCCTCCAATGTTACAGTATTTTTCTTCTCTATACTCCTTGTGCCTTCTTTTTGCTACACTGTAAACATAAAAAACTCCCAAAACGTGAAGGGAAAATTCGTAATAACTAGGGGTTGGAACTACTGCCAGCTTTTAAAACCCATTGTTTAATTGAAAAATTATGAAGTAAAAGCAAGTACATGAATCGCTGAAATTGTCTGCACGAAACATTTATAGTGAAAAACTCCATTCCATAAAGATAGATAGAAGGATGTCTTTTATGCAAAAATGAAACAATATATTTGCCTGAAAAGCTGACATCTTGTAAGTGTGCCTCTGAAGAATGAACTGGAGGACAGAGCTGCAGAAAAATGCAAACCCTACTTCCTGAAAGCATTCCTCCATCCACATGAGTGACCAAAGGGAGAGGATGGGGAGCCAAAGGTGGCACTGAGGTATAATGAATTAACCTGCCTCCTCCCACGTGAAGAAGTGTAAATAAATATCAAAGGGATCTTTATCCTACTACTGACAATATGGTATGCAAGGTCACATGGCCTAATATTTTAAGAGGATTAGAGCTAAATCTCTGCAAACTTTGAAATGGCCCAACCAAGCCTGTGAGCTTTTCAATTTAAATGGGTGCACAGTGTGACTTCTACGATCAGCTGGAATTTGGCAGGAGCAGATGTAGTGAAGTGGACTCTGAAACAATTTAGTCCTGCAGTGACTGGTTTTACAGGGTATCTGTTAATTTGGAGCTGTGCAGGAGGTGAAAATAAAGTGCATGACCAAAAGAGTTTGACGCTTAATTATGAACAAAGTTTGTGCAAAAAGGAAAATTATCCTTGATACTTATTATTCAGCAAATTAGGAACACCGTTTCTGTAGTTTTGCTTGTTTTTTTCTAGTAGAACTGCAAATACCAGGGTCTAACTGGAACATCAAAAACCACTTAAACATCACTTCCATCACTCTCAAAAGCCATAGTCTCTAAAAACATGCAAAGCATACAGGAGAAAACCCTGCTTTGGATAGTGAGGAATAGTCTTTTACCAAAACACCTCTGTTTGAACCTCAGATGATAACACATGCAAGAACCATGCAGAGTAGACCTACTCACCAGATGGGAAAAATTGCTAATTGTCCAGCAGAATCTAGCCACCAGCTGGCAGGCAACTACCATCATTTGAATAAGAAGCAATCCCAATAACCACACATGAAAATAGCATAAAAACATGCATTCGACCTGAATCATCAATTGTTGTTAGGGGCAGAGCTGACAAAAAAAGAAAAAAAAAAAAAGAAAGCATCTGCTCTGAAAGCGAAGCATGTGAATTCATGTGCTTGTGTTTTAGGAGTATTGTGAAATGTTTCCACTCTAAAAGCAGTGGTGTTAAAGCAGCTGAGGAGATACATTGCCTCTAATTCTGATGGCTGCCCTTTGGAGCTCAGACTTTATCCTCCACATATGGAGAGATATGAACATCTGCTTTCCAGACTAGTGTCCCCGACAAGTACTTTTCAGGTATTTATGCCAACACGGTACCTTCATTTATCTAGAAATTGAAACTGCTGCTGATTTGCCAGAAAGTTTGGAAAGATTCAAGAATTTTGGCATGAATGCAGAACCCTTTTAGATCTTACGAAAATTTTTACTTTCTGAAAAAAAATGAGAACTTAAATTATTTATGTAAAACAAGCAGTCGATGGATTCTAGTTAACTCTGTACCTTTCATCCTTTCATGTAGAAGTGCTGATGCAGAGATGCAGTGTTTCCTTTCCTTTGCCACAGCCAATGCTTTTTTACAGCTCTGTCATGTCCACTTTCTTCAAGCCTTCCTGTTGCTCTACTAAATGAATTCATGAGTTAGCCAAGAGGCTGTTGTGTGAGATGGAAAACTGCAGGACAGACTGAATTTTTCAGGAGAAAATGTAGGGAGTTTTTAACCAGCCACAAGACCTGTTCAGAAAGCAATGCTCAGTGTGTGTGGACTGAGACTCTCTCAGTAACCCTTAAGACAACAACAAAAAAGTGCTACTTCAAAAGTTTTCTTTCTTGTCAATGTTAATCAGTGCCAGTGTGTTCCCAGAGGCTTCCCCAGCAAAACACATCAGAGGCAGCAGGAGTGAGAAACTGGAGAGTGGGCTCAGTGTTGTCCAGCTGCAGTTCATTAGATCAGATGCTCCCCTGCACACCTGTGCATCCCTGAGAGGTCAAAACTGAAGAGTGTGTGTGTCAAGGGGTAAGTTAAAAAAAAAAAAAAAGCAAACCACAAACAATCCCCCAAAACACTCAAGAAAAACATTTTTAGAAGGCACAGCCAAGTAAGCAACATTCTGAATAATAACCCAGTTTTAAGCACCTATCTGAAAATCTTAATTAGCCCATTCTGCTGTTAATTTCACATATCCCCTCTGCCTTCAGTATCTTTGTAGAACAATTTGCAGAAAACTGAATCTATGTTTAAACCTGTATCCATCTAGGCAGGATATGAATATGATTATTTATGATTAGTCCTCCAAGCATTCCCACTTGATCAGCATAAGAAATTAACCCCCTGCACTCCTGTACCTAAGTAACCCCCTGCTTTTCACCAAAATAATTTTTTTCCCAACAAAACTTTTATGTGCTCTTTTTCCTTTTCTGATATACTTTGGTTAGTTTTACAGAACTATGTTTTTACCTGCAAAAAGATTATTATCTTTTTATTCTTAGATATTATGGGGACAAAATACCAGTCTGTAATTCTGGGCCAGCGGTTTTATCTGTTCCAGTCCCAGGTAAGGAGCCTCAGGATCGTGTCTGTCAGTGTTCGAAGCACAAGCAGCTGCCAGCGCCCTTGAGACTAGAATGAGCATGGACCCAGTGACACTGGGATGCCCCATCTGTTCACTCAGACATCTTCTTGTGGATCTGGGAGAGCATCCCATACTCCACTCTGGACCTTCCAGCCACAGCCTGGACCCCTGTGGTATGGTCAGAAGAACAGGTTTGGTTTATTCAAGCAGGGCTGACTGTCAGGTACCCCCCAGGCAGCACTGCTCACAGGATTTATGCACCTTATTATCCCCTGTCCCATTTTTGATCCTCCTGTCTGCCACCCTCTTATCTCTCTTTGTATACTGCAGCCTCTTCCCAAAGAAGAAGCAGCCCTTTTTTCCCCATGGGTGCTAGTTTTGCTACACCCATACCCAAATAAAGCATTACTGATATGGTTACCTGTGCACTGGTGGTCTTGCAGGACTATGGCCAGGAAGGTCCGCAGCATTCCCCAGCCCAGTTATGTGTGAAGCCTGGTCATTTCACATGTAACTCCCTCTGAGACACCTGTGAAATCCAGCCATCCCTCATGGCGCTATCTCTAACTTCTGTCAGCTCCTCATGTGGTTATCTGTCACATCCAGCAATTTCTCATGTCATATCTCATCCTTTTTTGCTGAACATCCCACTCATTTGGCTGAACAGCAGGGCAGGACCCAGCCAGAGGTGCAGACATTTGCCTGCAGCCCTAAGAATCAGGTGAGGTGACCCCGCATCTGAGTCACTTCTCTCTTCCAAAGTGAAATGTCCTTTTGCACACAGAAGATACTGTAAACTTGTATCTAGCATTTCCTGGCCAATTCTTCCCCAAAGGCCACTCTAAAAGCACACTGCAGCACAAGGCAGTACACCTGGCGGTCTATTTGCAAGCCTAACTATTTCCCTATACTGTGCTTGAGGTTTTTTTCTGGCTTCTGGTTCATTGCTCCTTTTTCTGGGCCGTAACTGAGGTGATAGACTGCACTTTTCAGAAGAGTTGCTTTCTGCTAGCAAGCCTAACAGCAATGTGCTTGTGTGTAATGGGACACATGTAAATAGCAGGCCCTCCAGATCTTGAACGTAGCGTACCTATGGAGCAGGCTGGCTGAAGTTTAGGTGCTCAGCGACATGGGTATAAAATGAAGTGTTGTGTTACAGGTAAACTGATCAAACAGGTACTGAAAATGCAATCCCTGGTTTCCACTACCTTCTTGCCTTCTCTTCCCTTTGCATCAGCTCTGGTTCTTCATCTGACCCCACAGCAGGCTGTCGCAAGAGGGAAATTATGGCAGGAGGCTTTTCAACAACATAGACAGCCACTTACTAATGCAAGCTTAGTTTAGGTTGCAGGCCCAATTCATTTTTTGCTTGAATCATAGTCAGAGATGCCTCTTCAAAGTAAAGGCAGTCTGGAAGACTGAGATTTCTGTGGCCACACTAGCAGCCATGTGCAAAGCCAGTGGAGAAGCCAACTGTCCTGGACGTGAAAGACCTCTCACCATATGGGACACTGAGTGGTACTTCCATAGACTCCAGTTCTTCATGCATGGCCACTGCTGTGTGATGATGCCTTTTTGTGGAAAGCAGATGTGACACTATATTTCCCAGCTTATTTTTACTTTCCCATAAGCAAGGTCAAAAGTTCCATCTTTCTAAAAAACTGGCTTCCTTCCATATTTCTTTGGATAATTACCTAAAAAATGAAAGGGAGTGGGGGTGGGGGTGGTGGGGGGGGAGGGATGGGGACAGGATGGACAATGATTTTTGAAAGATCCTGAGATACATATTTGACTTAGAACTAGAACTATCTTTGTTGGATAGCACAATAAAATATCATCTGAAAGAAGCCAACATATTTTCAGCATCAAAGAGACAGAATACTTTATACTAAAATTACAATATATTGACTTTGCTGCCTTTGCCTCCTTTCATTCATAAACATTTTAAGTCCTTGCCTCCACTGTGGGTGTCCAGACAGTACTTTTATAGAGAAAAAATAGGGGGGGGTTGGTAGATTTACACAATATCAACATAACCCCACCTAACAAAATGCAAGGGGAGGAAAGTAAAGGCTGGAAAATTAGCTTCTCTGGAATTAGAAGTGCATTATGTGCAGCAATCAGAAAATACCTACACTAATTATCAACCAACTGAGCAGATTTAGCACATCACAGAAGTTAATGTGTGTGTGTGTAAAATATTATAGTAATTCTTTCCTCAAGACTACTTCTTTGCTTGCAGCACAGCAAATGCAATTTATCTTCTTGAGGCAACAGAGATGGTTCTCACTGAAGTGTAGAGACAGGTCAATGCAGATGTCATGATCCCTAATGCAAGGGATACAATAGGACCCACTGTCCTAACCTGCTCTGCCTTCCTTCAGCTTGACATCCCTGGCCAAGGGGCTCCTAGCTGCACCCCTGCACAATTTATATGCTGTCTTCCTAGCAAAATATCTATTTACTGAAACACTTGATCCTTTCATGCAGTGGTTGTCTTTCCCAATTCTCCTAGTAACATTTCTCAATGAGGTCTTTCTTTACTAAAAAAAAAAACAAACAAAAAACAACCAATAAAAAAAAAGTTCAGGAAGAACTAGCAAAGAGAATGGAAACAGAAAGCTGAAAAATAAGACGAAGCGCAGTCTGGCCTTGTGTCATTGAGATTCCCATGCTGATTCATTTCCAACCAATGTCAAAGTTCCCCAGGCCACATTCACATGCTAGAGATGGTCCATCTGAAATAAACAGCCTGTCTCCTCACTGAGAAGCTGCCACAGGCCTAGAAAACAATCAGCCACACAGAAGTGAAATAAAATGATTAGAAGAGCATAGGGATCATAACACTAATAGAAACACTGAACCAAGATGAAGCAGAGAAGTCTGGAGCATTATCACCTCTTTGAAAGGAACCTGAAGTGAGAGGGCTAGCAGCTTCCAAGGGAACAGTTTCTGTTTGGATGCTCAGCACAGGCTGGGACTTGAGGTAGGTCCCTGACCCAAAGCAACTGCATTTCAAGCTGCTTTCCTCTAATCAGGCAGTTGATCATTTTTCTTGGTAGGAAGAAGAAGCTGAGGAGTAGCAAAAAGGACTAATACAGAGAAAATAAAGACAGAAATGAAACACCTGTAAAACTGTGATTTGCTGTACTGCAAAAAAGCAAACAGTCTTGGTTTTTACCTCCCATGAAAGAGGCAACTGTCCAGGTCGTAAGAGTTTCATCATATTAGTACGCACGTCTTGACTGAGGAGTTATAAGGTCAAGAGTTTGCCTTAAGTGATGAGTGGAAAAACAATATAAATAGAAATATGCAAGTATATTTAAAAATTAAGATTTGTTAAAGGAAGTTCCTCCTTTGCTTTCTTATTCCATTATCTCCAATGCCACTGTAGTTCTGTCATAAAAGAACACGTTTCTAATGGTCTTTTTCCACAGGGACTCAGTTTTTTTCCTCATGTGGTCTTTTCTCATCAATAGCTCCCAGCCTTTCCTCTCTGTCCTCTGAATGTCTTGCTCTGACTGATTGGCTTCACCCTTCCTGAAGAGTGGCTCCCTCAGCTCACGCTGTGTTCACACCTCTCCCCATCTCCTGCAGCCTGCACAACTATGCCCTGCTGCTCCGATCACTCAAATACTTCACATGCACAGCAGTCGTCTTTCTACAGAGCAACACCCAACTGCATCATGCAGAACCATGAAATCCAGGAATTAAACATGGTATTTTACAAAAGAGTGATTAGAAGAGGACTTCATCCAAAATTGGACCGATCACAGCTATGTACAATTGCAGCAATGGCAGGTGATGGCACAACTAAGTGCAACAAACCTATTGTCACAGAGGTTGGAGGCCTGCTTGTTAAAAGTCCTACTACTCAATTTAAGAACAGTTGAGTAGCTTGCTTCACCTCTGATGGAGTCTGCTCCTCGTCTGCCAGCTGTCATATCGTCTCTATCTGAGGGATCTTTTCTACTTGGAGCTCATAAAATATACTTCTGATGAGCATTCTTTGCCTTCATAACAAGATAGATTATACTGTGCTGAAGATATTTTCAGGCATGTTCTCAAAGAAAAAATATATCCAATATTCCAGAGAGAAGCTTCACCTTAAAACTGGAGCTACATAAATGGTGCACATCTTTTCCCCCAAAACAGTGCAGTTCTGCAGCAGAGTTCATTACGGCATGTCTTTACCAGTTGATTTTGCCTCCATAATTATGAAAGCAGTGTGTGCATTTTGCTTAAGAGAAGAAGAAGTGTTAGCTCTTTCCCCTGTAATACATAAATGCTTTATGCAGAGCATGTCCCTCCAGTGGAGCAGGCAAGGTCTGTGAGTCCTCAGTATACCAGAACCTCATCACCAAAATACACAATCCCATGTGTCTTCACAAGCCATGAAACACCTCATGCATTAAAACTGTGTGATTTTACCAAAAAAACCCCAGTGGTGGGATGATTTTCTATGCAGTAACTACAGTGGGGCACCTATATTGATTTTTAACACTTCTATGCTTGGATGATTTTCAAGAGGGAAAAATGTATATTCTAACATAAACAAGGACAAGTATTGTAAGTCTGAAAACCTACAGAAATAATGGCACCTGTAGAGGAAAGAAGCTGGGTTAATTAGCATGGATAATATACAGCTGTGGGCTGGCTTCAGGGGCGGTGGGTTGGCTGATGTAGACAAGGGGCAGGTGTGGCTGGTGCGATTAAATGGTTGAGAGCCAATGAAAAGGGAGCAGCTGAGAAAGAAGCAAGAGAAGAGAGAGTGGGCTGGCCTTGGATGAGGTGAGACGAGACTAGGAGAAGGCAGCAGAGGGATTGGCATGAAGAGTATGTTGGTATGAGATGGTAAAAGACCTTGCTGCAGCTGACTAGTATTGAGAGTGCTGACAGGTACTTACTTCAGCTACATCTTGCATAAAGGGGGAACTTATCCAAAAGTTGGTCCCAGACTTGTGGAGTGCCCCATGCCAGTGGCAGATGTGCCTACAAATCTATTGAAGTCTGCAGAGGAAGGCCATCTCAAATCATGCATCCATACCTTCTTCCAAGCAATTCCACAAGCAAAGTCTAAGCACTGCTGTATTATCACACCCTCAGGCAAATCACAATGACGCACCAGGAGAAAGGGAATAAGAGTATCTTCTGCTGCCTCTTCCAACTGTGTAGACTGGTCCGTGCCAATCACAGAATCAAAACCCACTTTTCTATAAAAGCGCTCCCCAAGCCAGGTTAAAGTCATAAATGAATGAAATAGCAAGGAAATTATGTGTACAATGGAAGTGCTGGGAGTGTGCAGAGCAAGTTTTGTCACTGAAGCCTCATTTGAATTCTCAAATTCCAGGTCAGGGTACAGGTCCAAAGTGCCTTCCAACCACAGAAACACACTAGCAAACAGCTGCAAAAAAATTGTTTATCTGGACAATCAGGGAACTGTATCCTAAAGTTATGCTATTAAATTTGGACACAACACTGGAGAGCTTTACAGAAGAAAACAAAATTGACTACAGTTTTTCATATGCAGAATAGGACTGGCTTTAGGCAGGACTTATTTCTAGTCTTAGGAACAAAAGTCCTGTTGTGGACTTGGGTTCTTGTCATTTAGTTACCTGCTCCCATATAAAAAAGGGTATATTTGACATTCCCTCACCCTTTCCAGTGCCTCAGAAAGGATCCACAGGCATATCACATGTCAAAGATTATCTTGCATTTACCCAGTCAAGTCCACTTGTCTGGATGGCGCAGACAGGCAGACAGCTGGGTCTTCTTCACCTTCTAAAAAGAAGCACTTATAATAGCTGATAATTCTTAAGATAATATCTTATAATTCTCAGGCTCACTTCTTTGCATTGCTGCACTATTTTGTACTCTGAAGCTTTTTGTAAACCTAAATGAAAGGGAAGGAAATGAAACTGCTGTAGTCCGACTGCTGTGTGCTGGAAACGGGCAATATTCAGCAATCCAATAGAGCAGGAAAAACTGGGAAAGGGTCCGCAGTCCTGCCAGATGATAGTTGAAGCTCCTGCTTCGATTTTTGTACACTTGATAGGTTGGGCTGAAGCTATCTTAAAAGTGGCCTGTGACACAGGACAATCTTAGGAGTGGTGATGACAGCCATGGTTTGGGCTTAGCAAATATTTAGATGACCTTCAACAGTTTTGAGGATAATCCTCACAGACTAAGATTGGGATGAGACGCTTTGTGGCTCTGAACTTTATCTTGTCACACCAGTTGCTTGCTTTCACTACAAGACAGCCAGTGGAGTGTGGATTTCTGAACCCCCAGGGAACCTTAGCTGCCTCATGGCCTATGTTGTTTCACCACTTGCTCTTGAAAGCCTTGTAGGAGACTGCAGGGCTCCATAGAGAACCAAAATGAATGGGGCAATGAGTGAAACATGGAAGACAGAGTGGAAATATCAGATAAAATACAGTGTTACTTTATTTTTGACCAAGAGTGAAGGAGCTTGTTACAGCCCATCATGACAGCAATTTCTTCTTTTGGCTCCAGCTGCCACTTTTTTCTTTCTTTCTTGTTTCCCTCTCTCTCTTCACATTCTTCTGAATTTTTCTTCTTTTAACAGCATATCACCTCTATTGCTGTGACTGCAGCTTGTATTTATACTCAAAATACTTTGAATCTGTGAATTTGCAATATCTCAAAGTAAAAAAACAAGCTAAAGAGAAGGATAAATATTTGGGCAGCTACACAGCTTCTGGTACATGGGCTAGTTAGTTTAAGGCCATCTTTGGTCTCCTTGCACTCCTATTCTGCACAGTCACTGTAACTGCAATGGCATCTCATAGAAATTGGCATCCATGTTTGGGTTTTAGTTAGTTTTCTATTAGTATTTCCAAAGGTTTTACCAGGGAGGGATAAAACCTGTTGGAGAAAGCTCCTCGCAATAGATAGTGTTGAGATTCCCTGTGAACCAGTGGTCTGTAGGTGCCCGAGGGTGAAATGAATAAGGGAAGTTCAGTCACATATGTATATATATTTATATAAATATAAAAGATCTATATATACATATATGCAATCCATACATGTATTTGGTTATATCCCAGTTCCATCTAAGGTGATAACCAGACTGACACTCTCTCTCTCCAGCTGACCTGGTCTCCACATACACAAAAAGCACATGAGTGGGGCAAACAGGAGCCAGACCTGGCTCCAAGAGGCAATCAAGAAGTAATCAGCGTATCTTTTTTTCTCCAAATTAAGTTTTAGACAACTATTCATTATCAGTTTATTCACATGAGTGTCTGTTTCCTCACTCGGATTCCAGTCAGCTGTGGTACAATTAAAAGCATGAAATAAGAATTTTCCCTGGACAATGCTAAATTAGTCTCTACTGGAAAGGAAAGTTGTTTTGAAGAAATTCATGATAAAGACAAAGCTGTTGATCTACATAGGCATAAATACATATCATGCCAAGTTTTATTTATGTACATTCTTGTTTTTTCACTGTTTTGTCAAGCACCCTGCAGCACAGTTCAGTGATAGCGGGTAGTGTTTGAATGAGTGGGTAAGAATGTCAAACTGAGTGTACAAGAATGAAAGCATTGGCCTTGACTGTGGAAGATCTGGTTGCTTTAAAAGCTAATTCAATGATAAAAGCCTTCACTCAGCTGGCTTGTTGAAAGTATGCAAGCAGAGTTTTTTTCTCTTCTATTTCTTCCTTCCTGTCTTTTGACTGTGTGTTGCAGGCCTCAGGGGTCTGTTCACAAGCTTTCTCTTCCTTACCACAGAGAAAAAGCATCTCACCTGCCTAAAAGATGGCGTTAGGACACCACGCCATTCTAATTAGTTGCGAAAGAGTTTTCTTGCTTCCCTTTGGTTCTGGGCATGGTTTTTTTTTGGGCCACTCATGCCTCCTGAACCTACCTCAGTTACATCACCTCAGGACACTCACAGCCTGATACAGAAAGTTATGAGATGCTCAGTGTTTGCCTCTGATCAGTGCTGGTCCTCTGTGGGCTCGCTGCTGTGCTGTGAGGAGGATGGGGTGGGCACAAGGCAAGGACAAGAACTCTGGCTGCTCAGGGATGGAGCCGATCACCTCTTCATTACCTTGTGGGCTTGTTTCCAGCCTACTGGCCTGCAGAATGACAGTCTGGAGGTCATTTGCTGGTCTGGATCTCCAGCTGGACTCATCACAACACCTAGTTGGGAGCTGGGACTGTCTCATCCTGTTATAATTGGATCCATCTTCTGGCTTGTCTGGACAATGGAAGAGTTCTGTAACATTTCCTTGTACATTCCCATACCATATGTACTTGTCTTGTCACAACTAAAGTGACTTGGTCACATAAGGAGAAAATAAGAGAATAAATCCTTTAGATCCTGCAAGATAAACATGGCCTTCTTGAATCAATCTTCATCTGACTGTAGTGTAATTATGGATTATTTACCAAGATCCAGTCTCCTACTTAGAGCACAAAAATTGCCAAGGTGCCTGGCACTAGTAAATTAGATAACACACAGGGTGATTTGTCATTATTACAGATCGTTAGTTCTTTTCATGTTTAAACTTGCCCTTTTCAAAGACAGGCTTTTTTGGGGTGCCTGGAAGATACAATATGCTTCAATCACAATTCATCTGGTATATTAATCATCACACTGGATTGATTCTGCCCTCTCAATGAAAACAGCATTAAAGGCTTTATAAAGTGAGAGCAAAGAAAACAAGCCACAAATGCCATTGCCAATGGAGAGACTTTAAGGTCAGCAACTTTATTAGCAGCCACAATGTGAAAGTTACAGTTCTTTCACCTGTTCCTGTGACGAACGCCGTCCCCATCCCCTGTTCCCCAGCCCTTATAGAAAAGAGATCTCTTAATAGGAGATATTCGAAACTCCTGGAGGTCTGACTGAAGGACCTGAACTGGACCACTTGGAAGTGATGGCATCCGAAAATCCTCGTCCTTGCAGCTGGGAAAGCGTTACCGTGCTGCCCTCTAATGCTCACAGCCTTGCATTCACTCGCGGGTGGGGAAGTTGAAGGTTAGTGCGAGAGAGTGAAAGAGGCGAAACTGCTTTTTGTCTGGTCTCATCACGTAACACTGGAAAAGCAAAGCTTTATGCTAAATTCAGTGTCGCTTTTCCTATGCAAGCACACTTGTTATTACGCAGTGAAAGGATGAATTACTGAGTGCTTTGGGGCTGTAATCCAATTTGTGGCTATTTCATTTAAAGTGTGCCATGAGTGAATTGTCCCACAGTGATGTATTGGCAGGCCTTAGGCTGATACTGTCACTGAGAGGTAAAACAAGGCAACTCAGCACAACTGAAAAAATATGGGAACTTTTCTTAAACAAATTAATGATTGAAGTGTTAGGTTGCTGTTCCTTTAAATTTTAAAGCATATAAAAATGATGCTTCCTGGTCTATTATACCTTGCAGAATCATTTCACAGGATCACTTTTTTTTTTTTTTTTCAGGAGCTCCCCTACACTGAGTTTTTTATTATTCTCCTTCTGCATCACCTAAAACCCTGTCAAAACTTAAACCTGCTATCTTAATCCAAGATTGACTATGTGAGCCTTGTGCTTTCATACATCCTGTTTTGCACTTAAATAGATGCCATAAGATCCCCCTCCTCTTCTTCCTTGCAAAAAGGTGCATAAAAGGTGTGGGGGGTGAGGGTGGGGGGTGGGGTGGGCAGGAGCTCCAGTAAAGCTTAGCAGCATTCAGCCCCCTTCTAGCTTCAAAACTTGACCTTGGAGCCTGAGAGCTATGGCAGCAGCAGCAACCGCGTGATTATTACCAGGGTGAGGGGGGGCAGGAAGAAGAAGAGGAGGGAGGGAAGGGATACAAGCAGGGAAACATGTCCACAGAAACCCAGTGAGGGCCAGGATCTAAACTAGCTTATTAAGCCGCATAAATATTAATCATATCATTTAAACCGACATTCTGCCCCATTTGCAGAGTTTCACTGTAAGAGGTTTCTCTAATAGGGCATGATGTCTCCAAGCACCTTTTATTAATAATTAAAATGTTGTATCTTGAATTACCACCCGGTTCATGGAAGATAATGCTGTGTTGGCAGTGTCAGGCAGGGGAGATCCTAGTGTATAATGCTGAGGTGAAGGGGTTAGGTATGCAGCCTTCTGCCTTTCTCTTCATTATTTACAATTCAGTGCTTCCTAAAAGCTGTGAGATCACGCCCTTCTTGTGCTAGGCTCCTGCTCCACACCTCTTTTCCCCATCTCCAAAATGACAATGCTTTCATTTGTCTAGCACTTTGAGGCTTACCAATGAAAAGCATCGTGTATGAACTGGCTTGAAAAAGGACTTTGTGCACATGAGCTTATTTGTTAGAATATACCAGTGGGGTTATTAAATGCTAGTACCAACAAATGTTGCCTGGAGTGTGTCCTCAGACTGACACAGACAAACTTTTTCCAGGCACATAGTAAGATGTGGCTCAGGAAAAAGAAAACAGGTGTTTAGGAATTCCTTTCTGCCAAGAGGGATGGGAGAGAAGCACAGCACAGTGGTTCAGTTAGGAGTGCTGAAGGGCACTAACAAGACTCAAGCAGTGATGCTGGAGGAGTGTCAGTGCCATGGACTGGCCAGAAAGGTGGAAGGGTAAAGCCCGCACTCATCATATGGCTTGTAGCACATGGCAAGGCGGTGTGTGACCAGCAACAACTCTTCTTTAGGATCTTAGCCATAGGGAGTGGGAGAAGAGTATTAAGGGAGAAGATGCAATCAATCCAGATGCAAAATATTTTATTTGCACATTTGTTGGTTTGTTGTTTTTTTTTACCTTTGGAGATGAATTTACATCTGGCAACAGGCATAGAAGTCTGTATAAAGGCAGGTTTGTGGCCACTGGTCTGCCACAATGATAAAGTGCAGGAAGTGAAGTAGAAATGGCACAGACAGGCCTGAGCCCACAGAGAAAAAAACAGATCCTAGCACAAAGATGTCTAAGGAAATGATGATCCAAACATTATGGTTCACATGGTGTAGTCCATACTGTGTTTAGCTCTGGATGTGGTGAAGCTGGAGAACCAGGACTTTGCTGGGGTATGGCATTAGACTGCATCCAAGCTCGTAGTGACTTTTCTCTGGCCAGCTGATGTCCCGGATCACCCTCTGCTCTGCTTTTGATCCAAAATGAGCAAAGCAACTGAATTTGTGAGCTCCCGCAACTGGGTCCGTACTTAGAGGTCTCAGTGTTTACATCAGTGCAAGCAGGTCCTGTATCTAGTTGTGTTTGATTCCTTGTGTCAGAAATCTTTTTGTTTCTAGAATGGTATAGAAGGGTTTCAGAACTGGGCTCACATCATTTGCAAAACAATGTCTTCCACATTTTTGTTACTATACAGATTTACTTTACATGTGTGTGTAGGGGGGATATTACTGATGGGAGTTAAGTTGCCAACGCAGCTTTGAGTGAACTATTAGTTTTTTCCAGGCATGGAAAGCTACTTGTTCTCATCTGCTCTAGCCATAACATTACACTAATTCTAAAAGGAACCTGGATGGCAGATTTAGAAAAAGAAATCCCTAGGAAGTAGATGCTGATAAGATTGTTTAGAAAAAGGTTTATTTAGTATTAAAGAGCAAACAGTGTAACAAGGCACTCACATGAATGGAGATGAACCTTTTTATTTTGCACCCATTACCTTTTTCAGTTTCCTTTTGTCATTGATTTCTAATTTGGTGTTCTCAGGATAGCTGGTTCACAGGAGGCTTTTAATCTTTTGTCTAGGTGTTATAATTGTTTGAAAACAAATTAGATAGCTAAACTGAAGGACAAGAGAATTAAGAGACCTGTCTGAGGTCACACGATAGGTTAATGGTTAATCACAGTTTGAATCCAGGAACTTCTAGTTATTAGACTTTTGCTAAAATCGACTGCATTGTGTCCTGCAGCTCTGGAGTGCTATAATATCACTTGAAAATTGATGTAAGGATTGCATAGGTGAAAATTAAAAATGTGGTCAGGAGAAAAAAACAATTATCAGGAATCACTAACAAGCATCCAACACCCATCACTTCTTAAGCAAACAGGCTGGAACCTGTTGAAATATATTTGATAGCCCAGAACAATTAATCAAATTTCAGAGTGGCAAGTGTCAGTAATAATATCTTACCTGTACATCACTGAATACCCATTGAAGACTGTGTTTGCAATAAAATCTTTTATTCCTTTTGTTTCCTTGGTGGAATATGCTGGCATTTACTGCTCTGCTGGGAAAGTTATGTAGGAGAAATGCTGGAAGAAGGCAGAGTACTGCCCTCCTTCACCTGTCTCCTTCCAATTAAATCTCCATGGATTTATGTCTTAATAAAACAGCAGTTATACTTTCTTTTTTCAATTCATCTTTGCTGTTAAAAACCACTACTCCAAACATAATAGGTATTGTCTGCAATTGCTTAAATTGGGCATAAACATTTATTGCCTTCCTAGCTAACAAATGCAACTTTGCTGTTCATAGGAATGAGGAAAATTCCACTCAAGGTCAAGTGACCTGATCTTTTCATGCAGCCTCATTACCCATGTTAGTAGTGTAGAAGATGAGGCAGAACATCTGGTAGTACCATAAAAATTATAGAAATGTGCGTACATTTGCTTTAGCTCTTCATGCCAACCCTGAGCCTGTGCTCCCATTTTGGGTCAATGTTCTGAAAAACTGCTGGAGTCTCAGCGTTAAAGGTTTAGCTTAAAAGGTTTCTTGGTCTCTGCAATTCGCTATATCGAAAGCTAAATCATGGGGATACTGACATTGTCATCTCTTGCTGCTTTCCAGCACTATTGGATTTCAGGCAGAGATGGCTTAACCAATTTGATGTGCATTTTGTCTCATGTGTCTGACACCTGGGAGGTAGCATTTTATTGGAGAGATATCAGTATTCCTCTGTCATCATGCCTATCAATGAAGTTTGTTCACCACAACAAAAATGAGTTAGAAAACTGGAAGAAGAGAGGATGCTTGGCAGCATGACAATTTATGTACTCTTCTATTACTGCCCTCTCATGAGGTTTTGCCCCATTGGCTTTGCAGGATGCCTTTCAGACTCTTTGGAGGGCATGGAAGGACAGCAGCATCTCACCAACTCCTGCAGGAGGAACGCCTCTAGCTCATTTGAGGTGCACAAGTGGAATTTACTCAGGTCCTTAGTTTTTTGCCTGACTCCAACCCTGAGAAGAGTAGTTCTGCATCTATTTTGCATCAGTGGATTATGATCACACACTGACAGCTGAAAGACATTGCTTTCTGGCCTTGCATTCCTCCTGAAGTCTGACACATCTGAGGTGTGGAAGGAGGGAAGTGCAAGATCTGACTCTCCAGCTCCTTGTCATATGGAAACGCTGCTGTTCAGAGTATCTTTAGTACAGAACTTCGAGGAGCTTCCCCTCCCTTTGAGACAGGGGAGCACTGCAGAAGAGTGGTGCTGGGCTGAACAGCTCCCTGAGATACTTGTACGGCATGGTCCGTACAGTGTGACTGCTTCGTATCCCAGCAGCACTGCTGTTCATTTCAGTACAGTGCAAATGTATCTGTTCAGCATTCAGGAATACTTGCTGCAGGTGCTATGATCATCAAAAGCTGGACCTTTGGTGATCAAAAGATCTGAGAAACCCAATCAAACAAAAGCTTATCTATCACAGGGTAGCTGTGGTGTATGCTGTGTTGGTCTGGACCTGTGTTGTAGAAGGTAGCCAGGAAAATAGCAAAAAGCCTGGTGGGGAAGGGTCAGACTCCTCTATAAAACTGATCCTTTCCAGCTCTCACCCATTCCTTCCTGACCTGCATGTTTTCAGCTGAAGGGTAGAAGGGCTAGCAAGGTCATCCTCCAGTGAAAATATTTCAGCCTCAGTCATCATCTGTGGCCAGGGATAATAAACACAAGCTGCATACACTTCTGATGATGTGTTGGAAACTGCTGTAGACAACAGAGCGTAGGACCAACACAGTGATTAACAGTGGGCCATGCTGCCCTTTCCAAGGTGTCCTTAGTGGAGTTCCATGCAGAGATGTGAAACGAAGACAGACAATCTAAACCCACCACTTCATAAGCTGTATTGTCTTAGCACACTTCCTTGCCTGTATTTTAAAGTGCTTGCAATTCAGAGTAATTTAAAACCTCATCAGTACTCACTAGAGGGTTGGGGTTTAGAACCTCAGTCAATTAAGTCCATGTAGATGAGTAATACGAGTAAAATTCACAGTTTTCAGTGCTGAAAAAGAAAGAAAAAAGAAGAAAAAATATTCTATAGCCTAGCTATTCAAAAGCAATTATATTTTTAGTTACACGGAGAGACATTTTCAGACTTCTAATTGCTCCAAATCTATCTGCTAAAGTGTCATTACATTCCATTTTAACCCTTCTCTGACACCAGGAACTAATGCTGTAATTGATCTGTGTCACCAGTGATCTCAGTTCAAAATCATTAGTAGAGTTGTTCTTTTTCATATTTGCTCTAACATTAGTACTCATTGCCCACAGGCATGGGGCCAGATTTGCTGCCAGCATATGTGGGTACAACACCACTGAGACTGGTGCTGTTGTGTCCAATTAGGCCTGTCATGAGGCTGGCCCCATGTGCTAGGAGCCTTCATTAACCAATATATTCCCATTACAGACTGTGTTCTGTTCACCCAACTGTATCCTCTTAAACATGTGGCAATGCAGTAGAATAAAACTCAGTAGCATCATGCTTTTGAATTCTCCCCAATTTTTTCATGATAACTCCATTTTGGGGCAATTTCATATGACTTTGATTTCACACGCTGACAACAAAGGAACACTACCTGTAAATAACTTGGGCTGCAGCGTGCTCTCTGATACCTTGCTGATATTACTGTGTGTATATAAAATGCCCTGGAATCATCTTTCTCTCCACAGACCTTATCTGAAGAATGAAAGAAACTGAATCAGAATATCATAGTAAACATGTCAATAAGGTTACATGCAGTTTACAAATCAAATTAAAGCACAAGACTTGTTGTACTTAGGAAAAAGAAACATTAAACGTCAGCGATATTGCTAAATGCAGGCCTAGAAGGCGATATTTAACCATATACAGTATGATAGTTATTGGCAACTAATGATGTGAGTCCTATAACAATCCTTTAATTAAGATTCTACCCTCGGTTTTACTTCAAACTCTGATAAAAATATGCTCATACTATAATTGGTAATATAAGCGGTATTCACTGATTTTAGCACAGAAGTGGTTTTTCTGATTTGTTTTGGTTTTAATTCCAAAAAATCATTCAGCCATTTTATAGCAAAGAAGGATAAAGAGTAAGCTGGAAGTTTCCAGCCCCTCAGTTATGATCTTACACAATTCATCTGATCCCAGTATTAATGCTCGCAAATGCAATAACTCAGCCTCATTCCCATGGCATTAGACAGCTTGAAGCCCAGCATTGAGTCAGCAGGTACTGGAGAAGTTTGCTTGTACCAGTGTTTATCAAACCAGTTGATTCATAACCTGCCTTACCACTCTGAGCATGCCTTGACCAGACAGATGTCATTATTTATGGCCCAATTCTGCCTGCGCTCCCCAGGGTGCGTGCGCCCCGAGCTGTGTTAGCACTTACTGCAGAGCTCTTGTCAGCATGACTTACTGGCTCGAGCACAACCATGCAACTAACCTGTGCAGGGACAGAGCTGGGTCATATCTGATTAGCGCAGAGGACAGGAGAAGGTGGTTTGTGACCATCTATATGTGTTTGCATAGACAGCACCTGAGGAGAAAATACTTTCTGGGCTAAACTGTGGCCCGTGACCTGTTTGAAGGGCACTGAAGATGAGCAACACCTTTTCCATTTTTGCCTGCCCTATACATGAAACCAGGCTCCCTAGGGACAGAAACCTGAGCTTGTATCTGGGCCAAGATCCTGGTTAACTAGGTCACCACCACGGCTGTGGCACCTGCAGTTAGCTCAGCTCCCAGGGGAAGAGCACATGCCATGCGGTGGCAGCCACAGTGTCCCACATGCTTCGAGCACCGCTGCTGAAGGACACGGTCCTGCTCTCCCCGACTCAGGCAGCTTGTGGCTGAACATCTCTTTCCTCTCTGTGGAGAGGGCATCCGTGCTATACAGTAGTATGGAGTGGGGAACTGATCCTGGGTAAAAATGATCCAGGAGTTGGGTGGGGTGGTGGGCGGGTGTGGAGAGAGAGAAAAACCAGTTGGTTTTAACCTGCTTGGGTTCCCAGTCTTATTCTCCTCCAGCCGCATCAACATTTACATCCACAAGTGGAAGTTGATGCCAGCGGAGAGGCACGGAGAGGCACGGAGGAAGCTGTGGAGAGCACAGTGTAACCTGCTGTAATGGCACTGCTGGCTAATGCAATTTAAAGTGTATGCAGATTTACAGCTTAAATATCCAGGCACGGTGCTTGGGATGATCAGCATCCATTCTGTCTGTTTCGAGAACCTGGTTTTTGACTCAGTCTATGATAGATACGTACCAGCTTTTGTAATCTTGAGGAAGTAGCAGCTTTAGATAGGACTAATTTCCTGGACCTTCAGACTAGCTCAACATGTATATACATGCTTCTTTCTCTGAAGCTTAATAAGAGCTTTTATGTCATTGTTACACAATTTTATCTGAATTTACATCAGTTCTATTATTATATTACTAACAAATCAATAATATGATCTATTTTCAGTCTTTACCTTGCATAATAAAAATTGGAAAATTAACTAAAAACAAAAGGAAAAATATTCCCCAAGCACAAATGAAATTATAAAGACTATAAAGACTCCATGCTCCCAGCTCCTTTCACTTGAGGTGGACACTAGCCTGAGCTTTTCCTAAAGCACTCAGTATGGCTTTTGCTTAGCTCTCCAAGCTAAGAACCCATAAACATCCCTGGTCTTTTTATGGCAACGGGAGTGTGGTTGTGTGAAACGCTCCTACCAGCACTTCTCTACAGCCTATCACAGACCTGCTTCCCCACCCCACCCATTTCCTCATTCACCCAAAAGGTAACTTCATTTCAGTGGTACTGAATGCATCCAGATCATACAGGAGGCAAGACACTAGTATAAATGCTGATTATTCTTATTAGCTGTTGGAAAATAATCATTATCATTACGTTTCCAGAATTAGGTTCCACATTAATGTCTTCCTGTGGTGCCCTTTATATTAAACCATAGAGGTTTAATCTGCAAATACAGTTTTTCTTGCTTCTGTGGGATTATTTTATCACCTTAATATTCCTCTAATAGATGGTATTTTGGGCATGTGAAATGATGAGTGTCTATTGTAAACAATTAGGTTTTATTTTTTAAAAAAATTGTGATAGGCAATGGAAAAATATTATGAAGTACTGAGAAATGCTCAAATTTCTTAGTAGTTCCTGCCTTCAGAAACTGTGCTGTTTAGCCAATCTGCTAAACCATTCGAACAGTTTTATTTTTAGATTGTATGGCTCCTGTGCTAACATTTTTCCTGCTCTGCAGAACTAATTACCATCCCATACACTATTGCACATACCTTCAGTTTAAATCAAAAGTTAGATTTATTCAGTGATTCTTTCTAAAGGAATGGGAGACAAAGAGATGCATGCCCTCGGACTAATTTTATCCTGTGGAAAATTTCATTTTACTTACTGTCATATTTTAAAGAGTTAATTTCCATTTTGACTGTGTTTTATTAATAGGCCACTGGAAGCTTATAAACACTTCAAGGCTTTTAAGATTGTGTTTTTGTGAAAATGATTAATTATGCAGTGTTATGGATTATGATGCCCCCTTTTCCATGGTTTCCGGACTTTCTGCTTGTTGTCATGTAGCTCCAACAGTTTGATGAACACAAGAATATTTTTTCCCCCGTTTGTTCTAAAAGAAAGTGTGGGGTTTTTTATAGAGGACATATTGTAAACTGAAAATCTGCCACTCACACAGGCAGGTTGTCCTGTGGTGCATATCATATACAACTGCGCTACACTTTTTTAAAGACTAGTTTAGTACTTGTGCAAGACCCCAGACTATCAGCTGCAGAGATTGACAAGCTTAAAGCCAGCAGGGACAGTGGCAATCATCCAGACTGATTTCCCACACAATACAGACCATGTATGTTCCCTTGGTAATTCTTCCGAAGGAGAGAATTTTTCTTCCTGGAGCATGAGAGCTCTTTTATCTATGAGATAGCAAAAGGACAGTGTCACCTTCTGCCATGTCACCTCATTTTTTGCTGAAACAACGTCTGAATAGTTTCTTTACAAGAGTAATTCTTACATTCTTTACAGATTATGTTCACTGGTGCTGAAAAAATCTTGAAACAGGGATCTCTACTGGAGAGTGTATCAATTTTAGTTCTTAATTAATATAGAGAGTGTGTCCCAGGCCTCCTAACATAGACATACCTTTTCTACTGTCTTCCTGAGAATATCACAGTGAGTAACTTTATTCCCAGGAATATTAGTGCTTTTCTCAATACACAGACACTGCAGAGAAATCCCACTTTTGACTTAATTACAAATTCCCACATCAGAAACCTGATCCACACAGGTCTACTTTACTCTGCTTGGAGGACAACTCCTCATTGCAACAAAACTGTTTTTCGAATCCAGGCGTGGAACAACAGATATACCAGGAATGGTGCACTGATGTTGTCTGTCAGTAGAGTGGTGTGATGGCCAAGTGCATTCAGGAGCCCTGGGGCTGCTTCACCGATAAGGCACCAACAGAAAGATGTGCTGATCATGAAGAATCACATTATCACATTTTGACCTGGCCTGTCCATCCATGTAGAGAAGCATGATGGGGAGGGAAAGAAATTTCTTGTTCCCCCAGGGATTTTTCTTGTTACAAGATACCAGCATTCTATGTCTTGTGCAGCAAACAGGCAGACATGGGTGCCCATTCCTCTTTGTCTCTAATATAGTAGCAAGCCCAACTGAACTTGCATGGACAAGAAAATAAAAGAGCATAGAAAGCAAAAATTACTTATCTCCTCTGTAGTCTGGGAGTAGGGGTGGAAGGGGTTCCTGTGATGCAGTCTGGCATGCACTTTGCACAGAGAGCTGGACAGCCACATGACACCTTTCCTCCAGGGACACTGGGAGATGCAATTCTTACCTGCTATGAGTAGTTAGCATGGCAATGAACCATTTACTTAGTTTCATATCTAAAACACAGTAGCTATGTCCACCATCACTTCTCTGTTAGTATCTGACATACAGAGTCATAATCATGCTTCGAATTTTCCTTGTGTTCTTCCACCCTTATTCTTGGAGTAGTTTGCACAGGCTGATAAACTCTACCTTGCCTGAAATGCAGGGAATAGCATCAACCCTGTGTTACAGAAGGGAGAGGCAAAATATGATGACCTAAAGAGTGTGGACATGTGTTACCTTCTACATACACCTAAGCTGAAGAAGGAGCTACTGCAGCTTACCCCATGCCCAGAGCTAATCACCACTCTTTCAGCAGAAGCTACTGCTCCTCCAGGCTACCTCAGCCGCTCACGGCAAAGGTCCCCGGTGCATTTCAGCCTAAACAAGTGGGCCTTGCTTAAGTGGGCAGTGACTAAATCTCTGCTAACCCAGCTGGATCCAACTGCATTTCCAAAAGGAGTTCAGGCTGGATTGCCTCTGGCAAGGATGGGTAGCTAGGAGGAAGGGTCGGGCTGCTGACCTTTCCATCTGGCACTGCTGTAGCTGGAAAAAGGATGTGTGCTCACCCAGTGACTTGCCGACGGTCAGACTGTAGTGTATAAGCACTTGAGTTAATAAGCAGAAGATAAGCATGGGGAAGGCAGGAAAAACTTCACAGGAGAAATTCTATAGTGCAGTAAAAAGAGAAGACAGAAGAAAAACCAAGGGGAATAACAGTTTTCTTTGTTAGAAAAGAAGTCCCTTATTCAATATTAGAAGAAAGCACCTTTTCCGTGATCCTTCACTTTTTGCAACGAAGTCTTTACACAAACAACTCCTAGTTTTATGAGGCAGCAACCAAACAATCCTTCTCCCAAACTGTCAGACAGTGCTAATTAAAGCTGCTATTGAGGAGACTGGATTTGAACCACTGCTTGACAGGAGAGAGCATTGTGCAGCATCCTGCACTCCTTCTGCATCATACAGCCTTTCCATTGCAATGAACTCACTAAAAATGAAAGTTAAATCACATCAGACACATAACGAGCTTGTGCTGCAATGTTTAATAAGTTAATCAAGTATGTTAATGATACATATTTACAAGAAAGGAATTTGACTTGAAATCAAGTCAGGAAACAACAAAGGCTAGTAATAAGAACAGCTTTGCATTGACAAAGTCCAGATGAATATGAGATAATTTGGGCATCAAAAAGAGAACAGAGAAACTGGTAATGGATGGAACTATGAAGAAGAGCTGAATTTCGAGCATATCCAATTACAAAAGTCATTACTGATGGGAATAGCAAAACAACTTGTCTATACAGGATATGAGTTGAATTCAGTGGATTAAATTGGCTAAATCTGTACCACATTTCATATTTATTTTTAAAAGTGTCTTGATCCTGGGAAATTTGAATCTGAATTCCAAAGTCTTAGAACATCTGGAATGCCTCAGGTTTTTGGTTGGTTCATTACAAATGGAGGCAGTTTTGAGGTTAAGGTTCCGAACTTTATTTCCCCTATATGACATAAAGCTTGTTTGGAGTTGCTCAGGTTATAGTTTCTGTTTTTCTGGTCAGTTCTCAGATCTTCAAAAAAAATAATATGACAGGCATTGTAAAGGCCCCAGTTATAGACAACATGGTGGGTTGATGCTGGCAGGATGCCAGGTGCCCACCAAAGCTGCTCTATTACTCCCCTCCTCAGCTGGACAGGGGAGAGAAAATATAATGAAAGGCTCCTGGGTGGAGGTAAGAACACAGAGAGATAGCTCACCCATTACTGTCACAGGTAAAACAGACTTGGGGAAATTAATTTAGTGCCAATCAAAATCACAGCAGGATTATGAGAAATAAAACCAAATCGGAAAACAACTTCCCTCCCCCCTTCCCTTCTTCCAGTGCTCAACTTTGCTCCCAATTTATCTACCTCCTCCCCACAAGTGGTGCAAGGGGAAGGGGAATGGGGCTTGTGGTCAGTTCATCACATGCTGTCTCTGCCATTGCTTCTTCTTCTGCTCCAGTGTGGTGTCCTTCCCACAGGAGACAATCCTCTACAAACCTCTCCAACATGGGTCCTTCCCACAAGCTATACGTCTTAATGAGCTGCTCCAGTGTGGATCCCTTCCATGGGGTGCAGTTCTTCAGGCACAGACTGCTCAAGTGTGGGTCCCCCCCAAGGTCACAAGTCCTGCCAGCAAACCTGCTCCAGCCTGGGCTCCCCTTTCTACAGGTTCACAGGTTCTGTCAGGAGCCTGCTCCAATGTGGGGTCACAGCTATTCCAGTGTGGGCTCCTCCACAGGCTGCAGGTGGAGATCTGCTTCATTGTTAACCTCCACGGGCTGAGGGGCACAGCCTGCCTGACTGTGGTCTTCACCACAGGCTGCAGGGGAATCTCTACTCCTGTGCCTGGAGCCCCTCCTGCCTCCTTCTGCACCCACCTGGGTGTCTGCAGGACTATTGCTTTCACATATTCTCACTTCTTTCTCCTGCTGCTACTCCACAGCAGGTTTTTCTTTCCCCGTTCTTAAATATGCTACCACCATTGCTGATGGGCTTAGCCTTGGCCGGTGGTGTACCCATCTTGGAGCCAGCTGGTTGGACACAGGGGAAGCTTCCAGCAGCTTCTTACAGAAGCCACACCTGTAGCCTGCCTGCAACCAAAACCTGGCCACAGAAACCCAATACAGGTGAAAAATAGCACCCTCTCTTGATGTCAAACTATGAGACTCATTTAGATGGCTGAAAATTAAGAAAGATCAAAGCGCATCCCAGCTGGGACTTAGCTATGTGACTTTCACTGAAGAGATTTTGTAATGAATAGAATACTGATTTTCTTTCTATTTTCTTTCCCTTAGAGAGGAAAAATGTTCTTTCTGTGTTTAGAGCTCAGAGTTCCTAATTTACAGAAGCAGGGGGGAAATAATCAGTAAACCTCATAAATACTGCATAAGTGTGGGGAAAAAAAATGTGATATCAGTGGGCTGTGCAGGTGAAGTGTGAACCCAGAGATACTGCAAGGCACAGTGGGCTCCCCTGTTACTGCCCTGCCGTGCTGCACTCCTACCAATTCAATTATTGTTGATTCAAGGTGGCATATTCACAGGGTGCAGTGTCACTCCATGTGAAGACACTACCTGAGATTGGAAAGCTGTATGGCTGTGTCAGTCCATAGCATCTATTTGTGTGCTTTCAGTGACACATTGATGCAGGGATATTGCTTCTAGTTCTGGCGCTAGCTTCAGTTGAGCCTAAACAGAACATCTGAGCTCAGACATACACTTATTATACTGTGTAATCCATTTCTTTGGATGCATTTTGTTCATCTCCCTATGCCCAAATCCTTCACAGCCCCTCAGCAATGTGTAATGTCTATTAACATTTAATGTCTACTTGGCTGACTATGGTTGCACCCACTTTGCTCAAAAGCATGCTCCCTAGGGTCAGCTGGAACTGGGCCTTAAATGTTTATTTAAAGAATCTGCATTCTTTTCCTTTAAAATCTTTTGTTTTCTTAAATTACTTAGATTTATTCTCAAGAGTAATAATTCAAACTCAGAATACAGTAGTTCTCAATAATTTTGAATTTTTACATATATGTATATTTTCTTACAGAATTCCATGTATTTTCATTTAGTAATCTGGTTTTGTTTTGCAGCATTTGTTGTCCATAAATATCTGGTGAGCAGCTTGTATGAGTAATTCCCAGACTGTTGGCTGTTTTCAAACAATGTGCTCTTGGTTACTTGAGCTTTGTTACTGGGTAACTGAGTGACAGAGCCTGTTTCTGCTCCTCGTTGGAGGGCAGCAATGCTGCAATCTGGATAGTAGGGAGTGAGAGCGCTCTTTCGATACCCAACGTTGTTTATGCTTGAGTCCTTAACACCCCGAAGGACTGATCTGTTTCCTAAGGTTAACACTTTTTAACAAAGGGTGAGGGCTACGTAATATCTTGTTTCTGAAATTCAACTTTACTTGTATTAGGGGCTGCACTAACAGCTGCTAGTTCTTCATCAGAAGGCTAAACATCTCCCTGAGGCACAAAAGAAAGTGTGACAGTGCTTGGATGGTTAATAATGCTTTTCTCTGGTAAACATGCTTTTCCTCTGGTTTTAACCCAGATGTTAAAACCACTTGGAGCTCTAAATGATAACTTTTATTGACTCATTATGTGTCATCATCAGTGGCTTTCAAATGACAACTTCATAAAATCCCACCTAAGACCAGCAGCCCGGGGTTAGATCATCTGATGTCTCTGAAAGGTTTTGGTTAGGCTGCTTTGATGGCCAGAATTCAGCAAGCCTCAGACCCTGCCAGAGAGGGAGACTGCAAGTGACTGCCTGCATAAAGGAACAGAAGGTTTCCTGGCGCTGCTTCTCTCTTCCTTTGTTTCTTTCCCGTTCTCAGTTCAAGGGCTACTTTCACTCAGGCTTTCTGACAGGTGCGCTTTTGCCTTCCAGTTCCTCTCTCAATAGTTGTCTGCTTTTTAGAGTAAAACACATAGACTAGGTAGCAAGAAGATGTTTTGTGGACTTCAGTGAACATCTTTTTCCTTCAGGGTTAACCTCACTGCACACACTAAGGTTTTCCTGTACTGTCCTTGGCTCTTTTTTTTTTTACTGCCTCTGCACTGAAAAGCTGAGCCTCAAAGTGTAGTATTTTTCTCTCAGCTCTTGCAGCAGGAAAAAAGCAGCTGTGCCAGAGCTTTATTTTTAAATTTCTTCCAATTATTGGAGAAACTATTTCTTTTCCACTACAACAGACTGGCTGTCTATGTCTGGCTAAGAAATAACTGAAAATAATAATAAAGCAGTTTAGCGCGTTGAATATTTGTGCGAAGCACGCACTTCATGCCGAGTCTTTTCTTTTCTTCATATGTTCCTGTTTAGTCCCTGTTATTGTTCACTCAGCATTTTATAATGACAGGCGTATAAACATTATAGAACTGTGCAGCTGGAGCACGCCTGAATGCAAATTACCTCACACAGGAAATTGTGTAATACACTCGGTACCTGAAAATAAAGATCCGGATAATGAAAGTGGAGATAGTTCTCTGGATGTGAGTGGAATTATGCTAATTTAGAGTAGCTAAGGATTTGCCTATGCATATGCCTCAACAAGCAGGTAGAACACAGCTTGTCCTGTTCATAATTGGCATCTTTCTTGGCACCGTTCCTCCCACCCCCCCAAAATTAGATGTAAATTGCCCCCCTTCCCTCAAGATTGAAATAAAGGGGCTTATGGGTTTTGAATTGGATATGATTTAGGTATGAAATGGTTTTAAGAGCACAGATGTGTCAATCCAGCACAAAGGTTACATTTCTTCAGGGAAAGAAAGCTCTACAGTCCTGTCGCTTGCCTTGAACTGATATGTCCTCCAGATAAAATGCCAGAGAGTTCAGGAGGTAAGAAGCAGATTTAGAAAATTGTAATGAAGGGAAGACAGGCTCTTTGGCAAGGAGTTGATGCAGTGTAGCTACTGGAGAAAGCAAGTCAATTGAACTATGATGACAGAAATTGAGTCCTCAGTAATTCCTTTCTCTGCCTGTCCTTTACAAAATTTAAAAGGGTTTATTATGTCCTATGGAAAGCTAATGGCAGCAGACCTAAAATTAATTATTTTTACAGTGTTCCTTCAGAGAGCAAATGAGTTTTGCACCAAAGACCCCCAAACAGTTTCTGATTTGGGTGTGACAAGTGGAAGTAACAAATACGGTAGAGAGAATAGGTTGGGCTAAAGCTCCTACACAGCCTATACTGAGTATGCGCTTCAGTTTAAATACTGCTTTATGAAAACCTCCAGTTGCCTCACATACCGTACAAGCCTTAAGGAGTCATTTGTAGTGTTTCTTGCCCTTCGGTTTTCCTCATGGAAAATGTCGATCCATCTGCTTGAAGAGCCATTGAGGTTCTGAATCAACACGAGGAAGGAACAGAGAATAGCTAGTGCCTTACATCTTGAGTGTCTATTTACACCTTAACAGAAGCAGACTAAATCAAAACGACACTTTCTGATACTTTGCGTTATGCAAATTGTTCCACAAGGGGTAATATCAGCACAGAATGAGGTCCAGAGACCTGCAGAAAAAGACTTGCACAGTAATTAAATGCAAGCTGAGTGAAAGGCTGCTGGTAATTCATAGGATGAAGGGCAAAATGTCTTCATTTTGCAGCAGGTGGAGTAACACTCAGGAACAAGACAGTCACATAGAGAAAAACACAGCCTCCACATAAACTTTTAAAGACATTGCACAGGCACTTGCAATGAAAGAACTATATGATAGCAGAATATATCATTCTATCACCGCACAAGAAAAGTCTCACACCTTTAATATCATATGACTGGAGATGTCTCCAATTGATAGGCATAAATTCTTCTATACTGATTTGCCTGGAGCATTATCACTCTTGGCTCATTGTGACAGCAATAAAAAGCATATTGTACACAAACTAACACACACAGCAAGTTCTACTGCATGTTGGGAAACATCATATCTGTCAGCATAACACCCTTATGCATGTCCCCACTTGTATTTTATTTTCATTAGTTTTGTCAAAAATCATTAATCCATCCACAGTATAAGAGGGATTTTGGGTGTAAAGGAAACAGAATTAAATTCAGAAGCTACATGATAATATAGACAAACGGTGTCCAAGTAATAGCTAATCTACCCCAAAATGTAGTAGAACACTAATTGGAAAAATACTTATTGCAATTCAAAACTTAATCCTCAGCACCATGGAAAAGATATTCAGTCATGGCATTCCTCAACCTGACCTGAAAAATAACTGCCTGAAGGGTCAGCTGGACTTGCCTCTTCATTATTCAACACCACTGCTACTCCTTCCCCAAACAGACCTGAGATAAAAGTGAGCTAGAGAAAAGAAAAAGGAAAAGTCTATGCAATTGTGCTCTTGCATGTCTGTCAGGGTTTCTTGGTAACGTGACATCAGTGGTGTGAACATGTTGGTTTTAAATTCCTTCAGTGGTCATCAAGCTGAAAGTGCAGAAAGGTCAGAGTAGCACAAAGCTAGTACTGGTTCTATTATTTTTTTTGTCCATATTAGCTTCCTGACAGGAATAAACTGCTGCCTCAGCCTCAATGAAGAGTAAGAGAGAGGCAGGGCATCTTTCTGAGCTTGTGCTCCCCTGAACATTCATAATTTTGTTTTATTTCAGAAGACTCCTTTAGTTATACTACATGAGACACCAAGGATCTTTGGCTGGCTTTTGGGGCGAATCACAGAATCTTTCAACTGTTTAGATTGGAAAAGACCTTTAAGATCGTTGAGTCCAACCGTTAACCTAGCACTGCCAAGTCCACCACAAAACCATGTCCCCAAGTGCCACATCTACACATCTCTTAAATACTTCCAGGGATGGTCACTCAGCTGCTTCCCCGGGCAGCCTGTTCCAGTGCTTGACAAGCCTTTCAGTGAAGCCATTTTTCCTCATATCCAATCTAAACCTGCCCTGGGGTGACTTGAGGCCATTTGCTCTTGTCCTGACACTTCTTACTTGGAAGCAGTCTGACACCCACCTGGCTACACCCTCCTTTCAGGTAGCGGTAGAAAGTGACAAGGTCCCCTCTGAGCCTCCTTTTCTCCAGGCTAAACAACCCCAGTTCCCTCAGCTGCTCCTTGTAAGACTTTTTCTCTAGACCCTTCACCAGCTTTGTTGCCCTTCTCTGGACACGCCTCAGCACCTCTACATCCTTCTTGAAGTGAGGGCCCCAAACCTGAACGCAGTATTTGAGGTGCGGCCTCACCAGTGCTGAGCACAGGGGGACAGTCACCTCCCTTGTTCTTCTGGCCACACTATTTTGGATACAAGCCAGGATACTGATGGCCACTTTGGCCACCTGGGCACACTGCTGGCTCATGTTTAGCCAGCTGTCAACCAGCATCCCCAGGTCCTTTCCCACCAGGCAGCTTTCCAGCCACTCTGCCCCAGCCTGTAGAATTGCATGGGGCTGCTGTGACCCAAGTGCAGGGCCTGGCACCGAGCCTTGTTGCACCCCATGCAATTGGCCTTGGCTCATGGATCCAACCTGTCCAGATCCCTCTGCAGAGCCTGCCTGCCCTCCAGCAGATCAGCACTCCCCCCAACAACTTGGTGTCACCTGCAAACTTACTGAGGGTGCACTCTATCCCCTTGTCCAGATCACTGATAAAGATACTAAACAGCACTGGTCCCAGTACTAAGCCCTGTGGAGCACCACTTGTGACCAGTCCCCAGCTGGATGTGACTCCATTCACCACCAGTTGGGCTCAGCCAGCCAGCCAGCTTTTAACCCAGCATAAAGTACACACATCCAAGCCATGAGCAGCCAGTTTCCCCAGGAGACTACTGTGCCAGATGATGTCAAAGGCTTTACTAAAATCTAGATAGACAAAACCCACAGCCTTTCCCTCAGTCACTAAGCTGATCACTCTGTCACAGAAGGAGATCAGGTTAGTCAAGCAGGACCTGCCTTTCATAAACCCATGCTGACTGGACCTGATCCCCTGCCTGTCCTGTACTTGCCATGTGATGGCATTCAAGATGACCTGCTCAATAACCTTCCCAGGCACGAGGTTCAGACTGACAGGCCTGTAGTTCCCCAGATCCTCCTTCCATCCCTTCCTGTAGCTGTGTATTATGCCGAAGTATATTGAAAAGTGCATGTATTTCAAGTTCTGTGGAGGTCAGCAGAGGAAGAGGTTATTAAAAAGATTTGAAGAATTTTATGAAAAACATGGCATGTTTCAGGGTTCTGCTGCAGTCCTGAATCCTTTAACATTTATGCACAAATTGGGTGTGATAAAGAAGAGCAATCATATGGCTAAGATGAGCGGGCGGTCACTGGGAGAGGCAGCAAAGGCCATTGCAAGATCAAAGCTAACATCCCTCCATCCATGGGGACCTTGCAGGAATGTGAAGTCAGAAATTTGAATATGGGATTTTTCTCCTGGGTGCCATCAAATTCCTGTTCTGTTTCACTTGATTGAATGGGATCTGCATCAGGGATTTCCTATATTCCTGCCTAATCAGGTGAAAATACAGTGAAAGATGTGACTAGCCATTTGTAGGGAACAATTTCTGGGCAACAGGTAGGAGCACGCATTTGCCTTGCTATAAGCTGATTCAGCCCAGGATTCATCACCCATCCTGAGGCACTGCTCCAAAATTCACTGTGATGGATTATATATGCCATTACCAAAACCATCTGAGAACATGTCTTTGTGGGCTACATTTATCAGCACAAATACAAATATTGTTTGTTACAATGGATCGTGCACATGGTCTAGGCTAGAAGTAAGAGTGATTGCTGAAACATCTTGGGGTTTTACAGCCTTTCATAGGGGCATTGCAAAGAAGTTCAGGAACAAAGGAATTTATTGATTTGGTTTTGGTTTTTTTTTTTGTTTGTTTGTTTTGGGTTTGTTTTTTTTAAAAAAAAATCAGTTGGGAAAGGTGCCATAATCCAGTGAAAATAGATGACCCATGAGACCAGATATAAAATGAACCCAACTCAGTCAGTTACAGAATGGTTGTTCCAGATGGTGGAAAGGAGGAAAGGATCTGCCACCCACTGTGAAGCAATATAGGAGGATAAAAGAGAGGAAAGAGGCCCAGTGGGTGCAAAGAATAGGCTGAATGTGAGGGAAAGGCGGTCTTATTGTGACTTAGCTGGGTAAAAGAAAAGGTTTTGATTGATTGGAAGATTAAGTGATGTGCAGAAGTTCTCAAGTATCAGCTTTCCACATAAAGCAGAGGTTTTGTTTTCTCCTGTTCTTTGTGCTGGGCATACAGGTGACTCTGTCAGCATGTGAAATAATACTGCAAGACAGCACACAATGTGACTGAACAAAACTTTCAAGACATGGACCCAACAGTAAATAGCTACTTTTTTACCTTGTATTGAAAATAAGTGTTGTCTTTGCCATCAGCAATAGCTTATGATGTGGCACCTGTGACCAATTTCCACAAAAGAAGACTGTACAGTCATCTCTTTTTAAGTCTGCAATAGTACTGGGAGATGTAGCGCCTTGTAGAATCCCAGCAGTGAGTTTATGAATGATGCATGAAACAAAATCTCTCTCTGCCTGATGCACAAAGGGAATATCAGACAGAGTTGTGAGACCACTCCTGGGCTGGGGTGCTTGATGTAATATTCCACTCAGATACGGACGGGAAAGTCCACCAAGCACATTAGTTTCAAAGTAAATGCGTAAAAACACAGTGAGAAAAAGCCAAAAATATAATGATACTAAGTTGTTTGGCATAGTGGGCTTTTTTCCCTCTTCCTCCCTCTCCCTTGCTACCATTCTCTTTCCCAGAGCAGCTGCCTTCACAGATTGGGTAAGAGTATAGAGTATTTTCATCACTCTTTAAAAACGTTCTTTAGAAACATATCGTAGTGAAATATGCCTACTACATTTCCAAGGGAAGTCTTTCACTTAAAAGCAGTGATCTGTGACCTTTTTAATAATGCAGTCTCTTCCCATATTGCTTATACTAGTACAGGGATCTAAGAAATACTGGAAGTTATTTCTGTAGTGTAAAAAGTAACCTATCTTTTCCCCAGTCCATTCTGCTTTTTGAGATGAAAGACCAAGAAGCAGTGGCTATATAACAACCCAATTCATATATGCATATATCTAAAAGGTAAGGTTTTATTTCTTAAATGGCCACCAAACATGACCCAAAGCCTAGTGAAGTCAAAAGGTATCTTTCAACTTCAAGATATTCTACATGAAGATTTTATTTACACTATTTTACACATCACTTGGAGTTCTAAATTCTAAGTTACAGAAACCTTATCTACAAAATATAGCACAGGAGGTGGAAACTACACTAGAAAATAATTACTTTTCTGCTATATATATAAGCATAGACAATTATTTGTTACTAAAACCTGTTTCTGGTTAACAGGCCCTTGAAATAGCCTTTAGCTGAATTGCCTGTGCCAATGGAGAGATGCATATGACAATCGATACACCTGGCAGTCCCAGTAAAAATGACGGATCAGCAGGCAGAATAAGTAATTTTCCTACTCTCACGAAAAAGTCAAACATGGAAATGTATTTTCTTGATACTGATGCACCATCAAAAATTCCACATCAATGTAATCTGACAAAAGCCCTGTTGTTCCCTGCTTCTCACATCTCCACACTGACAATCTTCAAAATGTAAGTGCTAAGATTGACTACCTTCTCCAGCTTTTTGTTAAGATGTAGGGCTTACTAGATTTACAAAACAACTAGAGAAAAAAACCAAGCACAGACTCTGGAGGTTTTTTACAAGGTCTTCTTACCAGAAGCATCACATCAAAAAGAAAGCTAAAACCAAGTTAGATATATTTGCACGTAGCTTAATCTGATTTTGCTAATTAATTAGCTCACTTGAGAGGAAAGCACTGACAGAGATGTGACACATATTAGCAGGGAAGACAGCTGACAGATCTTATGGAACAGACACAAAAAAGAAACCATTCATGTCCATGAAAATAGGGTTAGATGGCAAATTGTAATGGCACATAATGTAGTATCTTCATTATCCCCCTTTTTAGTATCCAGAGGAGTTACAGATTTTAATTCTAGACTTATTTGAAGGGATCTGTAGATCTCCCTTGAGGTTTGCTACCAAGAAGTCAGAGATGCTTTGAGAAAAATACTGGAACTGAAGATTCATGCCCTTTATAGATTATTTGCAAAAGTTCTTGTTTCTACACACTGAATATTCAGTTTCAAAATGACAGCACTGACTGCATGGGAAATCTCTTTTCAAGAAGAGTGTGTGTAAAATCAAAGTATTTTGATGGGTCTATTTATGGGGACGTTGTAGATGTATACATTACATCAACCTGGAAGATTGGGTCCATTTGTTAAGTATTAGTGTGTGGAAAGTTTTCATGAGTTTATTGTGGATTGTTTTGTTTGAGAAGCAGAAATGAAGATTCTGGAAAGGGGTATTTACATGCATTACTTCTAAGGTCTTAATGAATAATCTTTTTCAATCCCTGGAGATACATCAAGTACACAAAGACTCTGCAAAACATTTTGCTGAAGCTGAGGGAGTACTGCTTAAGCTATGCTTGCAGACACTCTTCCACCAGCTTCTTTAAGAATAGTCTTATATACTTAAGAAGTGAGACTGAGGAACTCAAGGTGGCAACTCAGATATATGGATCAATTATATCAGTCAGGAATGCTTATAGAGAGGAAAGAGTGGAAAAAAGCCTGTGTTATCTCAGAAGATGAGAAGAACTTCAAAGCCAACCTTGAAGAGTTGGCCCTTTAAGGGTGTCTAAGCGGGGGAGGGGCAGTAGTGAACTGTTCCCCTTAGATCCATCAGAAAAAAAATCTAGTGTCAATGTTGTTTAGGGAGTAAACCCAAGCTTGACCCCTATCTGCAGTCCATTCCCTCCTATCCTATGCCTTAGCTTCCACAGCTGTTGCATCATGTGTCAGAGGGTGCATCCCTGCCTGCTCTCTTGGCATCTGTTCAAGGATCTGTGGTCCATGAATTACTCACTCCTTTTTGAACCCATTGAAACTATCTGCCTTTACAAGCTCTGTAGCAACAAATTCCAGAAGGTCATTATCACTGTATAAAAAGTACTTTGCTTTATCTTCTTAAGCCCATCTCCTACTAACATTCCATGAGTGCTCCTTAGTTCAAATACTGCAAGTTTGGTCAGTAACAGTTCTGCATTCATCTTATCTGCAGCTTCTGTGATATTGTAAACCTTCATTTATCCATTCATTATCCCCCTGTCCCATTTCTGCTGTATGGCGCAGAATACAATGAGTGTATCTAACAGTGGTTAGGTAAAGCTGCAGCTGGGAATAAATTACATTGGCAGATAAAACCAGTGCATTCCTTGCTTTCATATGTCAGTGCACAATTATATTTGAAAATCAGCCCTTCAGTGGGGGCTGGGTACCTATTTGGTTTTCTGAAGCTTTTCCAGGGAACAGCTGTTCATTCCTTTGTCTATGGAATGCCTATCATATTTGAAGCACTGCAGCAACACAATTTTAATTTAGAGGTGTGAGCACAGGCCAAAAGGCAACCTGAAGGTAGGAAACCTTGCGGTAGGTCCTACATCATAAAGTTCACAGGATTCCCCTCCATGGCTGCTGTTACTTGCATGGAGAAGTAAGAAAAAGCAAAGCCCGGTACTGCCCAGCCCAGAAGTCCAGGGGCCAGACCCAGTCCCTCGGTCTTCCAACATATTCTCCTAAAGTGAGGTGCTACCCTCAGCAGCCCAGTATTTAACACATCTTGACACAAGATGGCAAACTAGCCAGCTGCTTCCAACTGGTGTTGTCACTGGTCCAGACTGAAGAAGGAGAAGGTGGTGTATAGGAGCACCTGCTGAGATAAAGACAAAAAAGGCGAGAACAGCTGATCTCTGACATACAATATAACATATTGTGGTCATCACCAGCTTAATCCACTATAGTGGCTGCATCAGGAATATGCTCTAACATGTGCATAAGCCCTGCAAGGTTCATTTGCAAAATGCCATGTATTTGCATTGTCTGGCAGTAATTTGCATTTCTGTTCCCCAATCATTTTTAGACAGGTGAATGCTAATGAAGCTCCCTAGGTAATAAAGTATTAAGAAGAATTAGAATGCAAAAAAAACCCCACTAAAACCCCTTAACCACATCGAAGTGCAAGGGATCTAACAGTTGAAAGGAGGGTACAATTTTCATAATTTCTCAGGAAAACTTTACCCATGAGACATTCCAGTGAGTGGCACAGGCCAGCAGAGTATGCAATGTCAGAGCATGGAGACCCACATCATCTTTCAACATCCATCAACTGTTTTATCTTCTTGGGTATGTTGTTTTGCCATTTATCCTGGGGACACTGCACCTCAGGACACACAAGCTTTACAGAGCACCTTGCTGACAGACATGGAACATACTTTAGCAAGCAGGGAAGAATGGGTGTTTTGGTGCAAGTACATAAGAGCTGGCAGAAAACGGGTAATATCTGATTAGGTCTACCTGCAGAATCCTCTTCCCTTAAATGGAGCCACTGGCATTTCACTCCTTTGTCATGCAGTTTCAGATCATGGGGGTAAAAGCACTACAAAATGTTTGGGATAGCTCAAATTCTCCATATTAATAGTGACCTGCCATCTGCTTCTCTGCCCATGCTTCTGGGCTGTTGCTCCATTCTTAAGCATCCATTCACACGAGAGGAATGTTTTTGTGGCAGGCAGCTAGGACTCTATTGTATAGGTCTTTACAAACATTGCAGTGTTTTCCCAGGCATTTTTAAATCTGTTTCCAGACACATCATTTTGCCTGTGTGGTTTTGGTTTGTTTTTTGAGGTTTTTTTTTCTCAAGGAAAACAAAATTCACATCTTGATGAGACACTAACTTATTCTGTTCCAAATGCAAAGAAACACACACACACACAATATTTTTACATATATTTATATACATATATACACATGTATAAAAGTGCAATGACACAGAAATGGGATTAATACCAGGTTTGGAACTAAATCCTGCTGCAACTCTGACTCCAAAGAGAGACTTGTGGGGCAATTAAGTGTTATTTTTGTTGACAAAACTGCCTTGGGAAGTTTCATCACGCTGCCCTGACCCAGCTGCTGCCCCTCTGCAGCAGTTTGCTGTCTCCTTGACAGAGGCAATGCAATTGTTTGTGGAACACTGTGTCTCAGACCCTCGATACAATCCAGGGCAAAAGAAAACCTCCAATAAAAAAGGCTTTTGTCCTTGTTTTTGTTTGTTTGTTTAGCACAGATCTCCATAATCTGGTCCATGAAGTGTTCCCACAAGCAGTTGTGCAGGCACAAATGAGTATGGGAGCAGGCAAAAAGGGCTGAAGGGCAGTGGAGGAAGGGCAGATCATTTCACCACCAAGGAACACATATCATGTAACTAATCCTAACAGCTCTCTACAACAATGAACCAGAACTTCAAGTCTTCTAAACTATTTACTGTATTTTATTAATGTATTTCACTCTCTAAATATTCTAGGTGTGGGTGTATTTTTTAAAAAATGCTTCTCTTTTCTTTTTTTTTTTTTTCCCCGCTAAGGCATACTGACAAGAGACTATTCATTTTTTCCAAAACAGAGTGTCAGACAGTGAAATGTGGCTTTAAGCTAAAAGAATTTTTCTTTATGTAACATCTTTCTTGGTGGTGGAATAAACAACAAGCATGTATTTCCAGCTGGTGCTCAATTCTTCCTCATATCTGAGTCAGCCCTTGTACATTATTATATGAGTGCTACTGTTACTGTTTAAAGTATGCAAATCACTGCGTATTTGTTCCTCAATGAGACAATATTTTCCACTGGGATAAATAATTGTGGGTATTTTATTTATGGAAAGTTCAGTACTCAACATGCTCATACCCGTCCAGCAAGGAATGTAAGTGTGTGCGTAACTTCAGAGGTGTAATTTCTGCTGCACTCATCAGGGACACTATTTACCTGCTGAGAGCAAAGCATGTGTCTTGCTGGATTATAGCCAGTGTGTTCAGTACATCCCAAAATTGAGCTCATAGCTAATTGAAATTACTACATGCACTTTTAGTAAGAGTTAGCCACCTAAATACCATTGGAGATCTGGTCTTAAGTCCTCCTTGGAATCCTCCTAATCCCTTTTTTCAGTCATGTTTTACAGCAGTTCATACACAGCTGAATGCTATTCATGCTTCCAAAAACGTCCTTTTAACAGTTTTAAATTGGTTTCCTTTCCCCTTATGATGTCTCTGTATTTTTCTTATTACGGAAGCAAACAGGTGACTCTGTCTGACCTTCTTGTTCTAGTCAGTATTGGATATATTTCTGCTATGTCGTAATTTATTTGTTTCTCTCTAAAGCATTCACCTTTATAATCACCATGCACACAGTAGACATGTTGTTATTCCTTTTATACTTTTCTCTTGCCCTTCTCTGGACCCATTTGCTTTCTAGTGTTAGCCTTTTTGAAGTGTTGTGCCCAAAACTGTAAGCAGTACAGTATTCAAGATGAAGGTACACTCTCAGTTTATGTTACAATATCTTCTTCGTAGCATTCTTTTTCTGCCTTAATACAGACTCTTGATTATTTAACTCATATCTCGGCTTCCATCAACAGGTAGTTTTCATCAAAGAGATTATGATGCAGCCTTCCTTTTTTTTCTGCAAGCACACCAACTCAGAACTGATCAGTTTATACGCAGTTCAGTATTTTGCTCTCAGTTTACTTGCCTTCAAATTCTTTGACTGCTGGCATTTTGTCTTGGGTTTAAATGTCTCCTTCTCAGGCCCTTACCAACCCAAAGGTTCAAACCTGGAGAAACGCTGGTACTTGTCCACACACCAAATCATGGCTGAGTTACCGCTGAATTTAACATTCCTTCACCTGTTTCCCGGTACAGCTTAGGTCATTCTCCACATGCACATCCAGCTGAAGTGACAATCCCATTGAAAATATAGGTAGGTAACTCCCCTTCCTCTCCCATACCCTACACAATGCATGTGGATGAGAAAGGATACAAACAGGAGGACTACAAGTAGAGATCTCCACACCCCCAGGATGCAACTTGTTGCTCCAGTAGCAAGGTCCCCTACCCAGGAGTAAGGGGCTCCATTGTCCAGACACATGGCACAGTCTACATTCCTAAAACAGTTCTTTCCATTTTTGCCGTATAACAACGCTATTCTGTATTAATCCTAAACTTTGCTGCGTCCATCTGTGCGTAAACATTGTTTAATATGCTGCACCCTTCCAGTCAAAAGGGTTTTAAAATTTATTTTGCAAGTCAACCCCTCCCCAGGCTGAAAACAAACTGCTTACTATAGCCAGTGCTGCTGACAACTTAGCAGTTTCTAATTAATTATATGACCCTGCTTTCTCATCCCACAACTGCATAGCTGCATTTACGGTCTCACAAGGGGCATTGTCAGGAAATCTACAGCAGGTGGGAGAGCTCATGTGTCATCTCCTACAAATGAAGGCTGAGAGACTACTTACCCAAGCTCAAGCACAGATAAGTACCCTAAAATTAGCCGGGCATTTGGTGGCAGCAGCTGTATGTAGCAATGCACTGCAAGATGTAGAAACAGATGGCACGGCAGAAAATACTGGTGCTGTGTTTGCTGTCCGACTGGAGGCCTCTCTGTTTCCTTCCCTTAACATCTTTGCAGTTTATTGGGGATAAAAAGGGATTCCCTTTCCGCCCTCTTTCCTGCTGCTTCTGTAGTCAGCTTTTGTGGATGCCTCCAGTCAGAGCCGGCCATTCCTACTGCTTCTTTTCTAGCTTTGACTTCTTTCTACTAGAGCCTTCTAATTTTACCTGTCCTTTTGTATCTTTTGTTCATCACCAGACACTCATTTTATGTAATAGCAATAAACACAAAAGTATAGTTCATAGGGGATGTTGACATTCATGAGGGAGGCAAGAGTAAATATTAGCATTTACCTCAAAGCAGTCATCGGAGAAATCTTAAACATTTACACCAAACAATGTGCATGCATGTGTGCTCTGCCACAGAAATGCCAGAATACATAGGGAAAAGCTCTTATTTTTTTACAGAAGAGAACCAGCAGTCCCATGGGAGACCAGTTTTGGCAAAGCTCTGGGAAAGTTTCCAATTACTTCTTTCAAAATCAAGGAGTTTTCCGCAGCGGGAGTATTGAATGTGCCTCAAGGTGTGAGGGGCATGGTAAACACTGAGGTTAGTGCTCCATGGGACCTGTGGGAACAGTTTGCTGTTTCAAATGCCTCAGGTTAGCTGATCCATCCCCACAGGACCTGCCGGTAGAACCTGCAGGGAGATCAGTGCCCTGTAGGTGTTTCAGCCAAAGGCCTAGCGCAACTCCATAAAAACGGAGTAAGACACTTATCACTTCCAAAGGGCTGGTGGTGTTCCCTCAGCAGGACGAAGACCAGCCCTCTCCTCAGGAAGCACACCGGCAAAGCTACAGCTCAATCTTCTTTCGGGCCTTCCGCATCTCCACCGTACTGCTGCACACTTTCCTTTGCTGGTCTTCACAGCTTGTCCTTTCATACAGATCTTCTCATCATCCTCCTGAAGAGCTCCTCCACAGCATGGTTTTGTAAAGTCCCTCTGGCCTCTTGCTCTGCTTTGTTGGTGCTGATACATCTCTCCCAATCTGCCGGCAACACTCCCCTTCCACAGGAGCTGCTTCACAGCTCCTTTATCTCCCCTCTTTCCTCTGAAGTCTTCTTCTCTGTGAGGGTCAGAAATTACCAGGTCCACACAAGAGGGACCCCCACTGGTGCAGGAACACTCAGAAACAGTCTGGCAGGAAAATGAGTGAACAGCAAAGGGCAGCAGAAGAGCATTACTCCATGCTTCCCCACCTCCTGTGCTGCCCAGTGCCTTTACCAGGAGGAAGGTAAGGTAAGCTGAGACTGGGGATAGGTGTTTTGCCTATGTGTTTGTAAGTGTTCAGATTCTTTTTTTTCTCTGTGATTGTAAGTTTTTGCTTATTGGCAGTGAATTAAGTAAAATTTCCCCACTTGAGACCTCTTTGCCCAGGATGCCCTCACAAAAAAGTCTGCCATGGGATCTTCAGTTTATAAATGCAAGCGTATATAGACAAAGACTGGGGATGCATTCTTATTCTCCATGCCCCAGCTTTCCATAACCACTTCTAACCTATAATAGCAATGGACGCAAGCCCTGTGCACTTGTAAACTAAATGACAAACTTCTTCACATACTCTTGACAAACACAAGCCACAAAATCCCCAGGCATTCACCAGCCTGCTGAAAATTGTTATGACCTTCACTAAGATGGGATAGAGTGGCTGGGGGCAGAAAGTCATTGCTGATCTGTGACTGCTTTTGAGGCAGTGAATCATAGTCATGTTATCCCAGGACAACAGGGCTGCATATCTTCCAAATCACTGAAAATTTCAATTTCAGTCCATGGGTGGCATAGTGTGACCTGGTTGATGAGAAGTTATACCTGTCTTTCTTCTATTGGAAGTAACTGAACTGCAATCTTTAGACCCTTTGTAGTCTACCTTTACAGTTGCTACAATCTTTTCATGCTAATTAAAATCTGGAAATGAGATTTACATTGCATTCCAGGGTCTTTAGCATACAAACATCATGTATGATACAGTTTGCAAGCCAGCATGGACATTAGGGACTGCAGCAGTGAAGCTCAGTTTGCTTGTGAAAATTGACTCTGGCAAAGCTTGGGGCACCAATTTAAAAGTGTTCTCTTTCTGTTTAATTTTGGAGAAAAATTGAGGACTGCTGTTTCACAGGAAGTGTTAGGGGTGACACTGTTTGCTAATGCCTTGGCTTGTATAAAGCAAAAATGTACAACTTTCCTAACTTCTGCCAGAGTACACAATGAACAGAGAAAAAATATACTTAAATTTATAAGTGTAAGCGTACCTTAAGGAATTGGATATCAAGGTATAAATGCTTTCTATTCCTTAGGAAAAAATATTGTTGCAATCACAGTCTGTAGGAGCTAGCAGTTCTTCTGAAGCTTAAAAGAAACTCGCTATTTGGCTATAAAATATGTATTATTCATTTTGCCCAGGTTAACTTTATTTTTCTTTTAAAGGAGCTTTGACACTTCAAACTGGCATTTGTGAATTTAGTGTAAATCTTTGCAATATTAACTAGGCGAGAAGCAGGCTGCAGAAAATGAGAAATATGACCTGTGAAACAACCCATTTAAACAGAGGCGTGACTTAGGGTTCAGACTACTTGCAAGCACTAAACAAGGCGCTCAGGCATCTTTGCACTGCATGTCTGCAGACATTGCTCCATCCCAGTGTCACAGTAGTTCTTGGGTAGGTGTTAAAATACTTTCTATATAATTTTTTTTCTTTCTTTTTGCCATCGCTTTCCTTATAAATTAGATTTAAAATTAGTACTACTAAGTACAAATTTCCTGAGGATGATTACTTACATACAAAATTGAATTAGGTCTAGCCATACTCTAACCCACTTTGTGTTTGTCTTTCACATGCCTCTAAGCAAGTAAATTTTGCTAAGGTAAATGCTCAAGAAAAGTTTTGAAATTCACAGTAGAGCCAGTGTATCTTAGGACATTTGGTGTTGTTCATACAGAACGTGTCTGACCTTCCAAAATCCTTTCACACATCCTTAGCGCAGAGGCCAGGCAATGATTCAGGAAATGTTTTGGCCACACCTTCTGATAATTAGAACTGCAGATGCAGCCATATTACTAGAGTGGTAATATGTTCACTGCAAAGACAATTTGGGGAATTAGCATCAGGAAGGATGAGCAGAAAAAGCAGCTAGGTTGAAAAGCCAGATCATGTCACTGTCTCTACCGGTGATGCACTTGCATTATTGTTTCTGGATCACATAGCAGTGTTTCTTAAGGCTGCAGAAAGTGGAGCTGATCCAGCTAATTCCTTCTCAGTGAAATACTGGAGAACCTGTCTGTCTTTTTGGACAAGTTACTGGAAGATAATCAGCAATTTAGTGGTTTAGCGTTGGCACTGTAGATGTTTTTTGATAAGGGTACTCTATATGCATCAACAGTGTAGTCATAGGGTAGGAAAATATCACAAATGCTGGTGAGTTCAGTTGCTGCTCTTCCTTTGTGGTAACAAAACCGTACATCTCTCAGATAAAACACATGTTTCTTTCCAACACATAGACAAAACACTCTGTCTCTCCACAGAAATAGCAAGATGAAGCCACTAAGAAATGTTACACAGGTGAGTGTGGCTGGTTTTGAGTGGAGGTATCTGTGAAACAACATAAGGAGAAACACACATCCACTCCTTTTCTCAACAGAAACAGTGTCCTGAGAAAAATCAAGAGCTTGAAGCTGAATGTTGACTGAAACCCCCTTTGAGCTGTGAGCAAATACATTGCCTTCCAGTTTAATTCTGTTCACATTAAGGGCTAAATGAGTAGAAAGAAATTATCTCAAAGATTCCCAGATCTGACATCCACTTTCACTCCTAACATAGATCTCTGAGGCCCACAAACTTTGGCAAACAGCAGAGGTCAAAAGAGTCCCTTCATATACCAGCTGTAAAGAGAATGTAAATGAAGATAGGCAAAGGACATCAGATTTCAAATGGTAAGTGAGAGTCGTAACAGTGAATGGGTGAAATTATCCACCCAGGTAGCTAAGACTAGAAGGACATCTAGGGAAATACCAAACAAGCCAGGCAGAATATCTCAGTGCACATCAGCACAAAAGAAAAAAAGTCTCCAGTAGAGAAAAGCTGAAGAGCTGAACACACACTGTGCAGGAGAATGGGATTAACATAATTGATTCACCTTTGAACTTGCAGAGAGTGAACAAAATGGATATTCCAATCAAAATACTAGATGATTGTTGCACCCATATGAAAACTCTGCATTTGGTCACCATGTGTTCCCAACAGTTGGCAAAAGAAGGCAAGGCATTTGATTGCTTTGTAACAGCCTTTCAAATGTCTTTCATATCAATGTTGGAACATCCTGTAGAAGGAATAATTTCTAAATGCAATTAGAGAGTTTTAAAAGTGAGGTGGGTAAGGCAGTGATAGCACAAACTAGAGCAGCTATAATCTCCGTAAAGTGCGTGGAGGCACGCCAGGCAAAGAAAAATCTGTGCGTGGCAGAAGAACAAATGCAAAGGCTGACATAAGATTGCACAGTAAGCTCTGTTTAAAAAAAAAATCCTGTGATAGGAGATCAAGGAAATAAATGCACTCTTGTATTCAAGAAAGAGAATGAGCTTAGGCAAAAGTTCCTGACAAATCTCAGAGCTGTGAGCAGCTAACAAAATCCTCATAGATGACAGCTTTGAAGAAAAATAGTTTTACAGGAAAGGCACTGGGCTGAGCCTCAGGAGGTTGGTGTCCCCATTGCTACACTGCTGCACACGGTCTCTTGGACTCCGGAGGGGAAAAAGATTCAGCAAAGCTTTCCTTTATAAAATGGAGATCATATTTCCCTTCCCTGACATCCTTTGCCTTATCTATTTAGGAAGCAAGAACATCTTTGCATTTACTCTCAGCTGAACCTGCCAGGAGTTACTGTGGAAAACAGCATTCCAGGGACACCTTACGGAAGAAAGCGTGTACCAAGAGAACCGTTCTGAAAACCTGCAGATTCAGAGGGAGAATATGAGGCCGTGAATACCACTTACACAGAGGACATCTTTCATGGGATTGCAGGGAGGCTGAATCCACTTGCTTGCTTTCATGTCAGCCTAGGCACTTTTATGCTCTACAGATTGTCAGCAGGTAAATCTTACAACCAAAATGGGGTGTCTTGAAGTCCGTTGGCACACATCCAACCAAAGGGACCTTTAATGGTCCCTTTGACCCTGCTCTGAACAGACTGAAAGACATCCTGAGGTCCGTTCCAGCCCAACTGATTCAGTGACTTTATTGTTCTATGAAATGCTCGGACTAAAGAATAAACAAAATTAACGACACGGTTTCTGTCCAGCCCAGGAATAGTCTGACCTTATGATGCCTGAGACAAAGTAATAGCGTACCGCTGCTGAAGGAGCAGGTCCAGCTCCACTCCCGAGTATCTCCATCACTCCTGCTCTTAGCCCACTGCTCACTTGGAAGTGATTCTTGTAAGTCACACAGCAAGCCACACCAGCCCGATCAGATGGCAAAAAGGGACAAGATGAAGCAGTTTCATTTGAGATCAGACGAGCCATGGAAAAGAAATGAGGAGGGAAAGCTGGTGGCTGGGGACAGATATGGGATGTGGAAAGGGGAGAGAGGATGGAGAAAGGAGTAGTCAGAAGAAAGGTTACCACAGTTTCCCTGTTTTGTCAGGGATGAACTTGTACATCAGCTTGGCCATATTGTGAAAACATATGCTAAAGCCAGAGTTAATTTAGATCTGCAATTCATGTCAAAGTTATCCCACTCTACCCATATACTATCAAGCCATTGTGCACAGTATGCAGCAGAGCTCTGAACTCAGCAATCAAGTGGTAGTGACAACGCCTTACGCAGCATGAAAGAAGCTGATGCTCTTGTGTGTGGCATGCTGTCATGATGGCACTGTAACATGGTGAAGGAGAGACTGGGAAAATGAGAATGGTAGAGAAAACATGGTCTGAAGGGCTTGATGCTTTACAACACAGACATAGGAGAACCAGAGCTTTACATTCAAGGAAAGGACACAGCTTCCCTCACAGCTTGTCAGCAGCAGAGACAAACTTCAAAGGCAGGGCAACACAGGACTGACTGGTGAGGCTGTGTGGAACAGGCAGGTGTTGGCATGGGAGAAGCAAATACAGTTATCACCCTTACCTCTTCTCTGCCACCTTCTTTCTTGCCAGACCCGACCAGCAAAGACAGCCTGCCTGTCATTGCCTATGACTTCTCACCAGAGGCACGTTTACCTTCATCCCTGTAGTCCAGCCAGTGATGCTGTTTTCACGCAACAGGGCAATGTTTAGCCTCCTCTGAGGCTTGCCTTGCTGCCCTCTTATAGGCAGTTGTCTGCTTTATTTTTGCCTGAAGCCATCCCTGTTACCAAATCAATTCCTACCAAGTAAGAGTAAATCTGAAGAGGAAAGTACACTCCTACTCGCACTACAAATTCTGCAAGGCTTTCCAGCATCAATATCTATACACAATCATCTGAATACACACAAGGCTCCTAATTATACACTTTCCTCTCTGATTTATTCTGAACAGGGCAACATGATGACTGCAGTGCAGTGCTCCATAACCTCATAACAGGATATGTCTCTCTTCAATGACCTGCCTGTTGCACGCAAACAACTTTGTGTATGCATGTGTCTTTGTTCCCAAGGCTATGCAACAAAAAAACACCCAACCCCAAAATGCACTACAAGGGCCATAAATGGAAAACAACAAGCCTTTGACACAGGGAAATTATACACTCAGGCAAAAGCTCAGGATAATCTAGAGCTGCTGAAATCATGATGAGTGGTACAAAAATATCAGTGATAATGGACACAGAGCTTGCTAGGCAGAAGAACACATGCTATGTAGCAATGGTTTTATGAGTGAGTGGCATTTAGGGACAGTCAAACAATACAAAGACTGTGAGCAATAAGAAGTGATTGTATTGCAAGGAAACATCTTCCTGGGCAGAATAATCCCAGAGTTGCAAGTATACACTTTGTATTATTAAGGAAAACTTAATCCCAAACCCCTGAAAACTAATAAATCCATAATAAAAGGAATGGCTTTAGACCACTGTACTTGCTTCTAATTTTGAACTTCCTCACAACTTACAAGCATTTAAGACCATGTTTTCAAACTGAATCTCCTCTAAAATAAAAGGGTTACAGTTAACACTATGTTAAAGTGGCAGCAATGGTTGGCTCATCCCTGCTTTTGAATAGAGAAACACATGCAGCTTCTAGGGCTACCTAGAAATGGAGGAGATTCACTGTTCACATCATCTGACCAAATGAAGTGTAGCCTGAAGGACACTGTATGATTTAGGAACCTTAAGGAAAAAAGAAGAGGAGTTTTGAGAATACCTGTTGCTTGTATCTGGCAGCTGTGGAGCAAATATATCTTAGTACTGGAAAAGGACCACCTTTTGGGGCAGTGAAAGGTGTCCTGGCTAGGGAAAAGCAAATTCACAACAGCCTGAATCACATTCGGGCTGCACATGGATTGGATACACTGATGACTCTGACCATGTCTGGAAGCAAAATTGTCTTTGTTGCGGTTGCTTTAGTGTTGTATAGGCTGTTTTAGTCTAATTCCATTATTTACCAATTGTCCTCAAATTATTCTTCTCCCCAGTCTGAACATGTGGGATAATGCTTGGTAGGAATACAAACCTTGCTCTGGTTCAGCAAACCCTGTTGGCTTCTCAATTACCACAGTCTGGTTGCTTTATTTTTTTCACAGTTTCCAAATGGCAACAGTTGGTGCCAACCCATATGGGCAGCACCACTATAGCCTCCTAAAGTTCCCAACAGATGGGCTGGAACCAGTTTTGCCATAGGGATGCAATTTGTGCCTCCAGTTGCCCACCCTGCCCTCCAGCTGTCCACGCCCAAGGCCTCAGAGACCATTCCTGTGCCTCAGTGGCACCCACTTCACAGTCCTGCATGTTCACCTGATCCACCAGAGGGGAAAAACGCTGGAAAGGACTGGAATGGCAACACGTGGCCCTTTCTTTTTTGAGGTGGAAGCCTCCGGTGGAAGGGCTAAATTAAACAGCTGGGGCATTAACACCTTCAGGGACCACAAGTGTTTTCTCACTGAGCAAGCGAGCTAGATCTGCATAGGGTACAAGGACAGGGTTGCTGTCTGAGCAAGTGACTTCTGCAGAACAGATCTGTTGTTCATTCTTGCCAAGAAAAAGCACTAATGTGACTTTACAAAGTTTTTCCCTCCTAAGGTCAACTCAGAGAAGACTTCAGCAAGCCCAGAGCTGTATTTCTTTTCTCTGGATGAATGGCTACCCTAAATTGTTAGTGAGGTGTAATTTAAAAGAGCTTGTAATAGATTTGCCAAAGTCTTCTCTGTAGAATCGATATTAGCTTGTACTCATAATAGCATTTCAAACCATCATGTACTGAAGTCCTGACCATCTGGGCCAGGAAATGGCAATGGGAATTAGCATTTCTCCTCTGCTAGCCCCTGTATGCTACCCTGTGGCTATTACAGCCATCTATTTTGCATTCTGGTTCCCCTGCGATATGGGCAATAAACAGTAAACAGTGCACTTGGTAATAACTTCTCCAAAGGAAAAAAAAAAATACTCAGCAAAAAGCATAATGTAGACACACTCTGTAGGAGTTTCCAAGATGGTTTGCAGCAGCTACTCAGACATCAATGCCAAACAAAATTATCTGAGTGGTAGAAAAAAGTCCCCAAACAGCTGCCACCAGCTGTAGCAGGCCAAGTTAGAAATAATGAAAGGAAGATTATTTTTTTTTCCTGAGCATTACAAGAAATGGGAGCAGAACTATGTAGAGTGTCTGCAGCTTCTGAAGACTCTTCTGTTGCACATAATCCTTACAGCAGTTTACACATGTCACCATCTGCTGGTACCCTCCATTACTGCATTGCAGTATTGTGTTACTCCACGAGTTCAACAAGGTGATGCGTAAAATTCCCATGGCTGTGTTTAGAAAAGATTGGATTGAAGATGTCCGTGTAATGGAAATGGCGAAACTGGTGTGAAACCACCAGATCTGGAGATAAGTTTGCAAAGTTCAACCAATATTTTCACCTGGAGAACCACCCAAGAGGTTCTAGAAAGCCCTGCCTGGGAATGGGGGAAGGGACAGCCACACAGAGTAATTTGCTGCAGAATGACAGAGGGGTTTGTTAGATTGCTTGTTACAGATGAGAGAAAGGACAAAGTCTACAGGCAGTCAGGGACAAAGCAGCACTTTAATCAGTCTGCCCTCCAGTCCTTAGAATCCTAGTTTGTGCCTTTCCATCCTTTTTGCTTTGCTTCTGCCTGAGTTCTTGTCCAAACTCCAGACCCGCAGTCATTAATTTCAATGTCTTTTTTTCCATTTTTTAATCGTGATCTTCTTCAGCTTTTTTGGGTGATCTTGAAGAATAGCTGGCAGCTCCATCTCATAACTCTTTTGGATGCTGAATCTGCCTAGTAATGCTTTCTTTGCCCAGAGTTGAGAACAGTCCTTCATCCAATTCTTCACCATGGATCAGTGCAGTGCTCACAGGCTAACACTGTAATGGTGAATCCAGGGAGTTTTACAGGCTTTATATAAAATAATCTTCCATAAATTATTTTCTGTATGAAAAGATCATGTTAAAAATCTGTGAATTAATTAAAAAAAATTCCTCATAGCAGCTTTGTTCTCCTGCATACTTAGGTTTGATGCATCCATCTACTTCAGGTCACAGCCAAAAAAGTTGCTTTTCTAACTACAGGGAAGTGATTACAAATGGGCCACCCTGAGGTAAAAAAATACAGTAAAGATAAGTTTTGTTACATTTCCTTCCAGGTAAATTTACTCCAAACTGAACTTCAAATGTGGAATGGGGTTAGTCTAGTTAAATTTACCTTGAAATGAAACTTTGATATGTTCTTCTCACTGTGGTTTTTGTTTGGGATAGACAATACTTCCTTGATCAAGGTAAAAAACATTGCTTGTTTAGCAATAATGACCAGACTTCAGAGAAGCTCTGAAAATAAGAAATGAATAGCAGAACAGAAATTTCAGAGGACAAAATGTCAAGAACACACCACAATTACTTGGTTTTGACACCTGGTAATTGGTTATAGTCTCTAAAATATAACTGACTTAAAAAGCCCAAACTTCTGTGTTTCTAATAACATAAATATGAACATTTTTTGGTAGTAGTGCTTTGAATGTGAATCTTTGCCCAGGAAAACCAGAATTATTCTTCGGGGCAAGCCTTGACTATTGACTCTATTGACTAAATGCCTCTGCGCTTGGCATTAGAGTAGCACTTCCAGCACTGCTGCGGGCTTGCCATTGCCTCCAAAATGCACAACAAGGTGTCTCTCAGTAATAAAAAAGGAATTTGGGGATTATTCTTTGGTGAGGGGGTATCTCGCTGTGGATTTGGATAGAATACCCAGCTTTGTACTCCAGGCTTGAACTCAGCTGTTAAAAACAGCAACTTTGAATCATCTGTTTACTTCAGTCGTCAGTTTATAGACATCAGATTGTCTTTTTCCGGGTCTCATTGTACATATTTTGCAGGAATAGTGTTACTTCATCTTTTTCTAGTCTTTTACATTCAGGAGAGGTGCTTTAAGCTTCGGGTAAGATTCGTAAGATAAGAGTTAAATGCTGTACTTTATTTTAAGGAACAAGTCACGTTTTATCTAGAAAGGAATCTGATTTTTTTTTTTTTTTTTTTGGTAGCTTATCATGTTTCTGTTGTATTCAGGCGAAATGTCACACATCGGCATCTATAGGGGAGCTATTGTCAGTGACCTTTACGCTACCTTGAAAAAGCAATAGAAACTTCTTTTTTCCCCCATTCCCTCGAAGTAAGCAGAGAGGAAACGACCATGAACTCTTTTATTAGCAGCTAAATCTTCACTTACTTCTTTAACAACGGTCCTTGTCCAGAGCAGGTAACAAGAATCCCAGTCAAAAGAAATAACCTAAATAAATCCGACAAATTTTGAGAAAAAATTCGAGTAAAACTGCATTGTTTGTGGCATTAGAAGACCCGTGTATTTGCAAGCTCAAATATTTTCTTCTTCTTCATGGGGAGACAGAAACGTGAGTGCTCCACTGTTCAAAACAAAAATTAAGACCAGTTTGCACAGCGCTGTAGATTAAAGAAGAGAAAATGTTAGGTAATTAAATGCTAATGATTCAAGCTGGGTGCTTATGTTTCGGATTACTTGCCTAATAATGTTAGCATTTAAATGGTCAGCTTTGAAGTTAACAAACAGCCCATTAAGATGCAACCGGGGAGTTGTGGGCTCTTTGGGTGCCATTGTTTCAGTCTGGCTGGCTGCAGACTCAACAAAACAGCAGTGATGGGATTTACACAGCGAAGACTATTTTCGCAATTGGAAGGGCTAGAAGTTTTTTTTTCTTTCAGTGAAAGCTCGTATTATTGACTACACAGCATGTGGGAAAAGCCTAAATCTACTCATTTCTTCTGAGTCCTGGGATTTCTATTGTCCCTGCTGACTGCTTAAATACAAATCACTTGGTTCCCAAGCAGTGGCTCTGTACGGTGATCATCCTATTGCAGCCATCGCAACTCTACCAGATTGTTGACCTCTAGGTGGTATTGCTGGGTACTTGCAAGGGTTAATATAAAACTGCACTCCTGTCAGTGAAAGTTAAAGGAGCTTCAGTGATGAAAATTGCATCACATAATGAAAAATCTCTAAAGTAGTGGCTACTTAAAGGACAGAAATAATTAAGAGATAATTGTCAATGGAACAGAATATTCTCCAGGATAATGGGCTCCTGCAGATGCAAGAATAGCATGGTGAAGTCAAGGCATTTATGGGAAATAAATGGCATGGTGCAGCTCAGGTTCTTTCTTCTTCAAAGCACACAACGCTGATCCTGTGACAATGGTCTGTTATTCCAATTCATTGATGTAGACTTAATTATTTCATCTAATGGAGGTTGATGTGGGAGTTACTTACTGTGCTGCTGTAGACCTATTGCTTTTTGAGTGCCTCTGAAGAGAAAGGCACTGTGGATTTCAGTGCCTGGATTTCATCAAACGTTTTGTTATCCCTACTGTGACTGCTATTCCCTGTACTTACCATGTGGTGTTAACCAAGGAGAGCTAGTTTTGCATTATCAAAAGGGGAGTGCTCTGACAGTTTGATGTTTCTTGGTGGCAACTGTAAATATTGACATTTTAGTGACTACCACAGTGGGAACTTGATGCAACTCATTAAAAGTAAAGGGGCTTTTTTACTGAATTTAAAGTGAATAATTTCAGGCCCTGTTTGGTGCGTTAGGAGGAGAACTGTTCTTAAATTGGCTTTGTTTTCTGATGTCTTTTACATGATGTATAAATGCCAGAACAGTCTCCTTGTAAAACTATCTTACTTGTTGGTTTTGATCTTTTGTGGTCTACTAAAGGATTCATTAAAAACACCACAAAATATGTTCTGCTAGCTTTCAGACCTTAATTGAAGAAATGGGTAGCCTGGATGTTTAACAAAGATTTCTTTTTCCCTGGAACGTGAAATGGTGCAATAGTTCTTAGAAACATAGATCAGTTGCACCAAAACAATTTATTTCAGTTATTCACATGCTGCCTTCATTCTTCTGGTGTAATCTCTGTATTTTATTCTGTGTGTGTGTACATATTTTTTCCCCTGTAATTTATTATAGGGTTTTTTTTTTCTCAGAAATGTTCCATAGACCTTACCGATTTATTTTGGTTTCCTGTTCCAACCTGTGTTAACCTAGTGAGAATACCCTTTAAGGGCTATTTCTACATCTCGCCACCCACACATGACTTGACCAGCAAAATGATGGCCGTTTTAATGCTGCGTGGGCTGTCTGTAGCTGTACAAAAGGGCACAGACTTGGCCCTCTGTATTTCATGCAAAGGCTGAATGTAATAACTTAGCAGGCTGTGAAAAAAATATCACAGAAAGAAGTGAACCCAAAATACAATAATGACATAGATAAAGGGAGATCAATAGTATGATTAAAGTTCCAGGATCACACTGAATTTTTTCGAAGTGTCCACAGGTGTTCTAGCGAATGCCTGATGATTGTTTAACTAGACCAGTTTTAATTTGGTAGGTGGCTGAGAAAGTCATGTGAAGCAAGCCTCTCCTTCTGACTTCATTTTTATTACAATGACTTTAACAGCATATGATCAGCTCTATGACTTGATGCAAGGACAGTCAGCAAAATACCCTCCCTCTGCCAAACCTTTCCGGCTATCTCCTTTGGAAAAATTATCTTCTTCACAGATATCCCCATCCTGACTATCAGGTAATTAGGTAGGAGTCTAATCATAGGTCATTTTTAAGGTAAACCACATTTCTTTATAATTCCTGAATAGTTTGATCCTTCTGTTACTTGTAACATTGCCTATAAAAATTAGTTAGGAGTACACAGAAAAGTCTGGTATACCTAGCTTAAGCCCTGTATGTAAATTTGGCTATTGGCCTTCATGAAGGTTATGCCATCTGCATCTTGGAGTTAGCCTGAATTGCTGTTAGAGAGGCTGATGGCCACTTTTAAGTGCAACGTGTGTATTTGCTTTTTGCCATATGTGATGTTTTTGGCTGTCTCGGAGTTTAGAATATGTGGACATTAATTCTGAAGACTTCAGCAAAGCTATTATGTTTACTACAATTTCTCTGGATGTTAAGTGGCTACTGCATGGATGACACAAGTAATATAGGTTACTGCAGTTTTTCTGTACTTAAGATTTCTTATTATGTGTTGCAGCATCCTAGAATGGCAGTCATAATGTGGGGTCTGCCTCTGAGTGCCACGAAAGGCTAATTACAAACTAGCTCTGCCTGTCTGTCTGCTAAAACCATGTGATGTATTTCATATCGAAGCTGGCAACAACTGCACTGGCTTCTGTAACCTTTTCTCCTGAATGTACTTCATTCCCAAGCTCATATTCCAAAGATGCAAGTTCTTTGCTTTGCAGCATCTTGACGAGGGGATTGAAAAGCTTGGTGAGGAGCTACAGACCATCTGAGTACGTCTATTTTTCTTGGGACTCTTCCTAGACAGATGATTTTCAATGCACTCCACTGCTGACACATTTATCCACTGAATGACTAGTGTGCTCCACACCGCCTCTTCTGCAAGTCCTTTCTCCTGTGCTGAAACACCAGACTGTAGGATTTACACAGCTGCTGGGAGGAAGTGATAAAACAACACTCTAAAGAGCAGCTTTCAGGTGGGAAGGTATAAGCGGTCTGTGAGAGTGTGGCTGCATGGCATGCAGAAGCTTCTTTTGCTAAATTTGGTGTTGAACACACTCTTAGAAGTACCTGGTTGATGATGATGCCACACTGTATCTAAGAGAATTTACAATACTTTTCAGAAAAGAGACCCTATTATCCTTCCTGTGCCTGAAAGTCCTGCTTTGAGTGTGTCCCAGGCTCTCTCCAAGGTTAGTCCTTGATTTCTGGTTTTATATAGCTAGGGACTAATTTGCACACAATATCTGAAGGTACTTCAGAGCTCCCTGTCAGCTGAGAGACTCTCTGTGCCAGTATTTCTGCATCCTGCACTTGCTTGGTCACCTGAGCTTGCCACTGTCCGTCACAAGTGACAGTGTTAGCTAACTCCTTCCTTGTGGAATTGTAGTAGTGCTCAAGAGAGGATGGATCCTGCATTGCAAGGCTACAGTCTATCATATCCAAGCCAAGAAAGAGTCAGTCTAGGGTAGTATGGCTCTGCACCAGTCCCATTACCAAGCTGTTAAATATTCAGACCTTGGAGAATGACTAGCATTGCTTGTGGCGGATACAGAGAAATTGCTTCCAGGAGAACAGTTAACATTTGTCACATAAATCTAAACAAACTATTTTCTATGGCAACTGTTGACCATCCACCATCACCAGCTATAGACAAAACCTATATATAGCCACCTCTTCATTTGCACAAGGTGGTGAAAAACAATTCATATCAGTCAGAACTTGCCAAAAATGTTGCCACCAAACCTGCAGCAACCATGATTTTTAAATAAAGAAGGTAGCTTTTAAAATATTCATTTCTATGTTTTCTGGTTTACTTAAAGCAGAAAAATGATACCAAAATTCTCCTGATATTTTACAGTTAGCCTAAAAAAGAAGGTAGTCATGGATCTTATCAGAAAATTAGTAGCTTTTAGACAGTTGCAAAGAGACGCAAATAAAGACAGCTCATCCACAAAATCCACTTTTAAAAATAAAAATTAAGTGTTTCAAAATGTTATTTTCTAGAGTGAGGATGCTCAATATCAGCCTATCTGTATTCTCACTGGGGGCAATGGAGCGGTCGGCATTGGTGTCAGTGGAAATGTTTTAGTAAGTCTAACAGTTGCTGCACTGTATGTAACAGGTTAAGATCAACTCAGAAAGCAGAAAATTGGAATTTCCCCTGTCTCTTCCACCGCTCTGCTTCTGCAGATGACTAACTCTGCAGCACTTTCCACCTGTATGTCACTCAGCACCTTTGCCTCTTTTGCCAGATCTCTCCTGTTTCCACCACCGCTCTTTATTTACTCATACCATTAGTAGATTTGTATCGTCTTCCTTCAAAAAAGCTTGTTCCCAAGGTGTTATTTGTTTGGAATCACTAGCTGGAAGTTAGTCATTAAATTTAAAAAAGAAACCTTAAGAACAGTTTACTTATCAGCTTAGTGAGGTGGAGGTAAAATGGGAGATGTAAAATGGCCACAGGAAAGCTGTGGCCTTTGGAAGACCTGTAGTACTGATGTTAAAGGCACCTGCAGTGGAAAAGAGCCCCCCACTGCTGTGTGTGATAGCTGAGTGGGAAGCCAGCTGTGCCTGTGACATTAGGGCCCCTCTACAATTGAATAAACATATCAAGGGGCTGCATCAGGTTCTGCAAAGCAGAACCTGGGTAAATTCCCTCTGCTGCTGCCACTCCGTTTTGATAGATATGAACAATTCTTATCTTCAAAAATATGTATAGCTAACAGGAGTATTTCTATAATCACTTCAGATTGCATCTTCAAAAGGATGACAATTTTGCCTTCTCCCTGCCCCACTCCGCCCCGCCCCCCCCCCCCCCCCTCCCCCTTGCTCCCTCCACACTGGAAAAGTCTTATGCATGGTTAAAGCATATGCTAAATGTGGGAGGGAAAAAAAAAAACAAACCTTCCAAATCTTCACGTCTTTGACAGCAAAGCAGCTGTATAAATCCCTCTTCTTTAAATGTATGTATTAGAACTGAAGAACTACTACTCCAAAATCTCTTACTTTTTGACAGATCTTTTTTGTGTGTGGTAGCTATGGCTGTCAGCAGCAATTTATTACGTTTGTAAGAATATTTGATATTGGAGGGAAGGACTATTTTTTTTCTTTTAAAGAAGCAGAAATCCAAGAAGAAAAAGACTGCCTGGTCATGCACAGCTATGCCTACATTTTCAGTTTGACTCATCTGATCTCGCAGTCGTTATTCAATAGTACAGATCTTGTAGCCTTTAAAAGGCAGAGCTGCGCATTCAAGGGTGAAGTCCATAATCTGTATCGATCTTGGTACAGATACTCAATTCTTGGCCTAGATATGGTGGCAGGGCTAGAGGACAACATTAACAGTATTAAATAAATAAATAAATAAATTCATCCCTCCAGGGAATCACACAGTTGAATGTGACTGCAGCTATACAGGGGCTGAATTCATTCCTGTGTTTTCTTAATAGATATTAGACTTATTTTTTACAAAAGCCAGCAAAATTTTGGTTTTAAAAGCTGATTTACACAAAGAAAACACCTCTAAATATCAGGAGCTGGCTGCAAAAGCTTTGGGGAGAACAAAACAAGAGACAAATAGTCACAGAAGGATAGAAAAATACAGCATATTTTTAAGAAGAAAAAAATCCCCTAAAAGGACATCTGTATTTAAAAATAAGGAGGAAGAAAGTAGGCAAGAAATAAAGAGAACTGACTCTAGGTTAGAGCCAATTCACACAGGTAGACCAACCATAATCAATTGCCCTGTTGGTGGTCTTTAAATAAAGGTCAGACAAAATTGTACCGAAATCTACATAGGAATTACTTAAGTGCTTATTTAAGACAGTGGGTTGCTTGTGGGAGGCAGTGCTCAGTGCTAGTTTCACTCTATTTGTAATAGTGCTTAATTAGTTTATTATTGCATTTGGAATTACTCCTCTCTTAGAGATTTCAAAGTCTCTTTGTACTGTTCAAAATTCTCTTCTATGCACATATCTCCCCAGATCTGCAACATAAACAGAAAGTTTTGAGTTCAAAATCTGTATCTTCATCTTTGCATCTTATCAAAGTTCTCAGGTCTCACCAATTAGTTCCTATGCAAATGATCAATCAAAATATCACCCTCTGCTACATTTGTCAATGCTCATCTTCTGCCCCTACCATTGAAGCAGCATGCCATGCACTCCATGCACTTGAGAACCTTGTCATTCCGAGATTGATGATGAAATCATGGCTGTTTACCCTTTGGCAAGCTTAGTTATCAAGCACAAGGTGAAAAAAATATTTATCTAGAATGGTCTGCTGACCTTCTGTTCCCACAGAAGTTGGATAACTGGAAAACTTGTGCAGTGACATAGTGTGTGTGGTTGCACAGGCAACAGAAGCCTGTACAGCTTCTGAATGTAACCTACACAGACTGAAAAAACCTTTTGGAGCAGGGACAGCATTGCTGTATCTTCTCCTTGTTTCTGTAACACACTACAGTGCTTTGAATCAGGTATACGCACTTGTGGACAGTTTCCCAGTGGATCATCCCAGAGAATGCAGTATCTCTTCACTAAAATACCTTATCTCCTTACCCACCCAAGGCAGAAGCTGGAACCTTCTGACAGTCACATACAGTACAGCCAAAATACTCTTTTTCCCCGCCCTGTGTTGCAACTCAGGCCTGTCCAAGGCTTTGCAGCTGGATCATTTAAAACCTCTAGATACAACATGTGAGCGTAATGGCCCTGTGAAAGGCTCAGGTTGAAAATGCTGTGCTCCTTAGAGCAAGCAGATTAAGACCAGTTGATTTTGAGACTCACAAGGGATCTGCGTGTAGCCACGGGTCCCTTTCAGAACCTTGTTCTCACGTTGGTCAGGCAGCCTTCAGTGCAGGGCTCACACCACCTCGGAGACCCTCATCCCTGGCACCCAGCACGGCCAGCTCCCTGCTGCAGGCGCCCAGGACTCTGGAAGGCACTGTTGGGCAGCTGTTGTCACTGCCAATCCGACACGATAAAAAACTTTAAAAAACCACGATAAAAGCACTACATGAGAAAGATGGAGCTAGCGGGTGCTTGGCTGGTTGCCACCCTGCTGTCCCATTGTGGTGTCCAGCATCAGGTTGTGTACAGGATATGAGCTCGTTGAATGAAGCATGTTGTTTCAGACCGTACATCTGTTTCTCTCAGCAATAAGGTTGTAAATCCCTGAGAGGCTTGCAAGTAGCAAGATGAACTCTTCCTAAAAGTGCCAAAGCTAAGCTTGCCTTCAGGAAAGTCTGTGGCACTAAAGAGGAGAAGATATTTTTTTAGGAGTATTGCTGTGGAGAGCGAGCCTTGGTTTGTGGAGCAGGAAAGCAGATTGACCAGCGCTCTGTGATGGAGCTGCAAAGGGAGAGTACCTTGACCTGCTGAAACAGTGAGGTGCTTGGCTTAAGCCGGTGCTTGTATTATAGGGTCTAACTGGAGCTTTAAAGACAAAAATTCTCCAGATCTGAACCACTGCCTCTCCATTATCATCACTGTGAATTTAAGCCTAATTTTACACAGGGCCTGAAATGGGAGCACTGTTGGGTCCTTGTGGTGCTCACTGCGATATAAGGAGCACAGCAACATACAGACCTACTTTAGGATTGAAACTACTCTGAAAAATGTCCTTTAAGGCAAAATTGATTTCATAATATGTGAGTACTGTAGGGAACATTTTCCACTCTTTTTACAGAAAGAGTGCAAGTTGGTCTCTATCTTTCAGAAACTGGTATTTGATATGAACTATTATTAGCTGAAAACGATAATCTGTTCAGTGAAACATGCTCATTTTCTGGTCCTAAACTGTTTCTGCTCCCTAAAAGCACGAATACCGCAGTAATTCAGAATACAGGCTCTGCTAATGTTATGCTTGATGCACATATTTATCAATCTGATAATTATGCTTAAAATAAGGGAGGGAAACAAAAAAAGGCTGACTGAGAAATAATTCTGATCAAATGCTAGAGGCACTGTTCGGGTCTGCTAGCACAGAGGTGTACAAGAAAAAGATAAAATGCAATTTAACATTTTATTCAGTGCTGTTTATTCAGCTCTTTTTGCCTAAGAAACATTATCAATATTCTGTAGTTATTCTTGCTTGCATTTCTGATGGAGCTTGGGCTTGGTCAGCGTATCTTTTCTAGAATAAAGCGTTCTTTCTTTTTTATATCTGCTCACAGATGTTTTAGGATGGGATATTGATTATCCTGTAAATGGACAAGAAAGGAGTTGCTTTTGAACCAGAGGCTTGTTTTCCTCATTACAGCTCTAAACCACTTGCTGGTTTTTTAAACCTACTCAATACCCTGGTTTGGTTTCATCAGCTTCCCTTCAGGTTGGTGTTTTTTTTTTTCTTGGCCACTCCTCTGTCAGATCCTTGACGTTGCAAAATTCCTGGGGTATTTCACTATTTGTGCTGCACAGAGCTGAGAAAATTAAGGGAGGAGTGCCTGCATTTGTTTCTATATATGCTTTGAAAACTTAGTGAGGCAATGATAGTGCCACTCAAATATTATTGGTTATACACTCATGTGGTGGGTTAATCTTGTCTGGCCACCAGCTGCCCACCCAGCTTTCACTCTTCCTCCTCAGCATATGAGGGAGAAAAGAAGTCAGGGTTGAGATATGGAAAGCCCACTCATCAATTACTGTCACAGGCAAAATAGACTTAACTTGGGGAAAATTAATTTAATTTATTGCCAATTAAAAATAGAGTAGAGATAGTGAGAAACAAAGACAAAACTAAAACATCTTCCCCCACTCCCCCTTCCTCCCAGGCTCAATTTCATTCCTTCACTCGTGACTTTTCTGCTGGAGCAACTGGAGAGGGAGGAATGGGGGTTGTGGTCAGTCCATAACATTCCATCTCTGCTGCTCCTTCCTCTGCACACTTCCCCTGCTCCAGAGTGGGGTCCTTCCCACGGGGAGCGGTTCTTCAAGAACCGCTCCAGCATGGGTGCCCCACGGGCTGCAGCTCCTGCAGGGGCTCCTCTCCATGGACTACAGCCTCCTTCAGGGCCTGTTCACCTGCTCCACTGCAGTCCTCCGTGGGCTGCAGGAAGACAAACCGCCTCACCGCTGTCTTCTTCAGGGGCTGCAGGGCAATCTCTGCTCCAATGCCTGGAGCACTGCCTCCCCCTGCTTCCTCTCCCACCTTAGTGTCTGCAGGGCTGTTTCTTCTGCATTTTTAGCACTCTTCTCTCAGTCACAGCCGCTGCACAGTGGTTTTTTACCCTTCTTAAATACGTTATCACAGAGGTGCCAACAGCATGGCTGAGGGGCTCAGCTTTGGGCAGCAGCAGGTCTGTCTTGGATTCAGCTGAAAATGTTTCTGTCTGACACAGGAGCAACTCCTGATCTCTCTGCCAGCCCTGCAGACCCCTGCTACCAAAGCTGGGCCACATAAACCCAATACATTTTTTTGGTTTTCAGACTTCAGAAGAGTATTTAGCTTGGAATGTAGTGGCCATCAAGGACACCTCTGAAAATCAAAGACATCTCATTTTTTGTCATTGGCATCAAAATACTGTGACCTGAATCCTATGAGAAAAGTAGCAGGCTGAGAACAAGAGCCAGTTCATGTTTTGTTTTCTTGTTAAACCAAGAAGGACTGGCCTCCTGAATAAGTAATTCACAACCTTACCCCTTTCCTAAAGACCTGTTTGCACTGGCTGCATCAGACAAAGCTGGAAATTTGTAAGTATGAAAAAAAAAAAATCACAGGAGGCAGAGAAGTGAGGGTTGAAACATCAGAAGTGTAAATAGGCAGCAGAAGTGAATGGAGGTATCCTGGGTTTATTTGTGTATCTTTGGCCTTACCAGAAGATCTGGGTGGCCACAGAGCACATAAGAGGCAGTGGTAAATTTCTGAAGTTTCTGAACTGGGAAGTTCATCTTATTTGGTTTTTACTGTCAAACATTTTTGTTTCCCACGTGCTGCAAACTTGCAACAGACAACCATATTTTTAAGTGAAAATGTGTGAATGAAAAAAAAATTTAACCCCTTCAGACTGAAGGGCAATGTGGAGGGTGAGGCAAGCATTGCTGTTAGTGGAGAAAAATGTTTGAACTAGGAAGAGATTTAATATCGACAAGCTGGTGTTATAGTAACCCACATGTGTTGTAACACAATATCACATACCATCTAAGTCTTGAGTCACCATCATTCTCTTACATGGACAGTCATGGGCTCAGTTTTTTCCTTGCAGTAATGAGAACGAATATCAAGGTCTGTGAAGTTACACTTGTGTAAAAACTTTGTGGCTACAGGTCGTCATTTAGAAAAGTAATGATTGGAATCGCAATCATCTTTAAAAGTATTCTTGGAGGGAGCTTGAAGCATAGCATGTCCTAGAGTCAGTGCTTCCTAAAATGACACTGTTAATGATGCATGACAAAAGCATTTCATGTCACCCACATTAAAGAAAAAGCATTTTGCATCTTCTTGGCTCTTCTGTGAGACAGACTAGTAGTTTTCTATCGCAGTATCCTATCACATGCTTCTGGTCGGTGAGAACAAAGCACATTCCAGCTCACACGCTGAAATAAAGCAGCTCACCAGGGCGCAGTGTGGAGGAGGGCTGCTTCCTCTCCTGGCAAGTGCTGTCTAAGAGGCAGCATCCTGCCTTGCCGTACACCCATCAGCGCGTATAGCTTTACATCTCTTCCCTTTCCTTTTCTCTGTTTACAGTGGGGCTGTAATTGATCCCTACCACTTCACACCTCTTTTCCCTTCCTGAAAGTGGCTGAACAGCTTCCAGGCTCTGGTAGGACCCCATCTCCCTGCCAGGCTGACACTCATGCATCAGATTCTTTGTCAGAACACTTCATACACACAACTGTTGGAAGAATTAGAAGAATGTGACCAGCAACAAATGATTGGCTTAGTTAAGCTTTTAAGCTGAGAGTTATGGTCCACTACTGTGCTGCTTGGAAGCTCTGGGGCTATTCCCAGTGCAAGGGGAAAAAAAAAAAAGGATTCAAGGATTCACATCCATTTTCTGTTTTCCTCTTGTTTCTTGAGGTATTTTCCAGGCTGAGCTGTCAGTGTAAGACAAAGACCCTCTCAGTGAACATAATAAAGTGCACTAGGGATTACTTTGCTCTTTCAGGAAGGGACATTCTCAGCTAAAGAGCCATCAGGTAAAAATTCTGTTTTGCCTGGAGTGTTCTGAAGGTCTGGAAGGCACTTTATGCATTGGGGTGCCCAGGAGAGTCTGGGGGGACAATCAGCCTTGGGAATGCTGACTCCAAGGGTAGCCATCATTCTGGGACTGGACTTGGTTACCATGATGGGCCTTCTACATCTCATCACTAAAACCACACACTCAGAACTCAATTGGTATCGGTTGATACCTGTAAATGTAAAGCAAAGGAAATAAATAAAATTCTCAGCTAGTGTAAATTAGCCTAACCTGAATGGTTTCAGTAGTTATGCAAAACTGAAACAAGAGATTGGAGAATCTGCCCCAATATATGAAATATTACATAGAGTACATTACGTACATGTGTGGGTATGCGTGTATATCACCCCACTGGTTCACATCCGTATAACCAGAATACTATCACAGCATTCTGTTCTAAGCTTTTTTAACTCAACCTCAAAACAGTCCAAGTTGATTATATTTTGAGATTACCAGGGTTTAATAATAATAATAATAATAATAATAATAATAATAATAATAATAATAATAATAATAATAATAATAAACCAAACAAAATGCAAAAAACCTTGTAATTTATGAAGCTCTATCGCAACAATACTGTTTCCTAATTATGGCAAGAAGTCCATGTGGCTACTGTTCAGAGATGAACTGGAACAGATCTGAGGCTGGATGACACTGACATGCCTCTGACAACATGAGCCATTCAGAGGTAATGTCATTAAAAAGAATGTGCCATTTTCTAACACAACTCAATAGAGTATTTGCCTACCAAAAGACAGAAAAAATAGTGTTCTACACAGATTTTTTCATTTCTCTCAGAACTCCAATAATAAAAAAAACCCCACCATGATTCCTCCCAGCTACCAAATTATTCTTGCTTTTAAAACCTTCCTTTTCCCTTTAGCTTCTGATGATTGACTCTCCCTGTTAACCGCTTTGTAATACTCTGTATGGAGGACAGTATATAAAAATAAATTGCATTGAGTTTGATCCAAACATCATTTGACTCAAAATTACACTGAGGTTTTGGGCTGCTTTTTTCCTCCTCCCCATCTCTAGGTCTGACTGGCAAGCCAAATATTTTCTATTTACTATCGTAAAGGCTAAATAAAAGGGCAAACAACTCATTGCTGTTTCAATAAAATTCATGTTGTTATTTCAAACTGTAGCTCTCCTTTGTCAGCCCCCACTCCCATATACTCATTCATTCACAATGCCACTTGGATCGCTGATGTGTTTGCATATTAGAGTCTGCAGAAATTATGGAATCAGGTTATACCCCTTTTGGTAAACCTGATCACTGAAGAATGAGTGAGTCTGTTGGAGAATTAACCTTTATTTACAGCACACAAAAGTGAAAAGAAGTAGCTTCTTGCTATTGTATTGAGGTTATTACCTTCCTTGTAGTAAATCTCAGGACACCCAAGTAAAGTTAACTTGCAGCTTGCAACAAGCAGCCTGTAAAGTTTGCTGGAAAGAGCTGCCATATTGTCATCCAAATATACTAAACAGTGCAAGACAGTGACAAAACATCTAATTATCTGATTACACTGCAAGAATAGCTACTTACATGTACTGAATTTTGCATACCATCAACAGATACAGACTGTGTTCATCACTCACTTGCATAAGCAAAAAAAAAAAAAAGAAAAGATAGAACAATGGGTTTCAGCTACTATTGTTTCCAAACAGCAGAGATATTTTTGCTAGCACTTCGAAGTAACAGACCTCTCCAGCAAAGTGGGAATTCTGGGGCCATCCAGCTCAGAAACAGAGGTTTGTTCTCCTCTGGTTCTGACCCTGCACGAGGTGTGTGGCGGTCAGAGACTGGTCATCTGCATCACCAAAACTAGGGCACCACGATGAGAACTGTGCAATGGCTGTTTGGCAGAGGTGGTGCTTCTTGGAGTAAAAAGATTTTCTATGAAAAGATGAAGAAAAAAAAAATGCACCCTTAGTCTTATTTCACATTTGCCTGCCCCTGGCACTGTACAAGAATCCCTTGTGGAGGGTAAGTGTGGGGCAAATACGCAAAGTCCTGTGATATGAACAAGGGTGGGGATTAGCAGCTACATCATGAGAAGCACTTGTGCATTTGCTGTCACCCTGAGAGATCCCACCATAACAATCCAGGAGTCACTGGTGGAAGCTCGGACCTGGACAGTTAAAGAAAACGGACACATTTCAGTCTTATGCCCAGGTTTATCCCACAGCTGTCCATTCGTCTGAGCAATTCAGCCAGAGACAAAAGCAGAAAAGCATCAGCAAGGAAGCTGCACTGGTTTCCCATCAGCTTTTCTTTTCTGCTGATTCGGCTTACTGTGGCTGCCCTGCCAGCCTATCGCACATGCAAAACTAAACATGGGTAAGGTACTCTGATTTCTTTTACTACAGTCTGGGGCAAGACAGAGGGAGAAAAATGATGTTTTGAATACCTTATAACAATAACAATTTCAGCAGAGGCAGTATTTTACTATGCCACCACTGCACTGGGAGTATCTTCACATCAGCCATAACATAGTCCCACTTCTTCACAGTTCCAGCTGTCACACCATTAAACATAAATTGTGGCCTCAAGGGACCCTCTTTTCCAGAAGGGAGAAACAATTTAGCCTCCACAACATATCAGTCTCCAGCTTGTCCTGAAAAGGCTGTCAGTTGTGCTGAATTATGTACAAAATCAATGTGAGGTGCTGTCTGCCAGAGATGAGTTGGCATTAGCAATTTAATTTTCACTGAGGGGGGTCCCAAGTCCCAAGTCTTCATAACCACAGAATAAGTGCCCATTCCATCCCTACTTCTCTAGTTCCAAAATTATACCCATTTTATTGCATTATTAGAATTAAAAAAAAGGTCACAACAAGATGATGCTGTCGTGAAACACCTCTTTAATTGTCTGAAATGGGCAAATTTATATACTGTCATTAAGGTGTACTATTATAATCTGCCCTTTCTACTCTAATTTCATTGTATTCTTTATCAAATGGACATTCACAAACATGTTCTTTTGTGAGGGTTGACACAGTGTTATATTCAAGTAACAAAAAATAGCACTTCTAAGACTCGCAAGGATTTTCAAGTGGTGGAGAAAATCTCCCCTGGAATAAGATGCACACTTATGCATGAGGGCGAGGTGCAATATGTTAGGGTGGTGGGACACAGGAACAGGTTTCCCAGAGAAGCTGTGGATGCCCCATCCCTGGAAGTGTTCAAGGCCAGGCTGGACGGGGCTTTGAGCAGCCTGGTCTAGTGGAAGATGTCCCTGCCCATGGCAAGGGGGGCTGGAACTAGATGATCTTTAAGGACCCTTCCAACATAAACCATTCTATGTTTCTATGATAAGTAGGACATAATCAAGTGAGTTGGAAGGACAAATAATCTTGTGGTGATCTTCAGGGAAGCCTGATATTTTATTTGACACTGATTATGAACCCTGTCCTTCTAAAATCACCATCACTGTGCAGGTGTATTGAATGATCAGGGGCTGTGGCCCACAGACCTAGAATAAATACTTACGCAGCATATAGCTCCTGACCCAGCACTTTACTATATGCTTTTTTCTACTTTTTTCTACTGTATGTATGACTGGAGCAGTGTTGAAATCTAATTTCATGGTATCATCTTTTCCTTCTCCTCTAGAATGGCAGCTGATACAATATTCCTGTGACAGCTGCTAAAGGTCCGAGTGTCTGATGGTCTTTAAGACCATCAACTAACAAAATTGCCATCAAAATTCTCTTCCAAATACTCAGTTCTGAAATAAGTTTCTGTAAAAGCTCATTTAAACAGGGTTACCTGGCATCACAGCATGGTCCAGAGTTCAGCAAAAATAGCGCCTTAGTGAATACAGTGAGTTGTAATAAACATAAAGTCATTAAAGGACATTTTTCAAAAATAAGTCAACAATTGATAGCAACTTGGAATTGTTGTGTCAGTCTCTATTTTCTGAAACAAATGTATACATGCTTACATTACTGGTTATTCAAGGTTGTTTAGCTTCATGTACTATCATGTTTGGCTGCAGGAATATTACAGACGTAAATGTTTCCTCTGAGCTGAACGCTTCTCTGAGGGCATCCACAACTGGAGCATCTCCATTGACTCAGGAGCTTTATATCTGAACCCACTTTTGAAGGGTTGGATTCTGCCACTCTCAGTTATGTTCTGTAATACATTACTCCAGCAGACATGTTGACACTACTGTGTTTCACAGTGGCAAAATTTTTCACAAGAACTTGACTGGATGGACTGCTATTCATCAATAAGGATTGCCTTCCAGCCTCTGAAGGACAAGCCTGAAGGCTTACACTCAATATGTTTCTTTGAGGTCTTCATCCCATATGAAAACTTCATTGCCATTTGAGTCTTGCCTTCAAAGAGCTGCAGGCTGAGTGGGAATGTCCAGAAAACAATTTATTTTGTCAGTAAATGCAAAAGATTTGTGATCTGTTTCCTTCAGGATAAGATCTAGAGCTTTCCAGAGATTTTCACGGTAAAACTCAAGCAGCTGTTTTCAAAATAATGGCATCTACTCAGCAGATAAACTATTAAGGCACGGTTCCCAGTTCCTGAGCACGGACTTGGGCTTTTTACATCCCAAACAGTAGTTTAGGCTTTAAAGTCTTTTCTCAGGAACAGCAAATATTTAATTAATCATACCAACAGAGAACAACAGGAAACACCAAAGCAACTAACTCAAAGTTAGAGCTTGGATTTAGATGCTCTGCAGGCAGATTATTCGGGCTCCAGTCAGTGTGAATGCTTGCTACACAAAAAATGGGAAGATCAAAAAACTCGGCAAAAGCCTGAAATTCTTCTCTTATGAGACATGACAGCAGAGCAGGTCTTTGAAGTTGCCTCTCCCATTCCATGAGGAGCTTTAAGGGTTGGTTTTGCTTTTTTTGGTCATTTTTCTTGGTTGCCTTCATTCTGCCCAAATGAGGAAAAATCTGTTCTCAGAAAGATAGGGCACTGAATATTGCTTCCTGACTCAGTCAGGCTAAAAGATTCATTTTTGTTTATTTCTCATTTTATCTTAAAATAACCTTGCTGAGCAAACTGCTCGTTATTAACTTCAAGTCAAAACATACCAGTAATGGTTCTACGTTTTTAGTGTAATTCCCTCTAATCATCCTAGCACAAAAAGTCTGCTTGTTTTTATATCTGCTTTATACAATGCCACCAGTAATGAATGTTCTGGAATTGGAACATAATTTTGATTATCTGGCCATTACTTTTGATTTATGGAGCACAGAGACAGCTGGGGTTTTATAAGCTTGCCCTGTAGTACTGAAGATAACAAATGTAATGTAATAATCAAACTTCTGTAACATGGAACACAGAATGGGTGGGCCCACAGATCTGTCTATATATACCCATACCATATCAACAAATTTTATCTTCAGAAGCAGGAGTATAAAATTAATTCGCACAATGCTACTATTCATTATTCATACCCAGATTGAGATATGTTGCTTTCAGAACCAGTATTTAGGCTTTTTGGGAGGGGGTGAACCACCTGAAGGTGGTTTCATGAAATTACATAAATGCATACCACCGTGAGGTTTACAAATGCATTAGTGTTACAAAACATGAAAAACAAAACCAAAAAAACACCTCTCAAAAGAAATATATTTTAAGAAGTAGTAATAAATATAAGCCATTGTGAAAGATGCAAAATCTGATGTGTTGGTTTTTTTTTTTTCTGGTTGCCACACAGGAAAATACAAAGGCAAGAGGAATGTTCCTCATGAGAAGTAGAAAAAAAAATCAGCCACTTCAAGGAAGAAGAGGTTGACCATTTAGTTCAGTTACAGGAGATTGAGCAAAGCTCTGAAAACTACAGCACAAAAGCCGGTTACAGAAACTGAAAATAGGGAAGGGGGAACCAGAAACATGCTCTCAGGCTTGCAAAGAGAACTAGGAAAGTAGTATTTGTTAATGCAAACCAAAAGGGTTTTAAAAATCTATACTAGGTGGGAAACGCAGCAGCAGCAACAGAGAGCATTCACAAAAGGTCCTGAACACTTTCTAAAAATTAGTCTCTCTCCAGGTGAGGGGAGGAGAAGAAAGATGGAAACAATGAGAAAATAATGACCATCTTGTCCAGGTAGTGGCTAATTGTAAAGGTGATAAGCGAACGCTGGGGAGGAGGGAGATGAGACATGTGGATGCCTGCAAGCTGTAGGTTTTGCATTCCAGTGGTCATATGTGGGTGGCTTTTCTGTGCTCAGGAAAGAGAGGCAAGAGATCTGCAACTATGCTTAAATCTTCTGAGTGCCAACAGTTCAATACACACACCTAGATGCATCCTCTACTGCCAGAGCTACACGGAAAGCACTTCAGGGTGCGCATGTCCACCACCTCACCCTGACTGATCTTTCTGAGAGCGCTACTGCAGCTGCAGCTTCACCCCATCAGCAATAAACCCTTCCATGACAGAAGAATCAAGAGACAGAAAAATCAAGAGAACATACAGATATGAAATCTGATTATAAGTAGCTACTGTATTACTAGTAATTTCTGCATTTTTAGATGTCCTAGAAATCCACAGAGGTTGCAGGAGGGAAATACTGTATGGCACACCAAACTCTGCAAAGGAAGACAAGTCTTCCAGCTATTGCTATGTTGAGAATACATCCTCAAGTCTACAGCAAAACAATCAAACCAAAAGAAGACTAAGACCTCGATTCTTTGAGGCTGTAAATTGAAGAGTATGTAGACCTTGATTTGAGATAGGAGATTTGGTAAAGTGAGGGGAAAATTGGGAAAGCTCGGCAGTGGAACGTACCCCAGCAGGGCAGGCACCACCACGACACCGGGAGCTCCAGAGAAGCAGCATCTCCAAGTTCTCCATCACACCAAAAAAGGTGTTTGGCCAGTACAGAAGCAGCAGGATGGCTGGAGAGTGCCTTGCATTGACCAAAAGGTCCCTAACAAATAGGATGTTCCTTCCCTATCCATATGGTGGAAGTCACCTTGAGTGCCTATGGGAAGCACTCAGACTTTTTTCCTTAGCCATTCCTCTCCTCTTCTATTTCCCAGCTGGGCTTTGTAACTAAGGGGACAAATTTTCACCATTCCTGTGACATATATTAAGTAAAGGGCACCTATCCTATGCTTTAGAGAAACTCCTACGAAAGATCCTTGCCTGCAGTAAAAAGTAAAGCTTGTATCAAGAAATGTAAAGGAAACTGAAAAAGTAAGGACATCATACAGATAATCCCTGGCTGAATGAGGAAAACTGTGTATGAAATAACCATTGTAGATTAGGTATTAAGACATTTGAGTGACTTTTCTGCATTTTATTTGAATAATTAATATTGACTGAGGCAAAAGCTGGGGTTTTGCTTTCACATTCCTGATCCAGAAAGGTAAATCTGCCAAAACCATGCTACTTCTGCTGGAAGGAAGGCTCCTTAAGAAGGTGGGAGCAGTTGTGCAAGGTAAGAATTGGCAGTGGCTTACCTGAGGCATCTTGACTGACTACAGACAGGTCTGAGACCCCCTTCTGGGGACATGTGTCCCATCACCTGTCAGAAGACATTTTCCCTTGTGTGTTAATGTGAGCGGGACCATGGCAGCGTAGATACAAATGTTCTCCAGAGAGAGGAATTTGGTAGGATTCCAAAAAATACTACGCACCAAGAAAGAGAACTCCCAAGAAGCAGACTTCATGTGGCTTCTGGCATTACAGTGACTTTGCTGCTTTGGCACCAGAAGAAAATAATTGGCTGTCTAAAATATTTTTGTTCACAACTGAGAAACAGCTCCTGTCTGCAAACCAGTACAATACAGACACAAACATCTTCCATTTAAAATTTATATGCATTTATAAACATTTTACATAGCAGAGTCAAACAAGACAAAATAACTTAGAGTAAGGGGAAGAAATCAGTGCTCATTGTCTGCCCTATCAAACTGATTTACGTGAGGGTTTTGTATTCAGAAAGATCACAATGATCTTTGTAGCCAGGCTGTAACAGTGCTACAGCACAGCCAAGAGCACGTCACCACCAGTAAAATCACCAGATGAGAACGCAAATGTCATTTGGGGTTCAACTATTTGGAGGGAGCGCAAGTATGTTTTAGACTGTTCTGGGATGAGTATTAACATCCTTCACCAGTACTTGGCAATCCCGGAGGAAACACAGTGAGCTAGATCCATCCACATGTAAGGCCTCGTGTATCCATTCAAGATGTTTATTCCCCCAGATCACCCTTTTCCATCTTTTTTGCCCCTAAAGTTCGGAAGGACATAGGCTGTGAAGGATTATCATTGAAAGAAGACACAAATTGTAGGAAGGCTGAGATGGGGAAGTTCCTAAGGTCTTACTTCTTGTAAGTAACTTCCCCTGGATACAGTGTCTACAAGACATAGATATATACCACTGCCAAATCCCATTTCCAATACAGGCTGCCAGAATTTCCCAAGAAAACCGTAGGGTCTAAAGTTCAACCATCCTCTTCCTCTTCATGCAGTCCTCTGATGGGGATTTATGCATCATGGGTACAAAACCTGGTTGCACATTTCTACACTAAAACCCAACCTGACACTTGATGAAAGATGATCAGTTAAAAAACCTTTTTTTCTTGGAAAAGCATTTGAGATGCATAAAACTGATTTACCCTTTGTTCTGTTCAAAAGACCTAATGCTGACCTAACACTAGGCTTTAGAACCATTGCTACAATTTTAAAGCAGCTGTAGATAGAGCTGGAATATTTGCTTGATGAAGATAAAGCTCCCGTTGCTGTGCGAAAGAGCGGAGTGCTCATGAAAGAGGAGCTCTACTCCATTCTACAAAAAAAAAAAAAAAAAAAAGCACTAGACAAAACTGGAAATCTTTCACAGATCTTTCCCCCCTGTATCTTTTAACATTAAATGTCAATAAAATAAAATTCATCTAGCATTTCCAGTTTTTGGTTCCAAGTAACAATAATAGAATTATTATGCTTAAAATATTTTTTTCATAAATAACAGAGGAAGAGAAATCAATGTGCTAAAAGTGGCCTTTTGCCTACTTAACATGCATTTACAGTTTAAATCCTACCCTTTTAAGTTTTCCTTACTTAACTACACACAGCCAGATTTTCATTATGTCCTGCTCTCTATCTTTTTTCCAGACACTGCTAATTGAATATGGAAATAGCTTAAAGAAGGTCATTGATCTTTTTGACACATTACTGAAAAATCAAGGCTTTGTTACAGCATCAAGCTATAATTATGAATGCACAAGATAAATAACAGCCAGATATCCAGATGCTGAAATGCTACACCCCAACCTGAGAGGATTGCTACCTCTCAACTTTCATCGGGCACAAGAGGAAGAAAGGAGACACGCCGTGATAAGTGCAGTAAAGAGGAGGTAACTCACGCGCAGTGCTTAATGCCCCCCAGCTCAGGTTTCAGGGTTTACCTCTGGAAGTCACAGTCAAATTATGCAAATCACAGTTTCAAGTGCTGAGGAAGCACTGATGCGGCACCACGCTGAAGAGCATCACCCACAGACCAACTCCCTGCTCACCCAGCCTTCTTAGCGCAGACGCTGTCCCGCCAGTCCCAGAGCCCGCCCGCTGCTCCAATTCTCTCAACAGACTGCGGAACTGTGGCGTTTCTGCTGAGTTTGAGCTTCACACTGTTCACAATTAGGTCCATAATGAGTGTAAATGTAGACAGTGAACCTGAACAGATTGTTGCAAGTGAAAGAAGGCAGAACTGTTGCACCTACTGTTTGCTTTGTTTGCAACTAAACCATTGCGACAGGATAGAAACATGTTTAGTACTGACTAATCTAATGGGATGTTTTGATAAAGCTCCATGACCGTAAGCACCTCCTTGAAGGACATGACTTGATGCACACTGAACTTAGCAGGGGCTTGTCTTTACTTCAGCGTAAGAAAGTCCAGGTGGCAGATGACTGCCACGATCTGCAATTTATGCTATTTATGCAACTTGCAGCATAATCACACAATCATTAAACTGTCAGTCTAGAAATGAGCCAAAAACGATGCAAACTCTGTTATTTAGATAATGTACGTTAAACCAAAGAGCTAGTCATCAATGTGAATTCTCAGAAATGGCACCTATCATTCTGCTTGTACCTGGGAACTTGCCTTCCAACTTTGTGCCAACCTTTCTTCTATATGCAGTCCAGCCATATATGGACGGAATGCTAAAGAAGTCCACGTAACTTTCACGAGCTCAAATGTACTTCGTGTACTTCTTATTTACTATAGTCAGGGCTGCCCAGGTAGGAGAAAAAAAGCCAAACCAAGCACCAGATCCAAAATTAGCATTTTATTCAGAACGTTGGGGTCAGAGGTGTATCATTCATATTCTGGTACACAATACAGAGGCAAAGCTGTTCTCAGAAGTCTCTCCAGTTTGAAAGCTCCTTCCCCCTTCCCTCCCCGCCCCCAAAACATACTGTATATTTACTCTGCCACCAGTATCAGGCCAACTCCCCTCCCCCCCTTTTTTTTGGTACAAATTATGTAAAACTTTTGTGCTAAGAACTTTTCTCCCTCCCCAAACAAAAAAAATAATAAAAATAAAAATAAAAAAAATACTGAGTACTCTAACTACAGTTCAACAATTGAATCAATGTCACTTGTTTGCAACCTGTTTTGTAAATACTTTATCCATAACAAAAGATATAAACATGCAAAAACCTGAATCCATAGTCCAAATAATACATACACGTGTTCTGAAGTTTCTGCACTTCTCCACAGACTATGCCAATAAAACATTATGTACACATACCATTTTTTACAGTGAAGTGGGAAAAAAATACTAGAAATTAAAAAAGAAGAAAAAAGTGTACATGGATTAAGACCAAAATGTGTCTAACATTCTAGCATAAGAAAAAAAAAAATCAATTCTGCTACAAACTGGTGATATGAAAACTCCCTTTATTTGCAACCAGCTGCATAAGTTTTAGAATTTTAGTGAAAAAAATCCCCTAACATCTAAAACTAGAAGTAATGTACATTTTTCCACCTCATGGTCTTCTCTCCCAGATAATAAAATTGTTCCACGAGGATTTTTTTTTGTTTATTTTTAATTTCCTTATTTTAATAAAAGCAATGTGATGTAACAAAAGCATGTTGAAGCATATTGTGTTTCACCTTACTCCTCCCCACCCCAACATATTTCGTCTCTTTAATGCATAATTTCATAAATCAGTACCATTAAAGCCTTAAACATAAAACTAATTCCGATCTGAAAAAGGTACAAAAAGGCACATAAAATCCCAGTGCTTCTGTACTGTAAAATTCAAGTGTAACTGAGCTCACTATTTTTCTCCAAACAGCATTGGATCACTGATATTCCACGGAGCCCAAATTGGTTTGCAGCCTAAGCCAAAGCCTTCAGCAAGCACTTGTGCTAGTAGACTACAAAGTTAAAGCCTAGCTTCTGTATGCTTTTGGGGAATATCAGTTGAAATGTTTGTACTTGTCCAAAACCAAAGTTCACGTTGAAGTTCAGTCATCACCTCCACCGTACATATCGGCAAGTTTCTTGAAACGTGGGCCCCAGTCATTTAGGTAGTCATAGTCTTGCTCACCACCACTACTTGAGGAGTTAAGAGAGCTCAAGGATCCAGCAGTGGAGCCGCTTCCTTCATAGTCAAAGACTAAGAGGGAGTCGTATGGTGGGGCTGTAGGGTCATTGTCAGCTGCTTTAAGTCCCTGCAAGAAGGAGAGGGAGGGGAAAAAAGATAGTTCTGTATCTGAAAGAAAGACAAAACAACTGGAATATCACAGTGCAGTTATCTATTAATCACCACTTGAGAAAACCAAGTTCTTCTGCGTTTCAATTCAAAACGAGATTTGTATTTATGTAACTCCGGCAAGAACTTATTTCACAGTAAGACATACCCACAAATGCCTCTTAGAATGGTCACATTTCCAGCATTACAGCACTGGACATTTTGAATGTACTTGCAAACAGAGCTCTAACAAAACCTTAAGAGAACAGCATGGCACGAGGACCGATGCTAATAAATACACAGTTTCAGAGCCACACAGCTCACAACTTGCGGCATGAGCAATATGGGACTGGTTAAACAGACAGATGGGGCAGGAGCAATAGGCATGTTTGCAAAGATTCACTTTAACAGCCATCTCACGTGGCCATTAACATATCCACTGACATCGCTGCCCTGCAGTCCATCTGCATGTGCCAAAACCCATATTCAGTTAGTCCTGTAAAATTCATGCACCTCTCTCTGTAGGCTGCTAGTGAGAAAAAGATACAATATGTTGGCTTAAGTCTTATGTGCCTTGCTATAACCACCCATAAGATTCCACTTGCTCTTCAGAAAAACACACACAATGACATCAAAGCTAAATACAAGATTATAACCATTTTGTTTCTTCATTTCAAAGGATCCAAGAACACACCACTTGAAAATGTTGTGTTTCTCCAGCAATTTTAAATTTCTGCTCTCTAGAGCTGAATAATCCATGCTAAAACCAACACAAATTGAAAGTAGGGAGAGAACCACATTTCTTCCAGAGAAAAGTCTCTTCTCTCCTTGTTTTCTCACACAGGTCCAAACCTAAAGAGTAAGTTAAATTTTAGAATACAAGACAATTGCTCTGTGCTTATCCTGGGAAGATTTACAAGTTGAATATAAGAGGCTGAAGCCTGAAGTTAAAAAGCCCTCTTGTGCTTTGGATTTTTCAACTTTGCGGGATTAGCAATGCTTTTTCAAGAGCTTCCACATCGAATAGGATCTACTTTGGCAGCCACTGACAAGGGATAATATATCTTCCAGAATTCTATAAGGTTGAGCTAAGATTCTAAATTGCTCACTAATAATTTTAACCAGTGCTATTTGTGCTGATTTTATTTTTAATGTTTATTTATTTAAAGAATGGCTTTATTATACTGCCAATTATTTGGAGAATTGAGTGTGCTTCCTTCAAATTATTTAACATATTCTGTTTTCTTACTCTCTATTGTGTTAAGTCTAAAAGTGACACGATGCAAACAGATGTCAATTTTTCTTCTAGAAATACGTATATAGCTAAACTCACGAATTAAAGCATATGGTATTGATAAGGTAGAAGAGAATCCTGGGTCTTTACTACCTATCTAAAATGATCAATGTGTGCAAACTGTACTTACCAAACCAATGATCTCTAATCAAGAGCACATTTTGGACTTAAATGATTGTTTCGTGTAGTACAACATCATCAAGCAGGTTATTAATAGCCTGCATTAAAAGTGCAATTTTGAATTATCTGATAAGAATAATTGGTGATGCTTGTTATCTTTCTCTTTGCCATTTTCCATCCTGATGACCATAATAAGCACAAAAGATCTGAGATTCCAAAAAGACAACAGCAAGTGTTACAAGACTTCCCTTATCCAGCTTCAAAGCTAGAAATTGTTCTAAGGCTTTCTCTCAATTTCTGCTGCTGAAGCAGAAATATAACTTGAGTTCTTGGCCAGTAACAGGCCTTACAGTATTCACATCTTCCCTTAAGCCTGCTTGGGGTGACAGACACCCATGCTTTTTGAACAGAGGTGAGAAGGAAGGAGAATAAATACCACTTGAGCTTAAGGAGTGCTGAGGTATGAATCCCAGGTAACAGGATGTAAAAGTCATCTAGAAAGCCAGCCTGGGGAAGAAATGCTATTTCCCTGCAACTCTGCCTAGTAACAGCCAGCAAAACATGGGATACTAATTTATTAAAAATCAGTGAACAAAACATTTTCCTACATCACTGCAGAAATTCTGATACTCTGATACCTATCAGCTACCCACAGCAAGGTGGCAGGCAGCCTCTTTCTATCTTTTTTTTCCAAAGGGGAAGTTTTATTTTTTTCAATTTGCTGCTGGTATCATGATAACATTTAAAAAGAAAACTGGTTTTGAGCTACTGACTTACAAGATAGCATCTCACTAACAAATTCACTGTTACAAAGGTTGTGCTTACTGTGTAATCCATTTCATTCAGAGAACATAGCTACGGGCCATGTTATGAAGGTATTGATTCAACTGCACAGCCCAAGTTACACTGACATTTGCACCTACCTTCCGGTTAAAAATTCCTCAGCTTCACAGTATAATGACTGAACTTAGTCTCTTATCCTCAAATGACAACCAAGTGTTCTGCTCTATTTGTGTGGCAAGTTACATACTAAAATGACCAAGAAATACTAGAATTTTTTCACTTTCCCTCTGCTAAGCATATCCTCTGAATCTACCAAGTGCACTGCTCCACTTTGCTGTTGGGTTCTACAACATGTCTGAAGCTGGAGTTACTGGTTGTCGACTTTGGCAGTGAAATTGGCTAACGAAACTCCCTTTGGTTTCAGTATTGCTACCTTTTCTGATTATTATGTCATCCCTTTCAGCGGGTGGTATCACAGCCTGCTACTGCCACACATGAAAAGGCAACAAGCGGCTGCCAAGAACTGTTTCCCCTGATCTTGCTGCCACGGTATTGTCAACTGCTTCTGAAGAGATCACTCAAGTTTTTCCCAGATGTGTGCAAGAATATCAGAAGGGTTGTTATGAGTTATTTGGTTTACAGTTTCCTGATCTGAAAACTGAATGTTTTTACTAGACAGGGAACCTTATTCAATAACAGAATTGCTGGGGCATACATACAGACCAGGTGATCCTGCTGGGAGCTGGTGAACTAAGTCATATTTCCTTGCATTTGCTGTACCACCAATGTACGACAAGCAGTCATAGAAGAGCCATCGCAACACAAAGGCCAGCTTGAGACCCAGGACAGACTGAGTAGCAATTTCACTTTTTTCCTCTTCCTTTTTTATGTATATTGTGGCAACTCAGGAGGAGATAAGGGGCAGAAAAAGAGAAAATACAGTGCCTTGACTGGCACTGTACTGGCGAGTAGCTGATACCCCAGGAGGCTGCGCTGCCATTCAGCGAGACCTGGACAGGCTGGGGAGTTGGGCGGAGAGGAACCTCATGAAACTCCACAAAGGCAAGTGTGAGGTCCTGCACCTGGGGAGGAACAACCCCACGCACCAGTACAGGCTGGGGGTCACCTGCTGAGAGGCAGCTCTGGGAGAAGGACCTGGGAGTCCTGGTGGACAGCAAGCTGGCCATGAGCCAGCAGTGTGCCCTGGTGGCCAAGAAGGTCAATGGTATCCTGGGGGGCATCAGGAGGAGTGTGGCCAGCAGGTGGAGGGAGGCTGTCCTCCCCCTCTGCTCTGCCCTGGTGAGGCTGCATATGCAGTGCTGTGTCCGGTGCTGGGCTCCCCAGTTCAGGAAAGAAAAGGAACTACTGGAGAGTGTCCAGTGGAGGGCTATGAAGATGATTAGGAGACTGGAGCATCTCCCTTATGAGGAAAGGCTGAGAGAGCTGGGGCTGTTTAGCCTGGAGAAGGCTGAGAGAAGATCTCATCGAAGTCTACAAGTATCTCAAAGGGCAAATGTCAGGAGGATGGGGCCAGGCTCTTTTCAGTGGTGCCCAGCGAGAGGACATGGGGCAATGGGAAGAAACTGAAACATAAGATGTTCCACCCTGAATATGAGGAAGAACTTCTTTACTTTGAGGGTGACAAAGCACTGGCACAGGCTGCCCAGGGAAATTGTGGAGTCTCCTTCTCTGGAGATACTCAAAACCCGCCTGGACAGGACTCTGTGCAACCTGCTTTAGCAGGGGGTTGGACTAGATAATCTCCAGAGGTCCCTTTCAACCCTGACCGTTCTCTAATTCTCTGACTGAGGAACAGTGGTAACCTTGTTATACTTTCCTTAGTATGTGCAGCATTCTCAATTGGTCTCCAATTAAGGGAAAGCAAAACCCTCAATCTTGAACTAACATGAAACATTACAAAATCTGATGCTTTTATTTTCATGAATCCTACTATATCAAATTTGGCAGACTTTTGATGAGAAGGAAAGGAAGAACTGAGCCCTATAGGGAAATATAAAAAATTGGTTTAATCTGGAACCAGTTTTTTACTTGACAAGAGAAAACAGAAGACATCAAGAGACTATTCTGCTTTGAGATGCGCTGTATCAATAACCATTAACTAGGAATGAACTGAGGGTCCTCCATGTCCTCATGGGATGAGACCTTTAGTTTGTAATTTAAATTTAGTTTACCTCAGGCTATGTCCTCTATTGATTAGAAATATATTCTTAGCCACAAACTCTCCACCACAATATAATTTGTTTAAGATTTCCAGGGACAGCATAGGTGGTTCTTGAAAACAGGATTAACTAAGTTACTTCAAACAGGCCTAATTTAGACTGTCTTGCAAATCGTAACTATTCTAAGTGTTAATTATGCTCCACACTCTGCAGTTATGTTTTAAAAGGCTCAAAATGGAAAACAAGGTCTACAGAGGATTCTTAATAACACATGACTTATTTCACTGACTTGTTTGTACACTGGACTGGAAGAAAAGGAGTTTTTTCCCTTCCCCCCTTAAATTAGAGATTCATCTATCCGTTGAAACAGACAAAACAAGAAAGTCCCCAAGGTCATTTAGCTTATGCCTGCAAAACATATTTTGATTGTAACGCACCTCTGGAACCTTCTTATTTTAAAAAGTTCATAGCTCTGTATGTTATCTTAACTTTTTAAGTGTTGTAAAGGTACTTGAAGTTTTTATCGTACTTGTAACCTGTTTTTCAATTTAGAAATCATTAGAACATTGCAAAATACTCATATATGTCTCATTGAGTTAAGCAGATTTAATACAAAGGATGACAGCTAGAAAATAATATACCAGAAAAAACAGTCCTGCCAAAAGGAAAGAAACAAAATGACCCACTAGGTCTTCTTTACTTTCTGTTTCTACGTCTCTGTAACAAAAGAAGAAAAAAACACCCCATGCTTACTTGGCAATGGTAGCTAAATCCTCCAATATCTGAAATCAGTGACCTGTAGTTCCTTTTTTTTTTCAAAAGTTTAAGTAATTCAGAGGCTAATCTGAACACTAGCTGTGTGTCCGACGTGCTGGTAAGCATTCAACAGACTAAATTAATCCCTGCACAGAGGCCAGCATCCCAAAGGATCATGCTATTCAGCATCTCTAGAAATAGGGCCAAGTCTTCCAGCAGACCAGACTGATCTCCAAAAGTGTTGCATCTTTTCAAACCAATGGGATAATGCAGACTTTGCTACCGAGGTACTGATAACTAAAAGACAGCCTTCTTCCTACTCAGCTAGCGACTTGGCTAGTTTTCCAGGAGGTCTGGATTAGGGCTACCCACGGGAAAGTTACGCATAATAACGTTGAAGCTGGATGCAGAGGGATATGAGCTTTGCCCTTTCTTACCTTGCTGTGTTGTTTTCACAGCTCAGCATATCTTCTGTATTAACTCCCCTAAGAAATGTCTGGTATGGGTTTTATTCAAGATATTACTTCCATTTACTCCAAAAGTAAAACTGAGAGACCAATTTGTTTGGGTATAATCTTGCCAGGAATGCACGTGGAATTCTCTGAAGAAAGTCGGAAAACCTGCGTGGCCTGAATGTTTACGCTCTATAGATGCACATAATTTTGAAATGTAACTCTAATAGTAAGTACTACTGTGAAAGACTGATTATTTTTTTTTTCACTCAATAGACTTTTTAGAATCACATTTGCCATGGGAAATTTTAACATAAAATACGAATTAAAATGAAACTGTTCTGCAGAAATAAAATCTCCGTTTTGCTCAGACTTCTGACAAAACAGACAAGAGCATGAACAACCTTTGGGTGGCTACCATATGCTAGAAGGATGGTTAGGTGGAATGCCCCATAATAAAATGATACATTGCTGTGAAATCCTAAGAAAGAAATACCTTATGAAAAAAAGAAGCTAAATATATAATGCTTGAAACACAGAAACTACCTCATACAGTTCCTTTCAATTATAATTAATTTTGAGCTAACTTGCAGACAAGAAAATTGCCATGTTTTCTATAATTTCATATATATTTCCAAAGTTTATTTTAGAGGCAATGACATTATTGACATTATTTTACTATGTAAGAATAACTAGGAGTAGCTTTCTCTTTTGGTTGACAGCAAGGGGAAGCATAAAGGGAGATACTGATCTAACACAATAGACAGCAATAAGAAAATCACTTTATGCTTGTCCATACTGCAATACAAACATATTGGGTTAAATCAAGACAGCGTGTACTGGTTCTACAGCTCCACGTGTACACATTGACACTACAGTCTTAAAGAGTAATAACCTACTGAAAAACAGTATGGCAAGAACAGCTTCCTAAGTAATGTAAAAACTGTAGAAGGCTGGACAAACTCTGGCCTCTTTCTGGCTTTCCAGAATCACACTGATTGTTTGTCTTGGCTCTGTGAGAGCTTGATAGCTGCTTTGAGGACAAGAAAAATCAGGGTATTGAGGATTACGGGTTCTTCCCAACTGCCTGCTAGGTGGGCAGTGTCTGGTCACAGCTGCATGAGAATAGGATGGGAAACTTCGATTGTTTGGAAGAAGATGAGGAAGCATAAGGAAGTTCCTGTGTGCACCCCTGTCTCCGCTACTTCCAGAAGCTCATTATAATTGTAATATTTAGAAGCACAAGGCACGCAAAAATCCTTTGTTGAGACATCTCTTTCTGATACAGATCTTCCCCGAACCTGAAGCCTCTTAAAATACAATGTCTTATGCATGTTTCCTGCCAGTCATCTCCCATAGATTTTTTAAAAAATTGTATTGCTGTATACCTTAAAAGGAGCAAACTCAATTTTTTGCAGCTTACCAGCACAAAAGACTTTAGTATATTAGCCTGACTGTTCTTTAAAGCAAACAAGAATAAATACGTTTGCAAGAACAGTTCTGCAATGCTCTGCAATACTTGTCCAGCTCTAGTTGCCAAGGAAGATACAAGAAAATTAGAGAAAATAATTTACTACTATTCATCTACAGAACATAGTTTAAGTGGTAACTTCTGGGTTAGTATTTGTTTACCTAAAATAAGCAAGCACAAGAAACACATTCTATCTTAAGTACCACAAACCCAACGATTTAAGACTGACCAGTGATAGGAATAATGAAAGAAATATTTGTAGGAGCATTTTTTTCAGAACTGTGAGTAACTTGGTATAGTCTGAATCTTACTTACATTTATCTTTATTAAATCGAAGAATCAAAGAGAATGCAAAGACTTTTAAAGCTTTATGACAAGTATTAAACCCACTTACATAACATTTAATTTAGCTGCCCTGCTCACTAATCGTATTTGATGCAATTCTTCTGGTCTTATTGAAGGTACTCAATTTCCACTATTATCAGGATTCAAAGGGTAATGTATGAGAAAAATGAAAATTAATTTCTTCCATTATTAAATTACTGTGAATTCATCAATTAATTTAGGCTAAACTACAATTTTGTTGGTCTATTTATTACTTAGAACCTATAGAATAAACCTGCTTTGAGATAATGTGGTTGCAGCTGATAACATATTATGGATGGAATTAATACAAACATACAGAAGTTAATTGATATATCTTCCCCTTCTGTTTGAATGAGTTAATTAAATTTGTCTGCACTTTAAAAGAACATATTTACTTCTATCTAGCAAGACAATATTGTCTAAGTAAGTTTTTAAAAGTTATTAAGTTCAAACAGAACAGCTCTTCATGCAGAGTACAATAAAGAAAACATAAATGCTTATCAGATCTTAGGAGGAAACTCTTTTTCTCTCCTTTACCTCATTAATGAAGTCTCCAATGTCCCCAGGATGAGGAGCAGCTGATCTGACTGGATACTGAGGTTCTGCATGGATTGGCCTTTCATCAAGACGTCTGATTCCAACAGGTTTGATGGCATCTGGCTCCACAGTGTCAGGCTGCTGGAGCTGGCTCAAATCATAATCCTGCAAAATATGAAACAAAGACAATACGTTAGCAGAATTTCAAACTATATCAGTCAGGGGGAAAGATGAGGAGGAAAAAAGAGAGAATGCAAAGTATCATTTCACCAGAAGTCCTATTTTTACTACTGTAATGCTTACTGAGAATAAGTCAATAACTTTGTTATTTGCATACCAACAGGACGTTATTTGATTTACACTCCCTGAATCTACCGTTTTGATTCTATTCCATCAGATTTGCAAAGCTTCTCATAAGTTTTCCATTGAGAAGCAAGGATTTGAGTAGTACTATTAAGAGACTAAACACTTTGCCTAGTAATGATGATTTACTCCATAGAGCAAAGATGCCAAATCCAACTCTTATTTTTCTAAGCAAATAAATGCCAGGCATTCTTACTCTGAGAAAAGAGGCAAATGCACTGCTCTGCAGCATTTTATAATACCTTCAAAGAATGAATTTAAGACTCCTTGCTGATTTCATGTGGCTTCTATAATATGAAAGCCAAAGGGGAAAAAATGTCATAAGAAGTACAAAGCTCCTCAGATTTGGCCTTAATTCTAAGCACTTTCTAGAGATTACTTGTGGATCTGTTCATTAAGTACTTGATGCTGCAGTTTCAAACTCTGGCAGGCTGCTGAAGCTAGCATAGCACTATGAATTCTAATAAGCAGTAGGTATGTATATAAAAATTGTAATTAGATGAATGTTTATGCATTTAAGATAGATAGGCCTGAAAACTATTTGCACAGTGTGATGCATTTCAGCATTGGCATTCGCCTCACTCTTGTCATGTCTAGAAGGTAGTTGTGCTCTAGGATGCCTTTGCACAAGGCACTGGTAAAAATGCAGAACAAAGAACTGGGTTTAAAGGCTTAAACTAAAGCCATTCACGAACCGGGGCTCGTGCCAACTCTACTGTATGCCAGATACCCCACTCCACAAATAGTCCAAGCAGTTAAAGAAGCATCCTAAATAAGCTCCTTTATCATCAATCTCTATTTTTCAACAGTGTCGTTTTGGGAAAAATCTTATTTATAATCTCAACTTGCTGGAAGTCATCTGTGCAGACAATTACATTTTCATTTGTTCCTTACTGAGTCCTAAAGGAAGGGATGCAAGCATTTATTTCTGCTGTCATCTAATGGGATGTAGGTCCTTTTTGAGAGTATGACCTACTGTGACCCCAAACCCACACTTTTCACCAGGAAGAGAGGTCTGTTGACAGCAGTGAAGGTAGTCTTTTGGGAGAATTGTAACCAACTATCAAATCCACTACACCTTCTAATTCGTCACTCAGGTCCTCAGCTGACTGCATACAAATATATAGTCAAAAAAGGTGGAACAGCTCCACTGAGATCTGAGAATGCAGTTTCATATGCTTTAATTAGATTACAAGTTCCTTGGGGCTGAGCTGTAACTTCTACCCTTCGGTTCTTCATGTACCAAACAGAATAATAAGTGATCTCCATGAAGCATGAGAAAAGTAAACAGAAGAGAACTTTTTATCCTTTCCCTTTTTATTACATTAAATAAATCAAAGCAGTTTAGAGATATACTATCAGAAAATCCTATCAAACAGAGAAGAATGTACTTTTTAGCATTTATAAATATGTAACACGAGTACTTTTCATATCCACCCAAAAGATCAAGGTAGAAAACAGCAACAGGGGGAAATGAAAAATACTAAGTTTTTTAACACTAAGCATTTCATTATGGAGGAATTCAAACACGTATGGTTAAATAACCATGTATTAAAACCAGGAGAGCCTCTCTGGTTATTTCTGTTTTATAAAAGGTAAAACCTTTTTTCAGCCACTCACATAACCATACAATTTTTTTGCTGATTAGAGGTCATACAGAAATGCAACATGAATCACGTCAGTCTAGCATCTTCACATCTAAGGGCATCCTCTTGTGTGTATGTATACTTTGAGACATCTCCAGGCTCTATAGCTAAAAAGACAGCAAAGACTGCCAGCCACAACGCAACATCAGAATGTGTTGCTACATGGACTCCCACTTCGGTTTTCTTTTCTAGGGTAATTTATGACGCTGCCATGTAGTCTTCTACCAGAGGAAATTATTTTGCAGGTCTATTAGTGTCTCGACAGGAAGAGAAGATCCATTGTCCTTATTACCACAGGCTCTCAAACCTCTTGTATCATTAAAATCAATACTAACTGTACATCAGTCAGGTATGGCAAGTCATCCACCATCTCCCCAAACTGGCTTTGTGCCATACAAACACAGCATCATGCAACGACTCAAGCTGTTTCAACATTCTGTCTAAAGTCAACTCTACCCAATTATTGCAGAGAAGAAGGAAAAATGTTTTCAAGAGCCAGGGCGTAAGCTTTTTAGGGCTCTTGAAATTCCATCTCTTCACTCAATACTGCATTCACAGCTAGAAAAATGGGAAAACTTTTCACGTATTACTAAAGCTCCTGAACAGACTCTTAAAGTTAGTCTCAAGCAGAGTTTGTTAAGATAGTTAAGTGCCTACGTGACAGCTAAATGGAAAACTGGCACATCAGAGAGAGGAAGATATGCTGAGGTAGGTTGGGACAGACAGCTTTGAGCAACATTCTGGGTCACTATTTTTACTCTTAATTTCAGGACCACAAGTCAACAATGTCTTGTCTTTGCTCCAATCTTTTTGCATATAACCTGTTCATAATTACAATCAGCTGAGGGCCTAACGAGGAAGAGGACTAGGCCCTGCATTAGAAATGTACTTGAGCAAAGGCTGTGAACATCTAATTCATATGGTAGCCGATTTGTTGGAGGTATTTATGTTTTTTAGCCTGAACTCTAGCAATTTTAGAACAAATACCTCTTTCTCTTCCTTCAGTTTGGATTTAAACAAATCTAAACAGAGGGCTTGTTTGAGTTTTTTTCCTCAAACTTCTGGACAAGCTTAGATTGTTGATGGAAGGGAGGAATCTAGTACTAGTTTTTCTCTACTGGAAGGTCACTAAAACATGTTAATTTGCTCCCATTCTGCACCTAGCAAAAACTCAGGCCTTTTGAAACCAGAAATTTAGACTAGTCTGATCATCCAAGTCTACAGTCAACAGGGAAACTGAAACCTCCCATTCTACGAAAGGGATCCAAGTGAAACAAGCTGAACCATTCCTTATATTTCCCCTTGTTTATAAAGGGATCTGCTATCACTGGATGAGACTATACTGCTACCTTTTAGTTAACTGGCTGAAGAAATGACAACTCTATCAGTAAAATTCTCTTGATATAACGAGCAGCACTTTTGTCTCCTTGGTTAGCATCTCTGGCAAATAGTGATCTATTTGCTCTTGCTGAAACCTCCCTGACAACTGTATTGAAGCAGAAGAACTTAAGGTTTTGATTTGCTTTTGTTTTAAGAAACAAAATAGAATCACAATGTGCTAAAAGGGCATTTTATCAGAAGCTGCATCTTGTGAAACTAAACAATCTCACAAAACCCGTGCAAAACCCCACCAACCCCCTCCCCGCCAAGCTGATTACAAACACTGACCTCATTAGCTATTCACTTAGTTCTAGAGAGCTTTAAGCAAAGAATTACTCCATCACTAGCTCCCACCTCACATTCTGGAAACGTGACATCCCAGAGAGACAGTGCTAAATGTCAAAACCAGCTAGCCAAGCCCTATAAATTAACCACCTTACCAGATGTGCAGGCAGAAGGATCCAAAACCCAGTGAAACACTACTTAAGGAACATTTACACAGTAGTTCGAAGCACAGTCCAAGTAGCTCAACTTGAATAGAAGAAACATCCAGAACAGAAGAAAAGGCCATTTTATATTCCCCAATAATCACTGATTTACAAGAGAAACAAGATAATGCAGCCTTCAAAATTTCTTCCCTTTAAACAACTTCCTTTTGTGCAAGGCAGCTATTCATTTAACAGCACACGAGCAGTAATTCCTCATACAGCAGTCATCACTTACAGCAGTAGGAGAGATTTTTTTTTAAAAAAAATACCTTGCTTTCTGACTGACAGTTACCAGATTCAACAATCCCTGAAAAAACACTATGAGGGGATAGGCTAGGAAACAGAGTTTCTCAGAAGCTTTTTGTTTTATAAAGCTAACTTTTTTTCCTTCTGGGTTAGCAGTTCTGGTTTTGTTTACATATTAGAAGAGTTACTTAAGTTTTTTGCAAAAACTTAAAGTAAAAATTTTTACAGTACCTGCTTTATAGGAACGCATACTGGAACATTATAAAGAAACTGTGAACAACAGCATGAAACCACAACTTACTAGAACTATAAATTGTTATGCATAGATGGGACTGACTCTTCTCCAAACAGGAAAACTCAGAAAATACTGGAATAAATTACATCTAAATTGAGCTTTCTGCTACTAAGAAGTTTTCCCTAACACTAACAGTGATACATCCTAGTACATGCAACCTGACTGACATAGTCATTAATAATCTATGAAACTGGCTTCTGTGCTGTCTCAGTTTATTTCCTGGCAATTCACGAGACTGTTAATACACTTTCAGGGATGACTTGTTTTTTCACCTTGTACAGAGCAAAAGGTTTGGCTACGTATGAATACAGGCCTGGACACATGGCTAATACAACAAGAACACTACACCTGTTTCTTACTTTCAAAGGCTGCAGCCTCTGCAAAGAAAAATGAAAGTTCAGATCTACCCCCATGCAAGAAATAATCAATTTAATTGTCACCAGATCACTTAATTTGATGGTGAGAACTGCAAGCGTCATTCACTGAACAAAATCAGCTGCAGTGGTCTAAGTGCATGTAAAGCAACATTGGCAGAAGTTTGCATTTCATTCACCCCTTTTACAGGATGATGCCTCAAAGTAACCCCAATGTTATTGCTGGCTTAAGAGAATAGAGCAAACTATGACTTTAAGTACCTATGGATAAAACACATGTTCTGCTTTGCCTTTGTGTTCCAAAGGCAGTTATTGTCTACTCCAATACAGAAATGGGATGGGGAAGCAAGGGAAGAAATATTTTATACGGCTAATGTTCCCATCTGCCAAGGTCTTTTAAAAACAAAGAAAAAGGAAGTGAAAATCAATCCTGCTATAGCTCACCATTCTACCTCTAAAGCCATCAAGCATCACCCTAAAAAACTAAGAGAAATTTGCACATAAAATATTGCCTGAGTTCTGCAAAATTCTCCAACCTGCCCTAAATCTTATGTCTGCTGAAATAATGGGACTCCAGAAAAAGCAAAGCACAGAGAACTGACTAGATGTACGCTGCAGGTGGGAGGCTAGTTAAAATGCCTGTGCTAACAGTTGCTCTTTATTTGCCACTCACTTTTTGATTACTTTCTGCCATATTGCTTTTCCCATTTGTTTTTATTATAGATGCATCTGGAGTATTACAAGTTAATAATTTTTAAGATAACCAAGAAGCTAGCTTATCTTTTTTAATAACAAAAAGGTGAAAGTTAAACTCCAGCTGCTGATAAAACACAGTTACAGGCATAGGTTCTAGATAGGATAAAATAAAACACAAAACAATTTTGTAATGGAATTACGGAAACGTTACTTTTCATATGATGAGATAAAGATTCACCAAGGAATGACAGTAATTCTTCATGGGAGGACTGCATGAGTCACTCATTAAAAAAAATGAAGTTAATGTCTTAGTAAGCAAAACAATCCCCAAAATAACCACCTTCTAATTATAATATTGTATATTTCTAGGGTTATCTTAGCAACAGTTACTTCATTCATTGTCATTAAAATTCCTCAACATAAAACATGTTCCAGTGTGAAAGCAATGCAAAATAAAGGTTAGAAAGTGTGAGTAAATGATATGAATAACACTCACAGATAGGGTGGTGAAAATAAAATATAATCAAATGGATTTATGAAGAAGTTCAACAAGTAGGTAAGGATCACTGTCATGTTTACAACAGAGGTTGTGACAAGACCCAGCACAGAAGAACAATATAATCTTAAAATGTAGGCTTACTGGAAGTTACGACAATAAGGAAAAAACCCAACAAACCAGACAAAAAATCCAAAGGATTACTCAATTTGTTTTTATCAATGACATACAAATGCTGGAACAAAGCTACCTTTTCTACAAAGGAGCAATTTCTGTTTAGAATTTAGATCCTGCACACATAAAAATAAACCATTATGTATTTATTTTTAATGCTGTTATCGCCTTTAAAATAAATGCTACTATTTTCTCTCTATATATAAAGATGTAATAAAACATGACAAAAAGCAAGCTACTGACTAACATCTGAGTAGACTTGTAAGAAAAGCTGATGTAGGAAGGAAGACACAGAATCCTTAGGAGGAAAACTACTTGAATAATTGTAAAATCATTGTGTTGGAAACTCTTGTGCTGAAAAGATCTGAGGGCTAGATTAAAATATAGGTTCAAACCAGCTGATCTGCAAGACTTTCAGAGCATACCATCCACATGCTCGAGCAACTTGCTTCAACAGGACAACCTGCATGAGTAAGTACTACTACAGTTCAGAAAATACTGAAGAAATGGGCTCAAAAGAGATGAGAGGATCATCTTGTGCAATGAGATGTATACAAAAGCAATTAAATGGAAAAAAATGTATCACCATTATCAGGCTGACATATGCTGCACGTATCCCAGTCAAGCACCCACGGCCTCAATGTAAATCACACGAATGGCCGGAGATACACGATGAAAATGAATTAGTGATGCTTATGGGCTGTGAGCTGCTATGTGTGTGAACTATGCTGCAGACATGCCCTAAGTGCTTTAACACTCAGCTAACATGAGGTTTCAGTATTTAGAACTGACAATAGTGTTACAAGTGGAGAGCACATTGTGTCAGGGGAGAATATTTGTATCTAAACCTCCCGTCTGCTAAAACACTGCAAGCTCTAGATCACGCAGTCCATTAATAAAAAAGACAGTCACTACCAGCTTAGTAATTTGCCCCTAAACTAGGCACATTATTTCAGAATATAGAAACTCTAGTATCCCCCACCTCCTACCCCAATTGTTGGGTTAAAGATTCAGGTGCAATTAAAAAAAAAACAACAAACAAACAAAAACAAAAGCGAAAGAAAAAACTCACACACACTTCCCACCTCCCCAAACCAGCAGCCAAACCAGTCCACTGACTTTGTGGATTGATGCTGACTCAGAGCATCTCACAGCCCAGCTCCTGGTAAGTCAGGTAGCTCAACTGCTAAAACTAGAAAATATTAAACAAAATTCCAAGAAAAATCCCAGACTTTCTATCTGGAATATCTCTACCTCCTCTCCTTCCCTCCTTGTTCCCAACTTCTACTAGTACAGTGATGTTTCCCAATGCCAGGAAAAAATGTTTCTACCTGAATGACAGGAGTACTGTACAGCTTTCAAAGCCAGTATTCCAGCCCACATTTCTGAGAAACAGAAGTTTGTGTGAAAAAAGTCCAGAACATACCTGGTGTTGACAATGCTCTTCAGTGGGGAGCAGGCTGATTGCAGCCCAAGAACCTCTCTGGCTTAAGGTATTAAAAGCTTTTTTCCTCAACTGCTGTGGAGATCACATGACCCTGTGTACCGGTGACCTCTAGCCAGGCTAGAGGAAAACTATGAATCATTCAAGAACCTCAGTTTTCTTTACAAGCATTCAGTCTGTCACAGTGAACAAAGCAGGCCATCCTCTGACAGGATTAACAGGAGACCTTCATGATGGAATAAACAGCTCTTTTATGACAGACGTCACATCGTAATTCCTTGGAAATGCTAGTACAGGAGGAAAAAAAATCCAAACCAACAAAACAAAACCAAGCAGGAATTCCACCTTGTTGTTGACAGTTGCCATGATCCAGAGAACGAGCTGGAATTTGGAACTCATCAAATTTGCTGTGGGAGACATTACTCTGATAGCACGGTCAAAGTGTTTGGAAGGAACATGCCAACCATGCTTTAGGAATTTCTGGGTGTGTTGTAACAGCTAAGAAACCCAAATGCATAGCTTCCAAATAAATAAATAAACCCTCCTAAACAAACACATTAGTCCAAGAGAAAAACCACATGTCTAAAAGTAGTTTGCTTCAGGATGCATAGAGTCCTAAGTTCTATCACTTATCTTCAAGCACTACCAGCCAGATTTTCAAGTCACCCAAACATCTGGGATAAACAAGAAAAATATGAGGCCGCACAGTGTAAATCTTCAAGTATTCATCCAGAAAAGCAGGTGATTTTATAAAGGCCTAAGTAATTTGCTTGCTATAAATAAAAGTAAGTAATTGTAAAAGGTACAGATTATGAAAATACTTGAAGCTTTTAAAACACTGTTTTCACTGAGATTCCCGTGAAGCTTTGAGCTTTCCCTTCTATTCTGCTGCATGAGATGCATGCTGGGTTGGATGGTTCTGTGTTTCTGAGTCACCTTGTGCAGTGCCTTCTACTGAAGCTGCTTGTTCAATCAATAGTAATGGTTCTGGGGAGAGTGCATCATAAAAAGTTAATATGGATGTAGAGCATTTTCCTCTGTCATTTGCTGATGACTTGTGGATGCAAGGTTGACATGAAATAATTTTTCTTGATTTTAATAGAACACTGGCAGTTTTATCCTATGAGGCCTCATTCTGAAAATAGATTTTTGACAACAGTCTCATGCTTTTTTAGAATACTTTGACACTTTAACGCTTACTTTAACTTTGACAAAAATGCAAAGATCTTTATGGCCAATGCTTCTTGCCCACAGCTTTGCTTGTACAGTATTTTGCTAAGCCACAGTCTGCAAAAATGAGATTACTACTTGTAGGGAACTTGTTGGGACATTTCATCAAAAGCTTAGCATTTCAAGTTCTTAAATCTCGCATAAAATGCACTCAACACCAAATAAAACCCAACCAAATATAATCCCTTCCTCCTTCCCCTGGGCACCGGAGGTGAAGGGGGGCAAGCAGGGAACCAAGAACAAATTAACCTAGGAACTATTATCATTTAGTTCAAGTACAGGCAGAAATCAGATTTTACAAAATGTCAAACCAAAACAAAGTAAAATCACCTCTTGGAAAAGCAAGACAGAACTTATTTCCATCATCCATTGCAGACAGAAAATTACGTGCCTACATGAAAAGTTTGTTCTTTCTATTCAGCCATTCTGGACAGGCACAAATTCCTAACTTTGGAGCTGTGGGAGAACATACCCACTTTTTGCCTACACAGTGGTCTAAACCTCTTTCTACAGAAGTGGTTATTAAAAGTTTGCTACACTTCGTACAAGCATTTATTTTCTTTTCCTGCAACATTTGTTAGGAGCGTATAAAGACCTTTTATACCTTCAAACACTATGGTCTACTGTTCAATGAATCAGGAAAGGGACCAGTGTATCTGAACTATGTGGCTGGTAGCTAAGATAATTAATTTGCAACAGTGGCCTTAAAATTTGTCTTAAGAAAGCAAGCAGGGGTTTTGTGGCTAAAAATCATTCAATTTTCTATAAAGCCCTTAAACCGCTCTGTATCTATGCGCTTCCTCTGCTCACTGTGAGAAGAAATGATCCTAATTAAACATTTCTTATCACTTTACTGTTACTCCACCCACTGACAGTTTTCCCTTTTGTTGCACTATGCTCATTCACTGCTAATGAAAGGCTGCATTTATGGATGGTTTACATCCTGCTAATCTCCACAGCATTCATACAACATTACCTCCTGCTGTACTACCCTGACCATACCTCTTGCAAAGACAGTGATTTCACTGGAAAGGAGCACAGTACAAGATGGACAGAAGAGAGACTTCAGCACCATTTTTGAACTGTTAAGGATATTACTCTCACCATATGCTGTTACAATGCTTAAAGTTTCTGACCTGTGGCACAACCTTCCCCGACACTACTCTAGCATCACCTGTGCCTTCCCAATGAACAATATATACTCTGAGAAACTTACTGGCTGTCCTGAGGGTTGTGTGGACAATAACTAAAAATCAAAACCACATGAAAATTACCAAACAGATTCTCCAGAGAATTGTGGGTGAACAAGGGCTGGAGAATATGTGAACTGGAAAATTAGTTCTCACAAGACGAAGTTTTCTTCATGTTTTTTAAGCTTCTAACTCTTCTGTGTAGTAAAAGATGCACAAACAGGATGAAGTTCTTGTACTCAAATTGTCTGTGTACGAACAACTGGAATAGATACATAGATTCAAAGGGCCGTCCTCAATTTACTTAATAACATAACATAAGCAATTTTCCAAAACTACATAAACTGAAGTTTCCTTTGCATATTGCTTAGAAAGAAAGTTATGCAGAAAAGACAGGAAGTAGGAACAGTACTTGGGGAAATGCAGGAACCACGGAAATTAAGTGAAAATAAGAACACAAATTTCAGACAAACAAGCGAGCAGAGGGAAGATACAAATGTCTGTACCAGTGAAGGGAGACACTTCTCAGATAAGTGCCGGATGACTGTGACTGGGGATGTGGAAGAAATACACTTAATTTTTCAAGGCTTTTTACTGGAAAATTTCTTAGGCTCTGTTATATGCACTGTTCCCCTCACAATTATTCTACTTACTTCTACTACTACTAAAGTGCATAAATCTACTCTTTGTCATGTTCATAAACCACTTAATAAACCTCCTCTGAAGGAAGGAAGTTGCACTGCTTAGAAAATCACTAATTTGGAGAGAGAGAGAGAAAAAGCAGCTATTCTTAGCATGTACACATCACTTCTAGTCCTCTGACATATAAGCAGTGGTTCAACCAGAGGTGACATGAGAGTAAATGCATATGGCACCTGCCTGGAAAGGTATCTGAATAAACACAGATGTGCCCTGACAGCTACTTGAAACATAAATACTTTCCAAGCTGAAATCCCAGTAGTGGCCAATCTGTCAATAGCCAACATTACTGTACATCTAGGGAGGCATTCACCCACCACCGAAAAAGGGTCATATTTGGAACAGACTATATTGGGCACTCTGTACTGGTGATTCTGTATAACAGGATTCCAGACAAGGGGTGAAGAAGGTTTTCAAACTGCAATGAGACTGGATGTTAATTTTCATTTAAATATAAGAGACTCAGATGGAATGTGGTCAGAATGCTGTAGAACGTAAGTGGACAAGATACTGGTTTTACATCTCATTCAGAAGGCAAGCAATTGGTATTTTTGGAACTGCAAAACATAATACGAAAAAACAACAATATATTTCAGGTTTTTAAAAATTACTTATTGCCTTCAGCATTTAATGCAGAAATTAACTACCTATCATAATGTGTCAATGGAAACAAAATGAAGTGCAGAGTGAAGTGCAAATCTATTAATCATGCCTCACCTGATCTTCTTCTCCACCACCTTCTTCATCATATTTCAGAATGTTGTCCCTCACATCATCTTCTGGATCAATTAAGAGCTGCTTCGCCTGACGTTCTTTATCACGGCGTTTCATCCATACCACAAACATTAAAACTAAAACTACATTGAAAAAAGGAAGACACAAAACCACATCTTGATTCTGAAGTACAGCCACAGAAAATTGTACAAACTTAACATCAAAATTTAAAAAAAGGAAAGAAAAAAAAAAGTGCCAAGACGGTCAGCTTTGACTGTTCTGGATGATGTTTTCTGTTGTTTGTTTGGTTGGTTTTTTTTAATAAAATATTTAATAGAAGGCAGCTTAAGCAAGGGATGTTTAAACTAAACCTACTACAGGCAATTTGTAGAAATCAATCACATATTCAAGGTCATAAGTCGCAAACCTATTCCACATCTGCAAAATGAATTTGTCATGAAAAGAAGTAAAAAAGACCAAACTTCATAAACCACTGGATTCAGAAGGGATTCTCCCCAGTCATGGCAAGAATTCCAAAAGATTACATTATTTATATTTTTTTAATGCCATGTCCCAAGAATATATAGCAATTTATACAGTTTAAGTAATTCTGACATTGGAACATTATCAAGCTTAGGCAATTCTGGCATACGGCTCAGCAGTCCATGAGAATAGACCATATTGTTGCCTAAGTTTAGATTCATGTTTATAAGTAAGAAGAATCAAGGTTGAAGAAAACACAGTGGCATTTAGAGAATGAGAAATAAAACAGAATAAATGTGAGTAAATGATTTTCTGATACAATAGGAATGTTTCCAATTACAATGATCTTCATCGAAAGAAATTCCACTGTATCTAGAATGTCAATATATGAAGAATATCTTAAAGGACTTTACAGTTTCAATAAGGCTCTGTTAATCCAATACCTAACATTTTAAGTGTATCTCGTATCAAGAAAATAATTGTACTGTACTTGTGCACAGCTATGGGCTTAGCCAGGCTCAAATATATTTATTTATTTATTTAAATTACTCCTTTCCACCATTTTGTACACTCTATAGACTAGGTGCACATTATACTCTGAACAGGTTAATCCCTTCCTTGTGTTCCACCACAATCAGAAATCACGTTAACCATAACGTGTAGGACAGCTAGCAGATAATTTACTACACTGGACACACACTTAGTCATGATGTTCAGTCATTTTCCTTACTGAACGCACTTGACACAAAAATAAAATACTAGCACAGCTTTATGTAGTGCTTAAATGTACACATCTCTGTTTCTGCATGGCTGCCTGCTTGTCGTGCCTTATATGAAGGGCTGTGATGTATTACTTTCCAAAATCCTCAAATAGCCTACTTACATGAATCTGAAGCACAGTGGCGGTTAACAACAGAGAACTCTTTAAAGGCACCGTTACCCATTGTGGGTGGCATCAAATTACAGAGTACCAGCAGCACAAGAGCAACTAGACGTCTGGGGCTAATCACACCTCCAACCTGGTCACTTGCTGGTGTAACGTTAACAAGTACCCATGGGCATAGATGGAAATTCTCTTTCACAAACCCACTGTGGGTCTTGACTGTCACACAAGTGCTAGTGATGATCTGTCTCGCTGACTGCTAATCCTTTACTGTTGGAAAGTATTAATACCTGTCCAAGACATTAAACTAAGCAGCAACAATTCTTGGACTTGAGTCTTTAATTACTCCCCCGTCTTTGTCAAGGTACTAAAACATAAGCTGGTACTTGCAAAACAAGAATAAAAGAGATCTATGTACTCACTGAGCAAGATGATGATACAAAGCAGAATTGCAATGATGGCACCAGTGCCCAGCCCTGCGCCAACGATCCGGTCAACATCAGTGCAGTCTCCGTTTATGTCACATTGGCAAACTTTCACTTTCAGCACAGAAGTGCTAGAAGCATGTGGATTTCCAGAATCTGTAATTACTATGGGTACATCATAGATACCAGCCTCCAGGAACCTGATCCTTAAAGAGAGCTGGGCGTGATCACCTGTGTGTGAAAATAAGGCACTTGTTAAAAAGTAATGTACTGCTCATCCTCATGTTTAAAATAGCACTGGCAAAAACAGCTCATCTTTGAGCTCTGTGTTAACTTATTGTTCAACCCACTAGATGACACTCATGATAACAGACTTCTTTATTACTGTGAACATCTTTTCTTTCTTAAAATTCCTTGTTCTTTGGAGGACATACACTAAGGTGCTTTCCTGTTCATATTAGGCAAATTCATGTGCGTTGCAAAATAACACCGAAGTAAAATACAGAAAAGCATATGCAAAAGTTTCTTTAAAATTATTAAGATTTCTATATTGTTAATTACCACTAATTCGAACAATTGTCCAATTCCTCTTAATGCTAGCAGGTGTGTCAGGGAGCTCAAAGGCAAACGGGCCTGCATTTGGGTCTATGTCAGGGTCTATAGCAGTGATGTTAATCGCATTAGGCTGTAGCGTTTCACAAGTTGTGGCTTCTTTTGGATTCACTTGGGGAGCATTATCATTGATGTCCAGCAGGTATATCTGAAGTGTGCCAGTTCCACTCATCGGAGGAATTCCTTAAAGAAAAGAAACCAGCATTGAACCTGTTTCCAATTGCAAAATTACTTAAATGAAGCTATACCAAAACTTTTCAATTACCATGTACAGATGGTTCACCCCAGTCTGGGGATTCTGTCTTTACCAAGCCAATCTAACACTGTCACTGCTCCTGCTTAACACGCGTATTCTTATGTAACCTGCTCTCAGAAAAAAACTTGCCCTACTCAGCAAGCTTCAGCAAATAACTGTAGATCTATGGATCAGGGACTCAACCACTTTCTTGATCAGACAGCCAGTTCATCTCCAGAGACAATCCGTGTCAAGTGCCTCAAAGAAAAACGTGCAAAATTGGGATAGTTTTTCCTCTGGAGAAATTTTTTTGTAACTTTGAATATTTATGATCACTCTTTACCACAAGTGTGCTATTTAAATTCTTTCTAATACCAACTTTCAGCATGCTACTTCTAGACATTCTTGCTATCCATATCAAATGTGTGATGCTTCCGTAAACCTTACAAAAGTCACACATTTATGTGAACATGTGGCACTGAATTTCTCAGTATAATTAGCAATGGTTCTCATTCTACACACGCCCCCAGTAATCTTCCAGTTCCATTTGATTTTTTTTTCCTTCAAAAGAATCAAAAAGATAGAAATAGTTGATCTAGATTTGTTATACCGCATCAGTGTGCAAAATTTTACAATTTGCCTCCTCTCCAAGGTAAACAGCCTCAGTGTTTCAGTTTTTCCCTCTAATCCAAGAACGTTCGTAACTGCACTTGTCCATCTTTGTGGTATCAGCTATGAATAGTACAGCACTCAAGCAGAAATCAAGACTCATATCTGAGCAGAGACTCTTAATTATCATTAACAAACTGATAATGAAAAGACACTTTCCCTTCTGCACTTCTGTAACCTGAATGTGGAAAAATACAATACCCCTACCCCAACAAGTTACTCCCTGTAAAGCTAACCTGTGCTGTGCATTCACTCAGCCTACTGCACTCCTGTGCACGTTTTTTTCAGTTTTCTATAAACTTGACTAATGTAACTAAGCCAGTGCCTTTCCCCAAACTTATAGAATTACTGTTCAGCCCACTTCCTCAAGTAGCTGGGAAATATACAAAGTCTGATACTAATACAGACTTCCAACTGGATGTATTCTAAGCATATATTTATCGCTTTCTGTCCCAGTAAAATTGAATGTCATTCAATCACACAGAAGAAAGCTTTTTTAAAAAAACATACAATGTTGATACACACCATTATCAGAAGCTAGAAACGTTGCATTATACATATTGTTTTGCACATATATTGACTCTCTGTCCAAAACAGCTGTAGTAGTTATTTGTCCATTAACAGGGTCAATTTTCAGCCAGTTTGCAGGATCTGAAAGTTTTGAGTACCTGTGTATTTGATCACAAGTTGTGTTATTTGTCTGCCAACACGAATATTAACAACAAAGACAGAATTACTATTTTAATTTGTATTCTGAACATATTTTTGGAATTTGAAGACAATATTTCCCAGATTTCCATTTATTAAGCTTTTTTGCTAAAATTCTTGAAAATACACATTAAAAAAACAGTCCTATGTTTAGATGCTTGAAGTGCCCTCCCATATAAGTTATCATGTAACTGGAGGAAATCACACAATTACCATAAACTATGTGATATTCATACTCACACTCAATTAAAATATTTATTTCAGGCTCCCCCTCGCTTGTTCTATACCTGCAGAGCTGTTCATACTACCTTTTAGCTTACTAGAGTGCTGAGAGCAGGAGAGAGGGATAAGCAGTGTTAAGAGTAGCACTAACTCACAATATTCTAGTGCTTTCCAGTATCACTTAAAGTAAATTTTTTAGAGACCCTGGTTGTACTGCATGTCTCATATTAATTTGAAAGAGGAGTGTCTTTCAAAACTATCCTTCTATCTGATAAATTCACCCTCTGACATCAATCAAGTGCAAGCTATCTTAGGTCATTAAAAATGCATATATCCTTAAGTTCTAATGCTATCATGTCTATGATGATTATGTCCAGAAACGAGCAAAATATCAGCAACAGTATACAAAAATTAAGAGGAAAAAAATCTATAAGAACCTTGATTTTGGAAGGAAAGACAGAAAGTAAGTTCTGGACTTTCCTCTACATGAGCTACAAAAGCTGTTGGGTAAGCTAGGAATGTGAGTCCTGGCCGTTGCTGTGCCTTAGCTTTGCAGCGAATTACCATGTTTTAAATGAGGTATGAGAAAGCATGCTTTAAGATTTCAATGTTTTATTCTCTTAACTTTTCTCATTTACCATAGTTTCAGACATTGGACAAATCATGATCCAATTATGATCATAGCTATCAGTACAAGAGTTCACACATAGACTACAGCAGCACTTGGCATTGCTGGAGAATAAATGAGAAGAAAACCCTTCAGATTCGGTCTACAATCTGATGTGGTTCAGCTGCCATGTCAGAATTACTGGTTAGTTTAAATTGCAAATGATCTTATTTCACACAAGCGTGTGTCTGCTCTGACTGAATATGTCAGGATGTCATGTATACTTTAACACAGATGCATAACTGCATTCTGCCTTGACGAAGTGGGACTTAGCATTAGAAGATGACCCAGTTTACAGATCTACACATGCTGGTCAGGTCACCTTCTCTACAGCCAAAAATCCCTTCAGAGAGCACTGCACATAGGAGGTATTGGTATAGCTGTGTGCTATGGTAAATGCAGTCATTTCATATGCAGTCTCTTTGCTCTCCACCCATTCTATAACACAGATACTGCATTTTAACTGTTAAACAACTGTAAAATGTTTATATAGACCTTAGAGAGGTTTGCTGCATGTAACGATCTGGGTCCTGAGCAGTGAAAGTTGTCAACATACTACCAGCAAGTAGCCCTTCTTCTTGACGTACAAGCTTAGGGTTTGGAACAAAATACGGACTCTCGTTCACATCAATGACCGTAATGGACACAGTTGCTGTTGACTGAGGAGGATGCTGAATCCCCTTAGCCAAAGGCACTTGATTTTCCGCAGCTACAGTAAGTACAAACATCCTGTTGGTCTCGAAGTCGATAGGCTGGGAAAAGCAAAGAGCAGGAAGTGTTAACATTTACTCACACTAGTGATGGATACACAATAATGTTTTTACTTTAAAGAACATTTTTAAACATTACTTGTACTGTTTTTCTCAGAAATGACCACAGAGACTAAAGAGAGCCCAATAAATGTAGTATCTCAACATGACACTGGGTTGGGGTTTTGCTTAGCAGCAGAAGCAGCAGTTTTGAAGTCAGAAACAACTAGAAACCTTGTCATTCTTGGATTTAACTTACTGTGGTACTGCCATCACAGCTAACTGAGGAAACAAGTAGTTACATCAGAAAATTATGTAGAAACTTCCAGCTTTGTGCAGACGTGCCTCCTGAGGAGCTCTGCTGGGGAGAGAACCCTGCCTTCTCTCTCTTATGAGGATGAACGTTTCCTTTGAACAAGATCATGACCATACCTAGCCCCATAGGATCAGAGATTCCCAGGCCCTTAATGTTTCACTAGAAAGTCTCTTTGTGATCCCAGCTAATCCTGCTTTTGGAATACCTACAGCTCCGATCTACACAGTCCAGACAACCTTCAGTTTGGAAACTTCCTCACTGAGCCAGAAGTCCAATTTAAGGAGTAAAAGCAGTTCGAGGCTAGAGTTCCTCTGTCATGCTGCACAGCGGTGAGGCATTCCCCAAGCCCTGATTCGCCTTTGTACTATGCACTGTACTACTCACGCTGATTCTAGGCTTGAAGGAACCCTGTACCTTACAGGGGCAGTTGGCAGGTGACAGTATGCAGTCAGTGACAAGAGACAATCCAATCTTCATTACAGGTTGACAGATCAACTCATCGCACTGCCAATAAAAACTGTTGGCAGGCTTCCAACTCTTCCCATGTCTGGGTGCTTAAAGGAGTGCTACAAAGCACAGACACGTAATTCTTGCTGGAAGACTGCAATATAACAATTGGTACCTCTGGGGAAGTGTAGTTATAAAACAGAGGCAGTTCTTAAAAAAAACCCCCAGTGTGAATTACCACTATAGCTGTACAAAGACTGTATCTTTTTGTCAGCTAGATAATGAGAAGATTTTAAGGGGGGGGGGGGGGGGGGGGGGGGGAGAGGAAAAACATGAAGGAAAAAAAAAAAAGTGAAAGTTTTAATTTCCCAATGGGAACACTGGCATCTCACGGCTGACTTTGTAAGTGGATCAGCCAAAACCGGAACAGGCCAACTCAGAGATGAGACACTTTATCAGAGGGCCATGAGGAAAGGTGGCTACTGCCTGGCAGGTTTAATTATAGAATCACATTGTTATTATCACTTGAAATAAGTCACCTCTCAACACAGAGCTGTGCTGGGTAGAGAATGAAGACAGGCAGGTTATTCCATAAAAGGTATTTAAATGAGGTTTTAAAAATAGCCAGTCCTTAAAAGCCTCTTGTACAAGTGGCCTCCCACCTATCACTTCTTCCTCTCTGATTGTGCCACAGCTGCCTGTATCTGTTCCTTAATGGGAACATGTTGACATAAAAAATGCAGACAACAAGCATGACGACTAATGGAGGCCAGGAGGCTGTAAGCTGTTTCTTTATACTAGCAGCAAATACTAAGCAAATGTTTTTTCACAGACTAATTCCTATCTTTTGGCAAATACAGCTTCAAAATCTGTCACTTTCAACTACCTAGCCTGATTTTTAAAATCAATCAGTTGGAATACTACTGATAGTGCAAGCAGGGAAATGCTCCAAGAGGTGGATGGCTAACTTTCGTAAGACGGTGCCCATCCATTTAACCTTCCTCCCAGAATCATGCTGGCCTCAGGAGTTCACATTTCTCCCCCTCAGTGTTCTCCCCACTTATTCCATCTCTGCTTAATTCCCTGAAGTGCAAGCATCTCTTACCTTCACAACAGTCACCAGCCCATCGTTACTATTGGGATCGGTCAGGATGGTAAATCGACCTGTCGGGTCTCCACCGGTCATTCGGTACATCGCATTCCAAGCAGGTGTGTGGGGCTGATCTTTATCCGTTACCGTCAGATTTGCTACAATCACATCCACCCTGTTTTCCGGTACTTCCCCGTAGAACTGCAAAACCCAAGAAAACATTTTACACCTCAGCTGCAGAAGCACACAAGAGCCACACCATACTGAACATTCATCAATGTTAGAGAGCATATCTCCCTTCACTGCAGCTCTGACAATTCATCTAATGAGGTTTACCTGAGGCCACCCAGAAAACCGATGGCTTGATTCACTTGTCAGCTTCTGCCTTTTGGCCTAAGCAGAATACTGTATCTAAGGGATATATATTCTGCACGTATTTCAATTCTGCCTGCCAGTACACTATTTAATAAGCAATAAATATTTACTGTCTGTGAATATAATGAGAAAAGTGGGGAACGGTTACAAATACGCACATCCTTCAGTTACTCCCACCCCGTACTTACAGTCATGGCAGTGAACTCTGGGGGATTGTCATTGACATCTGTCACAGTGATGACAGCAGTTGCTGTGTTTGAAAGACCATATGTTGGGTTTCCTTCCATGTCCGTAGCTTGAATTATTAATGTATATTGTTGTACTTTCTAAAACACAAAGTGACATCGACATAAGTTTTAGACAAAACTAACATTACCATAGGACAGCAGGTGTTCCCAAAATTGCACTTCACTAAGCAGTGGAGCCTATCACACTGTTTATTCTAGTTAACATCACCCAGAAAGAAAGGAGCAAAGTTTGTGCCGCAGGAATATAGCACCAGGTTGCATCTAGCTAAACTGAACTACTGCCTGATTTTTTTCACCGAGATGAGGACAGATTGCCTGCGTCCTACTCTCAAAAAGCCAAAACCACTTTATACAATTAATGCTATTATCACAGATTTAACAACACTTTTCAAATGGGCTAAAAACCGGGACGCAGCATATACTGAAACCGGGTGAGTCCTCAAAAGCCGTTAGCAGGACGAGCCAAGGTAAGTTTGTTGGCCAAACGGCTGCAGCTGCCAGGGCTCTGTTTCAGCCAAGCCCAAGTATAAAACTGCTGTTACAGCTTCTTGCAATCGCTATGGAAACCAAAGATGTCTAGGCCAACAGAGAGGAGGAAGGGCACCGGCAGAAAGGGGGAAGGCACAACCACATGGGCTATTGCCTTAAGCATTAAACGCCCTGGCCGAAGATGGCTGCCGCTGCCCCCCCGCCCCATGTGCGGCAGCTAATGGCCCTCCGAGCCAGGCGGCAGCGGGGCTGGGACTGCCCAATGCAGGCCTGACCTCAAACAGGCTTGCTGTTTAAAGCAAAGTCGAGAAGGTTGTATTAAAAAAAAATAATAAAATAGAAGGATGTTTTCTGTGTGGAGTTGCCGAGAAGTTGATTTTAACTCGCTGACAGTTTCCACTACGAAATGCAAATATTGTGCATCCTTTTCCATACAGCAGCTCGGTTTCCTAGCTTGGAGAGTGCTATGTGCTATTCAGTTCCTTCCAAAAGAAACTGCACAAACATAAGGAGTTGCTATTACTTTGAAATGCCACTTCCATGAATGGTTTACTAACAACAGCAAAAACCTTCTGGCAAAATAAAAATACTTAAAGAAAAGCATTTGTATTTTTTCCCCACTTGGTACCTTATTTTCTCCCACTACTTAAAGACTAGGGTATATGACAGATAACTTCTCACATAAACAGTTTACAAAAAACGGCTATGGGTATCGGTACAAAAAATAAGCAAGGTCAATCCCACTGGCAGTATCTAACTTCCTTTCAAATTCTGGCCAGACACTACAACATACATTAAAGATCTAATGGTTATGCACACTTCCAAGCAGCAAATATGAGCTATTGAATAAAAAAAGTTTTTAAACTAAGCTGCATAAATCTTTGACTCCCACTGAAACTTATTTATGCTCATGTCCTCTTTCACAAAAGGAACCCTTATAACACCCCAAACGTGTATTACTGCATATACACCACATGGTTCCTTAAAAAAGCAAGACGAGTATTATTTATACAGAAATGCAGGATATATGTTTCATAATGCATAAATATGTATATGAATTCTGGCTTGGAAAACACACTTGCTAAGTGACCTTCAGAAGGCTTAAATAAAAATCCTAAAGGCTTCCTTCATGACAACAACAAGAGAAGCAGCCACAAGGGAATCAAAGAAATACTTTTACCACTTTCATCTTGGAAAAAAATATACTTTACTTATTGTGAAGCAATAAAATCTAGAGCAGTATGGAAACAAATCTTGCAGCCAGATGATTCTACGTTATTGAAATCGCAGGTGCTTCTGATTCATCTGGGTCTTAACACATTGATCCCAAGAAGCAAATTTCATTAAGGAAACTCCATTATTATTATTATTATCATTACATGGAGACTCGACTTCTGTACAATCTTCTTATTTAATTCCAAAAGAAGTGCACTAGAAAATTCCCCCCCAAATGCCCCAAAAGACAGTGTATATTTGTTTATGTGTGTTTCCTCTTCTCCCTTCCCAGCACTCACACACAGAAGATCAATTGCTGGGAATGAAATTTCAGAAATCAACAAGCACACAACTTTCCAAGCATGGAGAAGAAACTGGGGGAGGTGGCTCTCCTCTTTTTACTGTGGGCTGAGAAGCAGCCAGGGATATGCTGTGGAGCGTGTCAGCAGCCTGCACAGAGACTTTGCAGCAACACATCCAAAACCAAACTGGCAGCTTCAAGAAAGAACACAGACCTCTCATCAGGTCACATCTTTCCACTTCAAAACAGGCCAAATAAAAAAGCACTTCACTGAATTAACCTCATGTGAGGGAGGAATGTCAGTGTGTAAATTTAAGTACCCTGCCTAACTTCTTTGGCACCTCCAGCAGTAAGGCAGATATTTCAATGCTAAAGTGAATTCCACCGCAATAGTGGAAGAAATAAGAACAGCTGGATCTCATGAAACAGCATCTTTTGGGATAGCAAGTGAAAGATTTCTTCTGCCTTTAGCTGAGTCCCCTTACCTAAGCAACTCTTCTCCTGTGCACATTAGCACAGATAATGCATTGTTAACATAAAATACTAGCAGATGAGGCATGCTATCAGAGGAACCACTTTTTTTTTTTTTAATGCCTACAACACTTATGTGCCTATAAATAACGTATCACATAATTTAAGAATTTGAAATTGTGTCTAGTATCTCATGTGCCTAACTAGGCTTTACAAAGACAGTCAAGACTTAGAGAAAAGGCAGAATGGCAGAAGTGGGTAGTTCAGCTAAGGTTCGTGGACAAGTAACCTTGTGCGACAAGGCACTCCCCCACCCCCTGTCAGAAGACCTGCTCAATTCAGATCTGGCTTTCTAGACTCCTGGTCGTTTTAATATAATTGACTCCCACAAAATGACGCAGGAAATGAAGGAAGCAAAGCAATGGCTTCGGAAGGAAACCATTTTATCTCATATTAGTCACATTTAATATTTGAATGATTTAACATTAATCATTAATATTCAACATGTGCAAGAAATGTTTATAAATACTCATTTGGGTATCAGTACAGTGATCCATCAGGAAAACTGATGGCAAATGACATAGCTTCTCCAACTGTTCATGCAAGAGTCTAAGCTCCACAGACAGCTGGTTTCTTCTGAGTTAAATCACTCTGGTACAGCTAGTCACTAAGTAATAAAACTCAAGAGTTATCGCTATGTCCTTCTGAAAGTTCAGCTGTCAAAGATGGTCAGGGGATTTTAAAAACAAGGGCAAAGCTGCCCATCATTCTTTTAATTTAATAAGGCAATACTGTAAAGTTCAGGGTTTTCCTTTCCTGAAATCCATTCTCCTCTAAACCAACTTAAATAGAATGAACATCAATAAAACTTCAAAAATTAATTGCAATATCCAACAGTCCGTTTAGCTTTTCAGATCTTCTGGTTGCCCCTTTCAAACTGAAATGGATCAGAATATTAATAGCCAACCCAGAGCATCAGAAAGTATTTTTGTTCTCTGTTTTAAATAAGCATAAGCAAAGAGCTAAAAGCCAAACAGCAAATCTAGTTTAAAAAAACCTTCAGATTTAATGAGCTAAAACGAGGTTAGTAAAACAGAAGTTGAAACACGATGTGTTGAAAAAAAGATTTGTTTGGATTTTACAGTTTGTTTATAAAACAATGCTTGTCTCTTGTTAAGTTTTCAAGTGGTTCAAAAGCACAGTTAGTCCATGTGACAGATCTGGAGTTCGGAGGGAAATATTTATATTTCCACCTCACAGATGTGTGAACCAAAGCAGGGGATCTGGCACCTTCTCTCTCAGTGGTGGGCATAGTGAAAGACTCTCTAGACAGAATGGGACTTACCGAGCATGTAGCAGGGAATTACTAACAGTCAGACAGTATTTTTTATAATTACTGTTTTTAAAAAAAGGTTTTGTATGTGTGTCCAGGCCTCAAGACAAATCTCTATCTGTGCGGTTTCTAATACTAACTGGTTTATTACTTATTATGAGGCATCTATAGAAACATGTTTTTCAAATTTTAAAATTGGTAATATTTTTCTTGGTTTATTTTATTAAGCAAAATTCAAATCAGGGGATTACTGTATATTTAGCAACACAGCATCCAGATTTCAGATATTTACCAGCTCTCTATGAAAAGCAAGGAAAAGGACCAGAGGGAGCACAGACATTCTCCTGGACCTTCCAAAATAAATAAAACTTATAGCCGATTCCATTTTCCATTTATTCTTTGCCCACGGAGCTCAGCAAGAGGAAAGGGTCGAAGCTGATGAACACCTTCCACCTCAGCACCCAGGTCAAGCACCTGAACTCCTTACATGCACTGCTCTGCTTCAGTGTGTACGTGTGCCTTAAGAGCAAGCAGGCTTATGAGACAAGATCTTTTCCATGATCCCACGGAACCAGGAGTGATTACACATCCAGAATGTGTGGGTCCAGTTTTCATCCCTATCCTAACTTCCTCTTCTGAAGGTTTTTATATTCTGGGCCTAGGACAATGACCAGTGCCAACAGGGTGAAGAAAGCGGGAAAGTTCAGACCGGGGAGGGGGAGAAATATTTTTGCAAGTCACCAGCAAAAAACGTGCATCTTCACAATATTAAGTACAACCCAGACTACAGGATCAAGACCTTCCGTACCTCTCTGTCAAGGCCAGCTGCTACAGTGATAATGTCACCAGTCTCGTTGTTGATTGTAAACATGTTTGGAGATGGGCTGCTTGGGGCCTGTGACAAGATTCTGTATCTCAGCATCCCATTCTGTGCATTAGGATCATCAGCATCAATGGCAGTAACAGTCATCACGTAGGTTCCTAGCAGCAGGATAAATAATTGATATTATATAAACAATTTACTCAGATTACACAAGATCACTTACAAGCAATGGTCAAAGCATATATTTCTTTTGGTAAACTCTGCACATTCTTTCTCTTATTTAAAACAAACTAGTTAAACCCAAGAATCACCAACAGAGTAATTAAAATACATAAGAGGAGATAAAAATACTTTCTGTTTATAAAGTATCAATTCGCTTATAACTGAAGAAGCTCCATAAACAATGAAATCCCACAATTCTGCCATAAATAACATTCCTGTAACAACAAAGCTTCTCACATTTAGATAAAAATGTTATTAATTGGGCCAAAGGAAATATACTTAATGTTCAGAATTGCTGCACATACTGATAGTGACTGAAAATCAGTGTAAATGACACTCTTTCAAAGGTCTTCGAGACCCATCTCAAATGCCAAGTCAACATTGCAAAGTGAGAAAATGCATTTCTTGTGCTAACCTTACTAACAAATGCAATTTGCACTACTGAGAATTAAGAGAGTGGTTTCAGTCATAGTGCAAACTTCAGTCTGAGCTGATCAGAATTTTAATGAGATGTGAACAACAATTAGGGTTTTCTTGAGAATTCAGATTAAACTGTTCGATTTCAAATCCCAGTATTTTCAAAGTCCATGAGATTCAGAACTGGATCTCGTGGTATTTCGGAAGTCTCTTATACCCTGACCTGCTAACTAATGGCTATCATGAACATAGCTGTAAGAACTGTAACATAAATAGATTTTCAAAAACAGGAACCGAAGAGTCATATTCTTAAAGCCTTCTCTGCTTTAGTTTATGTACATAAACCTTTCTTCTTTTGAAAACTAATCTCAGCATGCTAAAAGGTGAATTAAAAATAAGGTGGAATAGTAAGACAGTATCTGAGATATTGCTCATCACATTAAAGTCGCCTTTGAAAGTAATAAAAGGTCCAAAGGCACCCCCCTTCATCACCTTGAAAATGATATTGTATACCTCCCTTCCCCCTCCCCCCCCATTTTGAAAGGCCATTTATTACCTGGCTTTGATCCTTCAGGGACTGTCCCATTCCAAACTTGGTGTAAGAATTCAGGTCTATTGTCATTCATATCAATGACATTAATAACGATGTCAATAGGATTTTCCACCTGGTTTCCATTTACATCCACTGCGTGTGCTCTCAGCTGCAAAAATTGTTGGAAGTATTAGAATTTGCACAATGTACAGGCACAAATAGATACAATAATAGGACATTTCAGGCCAGACATTTTTAGCTCAATGCATTTTGTGATCTGCCACTGCTCCTTCATACACATCTTTTAAGTTTTCAGGTTGCTAATGGAACTGCTGTTCAGACTTCTAAACTCTTCTAAGTTACAGGAGTTACTAGTTTGATTTGCTGAAAATTATTTTAGATCATGTAATTTTGATTTAACACCAATGCCTACTGTCTTTTATAATTCTGTTTTTAATAATGACCATTAGAAAACAGACTCTAAAAGTATGCAGATATATTTTAAACAGCTATCAATTTATTAGTAATCCACAGGGAATGAACACTGACATGACTTTCAAAAATTCTTGACTGATACTGTGTATATTGAGTAGACATGAATGCATATAGAATAGAAAGCATATAGAACACATTTGTGTTACCTGAACACCAAGGTAAGCCTTGTGATAAATCAGTCAGTAAACACACTGAAATTCCAGGCTAAAATTAAGCTAAAGTTTATGGACTGAGTTTCAAAGATACTGAGACACTTAAATTTAATGCCTTGATTGTCAAAAAGGGCTGAGTAACTACCTTTGACTGTCAGGTTTACCTAAATCATCTTGAATTGGGACAGCCAAAAATAAAGGAATACAGTATTTTCTGAATATGTAAACCTATGTATGCAGGCCAGAGCCCGCCAACTGTGAGGCAAAAGAGCAACTTTCTCCTGTAGCAGTCCTGCTGAAGTCCAGTATGTATGTATATATATATATATATATACAAACACATATGTATCTTCTAGCTACAAACCTACTAGAAAGGAGTAAGAAGGCATTATTAACTCACCACTCTGGAAATGACTCGTGTAAATGCAAATTCCTAAGTCAGTAAATCTTGAATTGCCAATGCCAAATTCAGTAAAAATCTTATGGATGCCAGAGCTGCTGTTCTCATGTGAGAACCATTCCCCTTGCCGACCCCAGACACCTCCTGCTGCATCCTCTGTTCAGGGGCAGCACTCGAAGGGCTTCCTGGAGCACAGGTTTAAGTTTTTAATCCACGTCATGCTGGTAACTCTCTCTAGGAGCTGGGTGACTTCTGTAATGATTTCAGTGTGGTCTCTTAAAAGCAGAGACAACTTTAGGCCACAGCCTGGTCTCCCCCTTCCTTCAAACCTTCGTTTTCCACTGCTACTGGAATCTGTGGTCTACTTTGTCAATTTCTTTAGAGCAAAGAATATCATTTTCATAAGATGACAGACCTAATTTACAATTCCATTAAAATGCTTAGATTTGCTCCTGAAAATGAAAATTGGTAGGTTATTCTTCCCATCCATTTCTCAAATCACAGCTGCTGCAATTCTAATAGCAGTCACATCCTAATTTAAATTGCTGAATTAAAAGTAAACTTTTGAAAAATATACAATACCATGGAGACTGTGATCAATGGCCTGTATTTGAAATATAAGCTACAATATCAATATTTTGATCTTTTAAAATTACTTTATCTAAATACACTTAATCACTGTTTACGTATGTTAATGTATCTAAGCTGCTTAAACATAGTAAGAGTTAGCCTTATTAAGTACAATAAATACAAATCTGCTACAAACTCTTCAAACCATATCTCACAGAAAACTAAATGTCGGCTGCTCAAGTCATGTTTGAAGCAGACGTTAATCTTCAATTTGATAATCTGATTTATGGTAAATTAAAGTCTTACATGAAAAGAAGCAATCTGCTCCCGGTCTAAAGGCTTTGTCACAGACAGCTGTCCTGAGATGGGGTTGATGATGAAGATGCCTGTTGGAGGTTGGTCAGCTCCTGGGCCAGTCACACTGTACCGTAGCGAGAGGCTTTTATCACGATCAGACCTAATCTATGTGTTCAAACAAGACAATGTTTACATTAGCTACAAATAACCGGTGGATGAGACTGCTGCCAAGACAAGCAGCAGCTTCTTTTTTCACCTTCAGGCTAAATTTATGAAAATAATTATTCTGGAAATGGCATAAAGTTAGTATGAAGCTTGAATTTTTTGATTGCAGTCTTTGTCAGAAAGCTGGGCAATGAATTTTCAGGAACATAAAAGTTTCCCTGCTTATTTCTCATAATAGGATGAATTGTATTAAACCAAATCAAGTAAGTATTCTGAACCTAAACAGAATTGTTTAGATCTTAGAGAAAACATATACTATCATAAAACTACACAGGAAATAAAAAGTCTGTTTTGTTTTCTTCCCTCCTGTATCTTCCCAGACCAAAGCTACAGACTGCCTTCTGCTACTGGCAGTAGCCCTTTAGAAACTCGCTGGTTTTTTAAGGCTGAACTTTGGTCTCATCTTCCAAGGGAAAAATTAAAGGGCTGTGCATCTGTGAGGAGCCACCAGTGTGCACATCAACAGAACAGAGCAAATCCACATCCTATCAACTTGGGCTAATGCTCTACCAAGTTTCAACAAACTGATCATGAATGACCAACCAGTACCATAGTTGGAAGCCCTCTCCTGCACAGGGCTCCTGGCAACGGCCACACCTGTGCTGCAGAGCCCTGTGGAATAGCTGGTGTCTTCAGCCCATCAGAACCTGTTTCCCTCAGCCTCTTGGTGCACTCCTACTGCTCACCCCCACACTCTTTCCCAGGTGGAAAACTTCAGTGCAGGAGACTTCAGAACTCCTGAACCAGCAGAGATCCTCCTTAACCACTTAAGGAAGCCATCACAGTGCCTACCACCTGAACCAAGGTCACCTTCCACCAGTGCAGGAGCACAGCAACAACTTAAAAAAACCTAGTACATGCAGCCAAGCCTGCTATGCAGAGGTAACAACAGAAGCCAGCCCAAAAGACTGATGAAATGTTTGGACAATGAACAAGACATCATTTATACAAAATCTCTTGAAGAGCTCTTCAAGGGACGCTGAAACCGTATTTCTATTAACTTCCTTACCCTAACTAATTCCTGAGGAAAAGGTCCTCTGGAATTTTCTGGTAGGTTGATTGGAGGAATAACCCAGTCTCTCTTCTGCCTCTTCAGAGGGCTGTTGTGCTTGTGTTGTTGCCATGGAAATATGATGTCTTCAATTTTCTTTTGGTCCTTTCCCAGGTACAAGATATAAGATTAAGCACATGTTAGAAGGAGAATTAATAGTAGGCATTACAAAGTAGCTTAGATACAATTACATAATTGACTGAAAGGCTGTCTTGCCTCTGTGTTCATAGACCTGTTTGATTTGCATTCACAGTGCGGTATGATAATAACCAGTATTATTTACAACCGCACTGCAAAATTTTAAGAACTCCTTTTCTTTTTTTCTTATTCTAGTTTGAGGAAAAAATGGAATTATAAACCATTTATACCATGGCACTACTGTGTAAGCTATACTGCACTTTCTGAAAAGTGGTTAATATTTTGCAGAATTTAATACTATGCCTTTATGTATTTCTCATTAGCTAGAACTTCAGTTCAGGTAATGTGCTACTGTACATTAAATTTAGATCTGGGTGTGCTAAAATATAATTTGAGTTCCAAGAGAAGTTTAATACATACTGGTAAGGAATGTCTCAAATATTTATGACCCTATTAAATCCCATAGAATTAATGCTGTAATTATTTTAAACCTATGTCAGCCATGATGGATGCAGTAGATGACCCACTTTACACATTGGGTATTAATCTCTGCTGGGTGTCAACATTCCCTTCCTATTCCCTTCTAGATCTGCAGTCATTCACCCTTTGGATGCCAGCACACATCTAGCACTTGCTTAAGGGTGGAGACAGGGCAACAAAAATGTTTTCCAAATCTTTTAAAACAAAAACTTTTTTTTTAAAAAAAAATCTAATCATATATGCCACAGAGTAAAAACAGATGCCCAGCTGAAGGCTAGATTCCACTACTCCACATTCTGTTGATGGTAAAGCTGCCTGAACTGGATGTTTATAAAGCACAGGGCATGCCCTGGTATATCTAAGCATCTGCTCTTTTACTAGACTTTTACAGACAAAATGACAAGATTTCCTTTGTTAAAAACATGGCTTAACAGATTTAAAACAATCATCAAGTAAACAAACAAAAAACAGGTTTACACAGTTCTGGTCTCCAATTGTTCTCAGGAAATGGGTCTTGCATAACCACACTGTCTATCTGGACATTATACTCATTAATGCACCTATTACGGGTATGTTAATCTATGAATAAATTTTGTTCTTTACTTGTAAACCAAGCACTTCACAAGAGAAGGTAAGAAACAGCAGGCAGCAAGTAATATACCAGAAAAAAGTGGCAGACCCAATACCGTTTTTCTAAAGAAAATGCATTGTTATTTGTATATTGCTAGGTCTGATTTTTGTTGTAGTACATGGTTTGTTCTATGGCAGCTTCCAGCAGAGGGAGACTATCTTCCTTACCAAGCGGTGCTGGATTCATGAATAATTTACAGTCTCCAATTTGATTATGAAGGGACAAGACAAAGCCAATATTCCCTGCCAGAAACGCTTTCCTACTACTGCTGTGAATCTATAGCTCCCATCTAATAAACGTGACTGATGCATGCTAGCACAGATTTGTTTATTTTGTGGTTATATTTAACTGCTTGAATAAATACCGTAATACTTTCAGGCAATTTAAAATAAAGAAATGACTGTGTCCGACTTAAAATTCAGGTATAAATCTCAAACTACACAAACAAAACGCTCCAACATAAATGAATCCTATATACTTAAGGCATGTCTTTCCACACCTTAGTAAAGCTACAGAACACCAGATTGTGCAGTTCTTCTAAAGCTTCATCTTCGCATGCACTAGGTGTCCATTCATAAACTGCCTCACGGAGATGTGCACGACAGACAGAATCTAATCCCTATTTTTAGGCCTGCTTGCAGAGATACATTTTTCTACCAGCTGAATTTAGTTGTTTTACCTTTTCTGAAGGCCCTGCAAAGGCTGGTTCAGGGGTTAGCTTCACTCTCATTTGCCATTCTTCCTGAGTTTCCTTGTCTTGAGCAGACACGATGAACTCTGTGGGCTCTGCTGAAAGTTGAAAGCTTCGCTCTGCATAGACCACACCATCTTCACCTACTCTGAAATCTTCTGGTTCACTGCTTCCAAAGAGTATTTTTTTGTTTCCATCACAGCTTTGAAATCTCACTGTAGAACAGACAGAAAATGAATAGCAAAAAATGAAAAAACAGCCCACTTGAACTCAGTGTGACATAAAATGCATTAAGAACAAATATTCAAAAGCAGAAAGACTTAACTCATAATTGCATGTGGTAATAGCAGCAACAAGATGTGTACTTTAGGGGTCAGTCCACATAACAGTGATATCCTTCAAAGCAAAGGTTTTAACCCTAGATATACTGCCTCCCTCCCAGAGACCTGCCCCACCCCAGCAAGAAAACTATTTCCATCCACATCCTACACTATGTTTCAGTCGGTTTCCAGTGGAACAGCTGCATCTCAAGCCTCAGAAAGATCCAGTCAAGTCAATTCATTAAAAACAAATTTAATTACACTGCAACCATAATTGCAAACACAACTGTGCTTCTAGCGCCTTCTCTGCCAACCGGGGTCAGGCAGAAACCCACAAGTCTGTTAAGAGATTAATTTCTGTGCCCAGCTCAGCCTGCAACTCAGCTCTATCATCTCAGGTAGGTCACTTACAAGCTATGGGCTTCAGTTTCCTCATCCACCATCTACAAGACAGAGGAAGCAATAAAAACTTACTTCACAGAGCAAATCTAAGTTAAAGACTTCACTTTTGGGGTTGGTTAGAAGCTGTTTCAAGTAACACACAAGTCCATTAATCTACTTAGGAGTTGTCTAATTCCTCACACACACACACACACACCCCGCTTCCTCCTTTTGTCCTGTTGGAAAGATACACATTGAAAAAAGAAGTCAGTGAAAACAGCTTTATAGATAATGATGTGAGGTGCACAAGAGAACTGGTAACAGGTTGCTGCTTTCTTTACCCAATTGCTTTTGCTACCGCTTATCTTCTGGGTTACTGCAAATAACAGTAGGTAAAAAAAAACCCCAAACCCAAAAACCAAAAAAACCCAGCGTGCTTTTACAGCCAATGACCATTCTTTAATGTTTCCAAAGCATTATGAAATATTTTGATTGTATGGGCAATAGAAGTGCAAAACATCATTATGAAGGTTGTGCTGAAATGCACATAGTGAAGGTGAAGATGAAATGAGGCTTTATGCCTCATTTCAGTTATTGGACTTTTTATATTGTGCTAAACCATGCACAAACTATTTAGCTTCAAAACCTAAAGGTCCCTTTTCAAGAAAAATCACTACTAAATGTCATGCATCATGTGCTCTCTTCTCTAACGCACTGTTTCCAGGAAGGTACTGAGAAGAATTGTACCTTTCTGTATTTGAACTTCAAGGACTGAGCTGCTGTTCAGATGACATATAGAATTTGTTTCCTTATTGCACCCCTTTCAGTTATCCGGAGTCCCCCATTTTCCCTCTCCTGACAGAAAAGATTGTACTTTAAAAGGGTCCAACATGTACAAAAATGATACAAAGCACAGCACTCCTCCAAATGAATGATAAAATGTCAATTCAATCTTAATACTGATCTTGCTGGGCTGGGCAGGGATACTGCTCTTTCCAGACAGCTTGCAGAGTTTGAAGGTCTCCCTCCATAAAATGCCAGCCTCACCTTGGGGAGATGAGCGTGACATGTCCACAGAGTTCTAAACCCAGGAAGAGCAAATCTGCCCAGGTAAAAGGCTGAAGCCTCACCACTAGGGCTCCTCCTGTAGTCCTCCTTGTAGATGTTGCCTCAGATCTTCCTCATTAACAGTGAGAGAGTGCTTCACTGAAATGCCAATAAATATTAGGCTCTTGTGTTAAGTTTTCATATAAATTATACTCTAGGCAATCCCTGTTGCTCCTTGAGTCCATTCTACCCGCTCCATAAAGTACAACTGACTTCCTCTCCTATGGATCTACAGACTACAGGTTTGCAAGATACGGAGAAGGTAGCAGAACCTCTGGTTTACTGTTCACATGAGAGGAGAAAATTGACAAAAGATCCAGCTTCCAGATGTTGACCATCCCAGTGATCTCCCACTCTTCAACACCAAGGCTTGCAGTTTGAGTCAGCTTACCATGCATGAGGTATGCTGGAATGCAACAGCCAACTGAGAAAATGTACAATTCTCAGCCAAGGATATAAAAGTATCAGTTAAAACAACGATGACAGCACGCAGAAATCATTGCCGCAGTCCTACTTCTGTAATTCTGATTAGTGAGCCTTCAGATCTGGACATTCTGTATTGTTTAGCACAAAAATAAAGAGGTGTCCAAGAACAGTTTACTCAGAAGCCACTACATCTAATGATTTAGGAACTTAGTGACGAGACTACCAAACAGTGCTGCTCGTACTTGGGTTCAGAGGCGAGGACCACCCATACCCCAGGCATGGAGAAGGCTGGTCCTCTTCCAAGCGTCATGTCTGTTCACAAACAAAACTCTCAGCTAGAAACAGTTCACATTAAGAGACTAAGGAAAAAAACCACGCAGCAATATAACCCATAGTTCTGAGCTTCTGCTGACCTCACATCTCAGCTACAGCTGCTCTCAAAATCTGCTCTTCAAAAGAGTGTCTCGACTGAAACGACAAAGAGCAAGCCAGATTCACCTCTGACTCTACTCAGACATACTTCTGAAAAGCAGAGAGTGGGAAAAAGAATGAATATTAATCTAAACTTTGATCATTACTGTTTTTCAAAAATGTGAATTTTAAAATTAGTACAGTCCAAAAGACTAAGATATCACAATATTTTATGGAAAATTATTTCCCACTATGGCACAGTAATGTAATATATTAATTTTAAATATATGCAAATTCATAAAGAGGATCCCCCCCCCCCATCTTCTTACATATAGACTCCTGTAGCCAAAAACCCCCACCCTGCTAGCCACTTCATTGATATTCCTCCTCCAGGCAACTGTATATTATGAAATTCAATGAAAATCCCTTTCCTTTGACAGTATCCTGGTAAAAACATATAAAATTGTCAATGCTTTCTGAAAATTATTCTCCCTTTGCAAGGCGCACACGTTAACCAATTATACTCAAGTATAACCATCTATAATTAAATTCCCTTGACAGAGTACAGGTTGTGCAGTAGCTACTCTCCCCCCAGTTGCATGGTTATCAGTCTTGTAAATTTGATTTAGATCACTTTGCTTCATTTTTCAGTGTTCAACTGGGATGAACAAAGAGCGATTTCTGACTGTAGGCTTTTAGGCAAATATTTTTTAAAAAATGCTGCAGGAAGTTTTTTTCTTCACTGAGAAAAATGGCTGTTTATATGAACCATGTTCTTTCTAACAACCACAGAAAAGGAAGGCATGCTTTCAGAAAGTTACTTTACATTGACAGATCAATCATATGGATTCTTTTAATTTTAAAAAAGGTTAACTAGATATATTATGCAGCATCTTTGTCTCACTTTATATGCAGTAGAAAGTGTAATCAAGTATATGATTTTACTGCTTTTTAATAACGCTCTGCATAAATGACCAGATGTATCTCATAATTTGTAAAAACAACTTGTGGATTTTTAAATACCTCTCTTTTGAGTATCTTCTGCATCTTCTGAAAAGCATCTGCTTCTTAGAAGTATATATTTGAAAGCATTAGGAAATACTCAATCATAATCTGAAATACACCTATATGTGGGTTTTAAAGATAATACCTTTGGTCATATCAAAGCAGTAATCCACAGCACGGGAGTAAATTCAGTTAGTTCACATGCTCAAAATAAGGCCATGCATAAGGGTTTACAAAAACTGTCTTTAAACAGAAGAAAAATTGTATTTAGTGTTAGTATATTATTAAACATTAGACCCTAAGACAAAGACTATTACTGTTCTAATTAGGGAGTCTTTTCTTGTCCTAAAACTAACACAAGTATAATCTGTTAAAAATAATTAAGAGAGGACCTCTGTGACCACAACAGTCTAAAATGAAAATCTACAGCTCTGGAGTATTAAAGCAAGCTTTCAAGTTAACACCCTTGCATGGAAGTAATTCCGACATATCCATACATGTGTAGTGTACAAAATGTTAAGAACTAAACATTCAAATTCATTTAAAGTGCACTAGAGAGCTACACCACACATACTCAGGTCTAACGAAATGAATGATTCATAGCACCTATAAAATACATGTCTAACCTCATGTACCTTAACAGTATACTTCAATTACCTAGAACCATTTCTCAGACAATAAAACCCCTTCTTCAGCTACTTGTGTTGGTTTGCGCTCTTAGACAATCTGTTTCTGCTCTTTTTGTCTTAGGCAGATAACATCGGAATTACTTGACCCAAGGACTGAGTACAGAATGATATAATGAGCTATATTATTAACATCAATTTTTCATGAACATATTCATGTACAATATAGAATATTAACACAGAATTTTCATTACTTGCTTTGATCCCAAGACAGTTGCATTGAGTTTGCTATCAGGATTTTTGTACTTTGAAAACATCCAATTGACTTCTACAAAACATCCACATGCATACAAACAAAAAAAGTGTTCTTCCTTCTGTAAATTTGCTGGAACGGTATTACTTCTCTTGAATGCTATTCCCAATGCCTCACCACCGACCTCAAGGCAAAGGCTCACTTAGGGGACATTATGGAAACTGCAACAAATTCCAAGTGCTAACAGCATAAGCGCTCCAGCAATACAGTTAAGAGTGTGTATTGTTAAATGGAAAAGCCAGGTATATTTAATCCACGCAGGATCACTCTGTAGCAGATAAAATAAACAGAATAAGAAAGTAGCTTACATACAACTACCTGCCAGATACCACTTTTACCTTTTCATAGAATGAGAAATTATGTGGCAACATTCTGCTCGAAGGCTCTAGCTATCTGCATACTTAATATCTGAACACCACCTCCTCCAAGAACCAGTCCTCCTACTTTTCCGAGAGAGAAACTGGAGAGAACTACACTAAACCACATTAAAAAATATTAACTACTTTATAAATTAGTCATTTATTCAGACTGGTTACTTCTGTATCTGTAAGGTGATGTTAGTCCTAACTGAGTGCACATGCTCATATTTCAGCTCAAGGCTTGGCAGCATGTGAAATGCCAAAGAAACATCCTTTACAACAACTATAGATTACTTTCAAGAGGACTGTGTTTTTGTCATCATGGTGGGCTGCTATAATCACAAAGAACTGAACCACATTCTAACTTGCCTTTTCCATCACCAGCAGCACACTTTTACAGTGGGTCTGATTTTACAACTTCCAAAGACCAGCTTAAAATCATAATACAATAAATGGGTGGTCTACAGCAGCCGGGAAAATGTCTTGTTCTCACCCAAAAGCTGAAAAAAATAACTACAGAAATTGCTGATGCAAAATAAATACGGAATAGAATCAGATTATTTTAGACAATGGCATTTTCCTACCTGTATTATAATGCAATTCATCAGTATATCCTTTAGAGATATTTCAATGCACCAGTGTTGTTTCTAATAGGTTCTTCTAGCCTTTTTTCTAATCCCCTTTTCTACTTTTATATCCATGCGCTGTAGTTTCCCCTGTACTCCAGACCATCCAGAAAAATCTCAAAGCAGTACTCATTTTGAGCCTTTCTTGAGTAACCAGCCTGCAACACTTCAAAAGAAAGCCTGGCTGTCAAAAGGCAGCTGCTTACCACTTTCTGAAAGACAAGCCTTCTAATTGAGTAATTGTTTTTTAAAACCTCTGCCTTTGCGCTGAGCACTGTGTTCTGCCACCCCAGCCCACGCCCAGTAGAAGGCTACTTCAGCGGGTCACACAAAACCAACTGGAGTTTTGCCACTTATTGAGGGCCAGATATAGCCATTTGTCTCTCATTGCTGTTTTCACTTCACAAGCTTTACAGCCTGGTGCCAAGTGAAAGCTACATGAAGCTCACAAAAAGGGGAAAGAAGTGTCACACCAAAAAGTTTCAACTGGGACAAAACTGGGGATATATTCAAGTTATCAGTTTTAGGAGTTTCATGATCTGACTTCTATCAGCTTAACTTTCCACATTTCTATGTTGTACTGTGTAATTATTTTTCTATTTAGTTAGGAAAACAATAATTAAAAGAAAAAGTGATTTTCAAGAGTTATGGTTTAATTCATACTATACGCTTATTTCATTAACGGAAAGAAGTTCCAGGGTGAACTGCAGCAGGCATTAGGTAAAACCTAGTACTAACATATGACTTTACTCTGCAGAATTAAGATGCTGAGTACTGCAGAAAAGCTGTAAAGTTGTATGATACACTAATAAAAATAATTTGTGCTAGTTACTGCAATGAAGACTCATTCAATGCAATTCTCTTTCCTGCCCCTCTCCCCAGACTGCTAGCTCCAAACAGACACACGCATTTCCTAAAATAACACACTTGCAAAGCAATCTGGCAGCCTACACAACAGAAGGATGTTGGACACAGACCTCCCTCTCCCTATTCCTGCAGCATATATTTTTCATTCTTAATTTGTACAATTGCATTTTGAGATTTTTTTCTTTTCAATTATTTTTTCCCAGGCTGCAACTGGGAAATAATAAAGCCCAGGACATACTCTGTCCTACATTAGACGACTGCTTCCTCATAAACCCTACTATCTCAAACACTAAGATCTGTTTTTAAAGTATTTTCTTTCACAGGTAGCTATCACCAGACTGTCCAATTCTTGCATTCATAGCAAAAGACTCAATTCTTTAATAAAATGCCATCTAGTTTCCAGTTCCCATAATCCTCTTTGTTTACAGAACAAAGTCGTAACAGGCATGCCAGAATGAAAATGGGGATAATGTTCTTTCTATTTGATAGAAATGCTTCTGCAGCTTTTCAGAATGAGAATACCAGCCATCAGCAAAACACAGCACTGGTATCTCAAACAGAGCCCAAATTATATCTGATTCACTGACCCTTTTCAGTCCTTGCCTCTACCACTTACTGACACAAAGATCTTCTGCGCTTTGACACCCCTTTTGTCTTTATTTTAGAAAAAAATAAAATGCAGAAAAAAAGAATAAGCATCTTCAAGAAGGGGAAGTACTTATATTTCAACAACTGCTTTTGTTTTAAAACACAAAAAGGTTTCTTTCCTTTTTCCTTCATTCTGCATTGTTTAAGGCAATTTCACTATAGATGAACCTATAGGCCCCTGCAGAGTTCGGTGCCAGCTTTTTTTTTTCTAAATGATGCTAGCTGAAAGAAAACTCGGTAATAAATGTCATTTCTGTACTCTGGAGTATGCAATGCACCTTTAATACTTTCCCAAGTATACCATTCTACACAGTAATAAAAAGAAGGATTAAACACTAATCTCTTATACCCATAATGCATCAACTGACTACACCTGCTAAAATCCAATTTGGTAATTAAAAAATGTATCTACTGAACAGTCAAACCAGGAGACTAAAGGGAAAGTACTGTCTGTGCACATAGCTAGCAGAAAACAGTTTGAAAATTCAGGCACTTAACACAAACCTATTTTTACCTCTATTCATTTTTATGTGACCTTAAGCAGTGTAAGAAACAAATACCTACAATTATGGTGCAGCAATTAAAGGGCAGTTTTATTGCTACAATAATGACTTAAATATCTAGTAAAACCTCCATAAGCAGCTTTGCCTTTTATTGTTTCTTTAGAAAATGAAAAAAATGTTAGCTTATTGGTTTTTTCCTTTTTTTTTTCTTTCCTTTTTTTGGGGGGCCCTCCCTCATTAGAAATTAGGAAAGCAAGAACAAAGTATAGATGCTTTCATATATTCTCCTTGCTAGCTGTTGCTGGCTTAAAGTCCTTCTAAGCTTCAGGTTTCATTTCCTCTAGCTCTTCTTTCTTTCTTCTTTATTCCTCCTCCTCCGCCTCTCTCTAGGTGTTCTGTTTTCTACATTTTTTTAAACTGACTTTATCACCTGATGCTCCCATTTTTCCTGCCCCCTCTTTCAACTGTACTCCAGAGATGCAGAGGTGCCAAAGCGTTACGAATTTCAGGCTGACAGCCCAGGCTGCAGCTCAGGCTTCAAGCACACCCAGGCAGAAAGTGCCCGTCACTGGAAGGCTGTCTTTAAAAAAAAAATAAACTAATTAATAAATAAAAATGCAGGCTCCTGGAGTTTCTTTAAAGAAGGAAGACTTGCTGAAATATCAAATGGGTGTGTACTTTCAAATAAGCTGACGATTAATGTTTCACCAACTCAACCAGTCAGCAGTTTTCCACTGCGGCCTAAACCCCTACACTAAGAAGGGTTTAGGAGTAACAACAGAACATGGGGAGAAGCGTGCATTTATCACGTTTAGGGTACGTATCGCTTCTAACCATGAAAAGAAATACAATAAAATAAAAGTAGGGATTTTTTCTCATTAGATTATAGGACTTCTCAGGCAGTTGTGAATGTTGTATTTGCACTGCATTACAACTAACAAAAAAATCCAGGCTCTGACAAAATGGCAGTGATGCCAATGCTCCTGCTTCTCATTAAAAAGAAAAAAAAAAAAAAAAAAAAGGTGTGTGTCTTGAAAACAGATATGAGACCATTTAATATTCTGTACTCTGCTGCAAAAGGAGGAGGTTGTGGTGAGGTGGGTGTCAGTCTCTTTCCCCAAGCAACAAGTGACAGGACAAGAGGAAATGGCCTCAAGTCGCACCAGGTGAGGTTTAGGTTGGGTATTAGGAAAAACTTCACCAAAAGGGTTGTCAAGCATTGGAACATTGTCAAGCCCAGGGAAGTGGTTAAGTTGCCATCCCTAGAGGTGTTTAAAAAATGTGCCAACATGGCACTTAGGGACATGGTTTAGTAGTGGACTTGGCAATGCTAGGTTTACAGTTGGACTCTGATCTTAGGACTCTTTTTCCAACCAAAATGGCTCGATGATAGCCCAGAACACCACTCACTGCCTGGAAACACATTTTGCAGTCCCCCTCACGTGGCTATGGATGCAGCAAGAGGAAAGGGGACAGTTTACCCGCAGCTGCTCTTCAACTTTCACAAACCAGTGCACATTTGAGGGTGATGACCCTCCACAAGCATCAGCACTGCTTTTCCTCTCTCCTGTCCTTCTCTGTCTGATCTGTCCAACACTGGTGGGTTTCGTCACTCCCCCACAGGTGCCTCCCATGGGCAGCACACTACAGTATAATTTTCCAAAGCTGCTATTATTTTTAATGATTTTTAAAAGGGCCTTAAGTCAACCTCAAGTTAGTGTGGCAGCTCTGCGTGCCACTTCATTCCTAGAATGTAAATTCTGTTATCTCCAGGTTCCCCCTGGAGAACCCTCCCAGCCAGTGGAGCTGGACATGGACACAACTGCACCAGCATCCTCACAGCAAACAGCAGGCACAGCCTATCTCAGAGCAGTGCCACCCTATAATACAGGGGCGCTCATTACCTTCACAAATGGATAATGGTAAAAACCCACCCTATTTCCTTCTGTATAAAAAAAAAGGGCAAGAAACCTAACAGTTGCCAAACGGGGTGGAAGAAGAGCAGGGACAGCCTAGCAGTATTTACACTGATGTGTCAGATAGCAATAAAAATCATAAATCCCAGGGATTATACTATCACTGGATCATATCCAGTAGGCCTCAGGCAGAAAACTAGTTGGCATGGCAGCTTAATGTTATCTAGTCAGACTGCAGGTTTTTATTATTATTATTATTATGAAACCCATATCTGACCTTAAAAATCAAAAAAGCACTGGGTGACTGGTGCAGGCTAGTACAGTGTATTTCACAGCCAGGCCACAGTAGTGCTTCCCATAACAAAGCAGAGGACTCAAAAAGGTAGGGCAATGCCTTTTCTCATTCTCAGAGAGGAACTGTGGGTGAAAGTAACCTCTAAATGGGTATTCTTTGTATCACTTTCATAATTTAAAATGGCAAATGTGATGTGCCAATTAATCATTAATTGATCATTAGAGGGGGAAATATCAGGGGAACTGGCAGGAAAATGCCTAATTCTGTGTATTTTAAGGTACTTGTATCACCTGGGTTGTTTATTCAGCAGCCTGTTATAGCTTCTCTCCAAAACACACCTCACATTCCCCCCAGATGCAATAAATCTGTGTAGATATCTTAAAAATAATGAAGGACCACTGTATTAGCCATCCTGTTTAAATGACTAAGACATATATAATGAATCATTTGACACTGCTGACCATGGAAGTTCACCTAAAACCCTGCAACACCATAGTGAAACATTGAAGTTGTATTCAGTCCTACACATAGGAGCAAAGAGTAATCATTACATATTTTACATATACTTCCTCTTGAGCTAAAATAAGTACAACGATCAGAAGAAAAATAATCCAGTGCTGGAATATTTCTCAGTGACTGGCACTTTGGGAATGTTCAGGGATGATTATTAATTACTTTTATTTTCTTGATTGATTACCTAAACCATATTTGCAAGGAGATGAAAACCATCTATTGTTGTAATGTTACCAAATCTGAACAGCACAAAAAGAAAAACAAAAGAGGAAGATAAATTTGGCTTCTTTGGGTTTGAGCTGCAGAGTCAGGACCTCAGGCCTGAGTCTTCTCAAATTACTGTTTTATTTCACGTAAGGTCTACCTGGCTGTAGGTAAATTAGAGAAACTACTGTCCCTTCATGTCTGACTGCACTATATAGTGCAAACTTCTTAGAATGACCAACACAAGGTCACTTGTGTACAGTTGACACAGTTTAAGTCAAAATTCAAGTGATGCTACTTTCCTTCAAGAGTATTTACCATTCTTTGCATATCTTGTCTAGGGATTACAAAATTATGATGCTCAAATAATCCATTTAAATTCAAATTGACAGGAATAAAAAAGGTGTTATGCTAGGAAAAAACACCGATAAACACTGTTTTCTCCACAAAACACAGACAAGTGTGACAGCAGCACAACACAGTACCCGGGTTAATACAGGAAGGAAAAAAGAAAAATAATCCTCAGATACAATATGCAGAGAAATGAGAAGGATACAGACAGACTTAATTCAAGAGGTGACTTTCAACACAGCCATTGCAAAATTAAGACATAGTTGAGGATCCTATGCCAAGACAATGCTGTGCAAATTTATGCAATTTATTCCAGGTGGGAACAGACCTGGCTGAACAGACTCTCATTTAACAATCGTGATTCAGTCCAGCCACGGAAGAACAGAAAAGAAAAAGAACAGATCTTCTGATATATTTGAAGATATGCTTCCTATGATAAATGCAGCTGCCTTTATTTTATGTCTAGACTTCCCTGTGGGCCGTGTGAGCGCAAAACACAAGACACTTGACATTCAAATTGTGTTAGATTGGAATAATGCCTGAAAATGGCAGGGGCTTGACTGATTGAACTAGAACTGAAAATTCTACTTTTAGGAAAGCCTAAGGACAGGAGCAGGATATTACCTTTCTGAACCCTTTTGCTGGGTTTAACCGTTACAAGAGCTTCCAGACCAAAGATTACAGTTATAAATATCACAATGAAAAACCCACATGTGATTATGGCTCCTAAAGGGAATCATTAGGATTCATTTCTGGATGTGGCAATTAACCTATTACTGTCTAAGTCAAGACTATTTTTCTGAGAAGCAGTGAGGTATTGTACTCTTTACAGTCTTGATTTTTCAATTGTTAGTCACAACATCTTAAGTTTCTTTGTAAAGATTATGCAGCATCACCCTCCAAACACCCAGACTGCAAAGTGTCTGGGGATTACCCCTACAGCAATCAGTACAATGGGACTGATCCTTGACTGGAAGATCTAGGTACTAGATGAAAATAGTAGTAACTTCTAATGTTTACAAGAATCAAAGACTGTCCAAGCACCTGGACAACAGAAACATTTGGTGCTAACTTGCAAAATCTGTGCATCACAAAACCAAAACTAAATTTGCCTTCAGAAATCCAAGTACTGTCTTATTCCAATAGAAAAGCACTCCCTTCTTTGATTACCAGAATACTAAATACTCATTTCCAAAAGGAATCTAAGCGGAAAAGTCCCATTGTAATAAACATTTCAACATTTCAATGGCTATTTCAACTGTCATTTGTGTTCCTCTCAATTTTCCTCACATTTGAATTCCCCAAAGACACCTGTTGCATTCAGTCATGAGAACAAACATCTCCTTTCACTTCCTCTCCCCCAAAACAATGCCAAACTGCAAAGGGAATAAAGAAAGCCAAGCTAAACTTACTATGTACTTCAGAAAATACTACCCAGTGTGTCCTACAGTAATGACCGCTGATGCAGAGATATTTTTCCTTAGGATAAGCATTATCATGAGCATCTTGCACAAAGATCACCAAAATGCTGTATTTTGATAGCTAATATAAGTAGATTCATGATCTGTCTAAAAGATTGTGTAAGTTACTCATAGCAAAATTCTTTCCTTTCCTGGTACACGATGCACACAGCTCCTCTCCAATAAATCACAGACACTTACTATAACCAAGACATGTCTTTGTATGCATACAAAAATGCTTTCGGTCCATAAACGCAGTAGTTTCACCTATCGAGAGAAGACGGAGTCATTCTGCGAGACAACATGCTGAATTTCTGTTGAAACAAAACTGTAGAGCGTGAAATAGCAACCTGTCATCAGATGTTGGGAGTCTGATGTTCATCACCGGCAGCTAAAACCACTCTCTCCTCCCACCTACGTCTGAGGGAATTGACAGCCATCTGCATGCAGGTCTGGCTAGTCTACACCCTGCAGGCAAGGGCTGGAGTCAAACTCTGCAATGCTGTTTAGGTTCTGTTTCACCAGGGTTTAGGGCTGTGTTCTAGGAAGTTAAAAAACAACAACAGAAAAAGACCAAATGAAAGCACAAAACAAAACAACCACCCCCCAAAAACCCCAAACAAAACCCCAAACCAAGCAAAACCAACCCAACACAAAAAAGCCACAAAAGAAACCCCCGCCTCCCCAACATGCAGACTCTGAAATCCAAGGAAAACCAAGGCTCATTGTTTTCTATTTATTTCAAGTAACTTCAGTGCAGGTGTTCTCCACTACTATCTACTTTCTATTGAAATATGCACACTGTAATTGGAGAATGGACCCATATCCCATCAACCTACCTCATTATATATTAAAGCTAAGGAATTCAGTTGCTCTCAAGAGGAGGCTCTCAATGAATACAGCCTGAGAGCCTACAAACGCAGGCTCCAGTAGTGCCTACATCTCCTGGATAGTGCCTTCTGGACATCACACATCCAGGTTTGTTTGGACAGGCTGCTCACAGGGATGGTACTGCAGACCTTCCTGCCCAGTGGGAGAGTCCACGTGGCTGGTGCATAACACTTTGCTGGGGTAAGCAGTCAGATTAGCAAGCAATATAATCAATTTGGTCAACTATCTCAGCCAAGCACTCCGAGTCCAGAATAACCCTTATTAAGTTGGGCAATAGCTATGGTAAATAAGCGTTGCGTTATTTTGATTTGCCATTCAGGGCTCAGATCGTAGTATTTAAAGATCACCTTCCCATGAGAAAGGGATCTCTGAACGATAAAAGCAGCCTCTCCAGCAGCAAGAGAAATGGAACAGATCCGACCTTACACTGAACATCTGAGCTACATTTTAAAATACTGGCACCAAGACATGATTACTTTGCTTTGATATGCTGCCAAGAAAAAGAAAAAGCAAAGAGCCATTGAAAATGCAACTCCATTTAGAAGCTGTGTCCATTTTCAATAATCCTTGTAATACTGCGTACATAAGTTAAGAATGTCACAAAACCCAACAGACTATGATGTCATAAAATAATAAGATTCATGTGAAGGTCTTAACACATTCGTGCTTAGTAGTGTCAAATAGATCAGGAAAAAATACCAAGGAACATGTAAGTAATGCCACAAATTAATTATCTACAGCAACCTGGGTATTGAGAAAGGCATTTGGGTAAAATTAACAAGACTTTTGGCTCACAAGCACACAACATGGCTGCTGTTCATCAGAAGTTAACATTTTGACAAAACTCACTACAGTGCTTTTCTTTTTTAAAAGAAGCAGAGATGTCACTTTTAATGTGCAACTGTTGTAATTTTGCCCATTATAGACATAACTTAACAATTTCCAAAAAAACTGGTATCACCAATCTGTATGCTTTTTCCTTAACTCCTTTGTTGTTGGATGTCTCCAATACTACAATTAAACTGTTTCTGTGCAGACCAAGGAAAAAGAACAACTGGAGACATCTAATATTTTAGTCATGCAACTGCGATTTATCTGTGGTACTCAAAAAGCCCTCAGGATAAAAATCAGTAACTACATTCAATCTGTTTACGAATCACATCCAACTGTCTCACGTACAGCTGCAGAGCTTAGTTTTTACTTTAGCTTACCTTCAGATCTAATAAATTTCTGCTCTTTTGCAAAGTATTGCAATGCTAACTTGTTTTAACATTAATTAATCTCCCTTTCCTTAATTCACCTTGTCTCCACCATGTCTTTTCCTAACCTGCCTTCTACAAGACGCAGCTTGATTCTCTGCCTTCACATAATGCAACTAGATGTCTCCAAGAGATGTTTGCCATAAAATGTGCTCATGTCATTCAGGGCAATACTATTGCTACGCAAGTCCTTGTCTCTTAGGTGCCAGTGAGATCTCTGCTATCATTCTCGCAAATGAGACAGACAGGAAGAGAATAAAAAGAGTCTCGGCTCCAAAGGTAGCAGACACAATGGTCTTCCCAAAATCTTGATGCAGGGTGGCAAAAGCAAGAGAAACAGCAATGCCTTAGGAAATCAGTCTCCCTTACCTGGGACAGCTTACTTCATGGTATTTTAGGAGATAACAACAGGGGACACATTACTTCTTTCCACTATTCCATCAAATGCTTTTTCCCCATCACAACTAGAGATGCTCTTAATTAAAGATGGACAAAAAGCGAACTTAACTTATGCTGTCTTTACAAAAGATTCAGAAACAATTCTTAAATCCATTCCAACAAACAAGCAAGACCTAAATTCAGAAGACTTCCACAAAGGAATGAGAAATCAACACAACGGTCTGAAAAGAAAAATTGGAAAAGTCATACGAAGTAATCAAAAAAATGAACGAGGAAGAACAAAACACCACTCAAAATACTGTCCTGAAAACTCGTCACCACTTAAACTATGTATAGAAATCTTTGGGGGTTTTTTGGGGTTTTTTTGATTTTTTTTTTAAAGTATGATTAATGTAAATGTATCCTCTCTTGTCAAATAGGACCATTCTCTGTTAGTAGCCTCATCAGGTCAAAAACATAGTTGAGCCTGTGGTGCTCATTGACCTGAATGGAAAACTGAACATTTAAGAACAAAAAACCTATGTCATTTCTCTAGATGAAAATGGAAAGGAATAATTTTTACTTAAACATCTTTTCAGTCAGGCAGCAGTTTTTATTTTAAAAATATTTATCAGTAATATTTGATACTTTTTTTACTTGTGGTCATCAACTGCAGAAGGCTGAGATGTGGGGTTTTTTAATTAATGTAAGAAAGAAGACTTTGTCCTTTACTTTTTCATCTGAGCCTGAAATACATTTAGAAGGCCTACTCAACAAATTTAGGTAACTTTGAATTAGAGGACTGGCTCATCAAACCTAAATGCAGTTTTGATACTGTTTAATGTTGTGCTCTAAAATATTGCTGCTTTCCAAAATTAAATTTACCAAGTTTTTAAAAGGTGTACTTTTGTTTCCTGGCATAGTACATTATTACGTTCACTGGACCAATAGCCAAGTCTACATTTTTCATCTGCTTATAAACATTGTGCACATGTAGTAATGATTTTACTATTTCCTTTCTTTACCATGGATGATAAATTCCAAGAAAAGCAAACAACAAACTTTGGGGGGGGCATCGAATGTACCTACTACAGAACATGATCTAAGGTAAACAAAAACTGTCTAGTAAAGGAGGCAGGGAATGGAGCACAACATCCACCCCTGCCCCTATTAACGCTGCTTTACTGGGTGACCCTGAGGAACATCCCTCCCAGGTCAAGCAGGAGCAGTTTCACTGCAGAAGCAAAACGGAGGTCAAGAGATGAGAAGTGAGGAGGATCCACTGCTACTGCTGCCAGGGCTGAGCCATGCAGTTTCATGCACAGGGCAGCCTAACCACAAGCAGTTTCTACTGCTATAATTGCTGCAGACCTCTGTCTTTCCAAACAAGAGAAGCCACCACAGCCTCTCCTCAGACAAGGAATTTATGCCCTGACACACAAACACACAGCTCGAGAATACAAGATCAAACGACAGAAATGCTATAGCCCAGAGTATTCCAGTGACAACGCTGCAGGGGCAGCTCTGCCATGTAGGCAGCACAAAGGGTCACACAGGTCAGCAAAATATCAAGGGCAGCAAATTGTTTAGTGACTGTTTTGTTTACTGTGCAAGTGGCTTTTGACTAGGAGGGGTGGTAATTCTTTCCAGCTTGCCCTGGGCAGTAAAAGCTATAAAAGCGCATTTGTACTTGACTGGTGTCTACGGACATCAGGCTGAGTCCTAAGTCTACTTCTTTACCAAGTTCGCCAAGCGGGACGCTACATGTGGCACACCTGGGTATTTTTTTCTCTCCCCTTGCCCGCACACCCACACACCCCGCCCCCAATTATTCCACATAACACGTCCAGAAAGAGTATTAAGCATGCCAGTCCAAAAGGAAACAAAAATCAGGCAAAGAATTTCCTCAAACTCTCAAGCTTTTAGCACGCTGCTTTTGCAAAGGTTTACAATTTGAGCAAGAATTTGCTCTTATCTTCATAGGAAAATACAATGCTATGCAGATTCCTCGTAAGAAAAATCTCACTCTGGCTAAAGATTTGCATGGCAAGTTGAAGGAAGCAATAAATGTCTGAAAAATAATTTTATTTACAGCTTGGCAGAAGTTAAGTACCAGTGCCCACTAGCAGGCATTACCAATGACAAAAATAGAAATATAGATTTTTGAAGTTTATTTATGGACCATTAGGTAGTTTATGCTGCACCACTATCATGTTAAATGAGAAATTACAACACTGCAGGTGACAACTGGGAATTTCAGTAATAACCTTGAACAATCATTTTATGTTTCCACCCAACTCTAGGAAAAAGGGCAATTTTTGTCAAAACTCCTAAAATTGAAGTAAACTGTAAAATACTACATTATTTTAAGAATAAGAAGGTGACTTTGGCTAATACTGATCCATTTAGAGGCAAACAATCCACCTTTCAAAGTGAAAGTGTTCATTTAACATGAAACACTGAAATGAAAAAAAAATTAATATATTAAATTGTGATTATTAAATGCAACTACCAACAATAACTCTGGGAAAAGTGCTTTGTCTTTTAGGGTATTTTGATAGCACACAGTAGAGTAAACCTAATTATAGTTTCAAGGTCTTCATCATTATGTAACTCAATGCCCACATCAGTCAATTTACTAAAACATTACATACACATGAAATAAATGATGTATGGTGCAACTGAACAACTAAAGGAGGGCAGACACAATACTAAGGTGAACTTAAGAAAGACCTGAAAAGCTGGAACCAGCCAGTCAATAGCCTGTTAATATACCAAGTCCAATCCAATCAACCTTATGTTCCTACAAGTCTTTCTAAAACTCTAAACCCTAAAAAAAAAATTAAATAAGCCTGCCTCCCCCACTCCCAGCTTCTAGGCATTATTTGCAGCACTGTTCTCTTAAAATTGTTGGATGACATCTACTGGAAATTTGAGTTCATGTTGTTTTCAAAAAGAACCCAAAGTTTGAAAGTGTTAACAAGTCAGCTTCATATTATTTATAGTTGCTTTAAATGAGGCAAGAGAAGAAAAACAATTAGAGACTGCTATAGAAAAGAGAAATGCCTGAATTTTCATTTCTAATTTCATTTGAAAGTTAAACAAAAAAAAACCTTCCTGGACATGCATCTCAAAATTGATACTTAAATAAATAAAACATCAACAAACAAAGACCAGGTTTTCCAGACTAAAGCCGCTGCGTTTGCAAAGAAAGCGCTAAAGGGAAACAAGTAGATACCAGAAACCTCTCTGTACTACACACTGGTATTGATTTGGAATAGTTTGGTATGCATGAGAACTCCAAGACTGCATCCCAGGGAAATGACAAGGAGCCATGACATGGGTGTCTGATGCCTGGAATCTTTCCACCAAACAGAGGATTTACTCCTGTTGCTTTTCCTAAAAGGGCTAATAGCATGGGGGGGGGGGGGTGGGGGAGCAAGGCTCACAAAGCATGTCTCAGTTTCCCCCGTCCTTGACAGTAATACCCCCTTTGCCCCCCAGTTAGGCTGCTCTGCAGAAACCCTGGTAGAAAACCATAGGAAATGTTTCTAAACAGACAGTGCTAAGGGAATACATGTCTCGTCTCAACTACCACATGCAAGCATGGGGGAAATGCTTCTGCCAAGTTAGTTTATGGCCCTGGTCATACAAACCATAGGTTGCTCTCATTCATTCCACTGCAGGCTACAGCTTCACTTAGTCCTTTCTTACTGTCTACAGGCAAGTCCGTCCTTACCCCTTCAACTATACCGATACAATGCTTGCAGAAATCAATTTTATCTTTAAGATACTGGATTCTGACATACAAATAAATTATGGCCTACAACAAACACTAAATGGATGCAGCATCTTCAGGATCTGAGATGGATTTAAAGGCATATGTAACACAAGCAGAATTGACAAAAGATCCTTAATAAAGATTTCCCAACATATATCAATGTTGTCTATCTAGATGTATATCTATGTACTTTTACAGAACAGTGAGTTTGCCAATAGAACAAAATTGCAACCACTCAGGCTGGAATTTGCCGTAAAAGGATTTTATTTCTTTTTCTTTTGTCTAGATACATGGGTCTCGGCCATTTCTGAAAGTGAAAGTATGAAAAACACTTGCTTTACTCCTACTGATGCCCATGCTAACTACCTTGGAAAGGCCCATTGCAAGGGACAGGGTGGTGGTTCTTGACTGTTGCAGCTGGCACAAATAATTACATTATCTTTAACTACTCTTCACTTTAGCCAAGAGACCAGTCTTGGATCCAGTTTCTCCTAGGCAGCTGTGAGGCAAATGGACAACTCTAAGTCCCAAAGCCCCTAACATCATGGGAGACAACATGTGTTGCCCTTGAAACCCTATTTCATCACCAGTTTTCTCTAAGCCAGTGGCAGAGATGTACATTACACAGAAGGAGGCACAGAGGCTAAAGTTCTGGGGCAGACAAACACTGGAAAAGGACTGCTGCTCAAGGAACACGTACCACGAATGATTCCTGCCCCCTCCAAATTCTGCAGATTTCCAAGTCTGCAAACCGAACAACTATATGGAAATCATAAAACTCTTAAGTATTTTCACTATCTGAACTTAAATATGAAACCAGCAATCATTCAAGGTGGTGGCACACATGAGCAACAAAGAGCACGCAGAACACAAGATTCAGTACATCTCTATTCAGTGGCAGGAAGGCATCTATTATCAGATGCAGAATGGACCTAAAATGCAAAGAAAGCCAGCATTGTTGCAGGCGTTACTGGAAACATCCTAACTGCTCGTTACAGTTAGTCAAAGAAAGATGAGCTGGGACAACCCCAAAATAATGTCTTTTGAACTGATAAACCAAAGCTTAATTCTTGCAATAAAACTGGAACTGAAGCAAGCACTAGGTACTACCCAGAAAACTCACGGATAAAAAACAGCTAGAGGCTGGCCTTCAGAGCCCATTTCAGCAAGCTCACTATAGAGCAACAGTGAAAGATGCAGTCAGCCTTTTAGACATGGTTGTCTTGGAGACACCAGAACACACTGCATTGATGACAAAGGAAACAAAAAGCTGGATGCACTTTCTAAGGCTTTTAGTCTGCTCTCTTTCATGTGGAGTTTACAGAGGAGGGCCTCCCTGGGATGGGTATGCAGAGAATGCTGGCAGCAGGACCAGCTCACTGAGGTAGAAATCCGCACTTGCTTCAGACAGCATTTCATGCAGCCCCAGAGCACCCTTTATCCCCAGGAACGCGTGACATGGCAGCTCCAGCAGATGAAACTCACGTTTGCTCACTTTGAAAGTTTAGCTGTGCACAAGCATTAAACCCTTCCACCTAAGAATCTTTAAGAGAAATAAAGCAAGCAGTGTCTCTTGGTTTGTGCAAGGGCCCTAGAGCTGCTCTGGAGACTCTCTCAGTTTACCTGGGTGGTCTTATGTTAGGCTCCTTCCAAACTACAGGCAGAATTGTGGCAACATACTTTGGAGTAACAGAGCCACAGGGTTTCCAGCAACTAGCAGAGGAATGGCTAGTGACATTTAGGCTGTAACTACGGAAAGAACAAGTTCGAGCTTAGTGTAACTGAGATATGCATGGAAAAGAATTTCAATGTAAATTTATTTTTCAAAGAGGCCCTAACAGTGATCCTTCCTATTCCAATTACTGAGTAACTCTTGTTAACTCTGTAATCTGTAACTTCCATACCTAACTCTGTCAGATCCAAGCTTTGTGAGGAGATAGGCCAAGCTTATAATTTTTGTCCCCCTTTAACCTTCTTGGAGAGGAAGGTTATTACCATGAAGCAGCACTCGGTTTGAATAGGTGTCTTCTATGCTGCACGGTTATATGTACATCATGTACAAGGATTTTGCAGTACTTTTCATTGATAATGTTATTCAGACCTACATCAGAGGATGCCATGACCACAACGGTAACTACCGGCTTTAGATACGCAGTCACATGCACCTATCAGTCCTTGAATTAAGTGCTAACACTTAAGTCCAGCTGGATAGCGTGACAACGTAAGCCTAAATACATATGCTGAAGAATTCTGGCTCCCTGCCTCCACATCTAAACCTCCTGTAGGACAGGTGTGATACTGACTGTTACTTGCAAAGAGAGCGCAAGGGTTGTAACAATTTCTCACAAAAAAAAGATGCAAGGTTTCATCCTGCCACAGGTTGCTTCCTTGCATGAATGTTTATAAATTTCCTGATTTCATGGGCTGCTGCCTTTTATATGCCCACTTTAAAATTCTGTGAGTACACCAAAAATTGTGCGTGATATATCAACATTTAGTTCTGACTGACAGTAGGATAGGTGAAGATGAGACAAACAGGGAAAAATTGATAATTTTCCACATCATAACCTCCTCCTCTTTCATGCTGCTCCTCTCTTTCATCTATACAGTGGATTGAAAAGGAGGGAAGAAGCGAGGCTATGCAAAGACAGGTGTTAACTCCTTGCCTTCCCAGTCTATTGTAAAGGGTTATAAAAGGGACAGATAATAGGTACCTGACAAAGGGATACTGGAATAATCAGCACCACCACCATCGTGCCTTAGAAGACCAGTCAATATCTTTACGTAAAACGACCTATCTGGAGTAGGTGATTGCTATCCTCTCAGAAGTAAGACTGGCAATAGCAGAAAGCCTGGGTCAAATGATGCAAAAGACACTCAACCTGATGAGATCAACTGCTGCTGGTGTTATTTCCAAATCACAGCTGCCTAGATAATAAAGCAGTGTTAAGATCACCGTCACTCTTGATTTTGGCCCATTTGTCTTGCCACTAAATGCAAAACAATGTATTGTATTAACTGAATTGCTGACAGCAGCTGTGATTTCTGGGACCACTAAAACTCAAATTATTTATAGGTACCACAAAATGGATTTTGGAATCTCATTTCAGGCATCACATAGTTTGGGCATATCCAGACCAGACAAATACCACTAAGACAGAGAGAATACCTCTCAGTTGGAGAGCCTATGATTTCAGAAAGGTTAAAAAAAAAATCCAGAAATCCTGTCCCCTCCATAAAGTATCTCAAACATCATCCAGAACACTGGTTGACTGTACCGTTTCCAGGGTTCAGTCTGTGGTACTTGCTTTTCTCAGAGCTTTCAGTATCTTCCAGGAGTATCTTCTTGCAGAGGCATGCCACGAACAGGACATACTGCCATCCACATTGGCTATACCACCTTATATTCACAGCACAAAGCTTACTTAAGTGGTTGTTGCTGACAAGTCCCTTTCTTGTATGACTGTAATGTCAAGGGTCTGCAACTGAAACAAACAAGATCTACCCAGCGTCACAGCTTTTCCTTGGGTACAAGCCAAAAATCCAAGGAATTTCGATTGACCACTTATGGCTGCAGCATCCTAATAACCAGTGCTTGATCATTCTTTCTGAAGTGCTGTCTTTGATTTGTCAATCATCTGTATCATGCACATCTGCCACTATTGACTTAAAAAAATTCAACAACGCAAGTACAAATCTGAGAACTATGTTAGTTTCTCAGACTGGGCAAATCCGGCAGAGAAAAAAAAAAAAGTCTCTTTGATGCAACATTTAGAGTTTCTTTGACTATGAGTAAATCTATACACTCCATGTGCAGATGACCTATTCCTTGCTGTAGCTACCTCATGTAACTCAGGCATCTCTGACAGTACAATTCAGTGGGACTAATGTTGAAGAAAGTTAATCTATTCCTTCAGTTAGTAAAGTTAAAACCCTAACTACCCAACAGGGAACACTGGTGGTACAGTGCAATATTCTTGCCTCCCAGAGAGGGGTCTTCTGATATAGGTGAATTTTGCCCTCATGGTATCATGGTCCTTGCTGTGAAGTGTATAGGAACTAAATAGTCAAGCTGTACTACCAACATTTCAGATGTTGATCCCAACAGTAAAGACCAGGCTCAGAAACACAAAAGTATGTTCTGATGATGATGCATGAGGCAGAACACACTATACAACATACTTTCTCCATCAACTTCCATTTTAAAAATAAATTAAATAAATGTTATGTGAGATTGATATAGTAAACAATAGCATCCATTTCATGGTGTTGCACAAGAGACATTCTAACAGGCAGGCAGAGCAACCGGAGTATGAACAAGCTATGCACTAGCATATGCTTCTGCATCAAAATTGCTTTTCAAGTTTGATGCCCATCCGCAGCCTATCTGATTCTTTCAGAGGCTGCTCTCAAATGCTGCTCAGAACTGGGGCACAACACATCAAATCCATGGACATTTGGTAAAACAATGACACAATGACCATAATGTACATCCATGGTAAGGATGCTTTTAGCTAGCCCTTTAATCTTTCCCTAGATCCAATTCAAAAACCTCAAAACCACAAACAGAAGTCTCCTCTTGACTTCCGGAAAAAACACGAAAGTTCTAACCCTACTTTTCAGGCAAACTATAATTAAGAACTTCTACCACATCTATTTATAGCCAGGTGCAGTTGAAAAGATAACATACTTTTACCGATAGCTGAATTGTTTCATTGTGCCCATGGCACACTGGACATCCATTAAAATTTTTTTCACCACAGCAAAGCTGGAAAACAGCAAAATTAGAGGTTAGTTTCTTGGAGAGCATTCCCCTCTGCCACAGCTCAAAATCTAAAGCATCACTGCAGCTCAGTTTACAAGACCTTTTCTAAGGGCCAGTGCTCCATGCAGCTGATGTACACAACTGCCAAATTTCAAAGTTACCACTGACCCACCTACTACGTCCTGGTACAATAAAACCTAGAATCAACAAAAAGGGACATAACTGTAAAAACTAGAACCTGGAATATTTTCTGCTTTCCTTTATTTACAGAAGAGAATGAAACTCTGTGCATCTATTAACATCTAGACAATAAACCTCTGTATGTTTTCTGTATCACCAATGATCAGCCAATGGACTAAACTTTCAAAAGATCGATGCCCAAAACAAGTATTTGCAAACTAACATATTGAAACATTTATTACTAAGTAGAACAGGTCGTCTCTTTCTTTGCAGCAGAAACCACTTGCTTCCATGACTCTGTTTTATGGGAATTCTGTTCCTTATTTAGACTTCAGCACTAAGGGCTGCATGGTTTATGGATACAATTCTGAACATAGGTCTGTTTCCAATTTTCCAAAGCCAAACCTTATTCTTAACAGATAAAGTCTGAATTAGAGGAACAAAGGGTGATCATGGAGGACTGATGTTTGTAATGTAAACATACACAGTATTACACCACACAATCAAAAAGCATATTTTGCAGCCCTAGCTAATACAAATCACCATGAGGTCATTTGTAAGATTTGCCTGATTGACTGGAAATCAAAGCCTGAACCAGTAAAATCATTTTTGCATTGATACAAATACTCTCAGTCAACAGGACTACCTACATGCTTCAAACTGAACATATGCATAAATCCTTGTGGAGATGCAGTCCTGGACTGTTAAGACATCTCTGTATTCATACAGTAGCTGACATACTTAAGTTTTACACTCATGCTGCTAAGATCGCTTCTATAGCTCTAGCTGCTATTTACATCTATGCTGTTCCTGTGGTAGAATCTGGCAGGATAAAAAATTTGGTAGGAGACGCTAGTAAAAGTTACCAATGACCGATTGCTTTATTTAGTTGCCTGCTTCCAAAATAGCCAAAAACTTCACTTCAAACCCATCACATCAGGCTCTTAATACCATATTTTAATATTATTTCCTCCAGCTCATTTCCCCTTTTTTAAAAATCTGTGTATTATACCTGTTCCCCATATTCTCCAGATGAAAAAAAACCACACCAAACACCCCCCAAAAAACCCCAAAACAAAAACAAACCAAAAAAAGCGTGAAACAAGCATGTATTCCTGCTGTGGGATTGTGTCATCAAAGCAGAGGGAAGTTCACCAGAACTATATACTGTCAGCTCTGCTCTACTCCCACCAATGCTCACAGACAGTCTTTACTGTACAGGAGGAAAGAGAGATGCAAAGCTGTAGCATGTAGCAAATATGTATAGGCAGGCAAGGAAAGCAAAATGGGAGGGAATCCTGGTGCATAATAAACACTACAGATGCTGACTGCGTGCATAATGGGTTGCTAAGCAGAAGCAACAGGAATGCTAGTTCTATAATCAACGGTCTTCCAATTCACTTCAAAATTGTAGGTGTAACTCATGGAGTTGGGAGTAAACCACAGCTTAAACTCAGTAATGTCAAATAAACTATACATTAACAATTAAGTGTTTTCCCTCCTCTAATGCAATATTCGTAAGATCAAGTCTGACAAGTTCCTTTTCAGCTAAAGATGCAGCTAAGTCCACTTCACAGAAGAGATAGGGTTGCTTGTAAAGTTGTTAAAAAAGACTCAGAACCACTTCAGTTCTCATGGGAGAGTGATTCAAGTTTCTGATGAATGGGAATCTTATTTTCAAAATAATTTTAACATTTAAGACTTGAAAATATACAGGGTTTTGCTATACTTTTTTCCAAAACGATCACATTCCTCCATTAGAAATTCTCTGATAAAGAGTCAAAGTAACACTGCTGAAAAACTTTGATTTTTCACAGACTATCTATAAGGGATATTAAAAGCTCAGTTTCCATTTTGAGACCAGAACAAAAGAATAAAAGACAGTGAATTGAAACTTTTTGTATTAACTTGTTTCCATTTAAAATAAATTTTTTTCTTTGTCCTTTATCCAAATACAAGTACTAGATACATAAGAGAACTTCACATACATTCAAAAAGGACCATCAACAACAAGAATTATAGCTTACCCCTAATGAGATTGATATTGTTACTAGTTGAGGATACAGAAAAATGCAAAATATACTAAAAATGTAAAACAGGTCTTCCTGTATCTTTGGTCACTTGCATTGTCTGTATATACATGCATGCTCTATTCACACACACTAATATATATATACAGATACCTATCAACATCTTATAACACCCAGCACTATTTATCCCAGCCCTAAGTGAACTGTATATTTAAATCTTTGATATGGGGATGCTGTTGATGTTGTAGTATTCACATAAAGGCTCATGTCTTCAGCTGATCCTCCCAAGAACCAGACTTCCAGAAAGTATCTGGCATATCTTTTGCCCCTTTTCTACTCCATTTATCAAATAAACATAAACATTTTAAAGATGGCATTGACTGGCTGAAGAGGGTGGAATTCATTTCAACCAGCCGTAGTGAGTTCAAACTTATCATCATCCATATGCTTTCTGGAATCAACTGGAAGACAAATTGCTTTCCTAAAGGGTTAAGACAGGCTGGGAAAACTGCCATCTAAAAATAACTCCCTCTCCACTGGAGAGGCCAGAAACCCAGACAACATACACTAGATGCTTAACAATGAAGGGTAAGTTTTATATGAAAAAGTATCTTTCATTAGTCCCAACTTGCGTATTTTAAAAAAATGACACACAAGATTTCAGGCACACAAGCCCTTCTTTGTTTTAAAATCCTCACAATGTTATTCTCGGCTAGGCAAGTATTCTTATTTTGGAGCTAAGGAAGGTCGAACATAAAAAGTAAAAAAAGATTTGCCCAGGGCTACTGTGCAAACCTCACGCAAACGAAGATCAAAGATCAAGTGGTTCTGGACGTACATCTCGGGGGGCTTCTTCCCCAGCTAACATCACTTCTCTGATACTTCTGGAGTGCTTGCCCTGAACAAAGAGCTACTTGTGGAAATGCCTTAAGTGAGTTTTTGCAGGGCACATTCAAATCATACTTTGGTGTCATCCACCAAATGAATACATTGGCTGCTGGTAACAAATGAAACCAATCCAAGTTACAAGAAAACCCCGTGCCCTGACTATACTGTGTATGGTTTTCAAATGGTCTAATCCACCTATGCAAGTATTTCCACAAAGTCAAAAGAACAGCCATCTGCAAGGAGGAACAAGGCTTTATTTTGTTGGGTTGTTTTTTGGTGGTTTTGTTGTATTTTTGGTTTTTTTTAATAAAAATTATAACCTTATACTGAAACAGACTTGTCCTTAATAAGATTAACTGGACTGAAACGAGACTGTTTTTAGGCAGTGTTTCTGAAAAAGGGAGAGTGAGTCAGTATGTATCAGAATTGGTTTATACATACGGATACCCAGAGGGAAAAATTACTGAAAAATTTGTTTACAGTTCTGAGGTTGAGACTGCCTACAGGTAAATGGGTCTAGATGAGAATTAGTGTCTGAGGGTGACCGATCTTTCAAAAAGTCTCTGATCTGATATAACCCTTCCAGTGAGCTATAGCTAGATATTTGTATACTTGCCCCTCGGGGACTCATACACGAGTCCTGACCTTGAATGGATACCAGCTGGCCTGGCAAAGGCTCCTATTACTGGATCCGAAACAGCCTTGACAATATACCCAGTGTGGATCACAATTAGCACTGCCACTTGACAAGGAGTAATGTCTTCTCTAGTTTGCGTTGCAGTTGACAGGCACGAACAAAAAGCTTCCCATAAATTGTTGAGCGGTACCCAACTGAGCAGGAAGAATCTGGAGGGAAGCTTTAATAGGCCATTGAAGAAAACCGTGATGAGTGAAGTATGAAACAGCAACAGAAATAATAGTGGAAGACTGCAAAACAAGGGCATAAGGCCTAATATGAGATGTGCCAGCTGGAAGCAGGAAAGCACTAACGCTGGAAAGGAGAGATCACAACGCAATTCTTAGAACAATGAATCAAATAAAAATACCAGGTTCCTGTCGTCTTCAGCGTGCGATGCATTTAGTTTCATTGCGTTACCTAGGTATGCTGCCCTGCCATTTTACTACTCCTTGCCTCATTTCTCAGCAGACGGCAGCCCACTGTGCCACCAGCTCCTGCTCCCCTCCCAACGACCGGGCCCCACAAACCCACGGTCAGACTTGCAGAGGCTCACACAGAGACAGACAGCTGACTGCTTTACCTTCTCCTCTTTCCATAACCTGTGAGATACACCTCTAAAACATGCTGCTAAGCACTGTGGACAGGCTGGGAAGCAACACCTCCCCTAACAGCATTGCCCACGCTTCACTCTTGTACAACCTCACAGTGCAACAGCGGCAGGGCAGCTATTAAGACCAAAGGGCACTGAACAAAGCTCCGTTAGAAGATAGGTGGAAAGTTTCCAATTCATACATTTACCATTTATGGAAAAAAAAGCAACTTGTGATTTGTCCTGGTTTCAGCTAGTATAGAGTTAATCTTGTTCTTACTAGCTCATGCGGAGCTGTTTTGGATCTGGTGTGAGAACAATGTTGATAACACACCAATGGTTTTTGTTGTTGCTAGGTAATGTTTATACCAAGTCAAGGACTTTTCCGTTTCTCAGGCCCTGGTAGCGAGAGGGCTGGAGGGGCACGGGAAACTGGGAGGGGACACAGCCGAGACAGCTGACCCCCAACTAGCCAAAGGGATATGCTACCACTGAATGTCATGCTGGGTATGTAAGCTGAGGAAGAAGAAGGAATGTTGAGCGTTATGGCATTTGTCTTCCTAAGTAACCGTTACGCGTGACGGAGCCTGGCTTTCCTGGAGGTGGCTGAACACCTGCCTGACCATGGGAAGTGGTGAATGAATTCCTTGCTTTGCTTTGCTTGTGTGTGTGGCTTTTGCTTTACCTGTTAACATGTCTTTATCTCAACCCATAAGTTTTCTCACTTTTACTCTTCTGATCCTCTCCCCCATCCCACTGTGGGAGGAGTGAGCAAGCAGCTGTGTGGTGCTTGGTTTCCAGCCAGGGTTAAACCATGACATGATTACAGAGGGAAATCAAATACAATGTGGAAAAGATATTGTAAACTTTTTATGTAATTTTCTGAACCTTTGGATATATTTCTTCCCTCTGCGTTGGTAAGATCTTACATAACCATTGAAGCTACTGAAAGCATGCCATTCCCCTCAAAATGCCCAAGCAGCCAACCAAAACATGAATTTGGACAATTATGACAAGGCACTTCCCAATCAGGACCCATCCAGGTTTAAAAGAGTACCAGCTGCTGAACACCGGCTAACGAAGATATGCTATCTGGCACTCCTAGTCTTAGAGAAAGACATTTCCTTTTATAGAGAAGGAGTGTTTATTCTCTTTGAAAATTTCTGAGATTTGAGGTAAGAAATGCACATAGACAGAATGGAGCAAAATTTGCAGCTGGAAGCTGAGCCCTTCAGACAAGCTGGCAGAAGAGATCACATACTTACTCTTAATGAGTATCTGACTGCAGAAGACCCTTTGCTTGGAAGGAGGTCCTTCCAAGTTATGTATGAGAGGTGTCCCTGCTATTTCTGCTTCCATATTAAGAAAGGTATCATGTATGTTTGAATACTTCCTCATTCAGCCTATTAGTATTTTTAATTACTTTGACTCAACCTCTTCAAAAGTCATTCTTCCACTAACAGGAGGGAGAGAAACATGTGCCAGGACACAGGAGTAAATACCAGGCTGGTCCTTCCACAGACAGAAATCTGATAACCACAGACTTAACTAGGCTCATGGTTTATGCACTTCAGTATATTAGATTACCATCGGATGATGCACAAGTTGGAACATGAGGGACGTAGGCTGTTCAGCAAGGCTCCTATGTCTGCTTCAGGATTCGCTTCTTGTATTATTTATATAGTTCATAAGAGTTCTTATTTAATAAGCATGTCACTAAATGCTCTACACAGTAAATTGATTGACCAGAAAGAATCGCTGCAGAATTCCATCCTGCATAAACCAAAACCCACATCAATAACATCTATAAGGCAATTCTCAGCTGGCAGCACTGCAATGAGAAAAAAAAAAACAAACCACTATCTATCTGTAGAATGCAGTCTCACAATCTGGATATATAAAACATTAACACTGGTCATGAAAAAATTGTTGTTAAAATAAATATCCACTATTCCACCTGCATTCAGAAATGACCTGCAGTGGTAACTGTTATGCCCTTCCAGCTATCTGTCCTGTCACTAACAGATGATCACTGTGATGATGACTTACAATGACCACACTAAATGAGTAAGATTGCATAGTGAAGAACTCAGTGTTTCTCTATCAAATTGCTGAAGTAACTGATGAGGCTAAAATAGGATTTAAAAGCCAAACTTTGAGATAAGAACAAAAGAATTCACTTTGTTCAAAGAAATCACTTTGCTTTTCTAGGACACCTCAGAACAAGTTAAGGTTTTACAGTTCCACAACAGCAAAGAGGCAAGACATCTGCTTTCAGACTCACCCTTTGCACTTCCAGTAACAAATATGCCTGCAGATAAGTATGTGCCTGAGGGTTTCATTTGCCTCTCCACTATAAAAGTTTGTGAAACCCTTTCTGCCCTTTTATGATTGTTAAAGATAGTTTAAGGGTTACAAAATCAGTTTCAATTAAAAAAAAGCACCTGAAAATAACTCTTAGGAGCACAGGGAGATCATACTTTTGCTTTAATAACAGCCTTCACAGAAATGTAGTACCTTTGTGCCCATCTTCTAGTGATAACCCTGCCCCATAATTTTGTATTATTTCTCTACAGCTAGCTTTTTCTCATTAGACACCTACATTCAAAACCAAATCAAATACTGCTTGAAGTACTCCTATTTCTTTCAGTCTCTCAAAAATGACTACTCCATTGTCCTGCCTCTGATCATTTAAGATGTTATACTTCTGAACTCAACTCAAGGTGGTGGTGGGGGCAAAACTACAATGGTTGTTAAGTGCGCAAGGCAGAGGCTTGTTAGTGCTACCATTGGACAAAACACTAGGGAGGGGGAAGATTATGACTATTCATTATTAAGGTGGACAAGAAACATTCCCATGTTTACACTATGGAAAACAGTCCTTTCAGCTCTGAATCTGAAGCAACCAACAAGCAAAACTGCAAAATGTTTTTAGACATCCTTTTCAGTGAATTAAAGCATCTCTCAAGTCATACAGTTTACATATGGTTCATTTTTGCAAGCAACAGAAAAAAACCCAGGATTTAATGTAAGGATTGTTAGCTTAAACTCAAATTATTATCTCTTCTTGAATAAAGGATACAGTCATATTCATTTATTTCCTTAATGCTTTTATATTTCTGCTTCTAAAACAAAATTTTCAGCACAAGGTGTGCTAGACTATGTAATAGGCATAGTATTTTTAGCCCACACATGATAAGGAGATGCTAAATACTACAAGAAGCCCAGGGCTATCCCAGGACCACGAGAAGTCTGGAAAGATTTTGGATTTCCCTTTGAACTTTTAAGAATTAAAGGCTAATCTCCTTTTTAAAAGAGAGATTGCATAAAGCTTTCCACAGTAGATAAAATCTTCACTAAATGAACTACATCTGTTCATCCCATCATTTAGAGCCAGCCACACTGATCATCTTGGAATAAAACACAACAAATCTGAGTGGAAGTTAAAAAGTAATTATTCTGACTTCAGTCCTTGCACATGCACACTTCAGTGTGAGCTCCCTGAGTTCAATGGGGGCTTGTGCTCAGCCACCCTTTCCCAGCCCATGCCCTCATCCAATTACAATTTCTATATCCTCTGGTCCTGCAGAACTCCCCTTACCTTCCTTTGTGCTATGGCACTAAAGACAGTAATTTACGTCTAATTAACGGAACTGAGTCATAATGAGCTTCTTTCTTTTACGAGACTTGAATGTTAACTGTCCAAAATAACCAATGAAACCGGGCTTTTAGTCCTGCTCCGAGTGTTAAGTTTCTGCAGCACAAAGCTGTTATTCAGGCCTCCTTGCTTTGCATACAGTCGGAGGTTATTCATACTGACAGATTCTTAAGATGGCACACACAGAGCCACCAGCTTTAATATTTTAGCTAAGCAGCCATGTTGAAACAGGCTCATCCTTTGGGACCTGTCGATTTTCTCCTCCAGCTTTGAGGTGGCATCCTTTTACCACTCGCTGAATTTGACAGTGCTCTTAAGGAGCGATCAATTTCCACGCCAAAGAGACAAAAGTCAGGATGAAAGTTGGCAGGCAGGTGCACAAAAGGCTGTGCATCACAAAGCATCATAAAGGAGTTCTGCTGCTGAACCCAGACGAACCACCAAGATGTCAAGAGGTAAATGAAGGCTATCAAATAAACCAACTAAGGTGGGAACAAAAGCATGTACAAAAACGTTACAAGAAATGAAACTGAGCCTCTCACTCCAGTAAAGAGGAAACTTGCTTATTCAGTGAATTGAACCACAGTAATACAAAACAAATAAACAAAATGTTTAGAGATACTGAACAACCATCCCAAAAGACAGGACAAGTTGTTCTTCTAAATGATCCTGTTTTCATCATTATGTTTTAATTTATAGACAACAATGATGGCACGTTACATAAAAATGCTAACATGTTACTGTAAGCAGGAAGACAAAAAACAGCCTAAGTAGGACCAGGCAGACCACCAACCGACAATCCTGGACAACTTCTTTCTTCTATGTCCATGTGAGGTACCAGAACTTTGGAAGCAAAGTCAAACAGGCCCTTTCACCTGCACAGGGTGGATGCCCCCACACATCCACTCGACTATGAATGGAAATGGCATGAAAGAAAAGATCCCTATGCTACTTCGTAGGCTTGGACTTCCAGGCATGATTTTATAGAAAATTACAGACTTTTTTTGTGGGCTAAATGCAATAAAGACTGAGAATTACCTTTTTCATCATTCTGTATTAAAGTAATTATATGTTTTAGCTGTAACATTAGATCTAAAAATTTTTTTTTTCCAAACTGATTTTAAGGAGAGTATTTTCTTCAATGTTAAATTATCATGCCTGATGTCAAGCAACATGTAAACAGTTATACATCCACCTACTCATTTTTATCAGTTGTTCACCTAAAGTGCAAAGTTATGACAGCAGAACAAAACATCAGACTAAAGTTACTAATATTGAAATCAAGTTAGTATGGAAACATTCAGAGATTAGACTTTGTGTCAGTATGATCACCTTAATTGCAGCAACCTGCATTTCCATACATACTGTCGACTCTAACTTTGCCTCAGACTCTCCGAAAGTCATGGAGTCATGTCATGGAGTAAAGAACAGCTTAAGCAGGCATGGTGTTTGGTTTTCAGCTGTTCTGACTTACTTCCCCACTTTCTCCACATCATTCTTTTTATGCAAACTTGTACTAGTAAGACAAAGTAGTAGCTTTTGTACTATGAAATTAATGCAATATGACTTACTGCATAACTTTTAGGGCTTTGTTACAACATATTGAATATATTAAGTAAGAACTACACCTTTTTTTTTCCTCCCACGTTGGTCAAAATAACTGATGCACATTAACCTAATAATCTAGTTGTTTGGTAAAAATATTTGAATTGCTTAATAGAAAGAAAAAGTGATTATTTTTCAATTGGTTAAAAGCACCATTTGTTGAGACTGTATTACACTAAAAGCAATTCTAATTTTACAATCATGAAAAGAAAAAACAATGTGCACTTAAAAAATAATGCTTGTCAAACATTCATTTTCTTAATGTGTTATTCTAGTCTTCCATGTTAATGGCTTATTAAATGTAGTTTTCAAAGAAATTTACCATATAAAGAAAACTATTTAAATATATAACACTATATTAAAACTAATCCACCTTTGAAAAAATACTGGTAATAACTAAGTTCATAAGTGGAATTGCTTTCAGAAGCAACGCGAGTTCTCAATCAATTAAAGAATTGATTAATCAAACGTGCATGTTCTCATTAAAATTACTGCAGTCTCTTTAAACACAAATACAGAAAGCAAGATACGTAGTTTCCATTTTCCCCCCATTATGTTCTTACTCTACATGAAAACAGAGGGGAAAAAAGACAATATATCGAGAACCCCGTATCATGAGTTTGTCAAGGATCCCCTTCCTCTTTCTTCAATCAGTCCAGTTCTGCTCCTTTAAAACTTAAGTCAAATGGATTTGCAAAGTTATCATCACTCTCATGTAAAATGAGTTTTTACTGGAGGAGTACACAGGGCAGATAAGACAAGGGGGAGTGCAACTGCTAATAAAAACATACACCAAGCATGAAAAACTGTTTCCAGAACCTTTTTCCCCCCAATAATCCAGATGAGCACACAATTAAGCAGAGAAATGGCAATTTGCTAATGAGATCACTTTGTTTGCTAAGAGTACAAAGTTCAGGCTGATATGTACCACATTTTCTCAGAAGTTCCCAGAGCACAGTTGCCTAGAAAAGATATTTTTGAAACAGCATACACAGTGTTTCTACCCAGAAGGCACAATGCAAGGTGCATCACAGATTACATTAATCTTTCCCTGAAAGAACAAATAAAAAGTCTGACCAAAGCCACACATAATTTTATACTCCAGTATTTGCAATAATAATACTTTAATAACTTTAATTAATATTTACTTTAATAACATCAAATTTGGTTTCTTTAACATTCATTTATCCACATTATCTTCTACTCTTCCATTTTAACATTTTTTTTAACATGGTTTGTGCAGGTATACTGAATTATGAAGAAAACCTTGGTTGACTGACAATGTATCAATGGATGATGTTGTGCTAAACTCAGATTGCTTCAACATGTGCTGTATCAGACCTGACAGCATCTTACCTTCTCCTCCACTATGAAAATGGAATGTGAAAGCCTGCTTCCTCATGTAGATAGAAGTTTAAATGTGTATAATAACAATTTACTCCTAAAATTTAGCAGTGGTGGTCAATGAAAATTTTAATGCCAGACAAAGACACCAGATAAATTGCAGAAATGAATCCTAAGTTTCAAATTTGTTTAATTTATGTGGCAATGTAGTCATCTATTTAACAGCCTGACAAAGCAAAACTTGCAAATCTCAGGGAAACTTAATTTTGAGACAGGAATAAAGATGACTGGAACACTGCTAATAAACTCATGTGTGTGTTTTGTTTTGTAATAGATGTGTCCCAAAGGGCAGCCGCTGCCGCCCAACGCCCCCCCGCCCCCCCTTCTTCTGGCTATTCCAAATACCAGATTTTTCATTCACAGTTATTGGTTCTACCTTGTTAGAAACTCTATTTTTACTCACATACAAAAGCCCTTTTGTTCCTATTCTTAGGCAATGACCAACAGGCACAATAATAGCAACAAAAATTCAGGCCAGAGAGAACTAGTTTCAGGCCTTATCTCTACGGAGGGTCTTTTTAATTGCTTGGTCAGGTTCTTCTTTTCTTTTGTGTTCCTGCACCAATGCAACTGCACGGATGCCAAGCTCACACAACACATTGGATGCAACATTTTACAGTAGTGCAAAACACATACATCACTATTACTTCAGCATTACAGGAAGACACAAGAATTGCAACGAAACATCGGTGTTGTCTCCCACCACCTTAAGTTTATGCCTTTATAAGGCTTCTGTTTAGGAAACAGAAATCAGGTAGATAAAATTAAGTGCTTGACAAAGGCTATCTGTTTGGGGTTTTTCTTTGTGGTATCAGTTTATCTTTGTGTCATAGTTTCAGCAGAAAATGTGGAAATGCTCTGAAGAGCAAAACAGTGGCAGAAGTATTTTCTGGAAACAAGGAAATATGCACTTTTCCTATACATAGCAAGTTACCTTGCAGCTGTTTACATACTCATAAAAAGCCAGTATCTAAGAGCTAGATACCAGATCCAACTTTAAAACATTACCTTTCAGTTCAAGGATAGGTAAACAGAATAAATTTTGATCAAAAGATGTTCACCATTACGTATACATTAAAAAAACCCACAACTATTGACTTTTTGCCAGTATCAACCCCAAATATTGCTTTAAAGACAGGCACCCATCTCAGACTTTATTGTAAAGGACATAATGACCACCACTGAGCCATTCAATCTTCTCTACTTTGGAAGGGACTCCAACTTAAAACTGGAAAAATTCTGAAATATAACACTAAAGGCATTTAAAAGTATATTAATTAAACACCTTGGGACATGGTGAATTGAAGGGTTACCTTTCTGTTCTTTTTGTTTGTTTGTTTGTTTTTCTGTATAATTATACAAACAGAGACAAGCAAAACCTCATTTCAGAAAGGTAAGTTATAGTTCCCTTCAGAGCAGAATTCACATCCAAGCACACATTTCTTTATGAGTATAGGACTCCACTGAATAACATTTTCACAGTACTGCAAACCACAATATAAATCCTGGGTCACAATTAAAGTGTCCCATAGCTCCATCACAACAGCTAAAATTCCTCATGTGACCTAGCACAGTACAGCATTGGTATGTGCTGAAGGGACAGCCAGAGCAGAAACATTGTGCTTGTGAGTGAGGCAGAGAAATACACTGCGTAATACGTGGCTCTCTCTGGTGCTCATTTCAGAAGCAGAAACACACAGACAGAAAAAAAGAAAGTATTTAACTCTGGCCAAAATTAAACATGACTTCCACCACCATGAGAACAAGAATAGAATGCAATAAACTACTACTAAAATTGCACTGCTATTTTCTAGGAAAATAATTAGGATTTCAGGAAGGTCCTTCTCTAGCTTACATTATTATTTGGTTGGGGTTTTTTAAAGCATCTCAGAATGTCGATTTCATTAGGTAAGCAAGTCTGTCTTGCTGCCAGGTATACCAGTTATGTATACTAGAATTTGGTCTTTGCAACACAGAGAACAGTCTAAACTTCTGCTGAGGGTTTCTATCTTTGCAGTTCTTCAGTTCCCTGTGTGACACCACTTCTGTGCTGCTAGAGCAGAAGTAATGTATCCGCGATCGTTATAAAAAAAGAAAAACTGTAAACTTGAAAATATTGAACTTTAACTACAAACTTTCAGAGAAACTACTGATTTATGTGGTCCACCACTTACCAGGTTTTCCCTCCCTGCAGTTCTTAGCCTGTTACAGAAATTATTCCCTTGAGTCTTTCAGGTATAAACATATACACTTATACACGAGCCAAGGTTTACGGATGACATAATTATAAATCTAACCACTCATCTTCTTACTATAAAGGGATTGTTCTGCTCTACATGTGATAGCCAATAAAATGTTGATGACTTCCAAAAGGAAACTATCAAGCTGGAGAAAGCCAAAACATGACACATAAGTTGTGTATAGAAAATATTTCTCATGTAAAGAAAATGGGTGTGCTTGCAAGTAAGTCTTTGCTATCCTGAATACTTGTTGTTAACAGTGTATTTAAGGATTATTTCAGGAATAAATAAATAGCCAGTATCTAACACCCAGGCAGTTTGTTCCAAGCATACATCAGCATACCTACTTCAGACAGAATTGTGGTATCTGGGGATTTTACATTAAAAAAACCCAACAATTCTTAAATGATGAACATAACATTTAAAATTGTACTACCAACAGGGTTGTGAAGTGTTACACCACCCACTGAAGCCTGTCAGAGAGCAGACTACCCATCAATAATTACATGTTCTCGTACACTTCTTTAAAGTCACAAGAAAGGAAACACAGGACTTGAAAAGAGGCATTAATTTCAGCAAGGATGTTAAAAACTCACAAAGAATACCCAAATGACAACTTTTTCCCCTTCTTTTTTTCCCCTCCCAATCCAAAAGCAAGTTTCCCTGAGAGGGAAAAAATGGGAAGTCATCATCTCTTCTCAGGATATCCAAAAAGAGCAAGGAACACATGGAAGCAAGCGGTTATTGGATTTTTTTCTTTTCATTCTGTGGAGGCCTAAAAAATTTCCCACTGGACATGTACCTCTCCATCTAACAAACATAACCCTCCTGATAGCAGAACTTCTTTCCTTAATGCATCTCCAGCAGACCTTCCAAGATTTACAAACAACAGACAGAAAACACAGTAATTAAATAGCTATCTTCTTTACTGTTGAGATCTAGAACTGACACAAGGCAGCTGGCTGTAGAGACAAGGAAGTCACAGTTGCTTAATGCATTTCAAATCCTATTACATTTGTTGTTTTACTCTGCCATAAGATGTTTTCGGGAGGAAAAAAAAAAAAATCTATGCCAGAAAAAAAATCATCTGAGATTGAGAGATTTTACCTATTCAATAACAATCCTGGAGGACAATGATCCTTTCATTTGCTTCAGTTTGGAGATCCATCTTTCCTTGCTGGTGCTTACTTGCAATCAGTGGGGGCAATGAAAATCAAAACAGATTTCTTAAAAGGCTGCTGTTAAATTTGGAAAAGAATGTATTATTTTGGGGAAAGAAAAGATCATTCTTGCTTGCAGTGATCTCTTGGAGACAGCTGCCAGATGGGACAATTCCCCAGACTGATCTACTTTCTGATTCTGTTTTGGATACCCAGCTTTCCTAAATAATTTTAATTGTCTGACATAAAATGTCTGGCAGTAAGTCGTACATATTTCTTCTGTAACTTGCCATAAAAATTCTACTGGTTCTCACTAGATTAAGAGTTGTCACCATTTACACATTTATAACAGCCCCCTCCTATCTGTCAGCTGCTCCTTGATCTTTGTTTTAAAAACAATGTTCAAACATACAAAGTGACTAAGGGCCACCAGGTCAAGAAAATATAGCTACAAAAGGAGTACAAACCTATGGCCTCTCTCATAACCAGAGTATGGCTAAATTGCTATGCTTCTTTAAGTAATTTTCCCCTCCACCAAGAAAAAATTACATTCATTGCATCGCATCTACTTGATGCTGATGCTCCCTTTTAAGTCACCACAATAATATTAGAGTCGACTTTCGTCTTCTAATGACCCACAGGAGAAAAAGAACATGGCATATACTATTTGTGGCTACATCATCCAGGAAGCCTACAGGCAGAATTATTAGTGATAAAGGCTTACTCTATTACCTTCTCTAACTAGTCCTCCAAATCCTTTTGTTAAGTCTAAGAAAGAGAAGAACAAAGACAAATCAAAGGAAGTTAAGCACCAAACCCGAGGAGGAGCCTGGCAAGAGCTATTAATATTAGAAGACAGAAGAGCGGAACATACTGTACATCTGGGCTAAGTAACAAATGAGGGAGTCATGATAATTATCTGTAAAGTATCTGAAGGACACAGAATTGGGAGGAGGAGAAATTCTGTATGGCTGCATAACCCATGAGGGTACTACAATAGCACCAGCCTGCGTCGGTAAGGACAATAGAAGCAAGAGTAACAGGAAAAGTCTTGACTAAAAAAATCACTTGACACCCAGTTGCTTTTAAAGAACAACACTTCCCCTGACACTCTTAACTTCCAAAACCCTGCACCATCTCTGGAGAAAAACAGCCTTTCACGTGAGAACAGCTAATAACTCACTACACAACAGTGGTTGGTCTGTGTCATTCACCTGCAGAATTTGTTTTCTTCTCTGCAATTTTGGTGTTTTCCTACATGGGCTTTGCTGGTACAGCAGGAATTACAAAAACACAGATTTGGAAAGTACTATCACTGGCCAGATGGATATGAGATGATTTTTATTTTTTTTCTTTTTAAATAAAAAAACACAAACAGGAATAGCAAAATAAGAAAGCCCTTAGAGAATCCTTCTCTAAATGTGAAAAAAAAACCCAAACCTTTGAATAAAAAAACCCCCACCAAACCCACAAAACAACTACTAAACCCCCACCTACTTCCCTAGAAGATTCTGGAGGTAATATTCTGGCATGCTCCAGGGATAAACAGTTTACCACAGACAAAGGGGTGAGAGAAATAAACAGTATGTCCCTTTTTCCTTTTTCAGATGTTGAGTAAGATTTACTAAATCTTAGCCCATCTTTTTTTCAGATACATCAACACCTGAAAAGCATACATAAAACTGTTTTATGAACCACTTTCCAGAGACAGCACTGAATAGGGCAGAGGCAAAACAGTAAGGTTGCTGAACCTGCATATTCTTGCATGTGTCAGACCAGCGTAAGATAAAGCAGATGACAGAAACGTTTGAATCCCAGCAGTTCATGTACTTCTATATAGGAATTTCCTCACATCAGCTTTCTAACTGCCATTGGTCTAGAAAAAGGTATCATGGGAAAAGAAAAAGACAAAAGTGGTTTTGGCTGTGTCTCACTCATGAAAGCCTGTATGCGACTCTACAAGATCAAGGATGAGATATCTGCTAAGGTTAAAGGTTAGCAACACCAACGCTCCAGGAGAGCAAATTTACATCTAGTCTTTGAAAGGGTCTGCAGTTCTTAGACTTACTAAATTAGAGAAGGAGATGCAAAAATAGTATCAAAAATATCTTACAATAAGAAAGGTTACCTAATCATCCAGGCAAAAAACCCAACCCCAAACAACTGAACAAACGCACGCATCACTGGTTTCATACTTCATACAGATGAAGGAGATGCTTATTTATAAACAAAACAAGACAAAGAATGGCATTATAGCATCCTTTCTAGAAGGAAGCTTTCCCGAACAAAGTAATGCATTGATTATAAACTGTAAGCAAACACAAAAAGCTGATACACCTATGAGAGTGAGTGTTAAGTAAAATTAGTATTGGAGGGAGATGGGTTGGCTTGCCTAAGTACCAGGAGAAAGCAGTTTTGTTTATTTACAAGTGTACTGTTTGCACCACTGGGCAAACTTGCCAGAACTACAGCTGCAAAAACAAAGGCTTAGCTAAATCCACACATTTTTTAATATTGAAGATAATAAAGAAAGATGTACTTTAAACTTAGGCTCCAGACTGAAAATGCAAGGCTAGCAATTAGAGGGAACATAATTAAACTTGTACAGTAAGCGCATTTGATGTAGATCTCACTGATGAACAATACACTGGGAAGTACAAAGCCAGTTTCACAGACACGCTTTCCAGAACTCACATTTTGGGGTAAGAATAGAACATAGCATCCTCTGTTGACTTTTTGTTAGTTCTCTGCCTGAATCCTGCACATACCACGACTTTCAATTCAACTTCTAGAATGAGACCCATTCTATAAAATGTTACTATGCTTGTAAGAGCCTCCAATTTTAGATAAAAGGCCATTACGGTACCTTTTCTCTCCACCCTAAGGGGTAGTATTTTTTAAAAAAACACCCCTTAGGTATGGGATATAGCTTCCTAATTGGTAATAGCTTGTTAAAATAGCCTGTAGAGTTTCCTGGCAACATTGACCTTTGATGTTTGTTGCTTACAGCAATTATCTTTCAGAAGGAGAAAAGCATCATTACTTTCCTATAAATGTGATAGCTATCTGTTAGTAGCTGTAAATATAAATAAGGGTCCCAAATAATGTCAGATTTATACGATGCTTTTTCCTCAAGAGAGATTTATTTCTAACATCATTTTTATTTAAAAAATGTAACACAATCATTTTTGCCTATCACTTTTACAACAGGGTGCTGTTCTAAAGGGCATCCCCTGCAGCCCTGCCATCAGCCTGTCCAGACTTAATTTTCTCTGATTTTTCCCCATAACTTAGGCACAGTTCACAGTATTTACATTTCCTTTCTTGGAGTCTAATTTCAAATCTTTATTCAATATAATGTCCCTTGGCTCCACACACCAGATAGCAATTAGATTTTACACTGTTTGCAGGATGGCACTCAGACTACCATGTGATCTCTCCTTAATCTGACTGCTGCCCCCTTTAAGAACCGAGTTCTTAAGCTAACCCCACATTATTTTACTTTTCTTTCTAGTACTCAAGTGATGTTTGTTTGCAGTCTCCAAAACAAACACAAAACTAAGAGAAAGAAAATGCACCCAAGTTATGTGATCTTCAAATCCTGGACAGGCTTTCAAGTAAGATGCTTACTTACAGCTTGTCCTTGTAGATGGTGCCAGGATTACATTGCATCCTTTCACTACCCTCCCCCCCCACAAATGTACCTTTGGCAGAGATTGTCAAAAGTGTATTAAATGGGCCATCTGCATGGAGTGAATTTCATCCACAAACGCCATTTAGTGCTACTCAGTATGTGTATATTTTGTGCATGAATCTTCTACTATATAATTTATGCAGTCAGTTGAGAAGTACACAGAAAGTCATTAGATAAAGCTGAAAATTTAGTCTACTCAGAATTATATTATGGAACTCTAAGGAGCATCAGAAATGAGATTCTGTGATTCACAATGGAAAAGGGAAGGCGGCATAGAGGGTCTTTGGTCAACAGACCCTTGCCTTCCTGAGCTAACATTATGTATCTCAAGTTTGCTCTTTGAAAAATAAATTTTAAAAAGTAGTAATTGTAATACCACATAGCATGGCATTTTGGCCACCTCCTTTTTGGTTTACTAAGCCACTGACTTACGATGATCAACATCTCAAAACTTCATGGGAAGCAAGAAGCTTTAACCTATGCCCAAATAGCTGACGTGGTAGATATTGGCAAAAGTGTGGTTTGGTGTCAAAATGACTATCAGAGAATCTAAATAAACTTAAATTGAAAACCTCACTTGAACAGTTTTATAAATACAAGCCATTAAAGAAATGACAACTTATATAAGCTATATAAATTATAATAAATAAATATAAAACATAATATAATTTAATAAGAATGTTTATTTTTGGTCATTTATGTTTTACAAGTGAGTATAAAGAAATTAGTTTTAAGAAAATGATCATTTACTGTATTAGAAATCATGTTTGTTTGTAAATTTCAAGTTTTTGTATGAATATAAAAATCTGCCACAGAATATTATGTACATAGTTCTTGTATGAATATAAAAATCTGCCACAGAATATTATGTACATAGATTAATTTATGTTCCCAAAATTGCACAAAACCTCCAACTTGCTTCTTTATCCCACCTGCACACAGGATAAAAAACCAAAAACAATTAATTGCAAATGCCTCGTTCTGAGGCAGCACTTTCTTGAAAAGAATAAGCAATAACTTTCCTTGTACATTTTGGTTATCCAGCTTGCAAACCAGAAAGGAGATGAAGACAAACTGTTAACACCTTCTGTAGCTCACCGTTGTCTACCAAAAGAAAATCCTCCTGTGTTTGGCCTTAAAAAGAGTAAATCTCCTTTAGTATCATTCTTGTAGCTACTGACAAGATTTACCTTGAAAGAACGCCTTGTTTATAATACAGGTATTACTCTTCCATGAATTAAACCCAATTATCCACATATTTTTTTAGTTGAAACTCTTTAAAAATCCACTAGTGCCATTTTGGTCAACAAACAAAACAACCCACAATTGGTGGGGAAAGGCCAGGGGGACTGGGAAGTGAGAAATATGGAGGGAGAGGGGGCTTGCAGGCTGGGTAATTAAAAAAATAACAAATCTAGAAATAATAAATCTAGATGTTCAGTGAGCATGACAAATGGTGAAGGGAAACAGACACATTTTCTAACACTTCAGTCTTGGCATTTGACCAAGAGGTCCCTTCCTCGCAAGGAAATAAAGCCCTGCAAACTACCGACCACTCAAAACATCTTTAAGTAGAAACTTCTTCTGCACGTTTATTGATTCTTAACATACGTCCTCATTAACTTTTTCTTCTAGCTGCAATCTAAGTCAGGGGAATTTTTTAATTTTTTTTTTTTATTTTTTTTTTTAAGCTGGTGCTGAAGGATGGAGGGGGAAGCACCCAGCTGAACGGGTCCAGCTGCTGCAATAGCAAGCCACCAAAATGCCACTGCCCACACCTGGGGCTCTGCCAGTGCCAGGGCCAAAGCAGCCCAACAGGCTGGTGGCTCAGGGCATCATCACACAGCTGCTGCACAACTCTTTTCCAGCCCACTGGAAAAGACCTCAGCAGCAAAACCAAACCTAGATGTACTAAAGATCAGGTTTGCTCTGAGCAGGAAGGTGGTTGGACTCTAAAAAGGTACAGCATTTATCTAAAAACTTTTCAAAACCTGCGGTATCTGGGTCACATCAGACATTTTTGTGGTAAACTCAACCAGTCATGCTTTCCTCCCTCGGCGAATCACTGGCTGAAAATGTAGGGTGACTTCAAGGTCTAGTTAGCCTTATCATTGTTACAAAGAAAGTTAAAAGAGGGAGTAAATGTCCCTCCCTATTTTTAAGCTGACGCCACCTCTCCCCACCCTGTAATCTCACTTGGAGAACAGCACAGCCCTTTAAGTACTGCATATTGTGGAACAGCTTTCTACAAAGCAAAACCACAAACATTTAAGTAACTTGATAGATTATGGGGTTTATGAGAAAACAAGTTAACTTTGGTCTTGCACCACATCCCAAGGGAATAGGAGACAACTGCAGCATAACTTCTCATTATTTCTGCAAAACCATTTAAGTCTCTTTGCTGTGTAACCCCTGCACTTCTGGTCTTTCATTACACTCTCAAGAATGTATGGCATCTCTTATTAAGAATAATTCCACTATTCAACATACCATTTACATAAAACTCTTGACTAAGAATAAAAACCTATTCCTACTCTACTGTGAGCCTTATGAGCCTTAAGTTCTTGGCACACAAACGTCATGTGGGCCTGATGTCCCAGCTTCCAACATCAAACACTTCACAGGGCTGTCTACGAGATGAGAAGGATGTACAAGAAAGGAAAGGTAGATATGCAGTGCGATCTAGTTAGAACAAATAGCACTAGAAATACATACCTTACACCTACAAATATTTTTTATGCATACACTAGTAATGGACAGTAGCTTTCAGTTTCCCACCTTCTGGATGTGGCACAACTTAAGCATACACACAACGAGGTTGTCAGCTGCTAAGTGACAACAGTAACCTGTTCCAGCAGGAGAGTACTGCTCCTACAATGTTCAAGCAAAGGTGCATTCTGATCTTGAGAGATGCACCAAAAAGATGAGGCCTTTCTGATTTGGCAGGCTGGGGACATGGAGGAGAACAATGGCAGGAACAGCAGCAAAAGTTGGGGTCTGCATTTAGGAAAGCAGGATGAAACTGTGCAGGGGGCACAGCTGCTTTTTTTTTTTTTTTTCTTCTTTCAGAGAGGTAGGAATACAGTGGCAGTATAAGGACGACATATTTGGGAGTCCTTCAAGTAACACCAGAGCCTCTTGCTGCATGGTGCAAACTTACGTCAAAAAGCTCAGTTTAGCCTACATGGAACGACTCTGAAGATAAATGAGCAAGACAACTCAATCAAAGACATTTGGGGCTATTTTTGCAACACTGTCATTAGTTCTTACATACAGAAAACCCCAGAGAATGTCTTCCGAGGTTTGCCATGAAGTAAAACCAGCTTTTTAAAGATAACATAACTAACTAGTAAAAAGGACGGGATGAACTTTACGTGGCATTTCAATAGCCCTGTCCTGTCAGAAGATTATAGACATTACAAAATACGCATACTGCACAACGGTTAGACCACGGATGGTGATAATGATAACCTGGGCCTCACAGGGCTTTGCAAACAAAAAAACATCACTACAAAGGTCCTTCCTAACAAAATTTTCCCTGGAAAAATATACAAGAGCTTTAAACCCCTGACATCTTGCTCTCAACTTTCCTTCTTGACAACATCCCTGTTTAGCCTTCAGCTGGCAAGCATGCCAACTTGAGCCTCTTTGCTCTCAGGGAGTGTAAAAGATGACAGAAGGCCATCTTGATTTAATGCAAAGGCACATTCATTCCCTCATGTATTCATTCTGTATCAACCCTCTGAACCACACTTGCCAGTGGTTACAGGTCTAACGTTGGGAAAGGAAGGGTCTGAACCTGCTTTTAAGGCAGGGAACATCAAGGCAGGCTCTACAGAATTATCAGCATACAGCTGGTATAAGAAGCAACTTGATAAAGCCCATCCCCTCCAAGTCAATATATATCAGCAGTAACCTGGATCTGTAAAAACAATGAAACAAGAAACCCTGCACCCACAAAAACTTCAGTTGTCACCAACTGCTAAAAAGGTCTGTCCTGCTACTGGAAGCTGTTCTTTCTACATAAAAAGAAAAAAAAAAAAACCACAAAAACCACAAAACACCAAACTTCCAGGGTGCTGTATCTCAGTGTACTACTCTCCTCTCCTTAAAGATTTAATTTGGGCATTTCAAAAGCTGTGTTAATTTAGTAGGCAAAGGGTACAGATGGCTTGGTTGCACATCAGATCTAAGGACTGAAGATCCGAAGATTCTTCATATTACTAGCTGGTAACTTTATATTACTAGATCTACATGATTTTACATACATGACAGACATACAGACAAACAAATGGGAAGCACAAGACTTTTGCTTACATTGTTATGATTTATTTTTTTATACCTTAAGGTTGTTTTATTTCTTTTAACAGTATTTTTTGTGTCAGCTTTGTATCTTTGATTGTCACAACTTACAGACTGTGCAAGTGGTGAAACAAATGGCTTCTCCACCCAGTATGGCAGGATCTGACACCAGTTCTTCCTTTTTTAGCTGTAAAGGATGCCCACAGAAACATGTTCAGCTACTTACTGTGTTATTAAAAGTATTTAGCATTTAAATCTGCACTACTTGTTTCCCTTGATGTCTTACGTTTTGCTTCACTTTTGACTGAAAATTTTACTTGTACATTTTAATTTTACTTATTGCATGAAACAATGACTTCCAGCTAATAACAGACCTAGCAGAAAGGACAGACAATATCCATATGCTCAAGCTTATGGAAAATCTTGTCACCTGCAGATAACTTCTTAAATCACACCTACTACAGGTTCCTGGAGGCATGCAGTCTTTTTTATTTCTTATCTGCTCTGTTGCCAGACACAAAGTCACTGGACCAAAATAACCACAGACGCTTTCTGCTCTTACCATCCTGGTAGCTGCCCGGAGATGACCAGAGGTAACTTCAGCATCTGACCTCCACACAGCTGCAGCAGGACGGCAGCTGGGCGTACAGCACACGTGCCTGCATGCCCAAGTCCAATCGAATCTGGCATTGAGGTGCCAGCTAGAGATACGGGCCATCAACTCACTGCCACATCTCTTATGTCATTTGCTTTAAATAGCCTTGGTATCTGTAGCATTCAAAAAGAAGTTTGATGCTCGTGCACTTTCTGGTCTCACTCTTGAATTCACTCACTCAATACTTTTTTATTTGTCTTTATCTTCTATGACTTAAAAAAAAGGATAAGAACTGTACCAAAGAACAGACACTAACTGGTAGCAACAAAAAACCTCTTTCTCCAAAGCATTACGCTAGAGTAACGAAGGTAAAAAAACTAGAGGGGAACAAAACGGGGGGGGGGGGGGGGGGGGGGAAGGTTAAACCATCATCCTCAGCTTTTTCCATGGATACTAATACTGACAGCAAAAGGTCAGCAGTCAGAAAATCTGTGCTCTATAAGAAGTTCAACTCTTAAACCTCTGTTGAGGTGAGGGGGATTCCCCCATTTTTCTTACCTCATTTTCTTTAGAAAGGACAATTGCAATGAAGCTTTTCATGCATTTAAAAAAAGAACTTTTAAGAAATGCATCCCAAGTCACCCAAGACTTTGAAGATTACTATTGAGCCTTCATTCCCACTGCAAGGGTGGAGCACAGCTCTAATCTCCTTAGAGATTAGCCCTGGTAGAACTCTGGTGGCACTCTGTGCCTTAGTAAACGCAGCTGTCCACTGCCCTCCCTCCCACAGCACACAAATGCCACCATGCCCAGGGGCTGTCTATGCTTCCCCCTCTAGCATCACACCTGTTGGTGGGCAGCAAGACGTACGTGTGTCTCAGTTCAGAGCTACCTGATCCCAGAGCTTTCCTTTCTAGCTGCACAATGAAAAGTTTCTAGACCAGCCCATCAAATTCACCATAACCTCAAATGGACCACTGTCGAAAGGGTGGATAACCAATACGGTAGAGGCTGTAACAGAAGGCAAACTACCCTGACCAAAAGCCAAGCAGCATGACAAGACTGTGACAAATTACAACATTTAAGGAGACAATGTTTCATGTCAGTAAAGGCAACCAACACATCCAATTAGCCTTACACTTACTTTGAGCTAGATCTGTTTTACCCAGGTGGTAGTCTCCTCTATGCACGATGATAGCCTTTTAAGAGCAAAGGCTGCACCATGGCAGATGACAAGCTGGACTAGGTATCAAAACTGGTATTACATACTGAGCTGTCAAATGGCATGAGACAAAAGGCAAAGGCTGCACAGCAGATTACATAAAACCAAGGAGGTTTTTTGTTTGGTTTTGTTGTTGTTTTTTTTAAATCAAAGTCTTTAGTACACAGCATATTTACTGCATTATTGAACAGTCCATTCGCATCTCCTAAAATTTTTAATAGGAAGATTTCAGGCCTAACTGCTCTAAACTATGAATGCTGCACTGCATTTTTTAAAATCATTCTTAGCATCCCATACTAAAAATCCTGCTCCTCCCAAGTTCTCCAAAGTTGTGCTTACCATCTAAGTCAATGTCATACAGCTTTAGAAGTGTTGCCAAATACCAAACACCACTGCTTTTGAAGCTTAGGTAGTAAGGAATTTAAGTATAAAGACAGACAATACTAATATGTGTGCTGGATTTGTGTAATGGAGGAAAAATATGAATATTGTGGGGGTTTTTGTTATACAGTTGTGAACAAGACACACCTTGACAGTTACATCAATTCTAAGAAAAACTAAATGGTAGTGCCAGCACTGCGTATGTGGTCTACAAAGATCACTTACAGACTTGGTGAAATGCTAACATCATCAGGATCTGGCCTTCCAGCACTCCTCACTCCTACAAGGCTTTACCATTGCTACTGGCTAAGCAGTAAGTAATGAAGCAGATAGGGAGACAAATAAAAGGAAATCAAAGGAGTGGGGGGGAAGAAAAGGCAGTCCTTGGCCCTCCTTTTTGGAGAGATGAAGGCAGCAGGCAGGAAACATTCCTGAGGGAGCAGGGTGGCTGAACAAAGGAAGAGAGCTTTTTGGCTGGTGCCATCTCCCAGCCAACTTCTCCTATAGCAAACACAGCAAGTATTTCACCTTCAAATCACCTCCAGCCCTTCGGCATTTCTAATGACACCCAAGAGGACGTGGGCTCTTGCTCCCTACAGCAACACTTAAATGTACCGTGATGCTCCCTGCAGTTCCCTGTAGAGTTCCCTGCAGGTCCTATGCTAGGATCAGCTGACAAAATACTCTGCTCTTCAGCACTGGATGGCAAGATTCATCTCCAGTGTTAACTATGAATTTCTGCAAAGTAAAATTCATTTAACTTTTGAATGCAACTTCCGTGCTGACTGTAAATGATGAAATTTTACCATTTTCTGCTGCTTCAAGAATGTAAATGAGAAAAAAACCCAAAACAATGTATCTAACGGGAGCGGAGCCTATATAACTTGATTGCCATTGAGGTATTGCACTTATTCGACAAAAACAAATGTCCTTGTTTTCACATCTATTGCAGTTTGACAGGAATACAAAAAAACCTACAAAACTATTGTCTATCATTCTTAATTTGTAATGGTAAGTATGCAGAAAAAAACCAAAATTTCCGTATTTTGTCTCACCGTGAATTTCCCAACTTGTGACTTGGAATAAAAGAAAAACCCATGGTGAAGTCAATCAAATCATTGAGACTTGTCTTTTCAGTTCTGTTTTCTCTCATGTTTTCCTCCTTCCTCCCCCAAAAACCTTGCAGTAAGACTCAGATGCATGTTAACTATCATGAGCTGTTTACTGATCTCTGCTTATAGGTGTGCAGATGCAAGTATATCAAAATTGTTTCTTTCAAAATGTAATATCCACATTCAGTGCCTTGTACAGCATTCCAGAAAACCTGAACATTATCAAGTTTCTAGTACCCCTTGAAATTGCTTTACTTTCTCCAGTATTACCCTCTACTTTTGAAGTTTTGGACCATGACAAGTATTCACCCATGCAAGGCAGGCAGCCATTGAATTCAGATGAAGAAATCATTCTGTACTACTGTCTAAATACTGCAGATTTATTTTCACAGTGTTCTCATAAAAGCAGAAATTATTTCAAATGTAAAGGAAAAGTAATAAAAAAGAAATGTCTCTTTCATTAATTTTTTGACTCAAGAATGAAAGCCTCCCCCCCTCCCTTTAAAGGGTGCTTAGGAAACCGTAATTATTGGCAAAGCCATACTGTATCGCACTGAAAAACCCCCTCTGGCCACAGCTGTCAGCTTTTACTTTTAGAATCAGGATCCGCCCATGGGCATAGAGATAGCTTGTAGCTAATAAGCTCGTTACAAATCAAGGGCAAATATAAAAAATAATCCAAGCAAACCAGTATGAAATGCTTATGTAACTCTGGACGTTTAGATTATGCAGTTGCACATCAGTATTCTAACTGGAAAGAAAAGATACGATCAACCATCCAACAAGCAAAAACCCATATTAGGAAAACATTTAAGTCATAAGAAAACACAAGCAAACTCCTGACCACTGGTTCAGATTATAATAAAACCAGATATCAAAAAATCCTTATCTGAAGAAACGCATCTCTGCAATCAGATACATTCTGCTCTTCATCATACACAAAAGCTCACTAATTACTAGTCTCCAGAGACAACCTTATTCCCATTTGTCCCTGAATAGGAAACTAACCTCACTGTCATTCCCTGTAACATTCACCTAACATACCTAAAAATAACTTGCAAATCTTTTCCAGAATTTAAGATCTATAGCATTCTACAGAATCTCCCTCTTCCAGTTGAGATATTCCAAAAAAGAAAAAAACTAAATACCAGAAACTTACTAAGTTTGTGGTTAATTTTAGACTAGACAGATTTGCCTTTAATTTCAAGTATTCTCAGGAACTCTGGAACAAATTTGCTTCTTTCTTATACCACATTTATACTTATGTAAATCTACCAGTTTTGATGAATTACTTTTATGTTGACCACTAATTTAGGAGGAGAAGTAGATTGTGCTATGTAGAATTCACAGAATCATTTAGGTTGGAAAAGACCCTTAAGATCATTGAATCCAACTGTAAAGCTAACACTGCCAAGTCCACCACTAAACCATGTCCTTAAGTGCCACATCTACACATTTCCTTTGGAGCAGATAATAAAAAAAAAAAAAGGAGCAGCCTTTTAAGCTTTTTATTTTTGTATTTGTTTGTTTGTAATGGGAAGCTTTAAAAATGCTGTTCAAACCAAATCACAGTCTTCAGCCTAAACTGAAACAGTCCTGTCATTTTTAACTCAAACTTAAGGAAACTGATTATCACAAGTCACAGGGAATGATTCTTTTCTTTAACCCCAATTGCCACAGTAGAAACACCTGGAAAAAGACTTCCAGCCTTTGCTGAAGAACAGCAAGCTCTGCCACCACAGGAATTCACTGCAGGAAACAGCTGTAGACCACTTTCGGAAGAACGCTTCAGAAATCCCTATAACCAAATGGGAAGCCCTAGGGTTCTTCTGTCTTCCCCTCCAAAAAACGCTACCACCCCCAGCCACCTATCTTGCCTCTCTGGTGAGGACTGTGCCTAGCGAGACCAGACAGAAGGGCATGTGCATCCTTGTCTTGCTGCTCTAGTTCTTCTGCTGCTGCCTTGGCACCTGCACATCTTTACCAATAATTCACAGGAAGATTTGACCCTCAGAGGTGAAGCCCAGGCAGCCAGACTGCGTGATCAAACTTGCTGCAAGATGGCAGCCCCCAGCAGAGCGCCAGCATGGACACATGGAGACAGAAGCATCCTCAGCTAAGGCAGGAAGCTCCAGCAGAGCTGTCCCTCAAAGCTCTTCACACAAGAGCGTGAGGAGTGAGAGTGCTGCTGAAGCCCCTGGAGCAGCCCATGTGGACAGTCATGTTTTACATGACCCCAGGTTAACTATAGAACAAGTTCAAGAGGGGGTGCACACAAATGTGGCTTACAACTATGGTAGTTAGCTTTGCTTGCGCCATTTTGTCTCGCAGATTTGCAGTAAGACCTACGACTTTTCTTGTCTGAAAAGACTGCTGCTTGTTTAGGGGGTTACTGCTGGAGTGTCACAGTGGAGGGACAGAGACTAGACAGACTGGAGGAAAGATTGAAATGCTGCACATCATTCTTGTATTTCACAGAAGAGCTTGAGTTAATGGTGAAATATACGTGATTTATACATTCAATAAAAAAAAATGTAATCACAGTGAAAAGGTCATCTCATTTGCATACTAGATGTTCAAATCAACCGCTCTGGTTCTGCAGATCTAAAAATCACAGCAAAGCAATACTGCTGGCCAGAGAAAGATGTCAGAGAAAGACCTCAGCAGAGGATGAACGGTATTTACAGACACGGCTAGGTTATACTTCTAGTATAACAATTAAAATTATTTAGGCAAAAAACGCTCCTAAAGGTGATGGTCTTGCAGCTCACAGACCCTCTTCTCCCAGAAGCTGCTGTAGTGCAGCTGCAGGACAAGTTGATCCATCCAGCTGACCCAAAGGAGTACCATTCCTCTCACTCTGGGGTAAGCCTGCTGCTTGATCAGCCTGATACATTGATTCATACTGAAGCTGCATGACTACTACATCCAGTGGAAAAGCAGTATTTGGACCTCTGGCTACAGCTAGGAAGAGATGTACGACTGCTCTCTACGGTAATTTACACTTAGATCACTTTAACTGTAATACAGAACTCTGGCCTGGACACGAGAGGCAAATCTGCCTGATCTCTATCAGCAGTAAAAATGCCCTGGGCTGTGCTCTTTGCTGAAGTGCAACTCGCATCAGGAAAGTAGCATCATTCAGTCCCTCATCAAAACAGCACTCTCCCCCAGCCCTCACTCTACCACCCTTTGGTCCTGCTACCTTTTGCAGTACCAAAACCAGAGACCAACCCTTCATTTAGCCACTTCGTCCACAGCAATACAAGTGCCTCTGCACCAAACCTCCCAATGCATTTGGGTCTGGGAAAGTGAGGCAGAAGTAGGACTAGTATCAGCAAACCCTATTTTACTGCACATCTGTTTTATGTTTGTCTCTCACTAGCAAGACACGCTTCTCTATGTGGGAGCTGCTGCTGGTGCTCTGCAATTCTTATATGCTTTAAATTGGGGAAACTGTACTCTTACTGTGAGGGAGCTTGGGGCAATCAATCTCCTAAATTGGCCTCCTAATCTTCTGGCTGTTGTCAATAACCCCACATGACAGCATCTTTTAAGTCCTTCAATCACAGATGAATTAACTGTCTTTGTTTTTTTTTAGAGCCACCACACTGCCTGGAACCTGCAACATCCATCTCAGAGGGCTTTGGACACCTGATGACTCAAGTCATGGAACCGCTAAAAATTTTGCAGCCTGCAGCAAAAACATTTTACAAGCTAAACTTTAATTTTCATATTCACTGTAGTGAGGAAAATTTATTTTTTAATGTTTTGCAGGAGAATCAGTTTAAAAGATGAGAAATACCATGTTCACCTGCATGCACATGAGTTTGGAAAGGCAGTAAAGAGACTGTGTATAAATGAGTATTAACCCCCCAATCGTTATATCAGACCTAAGGAGGTCCCTTACTGAGTATGACAGACCTGACTGTCCTCTTGGCATCTCTGTCCAGCTCTTTCTAAAGATCTGTCTAATATTACCATTTTGTTAACAAAACATTTTCCTGTTTGTTGCTGATAAAATTAGCAAAGTTAACATGAAGTATGTGATATAAAATGAGTAATGGTATCAACACAGTTTGCATTTATCGCACAAAGGTGACCTTTTTTCCCCTCTTAGTTTATGGCATAGTACACTCCGAATTCAATTTATCCTGTGGCAGATCAGTGCACGGCTACCAAAAATTTTAAAATGAAAGACAGCAAGATTCTTACTAAAGGAGTAATACAAACACAGACTTGAGAAGTCTAGCACCAAATAATAATAATAAAAAAAAAAAGACCTCTAAACAAACAAACCATCTTTTAACCTTTTAGTGACATTTTGACACTATGTATAGCCTAGAAAATTCTCTGTATCATAAATACAAGTGGCTGACAGACATTATTAAAACACTTGTGTAAGAGCTTATCAAACCATATATCTATCCTCTAAACCTTCTACAGAACCATGCTTTACAAGAAGGTATTGCAACTAAAAAAATATGTATAGGGAACTACATAAAATCCTTGTCAGACTCTGCTCATTCGCTAGGCTCATAGTCACATTATTTTCAGGGTTGGCAAGTTAAAAACATCAACTCTGACCCAGAGGAATAAACACAGGCCAAAAACAACAATCAGGAAAAAAACAGACAACAAAGCACTCCAAAACCCTTTTAGATTTCTTTCTAACTAAAGCAGTTAACAATTTATTTCATGGCATTTTCAGAAAGAAGTCATTGTGGAAAACACGTAGCATCCAGTTCACAGATAAGCTAGCAGTTTACAGGATTTTCAGTTTGTGGAGAAACTAGAGAAAAGTTATTCAATCCCTACATGAGAAGAAAAAAAAAATAATCTTCAAACATAATTTTCATTTTGATTCATTCCTGAAAAACAGGAATCTTCCTATCCCCCCCAGTGATCCTTACCGGGGAACTGGAACACCGAGTTCATTACAGCGTATTGATCTACCAAACAAAAGGGCCTGCATCCATCGATCGGCTCCAGCCAAGCCCCATGCTGTTTGAGAGGGCTTGTGCAGCGTGCAGCTGCAAAACAAGACAAGCAACACAACACATTTTCCTCCCCAAGTGGACCCAGGCAGAGCATTCTTCTATGGCATGCAACAGAAATCACACAACCACCTTCATGCAGACAGCAGGCAGTCAACAAAATCCGCTTTTTCTAAGATCTTATTTGGTTACCCTAGAAAAAGTTTAATTACCATGTGAAAGTTAATAGTCACTTACAGAAACAAACGTTCATAGCTTACTTTAGTCCATTATTGATGTCCTGCATGATAAAAGGGGCTTCAAAAAATAAGAAGCATCTGTGTACTTTTATTGGTTTTTTAAGATGAGCACACAACTCAAGGCTATTATGACTCAGTAACTTCCCTTTTCGTTTGATACCAGTTCAAATACAAAACATAGTGTCTTTGGGATGGTGGCCACCTTAAGCCAGGCTTCATCCCAGCGCTATGACCTGCCCAGCAGACCGGAGCAGTCACATGAAGCTTTGCTGGGATCACAGCATAGACTTCTCTTGCAAAATTGGGTCCTAAAGCCACATGCACCTCTGCTTTTGCAGGCTTTGCCTCCTTTAAACAAACCCACTCAAGACTAGCAAAATCTTTCAGTTTAGTGATGACTTTGGCTTTTTGGATTGGGTTTTGGTTTGGTTTTTTTCCAGCATCTGTGAATTACAGAGCCACTGTTGCAAAAATCAGGAGGAAATAACTAACAGATCATTTGCAGTTGTAACAACTGATCAAATCACCTCTCTGCAGAGAAAATGATCAGTTTTGATAAATAATGACATGTATCATTCCTAAATATTTAATTTGCACACATGCATAATGACAAGATTTTAATTAAATAAGACTTGACAGAGTCAGAAGTGCAAATAGTGACATGCAGTGTACGAATGAGGGTGGTTTCTTTTGTTGTTTTTTATTTTAAGTTCTAATATAATACTTCGTTTCTGGGAAACATGCTGTATCAATTACAGGTAGGCAAAAACACCTCTGACACCTGAAATGCTAATGTGCTTTTTGCTCCAAGCTGTTAAAACTCCTGCCCTAATATATCTCAGCTCTGCATAAATGTACTTCAGGCAATTAAAATTTCACTCCATTTCATTGCTTCTCTCTTCTAGACAGTCCGGAAGGCACTGTGATACTGACCTTCTCCAGCTACCTTCATACACATAAACACTCCCTGCCCACATGTGCTGCCCCAGTTTCCACTAATTTCAGCAGTACTTCTGCTCTTATCTAATATGTACTTCTTCCAACATAAACTCCTTCAGAAGAAAACAAACCAGCCAAGGTTCTTTTTGCATAACCAACCAAACAGCTATTCGTTAGTGGCTACTGCATGCAGATAACAGACTGAATCTGAACCTGTGACCTCCAAGGGACCTAGACTCCCCCATTAGCCATCCCCTGAGAACCGAATTAATCAATTTTTTATAAAAGCACAAACATGCATTAAAGCACTGTAAAGGGAAAACTGTAGTTATTTGAACAGAAAAGCACATACTGAATTGGAAAGACAAAGACTTCACTGACGTATTATGTATGGTGTAAAAAAGCATACTAGCTGCTTTAAAGGAACTCTAAACACAAAGTTGGTTTTTTTTTTGGCTTTTCATTTTGTTTGCATTTTTCCTCTTGAAGAACTTGCATGATAACCAGCATGGAAAGCTAAATCTGTGCAAACAATAACTGGATTTAGTAATGCACAATGGTAAGAATCTGATTTAGGGAAGTACATTCCAAAGAACTTTTAGCATAAAAGATGCTGAACAAAAAACACCACAGCTGATGGAAGGAGTGTGTGGGTGATGAAGCCACATGGTTGACCCACTGATATAGTCACACTTCCATCTGTCAGCAAACAATATGCTTACAGAGGAAGTTAGCAAGTTATCAGTGTGTCAGTGGCAGAGGGATGTTTTATAGATAAAGAGTTTAAAAAGACCTTGAAATTCAATTTTTAAAGGTATGATCTTTATTTACCATTCCCCACAACAGTTCTTATGGACCAACTTTGTTGTGTTTCTCCTTTGTAGAAAAGTAAGTTTGCAAACTACTTAAGCCAGACATTAATTTAAATTCAAGTTTAAGAGCCTGCACTCTATGCAACAGAGAACTCTACAACACAAACACCAAAAATATTTTATGCTAGTTTCTGTCACAAAGCTTGAAAATTAAATGGCTACACCATACAGCAGTAATTTTAATAATGAACATAAACATGATCCAAATCCAGGAAAGTCAATAGAATAATTTCCACTGACACAGCTATGGATCAAATCCCATGTGCAAAACTAGTTGACAAAACCTGAAAGAAACAAAGACAGGAAAAACCTCACACAGTATTATGTTACTAATGTTTAAAAGCCGCTCGCTTGTGCAATGGATTTTTTTTCCTCTTTTCATGTGCTTGAGCCAAAATATTTGCCTAATATAACCAGTGAGCCACCATTAATAAAACCTCCATGCTGAAAAACAGCTAAGAGCTCACCCTCCACCCACACATAATTTTGATACAGGTATACTAAATGCAGAAACCAAAGCCTATTTACATAGATGTTTTGCTCGTATTTGATTGCCAGTTTACTTGTATTTGAATATCAATTTGCAAGCTAATTAGAGAACATTGCTGATCCCATTACAGAAAAATAGTGCTCCACCATTAACTGCAGTGCTAACTCACTAATTCCTTTAAAGACTGGCTTCAAACACTATCTTCATCTCAATTCAAAACAATTAGTGTACATTTATTTCACATTTTAAACTGCAGAGAATCAAATTTTTAAACACTTTAACAGACTGCACTGCTATTTTGATAGCTTTTATGTTACAAATTATGCTTTTAGGGATTCGTAACTTTCCTATTTAAGAGAATGTTAAACTGGAACTCACAAAGGGCCTTAAATAATTCCTCTTTTCTACAGCCTGAGAGGCATGTGCCATTAACTTTCAAAACCAAACAAAACCTAATTCTTAAAAGGCAGCACAGTACACAAGAAAGAGCTTGCTCCTGCAGGTGAGCAGACAAGATCACAGTATCTGTCACTGCTTACAGGTCTGCCAAAATGCAGCAGACAGTAAAAGGGAAGAGGAAAAATTCAAAATGGGCCAGTTCCTGAAGCTCTGCAGGCAGCTCAGAGAAGGAGGAGATTCACCTGAATCATGCTATGCTGCTCCTGCGCCCAGACCATGAGCATCCACCATCAGGCAGGGGCTCCAGCAAGGCGAGGGACAGCAGCCACGGGCAATGCTGGGTGCTCTGGTTCTCCAGGATTATCTACAGCTGGGCTGGCTGGTTAATGGAACTGCTTGCTGTCATCTGCAACCCAGCCAAGAACCGCCAGCACAATTTGGTACTACACCTGGACACAGGCAGGATGCAGCAGGCAGCATGGGACAGGCAGGGAGCTGATACTCAGCTGCCCAATTCCAGAAAAAAGAAAAAAAACAGCAGGAAGAAAGCTCCTGGTTGCACTGCAGAGAGAAGAGGGAAAAAACAAAACAGAATAAAACAATAACCTAATAGATAATTCAACAGTGGAGTCTCATTTAGTTATGGCCTCCTCTTCTCTCATCACCCCAACAGATCCCTTTTCTCATTAACTTATCTCCTTTTCCATAGTAGGTCCCAGTAAACCAACAAAGCAAGCTGACCCGGGTGAGAACTAGCCCACCACTAGCACCAATTTTATGTCAGATCAGCTTGTTGATCTCATTCATCCTGCAGCCACATCACTGTGATGTATTTAGAACTCAAGGAAATTAAGTTGCATTTTTGGTATATCCTCTCCCAGCCTTATTTAAGGCTGGTATTTTCACATGTACTTAAACTGCACATCTATAATCCAGGTAAGAAACAATGAAAAAAACATTACTAGTGCCAATTCACCTGTAGCAAGAAGCAGCAGCGGGTTTTGAGACCACTCTATAGACACTGATGGACTCTGAGCACACAAACCCAACGCTGACTCCAGAACAGTGGACAAGCCATGACGTGCAGCTATAGGTACTTCTTTAGTGAACCCGGTATCCTGGCTATATGCTCAGTTCATCTTCAAAAGACTCTTCATTATGTATAATCTGACCTTGGCTGGATACTCAAGATAATTAAGTTTCTTAGGTTAAGTATAAATTGCAAAAAAATGGGACATGTGGGCACCTTGTTGTCATTCTGATGTTAAACAGACCTAGCAGTTTCTCCTAGAAAAGCTTCTCAGGGCTATCTGCTCGCTTAATTCACTTTGATGAGGACCCCTGGGTCCCTGGCATTCCCCTTAGGATGGGTATCAGATGCCCATGACTAGCTCAAACGGGATGTTGTGCAGAAATCTCGAAGTCCTCCAAGATACTTTCATTCCTACCTTAGGTTGCTTCTGCACTCTTCTTTCAAACAATGCCGAGTTTCCCTGTTCTTTCTAGAATTGCACTGAACCTGTGCTTTCTTTTCTTCCTTGAACTACCAGGGTCTCTATTCATTCTTCTACCCATTCCAGCACCCTTCATCCCCCAGATTCTCCTGCTTCCATCCTTTCCCCAGCCTCAGCCCCACTTGCCACTCCAGAGTTTCACCCCACTCATCCCCCAACATTTTCCTCCTTCCCCCCGGAGGACGTATCACCCAGCTGGTTTATATGGATAGGATCAGAAAACCATCAGTGTGTTGGGCTAAACTGGAAAGATTTAAAGGGTACCAAAGGCCAGTTACTCCTTCTACAGCCTAGTCAGAAGATAATACCAGCTCTAGTCCTTTCCTTTCCATTCAAAATCTGACACTGTTCCCTTGCACCTTCCTTCTGCCCCTCCTACACTCTCAGTTCAGCAGGGCTGACGCTGATGCCTAGGACATATGCTGAAAGTTTGGAAGTGAACTCTTCCAAAAGTTATCACTTCCAGATTAAACAAATGTCCCTATGTTGAATGTCCCAAGTTCAACCAAAAGCAATGAATCTGCCTCATAGCATTCAACCAAAATCAGAGCAGTTTAAACTGTACTTCGCTGGACTTGTTGATTGCCATCCAAGTCCTCAACACAGTAGTATTTGATTTAATGTAGACAACTGTTTAAATACTACTGGAATCTATTCGGTATGGTAATATTTTCTGTAATAAAAAATAAAAATTTTGCTATTATTATCTGTTCAATAGGATGCTGTAGTAGGTTTTACTTCTGAATTGTTAGAAAGATGACAAGTCAACAAAAGATGTATTGTAGTCTTAAGCGAGAATTTGAATGCATAATTATACGTACCATGTGTCTCACATTATGCTAACACAGATGGCCTCACCTGAGTTTTTGCTCCATGTATTCCATATACTGATCTACCCACATAAAGAAACGTGGGGGTTTTTTTAAATGCAGCTGTTGCAAGCAACAGCAACTTTTCTCCTACCACTAAATAAATCTCCCATATGTAAGGGCACCTTTGTCTGCTGAGGAGGCTTTCTGTACAGCTTTGCAAGCACCGGTCCTCCCAGCCTCCCCTAGAGCATGGGTCCGCCTTGGAGAAGGCTCTAACTACAGCAGTTCCAGAAGAAACAATGGCCCCTTGGGAATCAAGGCCAGATGGCATAGTTTAAAACTGAGCTAAGGCTACACTAAATGGTGTTAGAAACAGTATAAAGCTAGACCTGGCTTCAGGGGCAGAAACAAACATCTCCTTTGCCATCCCCCACTGAGCTATGCCCAGAGCTTACTGGGGCAGCTGACAATTCAGCTTTTGTAATTCCTATTTCTGCACACAGAACGGACACCACACATTTGAGATTCTCGTAAGTAACCAGCTGAATATAGGAAAAGGGAGTAAGTACTAATTAATTCAGTGCATTCCAAGTAAACACACCATAAACAGACATGACTATCAGAGCTGGACTAATTAACTAAGGTAGAGATTTACACATCCCAGAACACTGCAACCATTCCGGATTCCTAGAATTTTTCTTTCAGTGTATTTTTCTCTTTATCACGATGTAGTTATATGAGTCTACACTGGAAATTGAAGCAGTGTTCCTTTTGCAGGAAATGAGGGTGAATCAGGTTTCTCCTCTGGAAAAAGTGGACAGAATAGTGCATTTAGGACTTTTTAAACTACAATATATATTTCCATCTCTAATCCAAATATTCCATAAAAGAAAACCACTCGGTTTAGTATCTGTTTATAGGGGTGGTTTTTTTGTTACTTCTTATGTAGAACTCAAATGATAATTTCTTTGATACTGGATATACAAATTGATCTAAATCCTACAATTCTATTTACTCTTTAGTATTAAGCTACTGATTAATGTTGATATTTTCTCATTGCAAGTTTGTATGTAGAACGCTACATATATACAAACAGACAATAAATGTAAATAATGAAATTCAGCAATGTTTTGGATGGCGCAAAGGACAAACATTTCAAATGTAACTTAACTAACTCTGTTATCACTTGGTGGACCTCAAAGCTGTTAATCAGTTCTCTCGTACAAAACAATCACAGAACTTTACAGAAATTAGAGTGAGAAAAAAGGAGTCACCATTTAAATAGATATTTTATCACTGTTCAGTAAGGTGAACATATGTTATGTACACTTTAGGATATATTCCATGTTTAACTAAGGAGTGGGGGAAAGGGAGCAAGGAAACCACATCTCAAGAAAAGCGATCTCTTGCTTCAGCAAAAGAAAGCTCTGATTTTCAGGGGACAAGTATTTGAGAATACATTAAGAGCTTGGTACATGAATAGAGAACAGGCATCATAAAACAGGCACTGTGCAGTGTACTTAAAGCAAACAGAAGAATCTCTTCCAATCCAGGATAGTAAGCTCAATACTGACACAGGAGAATTTACGATGCTGTGGGGTATGGAAAGAGGACAAAGAGGAAAGCTGTTTGAGAAAAGAAGAGGAAAAGGATTAAAAAGGCAACAGACCGAGAATTGGAATGCGACTGTAACATAAAATAAATCAAATCAACAAGGCACAGCATCACCACATAACAGCATTAAATTTTACTCTGCTTTACATGGAAGAGGGCAAAACTAAACCTACTAAATGTTAAGCAGGACTAGGGAAAAAAATATAAATATATTCCAAACAGAAGCTTCTGGAAGAAAAAGAATTCTCACTCCCACAAAGGCTTAGAAGAATAACTAGAAAGATGGTGTTTTGGGTTTGGTTGTTTTTTGGTTTGTTTGGACTTGGTTTGTTGTTTTTTGGTGGTGTTGGTTGGGAGGGGTGGTAAGGGGGAATGGTACAAGATGAGAGTTTCAGAAAACAATACGTTTGGGAAGAACTGAAATTTTTTTCCCCCAAGTTTGCCAGCAGCTCATAGAGAGACCCCATCCATCTGAGACTCTTTGGCTGTCTGCCTGGAAGGAACTTGTCAACTTGTCGTTTTGCTTAAGGCAAACAAAGTGGTTACCATTTTCATTTTTTGGGGGGGGCGAGTGGAGGGAGGGAGTCCAGAATTTTTTTGTGGGAAAAGCCTAATTTCCCTGTTGGAAAGTATGATTCTGCTAAAAACACTTTCCCTGGCTGTACTGCTAATGTGCACTGAAATATCAAAGCCACCAATGCACGCTACCATAGTAAGAATACAATTCTGTAAGTGCTGTTTACGGAAAGGAGCAAGACATAAGCCTTAAAAGGTGTGCTGTTGTCTTCAGTTTTAAGCATGATGTCGTTTTTAAAAGATATTTTGTTCTTAGCTGATGAGGGGCATTTCTATAAGTAGAATGACAAACCACCACTAGCAGCAAGAAAAGCTGAGTGGTTTAACCTGGGACAGACAGCACCCATGCAACCTCCAGGATGTCATGAAGAAATGTTAGTTAGTTTTAATGGCCAGGCAATGCCTGAGCAACACATTCCCAGGAACACGTTTCCAAGTTGTTTCAGACCAACTGGTATTTTCAAGGTAAACTACAAAATAAGTCAGTGGGAATGCCAAAATCAAGTTTTGTCACTCAGTTTGAAAGCATCAAAACAACAAGTATTATTTTCTAAGCATTTCACTGCTGGAAGAAAAAAGGCAGCAGGAACACTATGGCTCTGTTTAAGCATACAAGATCTGTCAGGAAAAATGTAAAGTGGGAGCGAGAGTTTACCCCAGATAAATTGGCTAACCCCTTCATTTTAGGGTTTCATGAACACTTGGTACCAGGCTCTAAGAGAGGAGAAGGCGTAAGCATGCCTCTTTTGGCAATGCTGTCAGCTCGCTCCAGCTTAAATGGCTCATGAAACTGCACTGTTACTCATCCATAATCACTGCTTATCCAGTGATCAACACCAAAACATATTTTTTATCACTGCAACTCGAAGAGTTTAGAAATATTTTATAGCTACACAACACTCGAAGGATACATTTAAGAATCTTGTCTAGACAATGAATTTGCTTAGCAGAAAACTAAAATCATGCATTTAGTAACAGGACAGACAGTGCTAAAATAAAGTCTGAAAGATAAGAAACTGCTAAAATAAATGATCAGAGTAAGAATCTCTAACTTTATGATATGATTCTGCAAATAACCATTCAAGTAACCTTCCTAGGTGAATGATTTTAGCAGAAATGCATTATTTGTATCTTAAAATTTGCAGGATATAGAATGAAGAGTAGATAAACAGGCTGGACATACGTATCAAACTGCCACAAGTACTTTTTTCCTGAATGAACTACAAAACCATTATAAAACCAGCACAAGCAAGGACATTTAATATATTAAACAGAACTCACTCTTCAACGTAACCTCTTCTTCTCTGAATACTACGTTATATACCTCCAAACAGTAATCACATTTTATTTCCAGAAACAAGTCATACATTCTTAGTTATATACATATAATTCTGGGTTAGATACCTGCTTTACTAGGTGATGGCTGGTGAGTTCTTTGCATACATTTTTTTCTTTTTTTTAAATGTTGGAACATTTAAGTCCTAAAATACTTTAAAGTATATTAAATTCTAAAAGAACCGGAGGCCCAAATAACTCCAATGTTTTATCAGTAAGACACTTTCTTGAGGTGCATGAAGTTTCTTTTAATTCTGTTTCAGAAAATACTTTCTTTTTCTTCCCTTTACAGAAATTAAGGCAGCAGTTCTGAGCTCACCTAGTTCCTTGGTAAGCGCCTCTGTAATTTCACTGAACTGACTGGTACCAAGTGGAACAGCATATACAACATTACAAATAAATTCAAAACTAGAACTATAGTACTTTAGCTTATTATATGTGTCTAGTGCCCTGAGCCTCCTGCATCTTGATATCAGAACTGCCAGACTTTGTGCAAGCCAGAGCGTTAAGACATCAGCTTTGTAGATCCTCCAAGTTATGAGTGGTGAAGCCTATACCAGAGGAACACAGGAGCACAGGACACCAGTGACACTGTGACAGAAGGAGGCAACAGAACACAGTATATGCTGCAGGCTACCTCCTACACAGCTCAGTCATGACTCACTGAAGAGTAGTTTCCAACTTTTTTTGTGCCTTCCCAACCAACAACATCTTTTCCCTAAAAGGGATTTTCTGTTTCCTCATCCTGAAACCATGGACAGGTATCTTTCTCCTTCTTTCCCTCAACCCACATTAATAAATATGGGGGATTTCTCTTTTCTGATTTATGTTATTCTGAATATACTGCTCCACCAAATGTTCATATATTGTGAGAAATGAACACGTGGATACCTACTGAACATGCAGTGGCCCATCATGCCCCCATGCACAGAAGAAGAAATTAGAAGACACTAACATACTACCCTAGCTGTATGAATGACCAAAGTCACTATCAATTAGAAAGACTTTCTTTTTTTTTTAAATGCAATAGGACCAAGTCTGACCACCCCTAAAAAACAAGGATCACCCAAATACAGAAATAAACCAAAACCTCTTCAGAAAACATATGGTATCATGTAGTGCGTGGTGGAACCCTGCCCCATACTCCAAAGCAAAAATTTCTTGAAATAATACTTTAAAAACAGATATCCTATGTTACTGTAACAACTGAAAGGCACAGATCAACAACTCGTATGATAATTTCATATAGGTTTGGGTTAAATAAATTGAAATCGAAGACCTTAACAGAGGCTCGTCCCCACTGTGTAAGATAAACAAAAAGATATTAAATGTGTGAACATTTTCTTGGTCAGTATTTTAAGAAGTAACTTCTCAAGAAAGCATCAAGTGAGGTTCAAATTATTCTGCAGCTACTTGAGAGGACCATAAAGTGCCTGTATGTGTGGGATCAATGCACAAAACAACAAAATTAAAGCTTTCATTTATAAACCATAAAGAAAACCTAGCTGCGTGTTTCACTTTTGGATTCATACTAGCGTAAGAACCTACAAAGAAGATGTGAAATTATACAGGGAAAAAATTAGAAGGGTCAAAGCCCAACTGGAACTTCATCTGGCTACTGCCACTAAAGACAATAAAAAATGCTTCTAGAAATACATTAGCAACAAAAGGAGGGCTAAAGAAGACCTCTGTTCTTTAACGGATGCAAGGGGAAACATAGTGACAAAGGATAAGAAAAAGGATGAGCTATCTAATGCGGCCTTTGCCTCAGTCCTTAACGGTAGGACTGGTTGTTCTTCAGGTACCCAGCCCCTTGAGCTGGAACACAGGGATGGGGAGAAGAATGAAGCTCTCATAATCCAAAGGGAAATGGTCACTGACCTGCTACGCCACTTAGACACAAGCCTATGGGGCCGGACGGGACCCACCCAAGGGTCCTGAGGCAGCTGGCAGAAGTGCTCACTGAGCGACTTTCAGCCATCTATCAGCAGCCCTGGCTGACCGGGGAGGTGCCAGTTGACTGGAGATTAGCAAACGCGACACCCATGTAAAAGAAGGGCCGGAAGGAGCGTCCAGGCAACTACAAGCCTGTCATTCTGACCTCGGCACTGGGGAAGGTTATGGAGCAGATCCTCTTGAGTGCCATCACACGGCAAGGACAGGACAACCAGGGATCAGGCCCAGTCAGCACACGTCCTCCTTGACTAACCTGATCTCCTTCTGTGACAACATGACCCACTCAGTTGATGAGACAAAGGCTGTGGCTGTTGTCTACCTGGATCTTAGAAAAGCCTTTGACACTGTTTCCCATGGCATGCTCCTGGAGAAACCGGCTGCTCACGGCTTGGATGGCTGTACTCTTCTCTAGGTTAAAAACTGGATGAATGACTGAGCTCAAAGAGTGCTGGTGAACAGAGATCCGTCCAGTTGGCAGCCACTCACAAGTGGTGTTCCCCAGGGCTCAGTACTGGGGCCAGTCCTGTTTAGTATCTTTGACAATGACCTGGACGAGGGCATCAAGGGCACCCTCAGGAAGTTTGCGGATGACACCAGGTTGGCCAGAAGCGTTGATCTGCTGTAGGGCAGGAAGATTCTGCAGAGGGATCCAGACAGGCTGATCCATTGTTCAAGACCACTTGTGTGAGGTTCAACAAGCAGCAGTACTGGGTCCTGCGCTTGGGTCACAACAACCCCATGCAATGCTACAGGCTTGGGGAAGAGTGACTGGAAAGATCACCAGTGGGAAGGGACCTGGGGGTGCTGGTCAAATGCCAGGCGAGTATGAGGCAGCAGTGTGCTCAGGTGGCCAAAAGGGCCAATGGCATCCTGGCTTGTATCCAAAACAGTGGGGCCAGCAGAACAAGGGAGGCGATTGTCCCCCTGTGCTCAGCACTGCTGAAGCTGCACCTCGAATGCTGGGTTCAGTTTTTGGCCCCTCACTACAGGAAAGACATTGAGGTGCTGCAGCGTGTCCAGAGAAAAACAACGAAGCTGGTGAAGGGTCTAGAGCACAAGTCTTATTATGAGGAGCGGCTGAGGGAGCTGGGGTTGTGTTTAGCCTTGAGAAAAGGGGGCTGAGGGGAGACCTTATCACTCTCTACCTGAAACGACCTGAAAGGAAGTTCCAACAAGGTGGATGTCAGTCTCCTCTCCCAAGCAGCAAGCAGTAGGACAACAGCAAATGGCCTCAAGTTGTGACAGGGGAGGTTTAGATTGGATATGAGGAAAAGTGTCTTCACTGAGAGGCTTGTCAAGCATTGGAACAGGCTGCCCAGGGAGGTGGTTGGGTCACCAGCCCCGCAGGTATTTAAGAGATGTGTAGATGTGGCACTTGGGGCCATGGTTTAGTGGTGGACTTTGCAGCGCTAGGTTAACGGTTTGACACGATGATCTCAAAGGTCTTAACCTAATTGATTCTATATAGTTAGACAGGCAAGGCTACTGAGTTCAGAATCAGGCCCATGGTTATCCCTAAGAAGTGAATGTCATGCAACTATACTTAACTTGCAGCGTCATCTAAATCCAGTTTAAGAACCAGAAAATAGGCTTTTGACAACAATAGTATTTCAAAATGACAGTGTAATTAAATTTAAGTCAAAGCTATGCAATGATGGACTGTATGTTTATGTGTAGCCAGCAAATTATATGCTTTTAAGCGTGTCAGAATTTTCAAAAGAATTAACCAGTGCAGTAATTCAGCTGAGAACATGGTGGTAGGAAAAAAACTCCCCCAGGTCATTTTTCAACCAGCTGATCTGATGTGCTACCTACTGTATGCCTCATACAGTTTTTCCAATTCCTACTTCCCTAAAATGCCATGTGTTTTAATACCATCCAAGGACAAACCAATAGTCACGCTTCACTCACTTCTGAGAAGCAAGCAAAGGGAGTGCGTGAATATGAGCAACAAGAAAGTCAGTCTGCCATCCTATGTTACTAGTTCAGACTCAGTTAAGTCTGGTCAGACATTATCATACATGAGCAATGCCAACAGAGAATTAGTGGGCAGTCCACTGTGGTTTCTAGGATGTGGAGGAAAAATAAGGGGGAAGAAATTGCAGAAAAGATCTGGATTGCATGAAGAGCAAAGAGAACTTTCACAAGACAGGGCAGATCTCAAAAATGGTGTGATCTCCATTTTAAAATGAACTGGCAGCATAATTAACCAGTAACAAACACATGGTGGTTTCTAAGCAGCACCTCTGGAAGGCACTTACCTGCTATGCTCTGTCCTTGTTTCTACCCCTCTCTCCAGGTTTGTGCATCACCTACCAAAGGAGTTCCCCATGCCAATGGAGGCTACTGCAGGAGTCTATAATAGTGTCACCTATTAACTCCCATTTAGTGGGGAAGTGAGGCAAATTCTCTTTCTTCTTTATTATTTTTTCAACCGGCAGAACGTTTACTTTAATACATGAATTTCTAAGCTATCCTTTAATAAAAGAAAAGTCTGTGGTGGTAGAATGTACTTCCTTGAAATTGAACAGAAAAAGCTTTAATAACTCATGTTTAAATACACTAAAGCTAATCAATTCATCCTGCATTCAAGTTTCTATTACACTTCTAAAAAAGCACAAAACAGGTCTGTAAAATATAATTAGGGTGAGACTGCTACATACAGCATGTAAAATCAAGACTACAGCTTTCACTTCATTTGTTTTGCAGACTCATTAGAATTTTTTTCATTTAAATGTCTTGATCTATGTAACCACATTTATATGTGAAAGAAACAACAAATTAAATTAAATTAGTCCTTATTTAAAATGTATTTGAAACCACCTAAAACTGATGTTCTTAGTCAGTTCCACAATTTCCAAATCAGATGGGGGGGGGGGGAGATAAATTTTGTTAGCAGTTCAGAAAACAGCCAAATTAATGTACATTTAAAAAAAATATTCTACTTCCACAAACTTGTATGCTGGAATTTAACTAGCTGGAAAATCTAATAAAGATTCAGAGTGTGTGTGTGTCTGTCCTACAGATGACTACTCTATCCCTAATAAAGAGAGACATAAAAAGAGCAATGAACTGAATTCCCAACCTGGTGGTCCTGGGGGCAGATGTACTGACTGCAGTGCATCCCTGGCAGAGTCAAGGGCTCGCACTCACCAAGCACGCTGTGAGCTGGGGAGCTGGTCGTACTCAGCCTGGGCACTGTGCCATTCAGATGCAGGTAGGTGCCAGGATGAGAGAGCAGCACAGTCCACAAGACAACACTGGCACTGTCCTGCCTCTCCTCACAGAGCCCCCAATACTGTGGTCACCCCACTGAGGGCTGCCTGTCCCACTGTCTTGCCTTCCATAGGTGTCTCTCCCCAGGTTGCCAGGAAACAGCAGTAAAGGAACTATCTCTGCATTAATATGAGCGCTAGGACTGGGTGTAAGTGCAGTACTTCTACGGGAGTTGTAAAGCAGAAGGGAAATTTTCTTCAACTCATCATTCATACACAGGCTTTAAGTATAGACTGACGGCATGCATACCATCAGTGGTAATAAGAAACATCAGCGTGAATGCTGTGCTGAGAAAGAGAATTCGTGGACAATCACTGGAAGGTTCACAATGCTCAGCATTTTCAAATCATGGTCAACAGAGGTGCATGTGCTACCGGTAATGCCAAGAGATTTTCCAAGTCCTATAACAGTAATCAAAGAATAATCACAGAGCAGCTGACGTTCTGTCCTGCAAAGAGTTTGTGCCCTGTTTAAGGATAAAAATGCTCCAGAGTGAGTTATGGCTACAACCAGAAGAAATATATTAAAATAATAAATAATATCTAGACATGTTTTCTAACCATACCGTTGAGAAGAGGCTGTCCTCCATGTACAGTCCTTGACACCACTGCACTGTGAACATCTTCAGAAAATCCGGTCTTGCATGACATATCTTCACAGGTTGCTTTTATTGGTGCCTGAAATGCAAGACAAAATTTATGTAATACTCACAACCATCATTCACCAGAGAAACATTCCAGTTGGCACATACTCCATTTTGCTGCTGTCTTGTACAAGCAGCATCTTTGTTTCTGAACGACTGCAATTAGGACCGCAAGGGCAAAGGGTTAATCTTTCTGATAACTGGAATGGAAGGAACAAATCCCACTTGTCTGGTAAGATCTAAATAATACACAATCTCAATTCTTCTGACAACTGAACATTTCCACTAAAGCAGTCATCGAGACTGAAGGAAAATCATAGGGGGAACAAAAACATTCCTTCCTCTGGAAATAAATGTTGCACAAAACCCAGTGGCAACTTTTTCATAGCCAGATTACTTGAGACTAATTACTTCAACCGCTGATTTAAAATGCTTTATTTAGAGTATTTCTATGTGAGGCTGCACCAGAACAAGTAAACCAAGATAAAATGCTACATTTGCAGTAACTTAGCAGAACTTATATTTGCCTTAGCATTCAAAGAGATACCATATAAAGCCAAACATTTCCAATGCAATCTCCTTCTATTTCAAAGGGATGTTAAGTTAAAAGGATATTATTAAATTTGCACAAGGGAAGAACTGTTTGTTCTCTCAGTTGTTCAGAAATTTTCTCCTCAAATCACATTCTTGAAGAGTTGCATAAATGTCTTTTTATTAAGAAATATAATAAAGCATTTGGAAACTTGTTTGTTCTGTAGTGTTCCATGTTCAGAAAATATTTCTGACAGCTAAGCCCGTTTCCAGGACAGTTCATTGTCTAGCTGAAAAAAAAAAATAATTCCATTTTCTGTGCAAAGGACTAAGATTTCTTTTCAGTGGATTGTTTTTGCTTCATTTTAGTGCTGCACAAGACATTAGCCCACCTTACATCTGGTTAAATGACTATACAAGGTAAAAAAACCCTTTCACGCTGCAAAAAGGCAGAGAGGCCGGCTCCCACGCCAGCCTGGGCTGAGACACATCCAGGAAATGGCAAGAGTTCTCCCACAATCTCAAACACACCTACAAGCCAAGGAAAGGCCCATTCATGTGCATGCCTAGATGTAGTATATGGTCTTTTGACAGCGTAAGCAGCTGTGCTGCTATAGCATACCTAAACCTGATCAAGACTTAGATTTCCCTTTTTACTTTCCCAGATAGGCTTCCATCAAGCAGACCTACTCAAGGCCACGTAAGCACATCAGCATACCCTCGATAAAGCAAGCCCTACAGGAAAAAGAAAAAAAATGCATGAAGAGGAGATTATATTATACCCATTTACCACAGTAACCTCAGGGAAAGAGAGCATTAGAGCAGAGGTGGGACAGAAGCATCTCAGACCACAACGGTTTCCTCAGGGAAGGGAGATCGGGCAGAAGTATAATCTCTCCACTGACACACATGGCCAAGCTCAGCATACCAAACCCTGTCAGAATAACTTTATCACTAATACGAGGAGGCATTTGTTGCACTTACACCAGCATGGTCCTAACTAAGCAACTCAACACTGACACTAGCAAAAAAAAACCCCAATAATAATAATAAAAAAATACTAAAATTTACTATCTAACTCCTAAGTTAAAACACTATCCAGGCAAGCACCCAGTAAGAACAGGCAATTATCAAGTGTCAGGTTAACTTAAACTGTGATGTGGATTTAATTGTGAGTTAAGTACTACACGGTATCTCACCTGTGTACAATTACTTATGTACTTTAAAATGTTTATGTAATGAGAAAGCAAACATAAACCAACAGTTTAAGCTACTATGTTACCTGCAAAGCTGAAACTTGGATCTGTAGCTAAACCCCAAAAGCTCATCTACACACTGAGTTTTTAAGATAAAACAACGGTAAATAAAAAATAATTATGATTCCAGTTGCCACTTTCCTCAGCTTTAGAACTCAAATCACAGGTTTGATAAGGTTTCCATAATTTGCAAGAAAAATAGTAAGCGTAATTTAAACTACTGTACAAAAGGTGACCTCAAAGCAAATGGAGTGGGGTGGAGAGCCTTTCATGGTACCCTGGGCAGGCAGCTAAGGAGATAGCAGGATTTTTAGCAGGTCTGTACTGATGTGCCCGGGAACCTTTCAGCTTTTCCAGATCTATATGTACTAAACAGCTCTTATAAACTGAAACAATGTCCACTGAAACAAAGGCTGGGGGGACATGAATAGAGAGCCTTCTTCATTCTTTCATTTGCAGTCATCAATTTTATCTGGACACAAAAGACTGTACTCTGCTCTCGAAAAACAGCCCTTTGTAAAGATTGTTTGAGAATAAAAACACAAGGGAAGGAAGAATTCAAATTTTCAGCAATTCTTAATCACCCTATGTTAAGCATTTTGAATTAAGTAGAGGTTGTAGCTTCAGACACGCTGGGTCATATCAAGTTCAGCCTAAGAGTACTGCAAGACTTAAACCATTTTAAGCAAAAGAGGATGCTGAAATATTTTTATCCCCTTATCTGGGGCAAAAGGGGAAAGCTAGTGAAGATTATGGGGCATATAATTGTAAATTACAGGCTTTGTGTAATTAGTACAATTCCCAAGACTATTTCAAACATAAGATAATATTACTTGTACATTCATCTACAGAAGGACACTACTTAAAAAACTATCTTTTAAGATGAAAGCAATTACCTTAGCTTGTACCTATATAAAACCTACTTAATGGAGTTAGAAAGCTTTGAACAAGCTCAGCACTTGGAAAATTCTCCTCTCAAGTATTAACAGACTTTGCTAAAGCAAAATAGGGTTACTACTGGAAAACTATTCTGCTTTCCTCAGCCTTTATGGCTTATTTAGTCATTTTTAACTACAAAAGTGTAATAAGCATTATCATCTCCAGATGCTAAGGAGCTAACACCGAGTCAAACAGTGTGTCAGATCATGCATATAAACTCAGTAGTGTAGATCTCAGATTAAATGCAATAGGCAAACTGCAATTATGAAGCAATATGATGTAAATTAGAAGTCTTCTGTCAAAGTTATTATTCAATCAATTAAAAGAACTAGCTGTTTCGATATACTTACGGCAGTTAAGCCTGCAGTTTTCATACCCTGCTCCTCAGTTACTTTAGTTTCATATCTAGCTATCTGAGTGGTTTGATTTCAAGGTTGTATTCCTGCTGACAATCTCAACTTCATAAATCTAAAGGACTTGTGTTTACATTACATCTTTACATTTGTCTTCCAATAATATAGGCCTCATGCTTGTGAAAGGTCTGTAAATTAAAACAAGAATAAAGACACACAGGATTGCTGCACTAGTGCTGGCAGTTCTGGACTATTACCCCTTTGCAATGTCCATACTTTTTAGAAATCAGCCACATCTAGAACGAAATTCCGTAAAGAAACATCTATTTAAAAAATGGAAGCTCGCCACATGACTGTAGAAGTAATTTTGTGTCACAACACGCATCCTAGATTTGCAGAATTGGGCTCTCAAACAAGGCTGATCTTTTTCTCTCTGCATATGCCATACACCACTGGAGTTCATTAGTAGCTATTAATCTGAAATATCAAAGCCTCTGCTTTCCACTGTTAGCATCTGCATGTACTACAACATCACATTTCTTAATATTGATTGTACCAAAATGCAAGGGAAGATGTTTTTGAAAGACTGCTTTCTTTTATATTCAATGTAGCTTACTCCTATAGGAAAATAAGCCTAGGTATTAAAATGAGAAACAGAGCGGTATGTATCAGAGAAAATACCATACTATGCAGTTATAATTGGACATAGTACAGCTGCTAGTCGCCAAGTCCAGCCAATTCACAGGGCATTGTTGTGCAAAGCTCAAAACATCTGACAATTATATGTATGACAGAGCAGGAATAGGGTATTTGAGCTCTCCTTCCTTAATAACCAACACTAATTTGCAATTATGACAGCAATATTCAACTTAAGCACAGAGGACAGAAACATTTGTGACTGTTTAACTGGGTGTTTCTTCATTAATTTAAAGGCCAAGATGGTACCCAATACTCATTCACAACTTAAGTATCTCTACGGATTGTTCTATCCATTTTTAGTTTTGTGTATATACATCATCTGGCACAGTGGGATATGCTGTTCAAGGTAGGTCTTATGTTATGACAAGATTCTAGTTACTACCATAAGGCAAATGAAAGATGCTCTGCAGGATGTTAGACATATCTCTGAAATGCTTTAGATGCTAAACTTGAAAACATTCAGCAATTCTTTCTTTCTTTCTCTGACTTGCTACAATACCAGGAAAGCTGCAACAGTTTATACCCTCACGGTACTCAGTACTCCAGCAAATGTAGTCAAGTACAATTTGTTTTCAACTGGAGATTGCAACTGGAGAAAAAGAAAAGTGCCTTTCATTCAAATTGTTCTGGAAGCCAAAAGCTTCCAAAGTGGGTGCCAGGATACATCCTCCCAGAGGTCATTCAGTTACACCAGAAAGGGCTTTCATTATGCCATCTTCACTTCTAATTAGTGCTCTACTTCATGAACCAGGAGATTTTAGATCAGAAAATCCAGCTTCTTAAACCAATAGTTAAAGCTTTCAAACACTTTCCCAAAATAACAGAATCTCCAAATTTTGTGCTATCGTCTAGTTTAAAATTAGTTGCCTTAAACCACCACTGGTTACCACAGATCATGATAACTTTACAAATTACAGTCTCACAAACTGGGTTCGTAGCCTATTCTGTTAACCCCAACTGAGAGACCACATTCATTTGCTTCATTAAACACTGCACATTTATTTGGTATATCCCTCCCACTCAGCACAATGCCATAACCCAGCTTGGACTTTCCCCTTCCCTCAAGTAGGAGGATATGGAGCGCTGCATCTTCCAAGACATGTGGTTATCCAGACAGGCCACAGCTCCTATCGCAGGGAGGACAGCTTAAAATTTCAACTGCAATAATAAAAGCAAATGAAATTTTGTAAGTCTAAGTCAAACTTTTAATATAAATATATATATTAAAAAAAAAAAAATCAGCCTTATGTTTGACTATACATTCTCATTTCTCCAAGACAGAAAACTATCTCTCTCTGATTTGATAATAGCTATTGTATTGCTCATGTTGAAGATCTCTGCCCACAAAGACTGTTTCTAATGCATACAGGAGGATGCTGCATTTTCCCAACCTTCAGGGAAGGCCTTGCAAGGCCTATCTGGAAGAACTCTTTTGGAGTATCACAAAATTTTAACTATGTCTTCAGCTGCTGGGCGATAATTATATGCTAATTATAAGGAATGGAGCAGTCCCTAGAGGAGTCTGTTAGTAAAAATATATTTTTTAAATATGTCAAGGAGTGCCTAGAGGAGAGGATAAACGTGCCTTTTGGAAACATGATATTTAATTAAATACACGAATACTGACTAAAACCAAATAGTTTAAGTGAAACATTGAAAAGATTTGGCAGCAATATAACTTCCATCTTGGAAGCTGCTGATCCCGTATCTGTTTGCATAAGCCATTTAAAAATAGAAAGCCTTATTTCCCTTTTTTATTCAGACAGAGCTCCCATGATCTTTCAGGGAGAACTGCAGGATCAAATCAAATGATGAATCACACAGACTTGGTTACACATCTCTCCAGGTGAACAGCAGCATGGCCCAACACCCAGGTGAAAAAGGTCCCTCTCAGGTCACTCACAAACTACAAATGTAGCACTTTAGCAAAATACAAATCCTTCAAAAACTCGTTCTTCAATAAAGTACACCACCTTTTTTTCCCCTCTCAAGACTGAACCTCTACATGTGCCAGTATTAACCTGGCCAACCAGTAAATCTTAGTTCAGTGGTAGGTGAGGAGAAGTGCTATCATAACTACCATCGCTATTGCAAGAGATGTTAAGTATTCATTCTGCTTTCATTACGCTCCACCCTGATATGTCTCATTGCATCTTATGCACAACTAGAGCCACTGGGTTAGTGAAAGTACACCCACTATTCAGTAAGGTTCTTCCTATGCTCTACAACAAAAAGCAATTTAAAATAAAAATGCCAGAGACCAATAAAGGTTGTGTAGTCTTGAGGGGACAGGTTTGTGTTCTGTATGTGTACATTGTTTCAAAGAAATTAAATTCTTATCCTAATGGGAGTGCTGGTGAACTACTAAAACTACTGCAAGTTTTCTAAACTGTTTTTGTTAACCTAAAAAAAACATTTACAAAGACAGTGAGAGGCAGAAAGAGAGTTTAACTGGCAAATGATCCTCTTACTCAGGCAAGAAAAGCCATTCAACAGTTCCTGCTCCTTACCACACAATCAAAAGTCCCTTACACAAGACTGTCTGTACTGAGTAAAAATAACTTTACTCACAGCTTCCTCAAGCTATTTTTAAATGTACACATGCACTTCTGTCACAATTAAAGTGTCTTATGTGCTACAGTGCTCAGTTATTAAAACTAACAAATGAAATTATTGACATAAAAGCATCGATGAAACTAAGATGGGGCATGACAGGGCTCTTCCAGTGATGTTTCTGGGAGCTCCTTCAACTTCTGGGAGCAGAAAGAAAAACAGTAGTTGGGAAGACTTTGTATTACACATTCTTAACTAGATGCAGTTAAAAAATATGATCATTTTGGCCAATATTTCAAAAACTGGTATCAAAAAAGTATACAATCATCTTTCTAGCACATTAGGCTGCATGCCTACCTAGCAGTATTACCAATGAAGAGAGACAGCAGTAGAAGGCTTTCTAGAAAGCACATAACATTTATTGAAAATACATAAATTGACAAAACAAGAATATATACCTTGTTACATAAGCACCACATATAATTCTGAGCTTGTTACAATATCTGCTCAGATAATATGAACTTGTTTAATACACAAAATTATCTCCCATTTTGTCAACCAACGATTTACATTCCAAAAATTCACTGTCGATCTACACTACCTTATCTGTCCTACAATAGATGTAAAAAGCAGTTTAAACAAAAAAAAAACCAAAAAAAAACCAAAAAACCCACAAAAAACCAGTCTCTTCACAATTCTCAGTTCTGCAATTATCTGAATTTTGAGGATGTGTCAGTGGCATCACTATCACCTAAACCAGACAGACTAGGATTAGAGAGCGCTCTACTGCAATATCCTGCCATATTTAACTTTTCAGATAGATTCTTTGAAAACAAAGCAAAACCAGAACAGGAAGATCTAAATCCAAAAAGGCTGAGCCACTCAGATAACTGCCCTGTTCTGGGTCTTATGAAACATGTTATAAAATGCATCCAATTGACTCTCAAAGGAGTTAATGATGTTGGGAGTCTGATTTGTTAAAAGGAGACACACTGAAACTCACATTTGTGCTTATACAATTATGTATTTACTGTATGACTTAAAGTAGACTGATTTAAACAAAATAAAATTGAAGACACAGCTGCATTATGAGAGACAGAAGATGCACCCACAACAGATCTCACTGCCACTTCTACACAAAGCCACATTAATATGCCTCACCCCAATTCTGCCAGAAACTACTGTAGGGGGTGGGTACTAGAGGGGTACAGCTGGCAAGAAATGCCATTGCTGGATTCTCAGCAGAGACAGCTTAACAGGAGCGTCATTTAGGGTAGTAGCTTTATCACCTGGATACATTCACTAATACCTGGAACACAACCAAAAGAGCATGCGGAGGGTAATAACTTACATCCTCTGTCATCGTAATTCGAATTCACACTAGTCACCCAGGCATGAAAGGCTCCAAAACTGTTGTATTGTTTACTTCTTAATGATTTAGAAATTGACAACAGCCACAGAGTGATCCAATCATCTTATACATTTAAAGAAATTATTCCCTTTTCGAGCAAGAAATTTCTGCTCCCCTTTCCAGTTCATTTCTAATTAACAGCAGTTTCATTCCTGTAAACTCATGCTAGCTCTCCCATTCCTCTTTCAATCCTGTTGTTACCCCAGTTCCAAAAACTGGAGCTGTTGTTTTGGCCCAAAAACCAAGCCTTGCTCCCTTTATCCTCTCTTCTCTGAGTTTCTTTCACATAATACTTCCAGACTCATACTGATCTGTTAACCGCCAAAATAAAGTGCAGTTTTCATTCTCCTCCATCTCATGCAGGGTACATATTGCCAAAAATCGAAAGCCTTATTTCCTGTACACAAACAGCACCCACAGATCTGCCTTAAAACCTGCTTCCAGTTACAGTCTTTCAAGTAATTCCATTATGATGGCTTTTCTACATCACTGATGAATAACGAAGCGATCAATAACTCCAGAATAAGGGTAAATAGCTCTTGTGTTGCACAGATGAAAAACTAAGTAGTAAGGTTCAACATTTCAAAAGAACCCGGTACAGATAGCCTCCTACAAAACATAAGTAGTACATATGATGATGGGGCGGGGGGGAAGTTAGCACTGCACCTAGCTTGTGAAGGTTCTTTGCAGTATGCATGAAAGAAGGGGGGGGGGGGGGGGGGGGGGGGGCGGGCAGATTTTAAAATGAAAGTGTTGTACAGACACAGGTCTATAAATCTGATTTCATACCCAAGTTCCAATTTTGTTACACACTATTAAAAAGCAACTCTAACCTGATTTAATGGATACCCAAACAAGGGGGAAATTGAATTCCCCAACCGTATCGTGCCAGTGACACTGAGTGATACATAAAAGCAATACAGCTAGTTCCTGTACTTAATTCATAGCGTGTGCTTCAATTTCAAACCTGCCCTGGGTAGAAAAAAAGATGGAATAAAAGGTTACTGCAGAATTTGTGCTTTAAAGATTTATTGAGATAGGAAGACTAAACTGAGCTGAAAGCATGTATAATAAACAGCGCAGGACTTGGGGGAAAAAAAAAAAAAAAGAAAGCAAGCGAGCTGCATGTACAGATCTGCCGAGATACTACCATTTACAGGAAAAAAAAAAAAAAAAAAAAGCAAAACCCAAACCGAACCAAGAATCAACCAGTACATAAATAATAATTTTAAAAAAACAATCACCAACCCAACCCAACAGCCTGTAAGTGGCACATCACAAGTTTCTGAACAGGGTGGCTGCTTTCATAAGACGCTCATGCCCATCCGGACACTCCAGTGTCACGCCAGCCAGCCCGCCCCGTGTCCTTTTCAGACTCCAGGGAAAATGCCCGGCTGCCGTGGAGCAGCGCTTCAGCACCTCGCTCGCCTGGCGCAAGTCATCACCCCCGCGAGTGGCTCAGAAACCGCGGGGAAGGACCCGGCCGCCCGGGGACCCCGTGAGGGGCCGGGCTGTCAGAGAGGGGGACGAGGAGCCGGGAGGACGAGCGGGCTCCTCCTGCCCCGCTGCGGCGGCGCGGGCGGGGGCAGCGGGTGCGCTGCACCATGGACAGTGGCTGCGCCCGCCGCCTCCCCCTGCCCTGCGCCAGCCGCTGCAGGCACGGCGGGAGGGCGCCGCGGCCGCCCCGGACCCCCGGCCCCGCCGCCGGCCTCGCCTCAGCCCGCTCCCCGGCCCGCCAGAAATGCCCCGACCGTAAATACCATTAAGAGGCGATGATCTGCGCCATCTGTTCCTCGGACTTACCGCCCTCTCCACCCCCGGTGTCGCGCCGGATACGAGCTCAGCGAGCACAAAGCGGGAGGGGACCCCACCGCCGCGCTGCGCTCCCCACCTACCCCCAGCCTCCGCTCGGGGACCACCCGGCTCCGCGCTCCCTCCGGACGCCCCGCGCCGCCGGCGGGGACCCAGCGCAACCACCGCCCCGCAGGCGCTGCCCTCGCTGCCCCAACTGGGATCCATTTTGTCATCTCCCCGTCCTCCTCCCCCCCGGCGTCCCGTCAGTCCCGTCTCGCCCCAGACGCCCCCTCGCAGGGGCGCCGGCCCGCAGATCCCCGCTTTCTGCACGGAGAGAGCCCCCCGCCCCGGGGCGCCTCGGCCGGCGCTGCCCTGCCTCCCGGACTGCCCGCCCGGGACCCCGCCGCTCGCGGCGGGCGAGGAGCGAGCCCGGGCGGCCCCGGCGAGCCCGCCGGGGGGAGGCAGCAGCAGGACTTTGATAATAATAAATTAAACACTTCGGAGCCCGAGCCAGTCCCAGTGGAAATTCCCGTTAACGGCAGGGGGTGGGGAAGCCCGGCGCCCAGGCGGAGGCTGATTAAATTCTTCCCGGGAAGGGATTAGCGGGCACGGGAGCCGGGGGTAGCCACGGCGCGGCCCGCAGGGGCCCCCAGCCGCCTGAGGAGGGGCGCGGGGGCTGCCCCCTGCCCGGCATCTCGCTGGCACCCCCTTCCCACGCGGGGCGCAGAGGGCGATGCCCGCTCCGTCCCCGCACTCCGACACTTCGTCCCCCGCGCTCACCGTGGGGCCGAGGTCCCGTCCTTCTGCCAGCCGAGCGGATACCGGGCAGCCTCCCCCGGCACCTGCTCTCCCAGCAGCGAGGGCGGGAACCTGCGTCCCCTCAGCGGCGGCGCCGCCACCCCTCGAGGCCCGGGAACCCCCCTCTCCCCTCTCCGCCAGCCCGGGGCACAAGCCCCCCCCCCCCCCCCCCCCCCCCCCCGCCCGCAGCCCAGCGGCGGGGCAGTCCCCGAGCAGGTGGCTCCGCGCGAGCGGCCACGAGCCACCCCGGGGCAACCCGGGCGCGGAGGCGGCGGCGGCGAATGCAGCCCTCCCCTAGCCCCCTCCCCGAGACCCCCACCTCGGCGGCGGAGCCTTCCCTCCCCCCCCGGTTCTCCCGCCTTCCCCGGGCACCGCCGCCCGCAGGGGGAACAAAGAGACGCAGCCCGGCCCCGCTCCCCGCCGGCGGTGCTTACCTGCTGCAGGGCCGCCAGCAGCATCAGCGCCAGCGGCGGCAGGATCCGCGGCGGCGCTCCCGCTACCCGGCACATGGAGGCGAGGAGGGGCGGCGGCAGGGCGGCCCCCGGCAGTTCCGGAGCGCGGCTGGAGCCCGCTGAGCGGGGCGAGAGGAGCACCGGCGAAGAGTCGGGCAGCGGCAGCTGCCGGGGGCTGCGGACGGCGTCTGCCCCCGCCTGCCGGAGCCGGTTGCCGCTCTAGCTCATGGGCAGCGATGCAGCGGGGGAAGAGAGACGGAGAGAGAGAGGGGCGGAGGATGGGTGAAACTCAGCTCTGGGTCAGGCTGCTTTTCTCTCTGCCGAGCCCCCTCCGCGGTGCAGAGGGTGGGCAGGGAAGAGGAGGAGGAGGATGGGCGAACAAAAGGCTGGGTGATAAGAAAGAAGCAGTCGCTGCTGCTGCGAGGCCGGTGCGGCGGCTCCCCTCAGCTGGCTGCCTTCCCCACGCCTGGACCGTGCCCGCCTCTCTCCTCCCGCCGGTGCCTCCCAGCGAGCTCGGGCAGGCGGCTCCCCTTAGCGCCTCAGCCCGGGCACGCCAGCACCGCCGCTGCTCCGGCCCCAGCCCTGCTGCATGCTCGCCCCGCACTTTCTCTCTCCCTCTTTCTTCTCCTCCCTCCACCCCTCCCCCTGCAGGCAAAACCCTCCGCTGAAGCACAATGATAACAATACCCCAGCAGCCTCTGCCTGCCGTGCGTGTGTGTATGCGCTCGCCCGGTGCCTGCCTGCCTGCCTCCCTGCCTGCTGCTGGCAGCTCCCCCTCCGCCTCCCGTCGCACCCTGTCGGCCGCACGGCCAATGGGAACGGCACGGCAAGGCCGGGGATTGCCGCCGCCTGCGAATAGTGCTGCCGCTCCTCGGTCCCCAGAGAGCCGGCGCTGGGGGCAGCGAGGCAGCGGGCAACGCCAATTCACCCTGCAATCCAACAGCTGGGGCGGGGGGGGATAAATTCCAACCCACCAACTTGGCGTACTGCAGTTGCTTGGGGGGCGAGGAGAGAACTTGCGGGGGAAGGACGGACCCGTCCCCGCTGTGCTGGGTAGGGGATGGTCGACGCAGCGAGGAGCTGCGGGGGCGCCAGCGGTGCCAGCCCGGGGGCTGTGGGACGCCCCTGCCACCACCCGGGTGCGGGCGGCTCAGCAAGTTTCGCTCAACTGTTACCGCTGAGCAGGTTAGCTTCGCCGCCCCCCCGCCCCCCCGCCCCCGCTGTGGTTTTGGTGTATTTTTTGTTGGTGTGGTTTTTTTTATTTTTTTCTTTTTTTTTCTTTCTTTCTTTTTACCCTAACTACCTGCTTGAATTTTACCACCAAATGTTTTCAAAAGATTGGCCGGGGCTGCAATTCGCGGGTCCAAAAATGTCAGCGTGCATAACGGAATGGGGAGTGTTGCTGAGTGAACAGTTACAGAAGCAAGTATCAGTGCTGGGTCATTTGCAGAGCTGGCAAGGATTTTCTCTCGCCTACAGGTCACTGAGCAAAGTTGTTTTGTGTCCATGCATCAGAGCTTCCATCCTGGGACATAATAAGGGGAGGATTTGTAGGCGTTGGCCCCTAGACAATCTTGTGTAGATTCAAAATGGTGCGTAATTTATTTTAAAGCATCTTACTTTACACTTGAACTTGCAAGAAAAATACTCTCTGCTTCCCCCCGCCCCCTTAGAAAACAACGCAAAACGCCATGCTTATGTTTTGAAAGGAAACGGGGGGTTTGCTTTTATGTTTTGTCGGGGATAGGCGGGGTAAGCACATGCTTGTACAATGCTGATGTTATTAGCTTCGAAATTGAAAATACCGGTCGCTTAGGAGCTGCGATGCAGCTGTTTACCCAAGCCGGGGGAGAGGGAGGAAAGGCCAGGAACGGCGGGGGAGATGCGGGTCGGCCGGAGCCGCCTCCGCGGGGCCGGGCAGCGCGGACAGCCAGGCAACACCTGCAGCCAGGCAACACCTGCAAGCGTTAAAAGCGAAACGAGAGGCACCCGAGGAGAGGCACCCGAAGTAGAAAAACACACAGTCCTCCTCCCTCCGTGCCCTCTGTAAAGTTGTAGCCCGTGAAATTGTGCCGAAGCCAACAGTTGTGAAGAGCGCTGAACGATGGAAACGATGCCTGGTAATGAGTTTCTGGATTAAAATTTAGCCTAGGACTGAGGAGAAGTAAGCGAGGAGGGCACGGCTGGTGTTTATATGCTGTTACAAGGAAGAGTTTCCCGGGTTTGCACCTGATGGAGCATGTGCTCGGTCTCTTTAGCAATTCTAATGTTTTCTTGGATTTGCTTATGAAACGGTGAGTTTCCCTGAGTAACAGTTTCCTCTTTGTATTCTTTGGTAGGTAGATATAATATTAACATTTACTAATGACTGTATTTTGAGCATTTATTCACTCTTACAAGCATTATACAAAATGCAAAGCACACAATATAAACAACTCTGTAAACCAGCTGTCGAATGTGAGTAACCACCTATCATCTAAATGAGCCTGGCCCCTCATATTCCTCAACCCATCCATCCCTAAAGGCCTGAAAAAAAATAAAAGATTTTGCAGCATATCTGGAATGTTACCAAATCGGAGCTCTGGCTGATGCTTCTTATGGTTGTGCTGCTGTCTTTAAATTTACTTAGCAGAAATACTAATGCTGGCAGAAAATTTGTTCTGGCCAACATGGTTTTCTGATTTTTTTTTAGCCTTGAAAAAGTTTCTGTCAAACAGTTGGCTTTCCTCATTTACACAGTTGTAATCAAAAGTTTCTTCCAGGTCATAGAGTTTCCTAGTTCTGGATACTGTGATAAAGAGAAACAAAGAGAGCAGGTGTGGATTATACCTTTTGAGGTATAGTCTGCACTGCATCTTTCTATGGGTGAGCAGCAGATGTTTGGAGGAGCAGAGCACAGGAGAAACTTCTGAATTGCTTCCAAAGGTGGATGATTCCTCAGATTCAAGGGAACAGCTTCATCCCCACCCCCCAATAATCTGGCATTAAGTAGGCATAGCTGGAGATTCAGAGTTAGAACTGCTATTAGATTGAGATCATCAGCCCTTTTCATGCATATCCTGCAAAAGCCAGCAAATGGTGGCAATTTCTGGCCAAGATTCCAAGTGATTTGGAACTAAAAGGCTTTATCTCATAACTCGGACACAGATTGCATTTATGGGTGTATTTTAACTAGTATAAAAATAACGGACATAAGTTCATGTTCAACCTAGGAGATCTCAAGGGCTTCCCAAAAAACCTTGTTAAAATTCCATGATTAAGTTGAAGAGAGGATTAGGGTAATTCCCATGTTAGTCATGAAGTTGAGTCTGTCTTTCAGCTTGTCCAAATTAATTTTCTTTCCTAAGGTTCATAAAAATTCTGTAAAAAAAAAAAAAGAAAAAAAAATGTTTTCAATTTAGAACATGCTAGATTGTTCAAAGCTTCAGGTATTTTGGAGGAAAAAAAAATAAAAAGAGCTTTTCCCTTCTAGCTCTGTCCTTACATTTAATCTACCAGGTACTGCCACTACTACTCTCCTCAATTCAAATTATGCAAATTAAGCACTTTACTGACAGTTTAGGCCTTGATCTGACAAACAGTTATACATGTGATCTCAGCAAATTGAGTCACACTGCACACAGGCATATCACTGTTCGTATGCCTCAGTATTTACAAGATGGAAGGATAAATGTACAGAGCAAAAGTACTAAGGGCATATTACTTTACCCAGTTTCCTTGTATTCTACATTACATATGAAGAAATATTTTAATTTGTTAAAAAAGCCCCACTTAGTTAATGGGTCTGAAGGCATTCAATGCTTATTACAGAGTTTTATCACAGTAGCTGAAAAAACAGTAGTTGTTTTTTACTATGACATGAAGGCTGCACATGCTACCAGCTAACCCAGATTCCTCAGGATATTCTTTTAACAGAAGAGAAAGAAGAACTAACAAAAGCAGAAATCCAACTTTTCAGGAGAGTGGTTTTTAACTTGGGATCTGTGGACCCCTTGAGACCCCAGATTCTGAGTAGTCTCTGACAGGTAATGGGGAAAAAGCAAATTTGTATATTCTATATAGAAACTTCATACATGTGAAATTCCTAAGGGGGGGATATTTTTCTGAATTTTAAGATTGTTAGTCATTGGCAACATATGAAAATGATTGTTTTAGGAAGTAGATAATCATGCATGGCAGGAGAATGCAGTTTTTTGTAGCTAGCATCAAGCGGGAAGGCAAAACTGAGCAGCACAGATGCCAAAGCAGCTTAACTATTTTAAAAATTGGGATAATTAAAACAATGTAGTTAGTGCTGCTGTCTTTATTTTACTTCAGTAAAATAAGTATGACCCTTTGAATTATCTGGTCTGAGTGTTTTTTTTTTTAAATATGCTTTTCCATGTTGATCACCTATGTGCACTAAAAAACCCTTAAATTCCGATTGTCCTTTTATTTAGGGAGATAGTCTCAGGAAGAGGGGGAAAAAAGGCATTCTTAGCAGTAAATAATATTTACTTGGGTGTACCTTGTAATTTGTTACAGAACTTAACCAAGTTATCCTCATGGGCTGTTCTGGCACTATCGTTACCTAACATGCATAGCTCTGCATGTTTTTCCAGCCTGTTTTTTACATCAAGACAATGCAAGACATGGAAAGGTAACTACAGCTGCAGCAGTTAGTGAGCTGTTCTGCTCAAATTTGAAAATCAGCTGGGTTAGGATGGAAGAATGTTGTATACAGCAGTTCTGTTTCTGCTTTAGCAACTCTTGGCAACATCAATCTATTTCTATTGCTGTGTGTATATATATGTATGTGATTTGTTGGAAGAGGATTTTTTTTTTCTTTTTCTGATAGCTAAATCATATCTATCACCATAGTTATATTTCTGTTAATTGCTGGTAACTTTTGCAAAGGAAGGATTTCTCTATGGAGAAGAAGCTGAGCATATGTAATCCAGATGTGATACAATAAATTTGCATATTGTGTAATTGGCTTTGTGTCTAAACCCTTAGTGTGATGATTTGGGAATCAACATAGTCAAGCTTAGTGCTTGTAATTCATTCTTCCAGGATTTCATTCAGCATCACTGCCCAGTGCCTGCAAGCTGTTTGGCTTGGAGACTTCCTGTTGAAAATGAAGATAGAGAAGACGACCACCTGATCAGCTTACACTTCTATTCAGTTGGATATCTTCAACAACAACAACAACAACAAAATCTTTTCCAGAACAAGTCCTTATTTGAGTAGTGTGATAAAGGGCTGAAGGGATGATGACTTGTAACAATGGCCTATGATAATTTCTAATCACCACAAAAGAAAGTTTTAAAATTTCATAGAACTGCTTCATACCGAATAGGCCAGTAGAAACAGATGGACTTGCCTCTTAAAAAGCTAGCTTCAGTATATATTTTATTTTTTTTTTAATTTGCTGATAATTCACTCATTTGATGTGAAATGCTTCCTTTTTCTTGGTTGGCTTTCCCATGAAATCAAGTAAACATTTTATTGTCTTGGGATCAGAAGTCTCACTTTCTTCTGGCTCATGCAGTCTGCAGAGTCCCAGATTCCTTCCTTAGCCATAGACAGAATTTACTGGCTTGAATGAACCTGCTGACTGCTTTGAAAATGTATCTATGTAACACCTACAAAAAAGACATTCTGGAAACTTCTGGAAGGCCAATCTTATTAATCCTGACTTCTGGGTAATAAAAATTAAGATACTGGAACCCTAACTGTTTATGGTAAACCAGCACAGGTAATAATTTGCTTTAATGAAATTGTAAGAGCTGTCATGTGGTTTGCCACTTCCATTATTAAATAGAATTTTTAACACCTATAGTTAGATTTGCCTAATATTTTAAATCCCCAAATCATATTTTCATTTACTGTAATATTTCCCTCTTTTTTTTTTTTTAGTTAAGAAGATTGGATTTTCTGGGCTGGTTGGCTGTTTCAAGCCAAGTACTTTTTGAAAACTTCAGAAAAATCCTTTGTCCTTTTTGAAGAATGAGATCAAGGAAGATATATCATTTTATTTTTGTTATAAAATTCTTCCTGCCATCTCACTGAGGGATTTTACTCCAGGCTCTGGAGCATAGACTTTAACTTTGGGAGAAGCATGATTCTTATGTTGAGATTGTGCCTTTTTCAATCCTAGAATATCTCTATTTGGAAGGGACCCATAAGGATCATCAAGTCCAACTCCCTGCTCCTTGCTGGACTACCTAAAACTAAGCCATATCACTAAGAGTGTCATTCAGATGTTCCTTGAAGTCTGACAGGTTTGGTGCTGTGACCACTTCCCTGGGAAGCCGGTTCCAGTGACCAACCACCCTCTCAGTGAAGAACCTTTTGCTAATGCCCAGCCTGCACTTCCCCTGATGCAGCTTTATTCCATTTTGTCGTGTCCTGTCACTGGTCACCAGAGAGATCAGCACCTCTACCTCTGCTGCCGTCCTTGAGAAAGTTGTAGACTGTGATGAGGTCACTCCTCAGCAATGAGGACATACCTCAGCCCTCTCTTCTCCAAGCTGAACAAGCCGAGTGACCTCAGCCACTGCTGGTAAGTCTTGCCCTTGACTTTTCAGCACCTTGGTCACCCTCCCCTGGGCACACTGTAATAGTCTGATGTCCTTCTTATATTGAGGTGCCCAGAACTGCACACAGTACTCAAGGTGGGGTTGCTGTTAAAGCTGAGCAAAATCTGGCATCTGAAAATTACGTAGCTATAGTTCAGAAGAGCTTCACAGATCTGTCTGCATCTACTATACCTCTTATTCCTGCAACAACTGCCATGGTGCAAGAATTTTGCAAACAAGCCATCTTCACAGAACTAGCCAATGTCCCCTATTTGAAGACTGGAGGAGCTGCTGTGAAGTTTCCAATGCTTTCTGTTGTATTAAGCTCTGGAGAGATGGTAGAAACTATCTATTTTCCTGAGTTTGTTGTCCCCTTGAAAGGCCTCAACAGGACAGAGGAAGAGCTGGGTGTGGCTGATGTACCAATGGGTAAGCTGAAGGGTTGAGACAATACTTCTCTTGGATGCAATACTGGGGAAAAAAGTTGTAGCGCTCTAAGATTTCCTTATGAAACCACAAACCTGTGGCTTCCTCCAGTGAAGAAACTGTTGTCAACATAAATTACAGTTACACTTCATAGGTACCTTCCTTTGTTGTGGATTATAATAGTGATAATTATGTTTTCCTTAAGAAACATGAAGGTAGAATAAAAATTAGCACAGCATGATAATATAATGGATGTGCTGTTGATACCCTTTTCTGCTTCAAGGAAGGAAAATAAATTATGAAAACTGAATTTTCAATCATAGTCAATGTTCCCAAAAATGCGGATTAAAATAAACATATTACAGGCTTTTTTCCATGGATTCAAGAAGTTTAGAGCATTTAGAAAGTTAGGAAATTGTGGATTAAAGCATCTGAAAAATTGTTATTATTGACAAGCAGATAACAAAAGTAGTGCTTTTATTAAAAGCATTCACAATTTGTCTGCAGAAATGCAGTCCAAGTTAAAATTTGACACATGGTGAAGTAGCCATGCAGAAATATTTTACGTACTTTCAGATAAATCTGATGATTAAAAACATTTTCCTGGTTTTTGAATAATTTTTACAGTAGTAGGACCTCATAGTGACTTTCTACTCTAAAATGACATTTTGGAGATCTTTTCTGTTTTGCAGTAATGCAAGCCTAAAATATCTGCAAATGCTGTCTGAATTTTCATGACTGGATCTTTAATCTGAACTTTAGGATGTCTCTAAACATTTATTCACAGGAGAAGAATATTCTCCCCTAGTTTCACTGGACACCTGGCAGCCTGGAGACTTGGGGTTTTGTCCTCACAGTGTGAGGTACATTCTGTGGAAAGTCGGACCCAGTTGTGCTGCAGAGATCAGAAACTAAGCTACTCAAACAAAAAAAAAAAGCTTTTTCCTGTGGCACTACGGTTTGTGACTGTTAACGGCTGCCTACCTTGTCTCTTCCCAAGAGGTCTCGGTCCCCAGAGCTGAAGGGAGCATGTGCTTGTACCCCTTTTCACCTGTTTTCAGTCCACCATGTTAGTTCAGTCTCATCAACAGCGTGAGCCATACAGCTGAGCGGTTCCCCGAGGTAGTTACTGCGCAGTGGATTAAATAAAAGCATGGTGACTTTGGAGCCAAGGGGCAGGAAAGTTGTTTGGGTTAAGTTGTTAACAACTGTCATGGCAAGATGAGCCAGGGCTCCTTTGTCAAAGCCCTAAATGTATGTCATTGCTCCCTATAAACCCTGCTCTGCTGCTTCTGACCTTAGGATCAATGGAAGTTGTTGTGTGCTTGTCATATTCAGTTTGTCCATTTTTTCCCTAGAGACTTAACAGAAGTATTTAGGAGTTGAAATTAAGGATATATTTTTTAAATTGTAGCCCTGTGCTGATGTTTCTGTGTTAAGATGCACAATTCAGTACATGTCCAGATCCTGAAAATAACTAACCAAAAAATCTAGGACTTTAGTTCTTTGTAAAATCTCTTACTTTTTCTCCACTGCCAGTGGATCACATCCATAAGGTTTTTTTTATATTTTCTGAAGTCAGAAGGGACCATTTTAATAATTTCTTTTGACCTCATCAAAACAAGTCTTAAGAATATTACCTAGTAATTTTCTTAACGGGGCCAAGAGCTTGTGCAGAGCAAGGGGATGTTTTTGAGGCAGACATGGAAACTTGATTTAGAGTGACAGAGTTCACCACAAGAATTGTTACAGTTAAATTTTCCCAATGAATATGGTTCTTCTGTGGAAAGTCTTACTTCACAAGTCAGGGGCAGACACTTTTTCCACCTAGGCCTTTATTTGAACTACTTTGGAGAGGGTGCAATATCAGCTGCTGCTATAACCTCATCTGTTCATAGTTCCTGAGCTGCAGGCAACAGCAGGGAGCTCAGCATGAGCTAAACACCCAAGTATTCACTTTGATTTGCAGAAGGATTTTGCATCCTGTGCTGAGCTTTGTGCTGCTACTACCTGGTCTGATGCTACTGCGGTGGTATCTACATTGCACAGCCAAGAATAGTTTCTGGAGAAAAACATATAAATATTGTGAATGCTTATAAGCCTCATAGGGTTTGTAGTCACGCATTCTTTATGCATGCTTATGATTTACCTTGAAGTTGTTAGACTGGAAATGTTATATATCCTAGATTAAATGAACAGAATTCTATAGGCTGACCTTTGATGTAATATTGGTTATAAAACGTCGCTGAAGTAGTTGCTGCCTGAGCTAGATATTTTTTTCGAAAAAAAATTATCCAATTTTTATTTAAAAATTACTGGTGATTAAGAGTCTAATGTCACCTGTGTTAAGCTTTTCCAGTGGATGGTTACCCTTCTTTTTAAAAAATATATAAGTCATGAGTAGGCTGCATTTATCTAGCTTGTCTAATTCCCAAGCACTCACTCTTGTTAAAGAGTTGCTTTTTCACATATCTGTTCCCTGTATTGGAACTGCAGACCAGCTACCTTTAAGTCAAAGCTTTTCCTCATTAAGCTAACTAAATCAAAGTCCTTGACTATTTCATTAAAACACATAGTTCCCAATCATTTAATAAATGTTCCAGTTCTTCCTAACCCTCTACTTTTTAACATGCTGCTTGAAATACTGTGTGAGAACTGCATGCTGTACTTCACGAGCAGCTGTAGGCATTTGAGAAACAGAAGTAATTTGTGTACCAAATTCCTACTCAATGTTCCTATGTTAACAAATACAGTGATCACATTAACCCTTGCATCACACCATTGCTTTGGGTACCAGACAACTCCCTAGTCAGCACCAGAGTTTCCCAAAATAGTAATCCTTGCTCTGAAACACACCCTTCAGTATTTGTTCCCAGGCATCTGACTTTTACAGGAAGAACCCTCATTTTCCTTCACGCTGAAGCTTTGTAAATACATTCTTTGCAGCTCCACTTTTGGCAGTCTTCCACTTCCAGCCCACGCACATCACTTTACATTTCTCAGTATTCTCTTCTCGCACCAATTTCGAGTCATCATGACCAGATTGCCTCTACAAATAAATGCCCTTGGGAAGCCAGGAGTGCCCCACTCCACTGCCAAGTAATAGTGAGTTTCCATATCCAGTAAAGCAGCCATGTCCCCTTTGATCCTGCCTGAACATGTCCCAGGCTTCTGAAGAGAAGCATGTGTAATCCCACCTGGAGATGAGTCAGTAAACTGTAAACACGCGCGAGATTTTCATATCTAGTGAAGAAGTCCCTCCCAATCTAAGCCTTGTGTCAGTGTCTTGGAAGTGGCAACAGAGAAACTGAAGGGTAAGGGAACCAGAAGAAAACTGCTGAAAATGGACTTCCCACAGTTGTGAGGAACTGGATTTTTGGTTGCATCAAACCAAAGAATTATGTGGTATTTAGTAATCCATAGAAAACACAACTGATATAATCCATGGCTGTACCTTTGTATTTTCTGCACTAAATGCCAGGCCTTGGGTTGACTTGGAGTTTTATCCATGAATGTTACTCTTCCTCACATACATTCCTTCCTGGTGCTGTTACCTCCCTAGATTCAGGGTGCTGTGTAAGCTCCCGCACTTCAGCCTGAACTGGATGACTGTACTGAACAGCATTAAAGCTTTAGAAAGGGTACATTCTTTCAGTGGTTTTGCGCATTTTGCATACACATCCATACTCAGCCCCCTCAAATCACACTACTGGCTCTTCTTGAGGAGAGGAAACAAAAATCTGGCAATTAGTGCTGCTAAAGACAGTATTTTCATAGAATCATAGAAATGTTTGTTAGAAGTCACCTTTTAAGATCATCGTGTCAAACCGTTAACCTAGCGCTGCAAAGTCCACCACTAAACCATGGCCCCAAGTGCCACATCTACACATCTCTTAAATACCTGCGGGGCTGGTGACTCAACCACCTCCCTGGGCAGCCTGTTCCAATGCTTGACAAGCCTCTCAGTGAAGACACTTTTCCTCATATCCAATCTAAACCTCCCCTGGTGCAACGTGAGGCCATTTGCTGTTGTCCTACTGCTTGCTGCTTGGGAGAAGAGACTGACATCCACCTTGTTGGAACTTCCTTTCAGGTCGTTTCAGGTAGAGAGTGATAAGGTCTCCCCTCAGCCCCCTTTTCTCAAGGCTAAACACAACCCCAGCTCCCTCAGCTGCTCCTCATAAGACTTGTGCTCTAGACCCTTCACCAGCTTTGTTGTTTTTCTCTGGACACGCTGCAGCACCTCAATGTCTTTCCTGTAGTGAGGGGCCAAAAACTGAACCCAGCATTCGAGGTGCAGCCTCAGCAGTGCTGAGCACAGGGGGACAATCGCCTCCCTTGTTCTGCTGGCCACACTGTTTTGGATACAAGCCAGGATGCCATTGGCCCTCTTGGCCACCTGAGCACACTGCTGCCTCATACTCGCCTGGCATTTGACCAGCACCCCCAGGTCCCTTCCCACTGGTGGTCTTTCCAGTCACTCTTCCCCAAGCCTGTAGCATTGCATGGGGTTGTTGTGACCCAAGCGCAGGACCTAGTACTGCTGCTTGTTGAACCTCACACAAGTGGTCTTGAACAATCGATCAGCCTGTCTGGATCCCTCTGCAGAATCTTCCTGCCCTACAGCAGATCAACGCTCCTGGCCAACCTGGTGTCATCCGCAAACTTCCTGAGGGTGCCCTTGATGCCCTCGTCCAGGTCATTGTTAAAGATACTAAACAGGACTGGCCCCAGTACTGAGCCCTGGGGAACACCACTTGTGAGTGGCTGCCAACTGGACGGATCTCTGTTCACCAGCACTCTTTGAGCTCAGTCATTCAGCCAGTTTTTAACCCAGAGAAAGAAGAGTACAGCCATCCAAGCCATGAGCAGCCGGTTTCTCCAGGAGCATGCCATGGGAAAGAGTGTCAAAGGCTTTTCTAAGATCCAGGTAGACAACAGCCACAGCCTTTGTCTCATCAACTGAGTGGGTCATGTTGTCACAGAAGGAGATCAGGTTAGTCAAGGAGGACGTGTGCTGACTGGGCCTGATCCCTGGTTGTCCTGTCCTTGCCGTGTGATGGCACTCAAGAGGATCTGCTCCATAACCTTCCCCAGTGCCGAGGTCAGAATGACAGGCTTGTAGTTGCCTGGACGCTCCTTCCGGCCCTTCTTTTACATGGGTGTCGCGTTTGCTAATCTCCAGTCAACTGGCACCTCCCCGGTCAGCCAGGGCTGCTGATAGATGGTTGAAAGTCGCTCAGTGAGCACTTCTGCCAGCTGCCTCAGGACCCTTGGGTGGGTCCCGCCCGGCCCCATAGGCTTGTGTCTAAGTGGCGTAGCAGGTCAGTGACCATTTCCCTTTGGATTATGAGAGCTTCATTCTTCTCCCCATCCCTGTGTTCCAGCTCAAGGGGCTGGGTATCTGGAGAACAACCAGTCCTACCGTTAAGGACTGAGGCAAAGGCCGCATTAGATAGCTCATCCTTTTTCTTATCCTTTGTCACTATGTTTCCCCTTGCATCCGTTAAAGAACGGAGGTCCTCTTTAGCCCTCCTTTTGTTGCTAATGTATTTGTAGAAGCATTTTTTATTGTCTTTAGTGGCAGTAGCCAGATTAAGTTCTAGCTGGGCTTTGGCCCTTCTAATTTTCTCCCTGCATAATCTCATGATATCCTTGTAGTTCTTCTGAGTTGTTTGCCCCTTCTACCGAAGGTAATAAATACTCTGGTTTTTTTTCCTGAGTTTCAGCCAAACGCACTGTTCAGCCAGGCTGGTCTTCTTCCCCACTATCTTCTCTTCTGGCACATAGGAACAGCCTTTTCCTGAGCCTTTAGGATGTCCTTCTTGAAGAAGGTCCAGCCTCCCTGGATTTCTTTTCCCTTCAGGACTACCTTCCAAGGGACTCTGCCATCCAGTTTCCTAAAGAGGCCACAGCCTGCCCTCTGGCAGTCCAAGGCAGCAGTTCTGCTGATCCTCCTCCTTACTTCTCTGAGAATCAAGAGCTCTGTCATTTAATGACTGCTGTGCCGAAGATGGCCTCCAACCATCACATCACGCACTCTTTTTGCAAACTACAGGTCTAGCAGTGTGCCTTCCCTAGTTCGGTTCTCGCCAGCTGTGTCAGGAAGTTATCATCTTCCACACACTCCAAGAACCTCCTAGACTGTTTCCTATATGCTGTGTTGTATTTTCAGGAGACATCTAGTAAGTTGAAGTCCCCCACGAGGACAAGGGCTAGTTAGTGATCATGAGACTTCTCCCAGCTGTTCTTCATCCTGGTTGGGTGGTCTATAACAGATTCCCACCATGATATCTGCCTTGTTGGCTTTCTCCTTGATTCTTACCCATAAACACTCAACCCTATTGCCACCATCATTAAGCTCTAGATAATCAAAACACTCCTGAACATACAGGGCTACTGCACTGTCTGTCCTTCCTTGCTTATCCCTTCTGGAGATTTTATAGCCATCTGTCATAGCACTCCAGCTGTGAAAGTCATTCCACCATGTTTCCATGATGGTAACTGTGTCCTGGTTTTCCAGCTGCGTAATTGCTTCCAGCTTCTCCTGTCTGCTGCCCATGCTGTGTGCATTGGTATAGCACTTCACTTGGGCTATTGAACCCACCACCTTTCTTGGGGGAGAAGCCCTAATTCCTATGTGACCATTCTCAGGCACTGCTGTGACTTCTAACACATTACTAACACTTGCATATTTGTGGCCACATGGCTCTCCATCCCCTGCCTGAGATGGAAGACTGAAGGACCTCACTAACACACCATCCTGACCACACTAACACACACAACACTGGTGTTGTGCCTCCAGGGTTATCTCTGGCAAGCCTGGTTTTACCCCTCTCCCCCTTTAAATCTAGTTTATAGCTCTTTCAGTGAGCTCCTGTGCAAAGATCCTTTGCCCCCTTTGAGACAGGTGTGCCCCATCTGCTGCCAACAGGCCTGGTGTCATGTGAACTGACCCATGATCAAAAACCCCAAAATTCTGCCAGTGACACCAGGCTCGGAGCCAGGTGTTGCACTGGTGGCTCTTCCTGTCTCTTCTCTCTTCATTCCCTGCAACTGGAGGGATAGATAACACTGCTTGTGCTCCTGATCCCTTAACCATTCTCCCCAAGGCCCTGAAATCTTTCTTGATTGCCCTGAGACTTGTTGCAACTTCATCGCTGCTTACCTGGAAATTCAATAATGGATAATAATCTGAGGGCTGTAGCAGGGTAAGAATCTTTCTCTACACATTTTTAACCAGGGCTCCAGGAAGGCAGCGGACTACCTAAGAAGTGAGTCCAGTCTGCATGTTGGGCCTTCTGTTCCCTTCAGAAGTTAGTCTCCTGTGACAATGACCAATCTTTTTTTCTTTATGGAAGTTTTGACACAGGATGTAGGCCAACTTAACTTCATCAACACCTCAAAGCTAGATGAATGATCATCCTTGTTAATGTTCAGTTCCACTTGCAAAGCCTCACACCTATTAGGCGAGGGCACCAGAGAGGGTGGGGTTGTCCCAGGGGGAGACCTGCCTGCTGTGCCAGGAAGGAGCTTGTCACCATTCCCTCCATCCCTTATGTCATTATGTTCAGCCAGGCAGAGAGAGGGGTGGGTGCTAGCCAAAACCAAACTCCTGACTGTTGTTTACAAATGCAGAGGTGAACCTTTCTCCGTCCCATGTTCCTAAAGAGTACATTTTGGGTATTTTAACTCCTCTGTTTTCCTTTGACAGCAACTTTGTGATGCTGGTAAAGAGCCATTCATACACGTCTCCTTTTCAACTCCAGTGAGCACATTTTATGGATGAATACAAGGCTGTAAAAGGTATAACAGCCATTCACTGTATCTCCCCCAAAATATCTTAACATCCCTGCTGTATTAAGTGGCATATCATTTAGGAGATGCTCATCTAAAAATAATTTTCAGATTTATTTTTTTTTCCTGGTATCACGTGTACAATAAAGCTGAAGAATCCTTTTGTGCCTGGTTGACCCTGGCTGGATGCCAGGTGCCCACCAAGCTGCTCTGTCACTCCCCTTCTCAGCAGAACGGTTGCTTTTAATGGTTAAGAATTCCTTTGGGATGGATATAAATAAGATGGAAAAGAATCCTTGTGGGTCAAGATACAGACAGTTTAGTGAAGCAATAGCAAAAGTTGTGCACACAGAAGTGAAGCAAAACAAAAGATGTTATTCTCTGCTTCCCATCAGCAGGCGATGTTTGGCCACTGAAGCAGGACTTCAGTACACATAGCAGTTGCTCTGGAACACAAACTTTGTAAATAATGAATACCTCCCTTTTCTCCTTTCTCTTAGCTTTTATATCTGAACAGATGTCATATGGTATGGATTATCCCATTGGTCAGTTTGGGTCAGCTGTCCTGGCGATGTCCCCTCCTAAGATCTTGCCCACCCCCAGCCTAGTGATGAGAGGCAGAGGGGAAGGTTGGACAGACAGCCTTGATGCTGTGCAAGTACTGCTCAGCAGTAGTCTGAACACTGATGCATTATGCCCGTCTTTCTAGCTACTAATACAAGCACAACACTATGAGGGCTGCTATGGGGCTCAGCCAGACCCAATACACCTGTTTAAACTAATTTCAACATGTGTCTACTTCCTAACTAGTAAGTATTCCTTAACATGAGGCTCATTATGGCTTAGCCATTTTCTTCAGTTAATTGCTGTGAGAACCTTTTAAAAGTTGCATGCTTCTGAAACTTAGTCTGCTAGTCATCACTTCTCCTGCGGAGAACAGGCAAATGGGATTTATATGTTCTCTGGTATCACTTCACTATGAAGATAGGATGTGGCTACAGCTCACACTTGGAATTAGGGAATTTAAAGTGAGTTGTCCACTTTTCCTCCAAAAAGTAACAAAACAGGACTTTGAGGAAAAGAATGACCAAATGATGCTTTGCAAAGGAAGGATGCTTATTGGAGTGACAGATCCAGCATGAAAAATAGTGAAAGAACGTTGGCTTGTGGTTTCATTAGTGTGCTCATTTTTTCCTGCTCTTGAGATTTCATAACATAAACATCCAAAATCACATTACAGAGACAATTCAAACATGATAGAGATTTTCAAGACACTGCAAACTACTTGCCCCTAAAAAAGTTATTGCAGAATGCTATTAATTTTGCAGTGTATTTTTTAATTACTTGTAGGTGTAATAAAAAAGCACTAAAAGCTAAGGTACGCGGACTTCAAGGAAGAAAAACTCTCCTGTGCCTATTCAGATAGTATGTCCCTTTACTATTCCAGCAGCTGGAGTGTGTCTATGTTTGGAAGTAAGATGAGGAAAAGATCATAATAAAGAGCACCCTTGTGCACCTTTCCAGTTTGCCTATTGGCTGTTTTGAGTAAGATCCTTCTATACCTCAAGAAAGTCTTGCCTCTGGGTAGCATCCTCAAAAGTAAGAATAGCTTTGATGAATGTGTAATGCTATTAGCAACCATCTAATTGGTTTTCTTTTTTCTCCCTACCCACCAAAGTCTAACATTGCTGGTCAAACACCCAGCTACTGTCACAGAAGCTTTAAGTAGAAAAAAATAACTAGGGAAGTAAAAAAAAATCCCAGGGTAGAAGGGTAGCTGGAAATGGCTCCCCAAAAACTGTGGGGGAGGTGGGAAAGGGGAAAAGAACTATTTTAAGTTGTTGGCATTGATATTATGAAGAAGGGTCATGAAGTGCCTGGGATATTTCTGTCATGCTGCAGCTTGTGTAAAGAGGGTAGTTCTTCCCCACTGAGAAGCAGACAGGTTTCCACAGAAAAAGATCTGTTTGGGAGATAATTATGTTTTCTCTAAGAGACCTGTGGAGACAGTGGAGGAACAAATATTTTCTTATGCTAGAACCAAGGGACCAAACTGGAGCAAAAGGCTCTGGAAGAGTTCAAAATTAAGAAAATGAAAGGAAAAATTATGCCAATGGACATCTTCAGCAAAAAGCTGAGCAGCATGGCCCTGAGCTCTGCTGCCATCACTGTGGGAAGCACCCTTTCAAGGAACAACTATAGGACCTTCCCACAGTAATCACTCACTCCTCCTTTCCTCATGCAGAATAAAACAGTGCTTTCTACACATCCTTGGGAGAAATTCAGAGTATAACCGTAAGTGGTCCAAAAGCATTTTCCATTTTCAGACTAAGCAAAATGAAGCCAAACTATTCTTTCTTCCGCCTGAGGAACCCAGAGAAAGCACCATATGCTAGGGAACTGAAAATAAACCAGATATTCCCTACCGAGGTGTGAAATCTTAACACCATTAATATCCAGATTACCCAAAGAGCAGATTTTCCTTTGGACACTGCTGGAAATGAACCTTAGTTCTTGGCAACATTAGTGTTTCTACATTATTAGTGAACCTTCCTTAATAATTGATGGGGCCTTTCAGCAACACGAAAAAATGTCTTGTACTGTAGATGAAGATTTTGGCTTGAACGCTTGCTGAAGGTTAGTCATGTACATCCCTCTACGAGTCCTAATGGAATCAAGAATACAACCATACAATGCAATTCATAGGCCTCCCTGAACAGCCAGAGTTACTGACAGGACACAACAGCACTGCTCCTTCCAGTACTTCTCATCTTCCCTGCAATTGGTCTGCTGTGATCTATTTGCATAGCTAAAGACAAGCAAGCAGCAGATAACTGAGCTTTCTGATGACAGTGAGATGTGGAAACACCCATGCAGATACATAGGAAAGCAGCTTTTGTCATCTTGAAATTCTGCTGCTGTTGTTTGCAGTGTCATTGCTCTGGTCCTTGTCACTGAAGTTGCCTTGTCTCAGTAGCAGAAGCCAACTAGGAAAAGCTGCACCATGTTCTGTAGAATTATCTGCTTGGCCTCTTGCTCTTCTTCCATGAGCCAGCTGACCATGACATCTGAAGGTAGCAATACTGCACAGTGATATCCATCTGCTATAAAATTCCAGTTGCATAGGCACAGCCTTTTCATATTCTATTCATATTAATAAGATTTATATTCACAGCATTAATCAAGAATCCTTCAAGCATCCCAACAGCAGTTCAAAACTAGAAATAGCAAAACTAATGGACGTCAAAAGAGCAACAATGACAGTGTTAGTCTGAGTCACAATTTAAAATTCCTGTCTTCAGGGAGTATCCTGCACTGTGAAAAAACAAAAAACAGCCCAAAATGGAGGAGAGAGATGTGTGTTGGAATGTCACACCGTAGGGCATCTTCCCTGACTACAGAGTGGCACATCTGAAAAAACTGCATTAACAATGAGACTACTGAAAGCTGGTGTTGTAAAGTGATCCGGACCCACTTGGGTTTGATATTGCTAAATTGCTGTGCTTAAACTGGTTCATCTTATTCAGTCAATTACAGGTGCAGCCTCAGAAAGGTGTATGTGAAGCATTTCTTCAGTTGATGTTACTATTCTTTGTTCAAACCTGTACCAAAAAGTATTTTAAAAGTACTGAAAAAGTCTGTTTTATTGACTGCCATGGCTCTCCCCTAGCCCATTCTTGCCTAAAAACAGGGCAAAGCCCAGTAAACAGAAGTACAGAATCAAGATTGAAATTAACCTTAGTGCAACTTAGTGAGGCCATTTAAGCAGTCACAGTCAGAATAGTTTTACACCAATAAAGTATTGTTACAAGGAAAAATCCCATTGAATAGAATTATGTCAGTGTTTAGGACAAAATAATGTCCTAGCTATATCAAGTCACAATGGCGTATGGTGCCAATACATGTTAAGAACTCTGCACAATCTTAACAAATTTTAAATATTACCAGTGTCAACTGAAAGACAGCATTAATTTTGTTCATGCCATGCTGGGTCTGAAGAAAACCCTAATGCAAAATATTGAATATGTTATCGATGAAAGATTTTATTTGTTTCAAACTAAAATGAAATGAAATAATAATAATCGTGTTACCATGAGGCACTCCACCCAGGAAATGATTCATCTAAATCCAAAGTAAAACAAACAAAAAGATTAAAGAAAACTGGCTTTTAAAAATAAAGTAAAACAAACCTGTTTACTCTGTGTTACATGGGATACTTGACGGAAGAATCAGAAATGTAACTCTGACCAGCCAATACATTTATCTATCTGCACAACTATTATGGTTTTATAGATCTCTAACCATCTAACCATCAGTTCTGTTATTCTTCATTTGCGTATAGAAAAGACATAGGGATATCTCCTTAGTGCTCACAGAGCAAATAAATCTTCAAATAAGTTCCTAAACAAGCAAAAACCTTTGATTTGCGTCTTTCTATATTCAAGGCATTAAGCAATATCTTTTACAGTGTCTTGCCAAGAGTTCAAACATGGAACTATCAAAACTACTTCTGTAATCACCTTAAAGATAGATAACCTTAAAACCGGGAAGGCCTCAGAGGCCTGGAAAAAGGAATCTGCACCTGCTTTACATCGTTGCTTTTATGGCCAAGTTTTTTCAACTGGTAATTCTCTATTATGAAAGCTTTAAGTGGCCGTAAGTGTTAAATCAAGCAGTGTATAGAAAAATAGGAAAAATTCAGACATTTTACACCCCTTAAAAATTAGGCACGGGGATGACAGTTTGCTTTGACTTGCTGAGGAAGCCTGCTGTTAGGATGAACTGGCTAATAAAATCCACAAGTCACTGGAAAAAAAGAAGCAGTAAATATTTTGACCATACACTAAATGGTCACATTTGAACCTTGCTTCTCCTTGGTGAAACCTAAGCAGCATTTGCTGCTAGGAGCGAGTCCATTGACTCCAATTGTCTTCAAATTTGTCCCAGTCTCAGAATTTGCCATTCCTCTGGCTCCTGCGGCAGGGAATGAACAGTGTGCTCTCTCCTGTATTGCACTTTACTTACCCTGCCTGCTCCTTCACTTGCCTTCATCCTGTGTGTCCAAGATTTATTCTAACTCCTTGAATTCAGCTTCACATTAATTTCCATTGAACTCCATTGATGTTATCTCTTAGATTCTGAGTAACTTTTGCATGAGGAACTGACTACTGTATTATTAAACAAATGCAGCCAAGGTGATTAGATTTGGACATCTGGCTGGTGTTGAAGTTTTTCTTTTAAAGATTCCTGTAGTTATTTTTTTTTTTTAGTCAGTCTAGAAGCAGCATATTGCTATGGGCAATCAATTTGTTTACAGGGGAAGATACAGAAAGTCTAACATTCAGTGCTCCAGCCAGTTACATGTGTGTGTATGAATTGCGTACTGTACTCCTGGGGGGCAAAAAAAAAATAAAAAAAAAATAGCAAGCACACTATGAGGCAATTTTCAAAGACTAACAATGCTGACAGTATGTGTCCTTTTAACTGAAGACTCTTTTCTTCTTCAGGTCTCTTCAGTAAGAAGATAACTTCTTTAAAATAACAAAGTTAATTGTAGCTAGCACTGAAATGATAAATAAAAGATTTGACTCTCTACAGGAGGCTATTTTTTCAACTGATTAAAGGGGAGAGATGTCTGACAGAATAATGGGATTAATTTTAAAAGCATGCTCATCTTTGGACATTATGTCCAAAGGCAATGACATGATTAAGATTACTGTTGCCTTTAAAGAAAATACAAAAGTTTAATTTTAAGGAAAACACTGGAAATACTAAGGCAGTAAGCATTTGATTGGCTTTAAGGATTTAATAGACAGTTTAACTGCCTTTGAAATTGATGTCAAATTGACATGCCAAAGGGCATATTTTAAATAAGTTGTCTGGATTTCACAATCTCAGCTGCTACAGACTTTGTTGGAAAACATACTGATAATACCTTTGGTAACAAGTTTTCTTGAGCCAATTGTTTTGGGTACCACCAACTTTGCCTGTCAAGCAACATGGGCAAGGAACAGCTTTACTGTGCTAATTAAAAAGGAAAAGTTAGTCACATTTCTGAGTATTTTCTTTGAAAGTGAGATCCTGATTACTTTGAAATTAGTTTATTTTCAAACAATGTAAAAGAGTATTTTGGCACATGAATACACAGCTGTCTGCAAAGATGCATTTACATGTTCACACACTGAAGCAGAGTAAAGAAATTATAAGAAGCTATTTTGAATTTCCTGACCTTCACAGAACTGGAGTTTCACCTTCAATCAGTGCTAACACAGCTTCTCTTCCCCCCTCCCCTTTTCACAATACAATAAGATTTTATTTGAATATTGTAGTGTGGGTTGTAAAGTCCCAGAGAATTGAAGTGGCAAATCTCCAGGATCCGACTGTGCTAAAGGAAGAGATAAATTATCTTTCTTGAAGGAGTGAGCCATTGCTTCATGTTTGAAACCTCTCTGCTATTAAGTATGAAAAACAAACACTTGGATTTTGCACTGTGACCTCCTTACAATGTCTGTGAAGAGAGTCATGTAAGTGTCACCTAAAGCAGGCCTTCACATAGGATGGGCTTTGAAACAATATCTGGAGAAAGTGGGGGCTTTGCTATGTAAAAAAATATTCTTTTGAAAGACATTTTGGGGGCAGGTGTATTATTATGCATTATGGCAACTGAACTCTTCAAACTTCTGTTGTTTTAAGCAAAAGAAATGTTAGGAACATTAGATTAATATTAATATAACTTCTACCTCTGAAACAGAGGGCATTTATAACATTTTAAAAATGAATACAGTATGCTTTGAGAACATATTTTTACTCTACAGGATTTGTCCGTTGCTATGTAATAACAGAGTTCTAACATCAATAAACAGAACCTAAGCACCTTTACTTAGAACATTATCTACAATATTAACAGTCCTTGTCATCGTTAAATTTTAAATCTTCATTGCCAAATACACGAGACAAAATAAATAATTTTGTCTAACTGTAGAAACCTTCCTCCCCCAGATTCCTTTATTTTCCCCTCCAAGACTTTTTCATGCTATTTTAGTGGTAGCATAACATGTTAACTTCTTTATGCTGCAGTTTGCTGATAGGAAGTTTTATTGTACATGTTAATATAGGAAAGCTACAAGAGAGTTGCTTGATCTTCTTCCAAGTTTTAAATACCAATTTTAAGCAGCAATAGTCTCATTCACTAATTGCTGTTTATTTCTTATATGCTGCTGTATTTTTCCTTTTCTTATTTTCTCTCTCTCCCACAGCTGAGTTTCTTTAATTGCAGCACAATTTTTCATTCTGCTCAGGTCAGTTTTATTTCCCTTCTTCCCTCAACTTTAATAATATTTGCATGGAAAAATACTGAATACTGTGTTATTTTTGGCTTTTGATAAAAGTTGGCAATATATTGTAGCTTTGATTTAAAACTAAGGTTAAGTAGCATTATCAGTAAGGTGTGGACCAAAACTGCAAAAGCTGCTTAGCTAAAATTTTTTTTCAAGAGGTCTTCTTCATATTCAAGCAATAATTCTCAGTAATGCAAAGCTGGGGTCTCATTGCTAAAGAAAAAAAAAGAAAAAAAAAATCAATTAACTTTTCTATTAAGAGATTTTTAAAAAAAAACAAAACACCACAACAAAACAGAAGGGCAAAATCTCTTTTTTTCCTTCTACTTCCAAAGATGGTATCTTCTTGCTCTAAACAGTTTAAACATGAAACAAACAGCCATAGTGTCCTACTCCCATATATTCTTCTCATGCCTTTTCTTTACAAGTTGCTCCTCTGCTTTAAGCCTTTCCCTCAACTTTGCCTTTTGGGTCAAGAAATGGATATGGAAATTTAAACAGAGTTTTTTCTTCTAGTGTTCAGACTCAGGGTTTCTTTAGGCATCCTGGAGGCTTTTCTAGAACTGCTTAATGTTTGAAGGGAAAGGAATAAGCTTCTTCACAGTGTTCTAGTTTTACCAAACTGAACTTTATTAGTCTGTATATTCTTCAAGGAAAGAAGCCCTTCTCACTTTACACTTTTCTGTGTGTGTCTATGTATTGATATGACATCTAGCAAAATGGGGTGTTAATTCTGATCCAAATCTATGAATAGGTCACCAGATAATCAAAAGAAACTCATATTCGTTAAGTGTTCTGTATGCATTCCCTCTCATTGCTTGCTTTCTTCTCTGCATAGCTTTTTTCTCTTATCTTTCTCTGTTTCTTATGCTGTATCCATAATGCAGTGAAATTTCAAAGTATTTAAAACAAAATAACTTTTTTTCCCCCCTTCCCACTCTTCTTTATATTCAAAAGATATTAATGATGGTCATAAGAGGCTGTTCAAAATTTCCATGGAAGGTGGAACGTAAGTGCAACTTAATGAGCTTTTAAACAAAAACTCTTTTGACATGCCTATGTTATTGACACTGCTTACCAGGCTCCGTCTGCGTTGGACCTTTTTGTTCTGAGTGCTGTGTAAACAAAGAAGAAAAATAATTCCTGGGCTAATGAGGCTAGTTTTAGAGTTGGCAGAGGGAGTGAAAGTAGGAAGTTATTATTCATCTTCAAGAAGGATGGTGAAGAGGGATTGTATAGGCTCTGCCCTTGAGACTCTCTCTAGCCTGGTAAGACTTGACTTACAAGGCTGATACTACAGAAGATGTTATAGTTGAATGAACCTATTAAGACAACCAAGAAAAGGAGGCTCTGTAAATTGAGTAGATGCTGTCCTGTGTATTCTTAAATCTTAAAAATGCCAAGTTTCAGAAAAGTTTGAGAAAAAACCAAGTTCTTAAGACAGGACTTTTCAGCAATCTACTATTACTTAGTACTTGAAACTTAATGTTGACGTATGCTGTTAGAGTTCTGATAAGTACTTACATTGCAGTTATTTTTGGAACACTCTGCTGATGTTTTAATAAAAACAGACAACCTGGAACTGCCAAAGAAAGTTTTATTTAAAAAATAACTTGCACATAAATCCATATAAAAACCTTTCAGTAGCTAACTGAGTAAATACAGCAGAACACCCATAAAGAGGCTTGAAAAAACTGCTACAATTTTCTATGACTTTGTTGTAACAGTTATGTTAAATAAGCCACTTTAATCTCAACTCTTTAAGATACACGCAAGCCTGTTAGATCTTCAGTTCCTCTTCCATCTTCACATACCTGCTACTTACTGCAAGTATAAAATATTTTTACATTTCTACTTCCCTCTGTTCACAAGCTGGAATAAAGGACAGGTTTGCATCACAGGGAAGAAGGGACTTTTATAAAGACAAAACAATTAAATTCAGTCCCACAATCTCAGTGAAATTTACCTTTTTCTAGTTGAGAAGCTAACAGTAAATATTAGCACCTTCCAAGCGCTACAGTATCTCTGAATCATTCTTCCCATCCCATCACCTGACTTGTCAGGGATTTCTGTTGGCATGTATGCAGCAAACATAAGAAATGTTTAAGCTGGAGCTGTGGTGTGGAAAGCATAGTCTGAAGGAGATAGATGTGGAGCCTAGAAATTATTGTCAATTTATGTTACTTTGTAAAGCTGTAAAGGCAATTAAGTCACAGGATTGGTCTTCACAAAGTAAACCGGTGTCGCCTCTGTACAAACACACATTCTCAACTCTCTTTTAGACAGGTAGTTTTCTGTTATCCGGTATGGCTTTACAAAAAAATTAGGAGATAACAGCAAATATTGGATCAAAACCAGACATTCTTTCCTTCTAAGGTTGAGCCAGATGAACAGTAAAATTATTCTCTTTTCCATTTCCAGTGTCTTTTAACACAGTCCATAGTGTGATCAGAACTCCTTTCTCTTAAAGTTTTGCAACTCTGATGATTTTCAGTTCAGAAATTAATTTCTAAACTCAGCAGCAATAAGATTTCATTTAAAAAATATTAAATCCAGACATTTTCCTTGACTTGTGGATACTTTAATGTTTGAACTGTGTAATAATTCGGTCCTAGATGATTTATTTGCTTACAGAGTTTTTTTATGATCAATGCTTCAGTGGCTATTTTGCTGTTCTGGCTGCTGCAAATGTATCATACATTTCTCTGTACTCTGTCCAGTCACATGCTGTTCAACCACTGCCAAAACCATCTTCACATTTTCCACTAATAAAACCACAGTACAGAGGAATTGTCACATTTATAGTGTTACTAGAAATAATAATCTCATAAGAATTAATATACTAAAAGGGCAAATAAAACAATGGCCCTCAAGATGGTTGAGGCTGTGAAACTCAGCTTTAAAGACATTTTTTCTTTTCATTGCTGTTGCTCTCAGACTTTGCCATCACTTCATCTTGTACTGAAGAAAACATAAATTGCTCAACAACAAAGTAAAACTAAGGAGAATTTCTAACTCCTAAAAAAACATTAAAGTATATTCAATCTCAAGAACATTTGTTAGGAAGCCTGCTTTACTCACATCTTTTGCATCCTTCCACCCACAGAAGCAACTGTAAAAACTGAATTTTGTATTAGTCTGGGAAAAGAAAACCACAAAACCAAAAATGTTAACATTTGGAAATCAGGTAGGTGTGAATAATAACTTTTTCTATCTCTCTTTTTTTATTTATTTTTTTATGGTGCATTTATATAGTGACATCCCCTGAAATGTGCTAATATTACATAAAGAGACTCGAGGAGGTCTGTAATTTGTTCTCGGTAAGAATCATAAGATGTACAAACTCCAAGAAAGATCGCAGAGGGGATGAAAAAACAATTTCTTCCATTAAACAGCCCCAATTGTATGTGCAAACCAAAAAAGGGAGGATGGCTCATCTACCAGATCATCTGCTTCTGTGGACTACCCAGTGATGCTGCATACTGTACACAGGTCACACCATTATCTCTCCACCACGAAGGTCTTTGCATCTGCATTCTGATGCATTGACCTGTATTATTTCAAAACACAGTGGCAAGTAGCTTTCAGAAAAATATTTATGCAATTCCCACAAAGCGTAAAAAGAATGGCTTGAACTTTTTGGACTGGGTACAAACTAGCCCAGGTTTCTTTTAAGTATCTGGTACAGAAAATCCAAGCATGTTGTTATGGTTGCATGACAAACTGCTTTACATCCTGATAGGATATTTATCGAATGACAGGCTTATTTTCCTTTACCCCTCACAAAAGATGAAGGTTTACAGTGCTGTAGCTCTGTATTCTCAGCTGTGTTAGCATTATGGACCAAGCTGTATCTGGCTAAAGCAAAACCCTTCCTGCCAGAGTCTGTGATCAGCACACTGGGTAAAAATGACTCAAGTTGAGGTATTCATTCATTCATTCAAAGAACATAGAAAAATAGAAAGAAGATCAAAGTGTAGGTATATACTCATATTTCCTCTTAACTGCATCTTAATCTTTACTTTCAATGCTTGGTAAGTCAACTTTCACCCGATTTTGGTCTGGGAAAAGTAAACTAAGCTTCTGCAGTGTGCTTTATTAAGCTAGTGTTAACTTTGCAGTGATACAGTCTCAGCCTTAGGACAAGAGGATTAAACGGAGCAACACTTAGAGCTGTTCATCCTACTGTTCCATCCAAGTAGGGGATGTGCATTTGGTTGCCTCTAAATCTTAGAAAAAGTAAGTAGTTAAGCTTCTGAACTAGTGATAGCACAGGAGGACAGCTGAAGCCACTCCTAGAGACCCCAAGCCAGAGTTTTAAATCAGTGAGAATTGTCACTGGAGTTCCACTGCACAGAATCAGTTTTTTCTCATTTAAATACTGTGAAATCTAAATATGTTAAGCCAAAAAAATAAAAGGGGGGGGGGCGGGGGGAAGGGAAGCATTGAAATTTTGCTGTACGTATTTCATATTGAGGAAAACTGCAGTGATTTAAATGAAACTAGGATATTAGACGGTGGACTGAGCGCAGTTCAAGGTGTTAAATTTCAAGAATGATGTGGACTAGCTAAAAGTAGAAGAATAAGCATAATCCAGCATTTGGAAAACCTGACTTTCCAGGGAAGAGTGCAAAATCATGAGATGCTTTCCACAAGGAAAAAAGACAGGAAGGACATGATTACAAACTTCAAATATGTAAAGAGTTGCTTGTTGTCTTCTGTGTCCATGGAGAGTAATGTAGCATAGGAAAAGAGAACGTGCAAGGGATGGGGAGGAATGAAGTCCTCCCAGGCCTCCCAGGTCTCTATGTCTCTTAGCAACGACTATGAGAGGAGAGGATAATCAAGGTAAGGGCTGCTATTTAATAAGATGAATGTATGGGATTGTGTGGGCTACCTCAGAGGGTTTTAGGAGAGCTGGTCACTGTGAGGCTGCTGTTTGTCAGCTTTAAACTCATGTCTTACCAGCATTCCCACTTCCCGGTGCATTGGGATCTTTACTATCTCACAACTTAACAGCCAGAGTTGAGGCACAATTCTTTCTATCCATTAAGTTGTCTAATACCTAACACGTTAAAGCTCTAGGAATTCCACTACTTTGATTCCTTTAACTACTTTAAGTTGCCACAATGCTATCTATGAATATTAACATGCTACTACTTATGAATGTTAACATGCTGCTACTTATGAATATTTACATTGCAGTAAAATTTACAGTAAATTTATTACCAGATCAATGGGGTTTTTTTTGTTCTGGAACTAATTTCTTGACCTCTTTTTGTTCATAGCTGAGGGTCAACAGTAGCCAGATTTTCCTGTTCTCTCGCCTTTCGTTCTGAGCTTTCCAAGCATGAGTCAGCCTGGTCTAGAGTTGTACCTGAAGCAGTAGGCTGAAGGCAGGGTATATTAGCACTCAGCTAATTTGCCTCTCTGGCTGATGAGCCAAAGCACACGCACAACTTCCTAGCTTGGAGTACAGCCAAAATAAATCTGTGACTACAGTTATCCAGGCAGATACACACTTCAACATTTAATTTCTTTTTATGAACATTATTTAAAAAATCCTTTCCTCTTTTAGTGTAGGAAGCCTCTGTCTTTATACATGGCTTAGCATCAGTGTTGCCGAAGGCAGTGGGAAACAACAGCCATTTTGAAAAAGAACAATCCTTTGTGTTTTTCTGGGAAAAAAAGTGTGCACTCTCTTCTAATGAAAGTAAGTTTTGGCTCTGTGTTTTTGTTGTTAGTTCAAAGGCTACCCATGTGCCTACTGTACTGTATCTATTCTGAGCAGAGGCAAGAGGGCAGGATAAAGACGGGTGAGTGTGTGAATGTGTATTTAAATGTAGTACAGCAGAGGAGAGCACGTGCTGGGGGTATGGTCCTGCAGGGGAAGTCAAGGAGTTGTGAGAAGCTCAGCGTGGACACCTCAGCCATGTGGGCTCCTGTGCCACCAGAGAGAGAAAGAAAAAGGTACTTCCATGTGTCCTGGAGAGTCATTCCTTTGACTAAACGCTCAGCTGAAGGTGAGGATCCAGACGAATGCCTGAGTTAGGTAAGCTGAGGTTATTGCGTGTAATCACATGCATGGGCGTCAGAGATCAGAGATGGGGTTGGTTGTGTTCCTCTGCTGTCTATAGCCAGTGCTTAATTTTTAAAATGAACTTTTAACATATTTTATTTATATATATTTTGTACTTCTAAGCTTTGTTTTGATTATATTGTGTATGATGGTTTTGGGCAGAAAAATATGGTGGAGTTGGTCAAGTTTTGAGCAGGATTTTCAAGCAGAACCACTTCTTGTGGAAGATTCTGTTTTGACAAGAATTTGACAGTTTCAAAAATTGCAAATCAGGGCTCTTTGTCTAGAAAACAACCGAATCAATCATTTTATGAGTCAAAATAATTTTTTGATTGCAAGCTTAAGTTAATTTAATCAAATCTTTTAAATAAGTTCTTTGGTTGAAATTGATTACATTATTGACTGAATTGCTTAAATTGAGCTGGATTGTACTGAATATTCTTGTGTTCTCAATTTTTTTCTTGATTTGTAGTGGGAAGAGATTACAAAATCATGACCTTTTTTCATGATGATTAAACTGTTTCCTGTACAGTTTTAATTTCTAATAGTATAAGAATATGTTTTAGTATAGATTTCAGATATACACTGTCAACCTTAACTCAGTTTTATTGTAAGTTTTTATAGCAAATTTATTAACTGACACAAATACGTTAAAAGGAAACCATATTGTAAGCCAGCCACTGATATAGACAAATTGAAGCTTAAATTCTATCTCAGCTTCTGTTCTCCCCTTCACCTTCCAGCACTTCATTAAATGAAATGATTAACATTGATCACATGCAGTTGTAGCAGAAAGTGGCAAGGTTTGTAAAGGCCATTATTTCATGTGGTAGCTTACTTCATAGTCTCATAGACACATCTAAAATATTGTATCTCCTGTATAGACAAGCTTTTCCTCTATCATAAAATCGTCCTTGTGTCTGAAGAATAGTACTACCACCCATTAGTCATCATTTGAGAGCTTTAGGTGATTTTTTAGTTACCTTGGCTCTGCCCCAAGTGTTCTCTGGAAGGTAAAGGCTGTGGTCCAGCACAAGAAGTGGCAAATAGTTTAAATGTGTTCATGGTAGATTACATTACGGAGGACATGTGCTTTGCCTTTTTTTTTTTAATTAGCTTTCCTAGGGGCTGATAATTTCCTGTCCAGGTAACTTCCTGCAACACAGTTGTGATGGGATGACAATGTCATTTTCCTCTGGGATGTGCCAAAGGGAGGAATCACCACCAGATTTACATTATCAAATAGTGTTAATAGAAAAGACACTTCACAAAAAAAGTTGTGGAGGAACCTGGTACAAGCGAATGCTCCAAAACTAAAAGTCAGGTTGACCATCTGCTGACACATACTTTCAGGCAAAGTAGAACTAGTCACGGCAAAGCACACTCCACAAAGTATGTTCTGTTTACCTGCATGACCTTTGCCTTGCTTTGATTCACCTCCATTTGTCTATACTTAATTCATAAAATAAGGTGATTTGATTGCCAGCCTAGTGATTAATGCTGAAGTTGAAGTAGAGCTAAATGTTGACTTAAAATATCAGCTTTATCTCTGCACTTCTTGATTTCTTCATAATCCTGATGTTTTAAATGCAGCATTCTTTATAGCAGTTTTTGTTTGAAATTACATTCCTTTGCCACTGGAAAAATACCTGCTAACTAGCCATGTCCATTATGTCATTATTCTCATGCTATGAACAGATATCAAGAACTAGGTAACTGTATTACACATTAGAAATTGAAAAGACTCACATTTTGACACAGTTCAGCCATGTCAAAAAAGAGAGTTAATGAAATACAGACAAGCAAACAGGAGACAGAGAAAAGGGTTAGGAAATGGCACAAATAATCCTAATGCTTTTCAACACAGATAAAGCAGTGTGAGGTTGCAGTCATTTGGTGCTTGTAAAGTCTGATACTGTCCTTTTCCAGATTTCTCATATGTGTGGAAGGACATTTTGGGGAGGTACTGGTACAAGTGTTTAAGGGATATATAATGTCATTGACACCCTTTGATTAGGGCAATGCTTGAAAACTTATACGAATATGTATGTGTAGCAATATACAGGTGTGTGTATATATAGATAGGTTTGTAACATATAGTTAACTATATATTTAGTATGGAGTATTGTTCAGCTTGCCATAGTAGAAATTACCAGTTTGATCACTCCATGTCATCTATATATGTATGTAGCTTACTGGGCAGAAAAAACACATTTTACTTTGATCTGAAAGGTGACTGAGATATGGTTTGTTCTGATTTGTTCCATGTCAGTACAAATACAACCTGTATTTTAGCTGGAGAATTTTTATTGTGAGTGGATGGAAAATGCTGTATGGAACAGAAAGAACATAGTTTAATTTTTTTCTAGGCAGAGGCTGAACAGGGAACATAGGCTTTTGGATAAAAAAGCAGTTAAAAAAAGTCTCTTTTGATTTGTAAACTGAGCAGATTTGATCTGGAAATCACCGAGGGAAAATAAATACAGTACATGATAGATGTCATTTTTATAGTGTCATTTTTTTTTGACCAAAGTTACACTTTAGCAGTTCTGCTGACATGATAGATGTTCCAGAGGAGCCTTGTGCCTTGCAGAATTGCAACTGCAAACCTTTATACTTAACACATATCTCCTAAGGCAGTAAGACACACCACAATCAACACTAACATAATTTAAACCTGCATCAGCCAGAAACTACAGGTCTGTGTCAGTCACGATTGCTGCCCATTAATGCAATCCTTCGTACCACCTATTATTTTACCACTTGTTATTATACCACCTATCTCTAGGTGGTACGAATGCAGTTTGCATTACCTAGTAGATGTAAAATGAAATTACGCTCATAGAATTGTTATCATCCACGCTGTGTTGCTTCAAAATCATGCAAACTTCAGCGACTAGTCCCATATGGAAAAAAAAAGAACTAGGAATAGTACCTAGAGATTTGCAGGACATATATTTGCTGCAGTAAGGCCACTAGGATAAGGGGAGAGCATGAGAGGTGATAATTTTCAGAGGAAGAGTACAGCAAGAGAAACAATAGTAGGCACATAAAAGAACTGAAAAAGAGGAAAAGAGAAAGTGCAAAGTGAATACTAGCACTAAATCTAGCAAAATGTGGTAAAGGAAAAAAAGCAGATATCCAGGGGAGTGAATAAGCCTTTAGTTATCCACAAGTGGCCCCATTACCAATTTAGAATTCATTACAAGCATTAGCATGGCAGCCATCAGCATAGTTTCTGGAACCTCCCTAAATGCTTTCTTTCATCCTTGTGAAAACCTCCAAAGCATAGCAATACAGTGGGCTTGGCGCATCGCCAACTTAGAGCTTCTCAGCTGCATAGCAAAAACAGAGTGATATTACCAGAAGGCTGAAAAAGTGGGGCCAGGCCAATGTCCTCTCCTGTCACTGGAATGGGCAGAGATGGGATGGAAAGGAGCCATAGGGAGGGAGGAGCATTCCTGCAATGGATGGGGGGACTTTCACCCCAGACCTCCCTCTGGCACCTCGGCAGCAGGAGCAGCATCAGCGGTGAGGAAGATCTCCAGGGCTTTGGCACAGCAGCCTACTTTGCTGAAAATCTATTGTTATCCCAGCTGCGCTATGGCTGGATTCCCTCTACTGTGAGCTGAAGAGCAAGGGAGACTGACCAAATCTCTTGATGTTTTGGGCATCTCTGGTTTCATAATATCTGATAACGTGTGAATTGCTGTTCTTGGGGAGGACAGCTAAGGAAGCAACAACGAAGATACGTTGAGTTGAGGATGTTTGTTGTCAAATGCTGTTTGCTGAAAAAAACATTTTTGAGTACAGCTAAACTTTTGCAAAAAAACCCCTGTGCTGAATTTAATGTACAATTTTAGTTGATAGAGGTTGCAATGTTTTAATGTTTTGTAAATATGTTTATTTGGTTTTGCTTCAAAAATTTCATGTTAAAATTTAATTTAAAATAGCAATGTAAAATGTGTTAATAAGTAAGAACATCCAAACCAAAGTGAAACACATCTTTTTAAGTTGGACAGAATGTTTCATTTTACAAGAAATAATCCTTTTTTTCTAATGTCAGTAGTAAATGTGGGAGAGATGTAAAAAGATAGGTTCTAAAATGAGAACTATGCCTCTAGCTTCTCTGAGGACTGCTGCTCTTTCTTGTGTCCTTGGAAGGCATTTGTGCAGTCCTCCAGTAACTGAGACAACATTGTTTTGGCATTTTGTTTTACTGAGCCAGTGGGTCCACACTCAGATAACTGAGTATCTTTTTTTTTTAATCAAATATTGAGTTTGCCTGGGACACTCAGAGATCCAAACACATTTACAAAGACAGCCGTACTGATACAGCATCCTTCATGGTGACCCTCAGAGTGTCTTCAGGGAAACAATGTTCTAACAGCATAATGTTTTCTGAGAAGCATATTGTTTCCCTTGTAAAAAGGAGCAGAGGAGTTTGAAGTTAGCTGGGATAAGCTGATGTTAGTCTGATGGTCTATCAGGAAGAATTCTGCACTGCATTTTGCAAACTACATTACTCTCCAAGACAATTTTGGTGTAAGAACATAGGGCATCCTAGCACCAAAGCCAAGTTCCAGCCAGGCCTTGTAGAATGGTGGTCTCCAAGTATGCTTGTTGGAAGTTACCTAGGGGCTAGTAGCACAGTAGATTAGCTATTAAAGGTATAAATCACTGTTTATGTGTAGCTATATAATCAGCACTCTACCCTCTTCTCCCTTTGTTGTTTCGTAAGTATTTATTAATATAAAAATACTTTGGTTTGAGGAAGTTTATACCAGGCTCCTAAAATTTTATAATTGTTTCAGTTTTGTTCTTGATACAGCTTTGGAGATTTCTGGAAAGGAAACAGAAAACTGTATCCTCTCTGACTCCCTGTTGTTCACAATGAGAGAAGAATCCACTTTTGTCTGAACTTTGAATCTAAACTTTCGCTTTTCAAGAAGTGTAGTAATGTTGTTACTGGGTCAGATTTACATAACTAGATTCCTTGATACTGTGAACATTGAAATGACCTATATCTTGATTTTGATTTCCTTCTCTTTCACCTGTATCTTCAGATAAATGTGAAGAAACGTTTACTGCATGGCATTCACTGCCCCTGGAAGACATGTGTAATTTCAAGGTGCTTTTTACTTTTTGAGCAAAGTTTTCTGGATGTTTAATGTGAGTAGTCTTTACTGATCATCTTCAACTTTTATAATGACATTTGATGTTCAAAATGCAGCTTAAAATAGAGCCTTCTTCCAGCTCGCCACTTCTGTATCTGTCAGACACCATTCTGAGACAGTGCTGGGTTGAATGAGAAATATTACAGACTTGGCCTTTGTTGAAGTTTCCGTGAAGACGTTTCAGCTTTGAAAGTGTGGAAGAAATCAGCAGCTTACCTGGGTGAGCCTTACCTGCTGGCAGGGAGCAGTTGGTGCAATCAAAAACATTGGTGTTCCCTTTCTTTTTGCTTTTCATTTCACCCTGTTGAAGCAGAACAGCATTTTTCCAGAACAGTAACATTTCAGTCCAGAGAAGTTTTATTGTTAATTATAATTCATTATGCTGAGTGACTGCCGGTAATGTTCCGCATGCAACCCAGTTCACACAAGAGACACGATTCCTCAGAAACCTTGCCAAAATACTGAGTGCGGTGTGGTTCCTGAGTAGTAACGAAGGAGGGGAAAGGGAAGAAACGCCATAAAAATGGTGAGTGGCATGGTGAGCTTGTGGCACTCGGTAGCTTACATTGTAGTCATCATGTGTAGATACCTTCATTGCCTAAGTCCATGTCTTAACAGAAAAGGACCATTAGGATAACTTAAATGAACAAGATGGTCTCTAAGAGCCCTGCATGCACTTGGCATGTGTTTGGAGCATCATATCGAGCACAGTCGAAGTAATGGGAGGTCTGGGGTACTGAAGCTGATGTTACATACTGAGAGTAGGTGGTGGCCGAATACTGAAGTCAGATAAAAGAGCAGGAAGCAGACCTGAGGATCAGTGCAGCAAAGAAGTGGGACACAAATATATTCAAACAGGGGTGTTTAGACCACTTCTCAGCAAGTATGATTTCAGCAGTAACATCTTCTCCAGCAAATGGAAGCAACATGGATATTAGTGAGACTTAAAAAAATGGTTACAACGATTAAGCCTTGAAATGAGAAAACTACTTGAGACTATTGTTACTGTTGTGAACATTAATACTATTGTTTCTGTTTCCTTGGACAGATAGAAATGACCTGAGGAACAGAGAGTAAGGTTTGGATTTGACAGACAGGAGGCAAGACGGCAAAATGTAGTGCCTGTGTACGTTTTTAAGGACCCTAATAGTCTTTTTCTGGGATGGCATTAGTATGTTATTATATACCAAATGAGTCTCAGAGGTGCCACATACCTGTGAGCTCATCATCATATTTCCAGCCTGTCCCATCACTCTCACGTGTTTTACATCTGTTGTACATCTGCCTTATTTCAAGCCTGGACTTACTCTTTTTGACTATTAAATTGCCCCAGTTCACTGTAGAGGGTTTAGGTTTTTCATTATTTATGTACAACTGAGGAACTTTAGAGGAGAAAAAAAACACATAAAAATTGTGTTCCTGCTTGGAAAAATCTTATCATCTGAGATGTACAAATATCCCATGCAACTAATTCAAGCGGTGGATAGTAGAAGGTATGTAAACTATCTGAAGGTGTTCACTGCCACCAGTCTTGGGCTTCTCCTGTGTAGGAGAACAAGGAGCAATGATTTTGGAGAAAATGAGAGTGCTCATGTTAATTGAGAGCCTGGGAGGAGAGGCTCATCTGAGAAGGGGAACATAAGGAAGAGGAAAAAGAAAGCTTTCCTTGAGGGATGATTGTTTCAGCTAACAGACAACCTGCTAGGTCAGCAGGCCTTGCTTCAAATGATGTGTGAAAGAAGAAGCTGCTGCTAAGGTGAAGATGTCCCATGCCCTCAGGCAGGGATACTAAGTAGGGCTGGCCAAACCCCAGTAGATTTGCTTTGTGAAAAATCTCAGGATGGTTGAGATTGACGCAAGATGTCAGCACACATGAGATTGAGACTTTCTGATAGTTATCACAGAAAGAATATGATGAATCTATTAGCCATCTTAGTGAAATAAGTCTTTTGTAGGGGAATGCCCTGTACAACAGAGTGAGGACATGGGTCTGACTATACGTGAGCGTGTGTGTGTGTGACGGTATCGACCAGTGTATCTTGTCCCCACATTGTGCAGCCACCAGCTCTAGGACAGGGGGTTCTTTTGATGGGCAAACTGGATCCCTGCTTGGCTCTGCCTCTCCTCCAGCTAATCTCATCGGTACAGAAATCCCAGCATTGCTGACTGCCCTCATCAACATGGCTGTTTGTTGCTCACTGTCACGGGGATTACCCACTGAGGAATTTGCGTCTCTCACAAATAGAGTGGAGGACAGGTAGAGCAGTACAGCAAAGGTGGAGTGAAACTAGATGTCTTGTCTTTTTTTTTTTCACTGCTTTTCAATCCAAATCTTTGTAACCAAACCCAGCTCCTTCCCCCACGGGAATCCCATTATTTCACTTTTAAAATCTGGTCATTCTGCTCATCGTTAGGTTAAATCAGGATTCCCTGTGCTGTGCCTAATGTGTTATGTGGGGAATTTAGTAATGATGCTTTAAATCCCTTCCACTTTAAGTTTCAGTTCTTCTCTACAATTAAATTTTACTTTCCTGACAGAATTATTCAAGATTATTTTTAAACAATCAAATTTGCTGTGGACATGTTTCCCTTGATACACTAAGCTTCACCCTCCTCTCCCCACCCTGGAGTGACTTGGAGCTGCATGCACTTCTTGCCCCTTAAGAGAATATCTCAAGGACAAAAAAGCTGTCAAGTGACAGGAACAAAGCACTGGGAAAAGCTGCTCGTCCTTGCTCGCCCACCCAGTCCCTAATAAAGAAAACTAATAATGCCCATTTTAGGTAGCTTGCTTCTACAACTCTAGTCTCATTATTTCAGCAAAGCAGTGTAGGCTGCCAGCTGTATCTTTCATATGTCCAGTCACAGTTTGCAGAGGGGGTCTTTGCTGCTATTCTGAAAGTGAGTCCCCGTCCCCCTCCTTTTCTTTGTGTTGCTTTCCTAGATCCTGGTTGAAAGGAGAGTAGGGAGAGCTAGGCATGCAAGGCTGAGGAGGACAGGCAGGGCAGGGGGGGTGAACAGCAGCAATCATTTCTATTACCTGTGTCATTTTCTCACTTCCTTACTAATACTGCAATAATTAGAAAGGTTCTTATTAAGCTTATCCTGATTCCTTGGTTTAAATGCAGACCAGTTGTTACATCCAGCAGTATCCTGCTGACTGCTGCTCTGAGTAAGAGCATTTCTGCTCACATCCCCAAAGCTTTTCAGCTGTGGAGCCCTTTGGGCAGCCATCTCGCAGTTCCCAGCGTAGCTCTGACAGAGGGTGGATTCTGGGAATGTACAGAGTGCCTCTGTAGGGCTGCAGCATGAGTGCTGCATCCTATCTCCTTTAGTGCTGTCCCTACTGGCCTCGAGCCAAGATTAGCCCTTGCTGAACACAAGAAAAATCCAAGTGTTTTTTGGCAGAAATACAAACCACTTGGAGCACTTTGGCGTATGGATGTGAAGTGTTTTACAAGCATCCTTAGAAGCCCAGCACAGCTCTTTGTATCATAAATTTCTGTAGTGTGGACAAGCCTTGAGAAAATACCTGGGAGAAGAATGGGAGGTAACTGTCAGGGTAATTACTGACTTGGGGGAAAAGGAGGCCGAAATGGAGGGGAGAAGAGAGGCTTGTTGGTTGAGTAAAGTTTTAATAGTGCAGTTTGACCAAGAACTGGAAATCAGAGAGGAACTAAACACATTTTCATGTTGAGGTTTGTTTTTTCCCCTACTGTTAACAGAAACTAAAAATAGCTAAAGTCAGAATAATTTACTTTCATCAAATAGAACATTTAAATTTACTAGAAACCAAGTTTTCCCAGATTTCATTTTGGAATTAGAATTACTAGACTACCCTCATTTTACTGTTACTTCTACATCACACAGTCCTCCAATCTCTCTTTAATTTGCATTGGGACAATAAGAGGTTTCTGCAGAGACTATATCGTATTTGTGTGTCTGTACAGAGTCTCTGCATCATTGCATTCTTCAACATGCTAATGTTGATACTAGTATTTTCTGCATGAATTTCCACAATTTTATTTCTTAATTGATGCCTTCAATGCAGACCACAATTTAATTCCGTTTCATTAGAAATGATGACCAATGTTCTTTCGTGAAACTGAATATTCTTTGCAGCTCTCTCATAAGTACATTGACAACCCAACAACCTATTTTTCTTAGCCATTTAACTGATGAAGAGGATGTGAAACTCCTGCATTAGAAAAATCAAAGAAAAACCCCTTCACTCTATTAAATTCTTGTCTCAGTTTCACTATTATGAATCCGGAGAGAAAAAATAATGAAGTCATATCATCTTTATTTGTCTCTCCCATCTTTATCACTTGAAGACTCACTGGCTAGTTAGGTTTCCATAGCTATGGAATGGGACACATTTGTGAAGCTGCTTGAAGATTAGTGGGTACTCAAGACAATAAAGCAGTGATAGAATGACCCCAGTTAACAGGTTTTGTCTTGGCAAGGAACTTATTCCCATCTACCTTAACAAGCTTGAAAGTAAAATAAACAGAAGCTGTCAAGGTCTGTGGAGGTGTGAACATAATTTCTGAGTATGCAGAGGTTTCTGCTTAGCTCTGGTTCCTCTGTTGCATTCAGACCATGCCAAACATGTCCCACCATTTGACATGGCATAGAATTTCAAACCAAACCAAACCAAATGGTTAAGTATTTGTATCCATTGTTTGTCATACAGAATGTACCCTTAAACATGGGACAGAGAGCACTAAGAAGTGTTCTGCCTCCAGTAAGCCTCTAGAGAGTATATATGCTATCACATCTCTTTGCAGAGCAAAACGTGCTCTCCCTATGTGCTGCTCTTCTGTTAGTGCGTAAGGATACAGGAATTGTGGTGAGTGAACTAAATGATGCTCTGTCTACTTATTCTTGGTACCTCCTCTGGGGAGAGGACGGACCAGTCCCTGTGCCGGACTCCACAGCTGTTTACTGCATTTCTATGCCTTACAAAGCCAATGTCCTATAATAAACAGTTTTCTACAGTTAGAAAATGATCCTGTGATGTTACCAGTTTATTGGAGGAAGCTATGGGAGGAGGCGAAACTGGATGAAACTATGAGACAGGAGAGAAACTGGCTGAGAAACAAGTATTCAGGAAAATTATAGGTATTTTCGTAGCATGGCAGTACTGGGAAAGCTTTGCAGAAAGTGTGGATCTTTCTTCTCTGAACAAAAGAGACATTCGACTTCAGTTCTGCATCTGGATGACTGACAGTGCATCTTCAGAAAAAGAAAAGAAAAACCATTAGACTTCTGAAACTTAGAACAACTTCCTAGAGGCTGGAAATAAATCTGAATTAATGACCCCAGCATGGCGAGAAGGTGCACAGTGCCAGCTGTGGACAGAGATGCACTGGCAGAGCCTCCCATCCTCTGCTCCTTGCTCTGATGTCTACTCGTAAGTTCCAGGTTACTCTAGGGGCTGTTTCTCCCAGGGCCACCAGCAAGCTGCTCCAGGGAACACTGCTTACCTTCTGCAGCTGGAAGGAGCTGGGCTGTCTTGCTCATTTTACCAGCACTTACCAGCATGGCATTTTCAGACTGCAACTGATTAAGGAGGACTTGCATGATCATTTTATCCACTGGATCTGAAGGACTGTCAGTCTTCAAGGGGACAGTGGGAGCCCTTGAGGAGGGAAATGTCTTCAGCTGGCACTCGTAGTAGTGGGAGATGATCATGCAGAGCCTTGATTGCAACCAACATTTAAAAATACATTCCTAGAAACTTCAGCAAGGCACGACAAAATTTCTAAGGTGCTAACTAAAGACAAACCTTTAGGCCGTTCTCTTCAGTTGTTCCCAACCTGTGTGTGCATGTGGGGAATTCACTGATATATAAACTTAGGAACATTGAAGTGTAGGATACAGGCTGCAACTAGTAATGAAAAAAATGGTGCTTTTGATTACTTCACCTTCAACAAGTAGGACAGGAAACAATAAGGCAAATGGGGACATCCTTCCATGTGGTTAGCAGCCAAATATCAAACATCAACTAAAGATTAAAAGTAATTGTCATATATACTTAGTCTTTGTGCTTTGATATAGACTGAGAAGAAGGCAATTTAATCAATTTGTTATGCTTTATGTGATATGCATGTCTCAGAAGTTTGTTGTTTTGAAGATGGTTTTGAAAAAAAGAGAAGGAAAAAAGTCAAAGCGATCTCATCTACAGTTAATATGCTAAAAGTGGTTATCAGGGAGGCCTAGAAAAATATTTAAGTAGAGGATGCTAGAGTTCAAAGTAATAATACTGGAGGTTAACATGATAATGAAGTTTGGCCAGACACGTGGCCAGGAGTCCTTTCACTACATGGCATCAATATATACCATTCCTGCCTCCTGCAAAAGATTTTGTACACACTCTTTGAATTTTTCTTGTGAGGATATCTGGACTGTTATTAGTTTGACCTTGATCTTTTTTGACCTATCTGTAAACTGTCTTTCCTTACTGATACTCTATTTTTTAATTGTTTTACTTATTAAAAAATAAATATCATTAATATATAGCAGGTCAAGCCTTGCATAAGATCCCTCTTGGAGTAATCTATTAGGCTATGGAATCTGGCACACAAAAATAAGATAAAAAGACCTTAATTTGCTATAATAAAAATGACTATGGCCAGCTACAATTCACAGCCACAGCAAAAGAAAAACTGATGCTGAAAATTGGCACATTGAGATACTCTTACTGTTCAAGTCCAATTATCTCCTTGGTAACAAGTTCTTTCATTCATTACATATTGTATTGTCAGAATAAACCATGTAATAGTGCTGTATCTGGGTCCGTTCTGCTCCTGCAAGTATGGAATATGGAAGCATAAATATGCAACCTGCTAACCAGTTTCTTATTCTTGCTGGAAAATTAAAATATCCCTGTGAATCCGTATCTGCCAGATGATAGTACTCTTCACTTCTCATGTGCAGCTTTCCTTTTAGATACCAGTCACCAGAAGTGAATGGGCTCTAAGTTATTTACTGACTGGTGAAAGAAAAAACTCCACCTGGTCATGTTTTAAAATTCACCCCTCACAAAAAAATTGTGATTTTACCATGCTTATAACCTCCTTCAACCTAACATGTTTTATACAATTCATGCTTTACAAAAGTTGAATGGACTTCACTGGAAGCACAGGTGAAATATGCTGAGGTGATTTCCATAACACCTCAGACTCGACTTAACGTGGTTGCAGCTCTGTGTGCTGAAGGTGTATCTTGATGTTGTTGATTTTTGTGGGATTTTTGTGACCAATTCCAGCTTAACTGTAATTAAGATAATGGGTGCTGGGGGATGAGAGTGGAAGAGGCCTTTCATTCAATAATTATCAGATCTAGTGTCAAGGAAACTGCTAAGTGTGAGAAAGAACAAGGCAGAGCTAGGCTGTTACAGCCTTGTGTACGCTGCTATCTGTTTTGGGCCAAGATCCAAAAGCATTCAATGGTCTAAAACAGCATCCAGAGATTTCAGCTGGGATAGGAGCCCGTTTCTCTTTATTGCACAAGCACATAGGAAGAGATGTTCTCCCATCAAAGACTTTGCAGTCTTGCTAAAACAACAGAGGGAAAGGGAATGGGATGAAAAGATGAAAGCAACTGGGACTAGAACACGGCTTATATATGGTTTTGTTATGGCATCTTTTGTGAAGCCATGGAAGCAGTGAAAGAGAATACCAGAATATTCACCTCTTCACTGATTCCTTCTGGACATTCAGGAGATCTGAAATATCATTTCTTGGACCAAGGTATAATATCATATAGTGCCAGTACAGTTAGAAACCAAGAAAGGCATACTGTAAGAATGATGGCCACAGCTCCCTTATGTAGGAGAGAGTATTACCATTTATAGCAGGAGCTATGTACCTTTTAGGTTAGAGCCTACCAGCCTGCTCGCATCCTGCTGCTAAGTTATTGGTATTAACTTGGCATGTTCTGTCAGTCATTACCCTCAATGCCATTCCTAACTTTTCTTGGTAGTAGTGAAAGTGGGAGCATTAGGACAGAGAGCACTGCTGTGCCTGAAGTAAATAAGAAGTCTACCCTCCTCTGATAAAAACCAGTCTCCATCAGAGTGATGTCTGCTGCTGCTAATGGCACTTCATGCAGGGGTGGGTGATTTGAAGGAGACCATTTAGTGTAGGTGCACAGTTATCACAAAGTGATCAATTTTTAGGTTTGTTGGGGAGATAGTAAATTGGGAAATGAGCCAAAAAATGAGATACTAATATTACTGGGACTCACGTAATGTCCCAGGGACCAAACACCTGAATATTCCAGAGAGAGCAGTGTCCCGCAAAGTCATATGAAAAATCAAAACCGATGCATATGTGGTTCAAAAATGTTGATGGGATCTAACTTTATCGGCGCAGTTGCATGTATGTGAATTCACGTACATGTGATGATTTTGTACAAAGCAGAGATTTCAGTGGGGCTCCTCTCACCTCTGTGGTGTCACACAAGTGATGCTTGCTTCAGCCCCACTGTGTACAGTGCAGCTGACCCATATCTAGATTTACACTGGCAAGTACAGTTGTGTAGTTTTATTCAGAAGCACTCAAAAATATTCCTAGCCTGAAAGCTTTTCAGCTACACATTATATGTATATGTTGGCTGGCAAATGAACACTCTGGAGTGTGTTAATGGTTTCTTAGGAACAGTTGCACTTCCCTTAGCCAACTTCAGCTGGCATGTTGCCTGAACACAGAAATCTTCCCAATTGCAAGGAGTGCCATGATAATGGGACAGTAGGTTCATGAAGAAGAGATGTTATTTTTATATTGGACGCTTCAGAGAAAACTGCCACAATCAGCAATCCAATCTTGGACTCTCTGCCATTTTGAGTATTTCTGTTTTATCATCTGACAAAAGGGGAAAAATACACTTAGCAGTGGTGCTTTTCTGCTAACTCATTCCAAATTTAAACATCAATGGGTTCTGCTACAGTTTTTTTGTAATGACATGAAGACAGAAGAGTTTCTCACTTAGACATGCTGGGAAAGTGCTTTCTCTTATCACAGGGCAAAAAGCTGCAGCCAAAGGAATAGATCTAGAAAGGTCTAGGAAAAGTCTTTCACAACTGGACACTGAAGAAATTTCTCAGGGGAAAAAAAACAAACCAACCCACAAGTGATTAGTTCTGTAATATCTTGGGTTTTCTCATATGTCCCAAGTCTTGAAGTTCTCCGTTTCACTATTACACCTGCTGTCACATGGAGAAGCATGAAATTGGTATTTATGAAAGTGACATGAGTGATCATGCAAATACCCCTCTCCGTGTAACATCAAGCAAAGGATGCCAAAAGGTGGCCATGCACTACCCACTGGAGTCTCAGTTAGATAAGGAACTGCTGATTCTGAAAAGAGGGAAAGAGGGATGTTTTTATTCCCTAAGGCAATGATAATGCCACTTAAAATACCACTATATTTCTGAGCTTTGAGCTAGCTGCTGTCCTCTGTAACTTCAGATGTATTTTAGGATTACTAGTGTTGAATTTGGAAAGAACTTGAGGGTTTTAATACAAATATTCATGTCAAAAGAGAATTACAGATATGCATATTACAGGGTACTTTCACAAGATTCTGATACTGGAAGCTAAACAGAAATTAAAGTACTTCCAAGAGGAATTTGGATAGGGAATAGGGATTTTCCCAGCCCTATTGCAAGTTTATGAAATCTGTTTGATGTGTGTTTTTGAGGAGGACAGAGAGCCCTACGTCTAAGTTGTTAAATAATTAAGAGACCCAAGTAGGGCACTATTAACTTTCCACATTGACTTTCTTAATTGATGTTGGATCTCAGTGACTTTTAACCATGAGTGAACCCTGTCTCCCACCACTAAACCATGGCAAAATTCTGATTCATAAAAATACTGCATACCTACAGTGGGATTTACTACTAAGGCTATAAAATCTGAGCAGGTGAAAATTTGTATCAGCTTAATACAATTTATACAGGTATCTTTTTCATTGACCTAGCTGAACGCTGATGGTTCCTACTAAATTAAAGGCATTAATGGAACTGGTTCTGATGGGACTGAGGTTATGCTCTGAGGCTGACAAGAATGGAAGTTTTTACCTTTGCTAGTGAAGCTGCTTCATTCCGTATGGTCTTGTCCTCCTAAATTAGCACTTTTCCTATACATTACTGCAATTGCTCTGGCATTCCTTTAGTTTCACCAGAAATGGAGCCACAGTATGTCTTAGCAGCTGACAGTGTTTTAAATATAACAGTGCTTGATGAAAGAAGATCTGGATTTTATAAACCTGCCTTTATTACTGACTAATTTTTTCCCTATGCAGATTGTTCTTTCAGCTGGTGTGATAGACCCTGGTGGTCAATGATAGGATTTACCCCAGTCTGGCGTGAATGACTCCAAGATTTTCTTTCCTTTGGAGCCTTTTTCTATGTATTATGCATGTTTGTGTGTTTGTTTATCTAGGAATGTAGAAAACTTCTTTGATTGACCTTAGCTCCAAAGGGACTGTAGGGTGTATAATCTTTTGCAAGTTATAGAGGTATCATAAAAGACGGAGTCTGCCTGGGGGCACCTGTAGTGGGATGGACATGAGGGTAAAAGAACAAAAACTCACAGGAAATCTGGTTTCATGAATTCTGCAGCCCATGGAATAGCTATTATTAATATATTGTTATTAATAAATGTAGTCTTCTGAGGTCTTGAAATCCAGTGCTCTTTAAGTTACAGCCTTTGATATAACAAATGTGTTAAGAAAAAAATATATAGTGAGAGATTACATCCACTGAAGCTGGGGATATTTCTTACAGCATTTCTTCTTCCCAGCTCATTATCTGTATGGCTCATTGTCCCAGTGCTATGTCTCCCATAGAGAGTTAAAAAAAGCGATAAACAAATAGATCTCAATTTAGCAGCAGACCCTTCTGGGAGAATATTTGTAAAGCTGGAATTTTTCTGTCTTCCAAATTTCCTGGTGATTTTGTATCTGAATGTTTTTCAGATATGAAAGTCTTTTCATATCAGCTTGACAGGAAGCAGTGCATACCACACCGCTGCGAAGTACCTAGAGTTTAAAATGAGAGATGAACAACCTGGCTTAGCAGGGATGCAGGAAGAATTGGTTCAGCCCTCAAGCCAAATCTCAAACCGACCCCAAACTAATTTGTGTCTGACTGAATGTTGTCTTTGAATCTTATTTGTTCCAGGGTTCCCTGGAGAAAGAAGATAGCAGTGAATTTTGAGCTGCCTCTTATGTAGGGAAGCCCCATAACTCATGAGATTTGGAAAAAGCATCTGGTGAAAGCCCAGCAAGGGGTTGAAAATGGATGCATTAAAGACAGAAATAGGGCCCAAGTTCCTCAGAAGTTGTTATCCTGTCTGCTAAAATGTCTCTTTGGTTGTTTCCCTAGTCATGCCATGACAATAACAGTACTCTGCACTATTACAAGAGTGGTTGGTGAGAGAAGAGAAAAAGTGAGGTAGTTCCCTTTGCTCTAAGGCAACCTCAGTGAGCAATACATACGAGTCTTCACATTCAATTCCAGCTATCTTCGATAAAAGGGTTGTTTATTTACCACAGGGTAGAAAAGCAAAGGTAAACCAAAAAAGAAATAATCAGAAAATAAAAGTTAAACAGACAGTAAGCACAATAAACCAGATTACTTCAGGGATACATTTGACCCAGCTAAATATATTATTGCAAAAGAAGCATTCAAGCTGGGCATGAAAGCTGACATCTTGAAACTCATTTAGTGTCTAAAGTTAGGCACCTAAATCTAGGTTGGGTGTGCTTAAAAAAAATAAAAAATAAAAAAAAGAAACCCCAAATCTTTCCTAAGGTGATCACATTTCTGCAGTTCTTACAAATGTGAGCAGTATCTGAGGGGAACTGTGTTTTGCACGTCTACAATTCAAGCACTCCACTTGAGACAACCCAGCACAGGGCTGTAGCGAAACTTCAGGGCACAGCATCAGTTTGGCAACTCTTTTTTCCTGCATTCCTGCCCCTGCAGATGCAATGAAAACACAGTAAAAAACACAAGTAAGCAGCTTTGTACCTGGGTTACAGTGTTGCTGTAGGAAATAGGTATTTATAAGCACTTAGCTCCTTTTCTTTCTGTATTTGTTCCTAACTTGAGATTTTTTTTATTTTTTTTTCCTTTACATTGCTCCTACCATCTTGCTTGGCTAAACATTCTAGCTTCTTTGTGAGAGCACGGGAATGGGCCATGTCTAAGTAAGGATCATGAAATATAAACTGCACTCATTTTCACTTATGATATACTCCTTTTTATTTCTGGAGAAAGAGCTTGCAATTCAAGAGCTCTTGTGGAAGGGATTCAATTGCCACAGTTCAGATCCAAAAAGCTGTACAGTATTCATACTTTCAGTTGATTCCAGGGGGAAGTAAGGGAGGTAAATAAGAGTTAGGAGTACTTCCATGGACCTAGAGACCATGCTCAGTAATGCAATTCATCTCTCCCAGGCAATCAGATGGAAGTTGTTTTTGCTATAACAAAAAAATCACATTTCTGCTGTAAAATTGCTGTGGAAGCTGCATGATCTGACCTGTGTGTTTTGAGCACTGTAAAGCCCATTTTTCTCTCATTATTTCACATTCAGTTTTGGTTTACTCTCTATTTGTATTGTTTACAATGTTAATAATTTGCATTTAATAGAATAATTCTGATTCAGTTCCATTGTATAAATTGGTCCTCCAGGTGTTCACATAAAATCCTATTACTGTGTTTTCTCCCAGCACATCTTGGGATACAACATCCCATTACTATGAAAATGGAAATAACTGTATTCCCGGTCAGGTGAAGTGTTGCATAGCATAACTGCCATGCTACTAAATTTTAACACTCAAATTTTCTTATACAATGTAATTCATATAAAAAATGCAGGACAGTGACTGTATGTACTGTGGTTTTTTTAAGTTTTAGCAAGGCTCAATCTAGCTGCATGAGCTGTGTGAGCAGGAACTCCCTCCCCCACCTCTTCCATATGTTCTGAATTAACTGCTGCATTCACATGAGCAAAATGGAGCTGGAAATAGAAACTGGAGCTCAGATCCTCCTTTGGCATAAACTAGTGCGTTTACACTGAAGCTGAAGGGTATGGGTTGCTGTAAACAAATGAGGACGTGGCCCTTAAAATTTCACTTAGTTCATTGTCTTAGCCTCTAAAAGAAGAACATCTCTCCCTGCTTTGCAAAATACAGACACACTGTTTTAGAAGATGGAAATGTGTCCCTTTTGAAAGTGCTGTGCTATACATCTTCTGAGAAAGTCTTGGTAGAAAATTTAAGAAACCTTAAGTCCTTACTTTTTAAGATCTTTACATGCTTTCACAATACCATTAAACTTGCTCAGGCTAGAATATTAACTCTAGAAAATGAGGAATCTCAGCTCTTTGTCAAAGTGTTAAGGACACCATGCTCAAGCAACAGGAAAACCCTCAGATTGCTCTGAAGATTGGGAACAGCCAGAAGGGATTTACCAACAGAGAATTGTGCTTAACTAGCCCAAATGGCTTCTGTGGTGAAATGCTGGGCTTTGTGGCTAAGTAGAGAGCAGTGGATGTTCGCCTCAAGCTTAGAAAAGTACCCACATAGCTTCATTGAGGAGATAAGGATGGGATGTGTGGTAGTGGTTAATGACTTGAAGACTAATTGGCAGCAGTCTGGTGTTCCTGGAAGGCTGACACTGGAGCTGATCCTGTTCATCGTCTTCATCAGCAGCCTGGATGATGGGCTGGCATACGCGAGTCAGTCCTCTGCAAGGTTGTGGATGGCATCAGTCTGGGGGATGCAGCTGGCATGCTGGAAGGCAGGGCTGCCATAGAGGGACCTCAAGAAACTGGATGAATGGGCAGAGAGGAACTTTGTGAAGTTCAGCAAAATCAAAGGTAAATTCATATGCCTGGGACAGAATAGCCTGATGCATGGGCACCAGCTGGGGTTGACTGGGGAAGAATCAGTACCCTGGAAAGGGATCTTGCAGTCCTGGTAGTCAGTTAAATGTGCCAGCAGTGTGTCCCTATGGAGAAGAAAGGTAACCACATTCTGGGGTGCATTAGCAAGAATATATCCAGCAGGTTAAACTAAGTGATTTTCCACTCTGCTCAGTACTCATGAGACACACTTGGATTGCTTTATCTGGTTTAGGGGCAGCTAGAAAGAGCTGTTGACAAACTGGAAAGAGTCCAGAGGAGGACTGCTAAGACATTGAGGAGACTGGAGGATGTGAAGTACAAGGAAAATCTTAAGGTTTTTTTTGTGTGTGTGTCTGATTGCAGTCTTCCATTACCTGAGGAAGGATTACAGGGAGCACAGAACCTGACTCTTCTCTGGTGTGCATAAAAGGAGGACAAGAGACAGAAGTGACAAGTTGCAGAAAGGGAAATTCTTACTAAAAAATTCTAACACAAAAGGTGTTGAAACAGGTTCACATGCATGAAGGTGTATTAACAAGGCCCATCCACAGCTGATGGTGTACATCAATTGTGATGATGGAAGCTATATTTGGGGAAAAATATAAAGGTAAAGGAGAAACAGACAGAAAGAAGGTACAGGGGAAACTGCTGACAGGCCAGCTGGGAAGGGAAGTGATGAGGGTCCCCAGAGGAGCATCCTCTTTGCATGTTCTCTCCTACGCAGCAGGGTTCCCCCATAGTAATTTTCCCACAGTAACTCTATAGCAGGGGTCCTCAAACTAGGGCCTGCAGGCTGGATACGACTCCCCAGGGTCCTCAATCCAGCCCCCGGTATTTACAGAACCCTCTGCCCCACCCCCACCCCGGGGGTTTGGGGGGAAACCAAGCAGCCGCAGATGACTGCCTGCCACTGCATCCGCGCGCCGGCCCCCTGGTTAAAAAGTGTGAGGACCCTTGCTCCAGTTTCCACCAGCCCTTGCTCAAGCTCCTTGTTCCTGCCAAGGAATGTTAGCACTGGTCAGAGCACACTGATGAGCAGTAGGTGCTCTGCGCTTCTTGGTAGTTGAGCTTTGTGCATGCGCACTTTTGGTCCTCTAATGTAACCCAGATGCTTCAGTTCAATGGAAAGGAGGAGAAGGGGAGAAAGAAAGGATGATTGTCACACCAGCAGAAGGGCACCTCCCATGAGAATCCCCACAGCGATGCTATTGGTGTTTGCAGGTGCATGAGAGAAACAGCATGGAGAAACAGCGTGAGAGCATCAATGGGAAGATACCATGGCAGAAGCTCTGGAAAACAGTGCTGTGGCAGCCTGGGTGAAAGGGTGCAAAGCTGAGCAGGAAAAGGTGGTCTACAACATTGCAGGCAGAAGGTCTTGTGCAAGCCACCAGGCTAAGGCATCCAAGGAACTGTGCAGTGAGGCTTAGGGGAAGAATCTGTCACTGAGAGGGTGTTTTGGCACTGGAAAAGGAGCCCAAAGAGGCAGAGAAATCTCTCTCTGTGGAGACACCCAGAGCTGGACTGGACAAGGTCCTGAGCAACCCGACCAGTCCCGGAATGTAGCCTTGCTCTGAGCAGGGTGTTGGACTAGGTCATGCCCAGAGCTCTCCTCCAGCTTAAATTTCCCTGTGATTCCCTGTAAACAGTGCTGGGTACCATCAACACTGTAAATGTATTTCAAATGTGGAGACTGAAGGCTTAAAAATCTTGTCTAAAAAATCCTGTAGGGGGAGAAAATAGAGCTCATGCTCACACTGGACATATTTTGATCTGCATAGGAGGGTGATTAAAAGAAGATTATTTTAATTGACATACTTTTTATAGGAATGTCATCTTTTTTACTGTCTTTGGGTTGAAGCTTCTGAAAAATGTAAGATTCAAGTGTAAGTACCAAACACACTGAAGGTTTTGCAGCTGTATTTGACTCAATAGTGACTTCAAGGAAAGTTATAATAATAAAGCCTTCTTAATGTCATGAACTCTCCTTAATAATACTATTAGTAAAAATGGAAGTGTTTACTGCTTGAGCTAAGTGCTTCCTCAACATTAAAAAAATCCTCTACACATATCAGTTCTTCTATTTTCTTCACCAAGCTTTCCAACAGATATTCTTGGAGAGATTGTCTTTGCTAAGGTTTAAAAAAAGGAATAGGAACAGGTGAGTAAATTTATGTATAATATACATCTTCAGGGAGTTATATAAATGAAATGTGAGTTCTTCCTATTTACTGTAAATCAGAGTTCAGATAAATGAGGCCCTGTCCATATTCTGGGTGAATTCAGTCAATCCGTGTTAGGATCAAATTTAAAACCAGCTTCCAGCACAGTGACCAGCCACTGTGCGACCTAGCCAGCTCCATTACGATACAGTTCCTAACTAGCATTTGAGAACTGCAGGGACTCTTTTTATATGCCCTAGTAGGTAAAGTGGAAGAGTTATGGGACTGATGTCATTCCTGTATGGGTGAATGGACTAAAAGACTTCAGCGAGCTGAAAAGTTGGTGTGGTGTTATAGTTATAGTCTATATCAGATGCTGGAGAAATTCCTATGCAGTGCTAGATCCAGATGCTGAGAAAACTAAATGCATATTTTGCCTATTTAGAGCAAAATGTTTATCTTGGCAGTGCAGCCTTAAAGAAAATATGTCTTTTTTTTATCATCTTTTTTTTTTTTTTCTTTAGCTGACTAGATCCATGAACATTTGAATGACTGATGGGTACAGATCACTGAAGAAATTATCAGAATTGTACTGTTCTCTGATGGAGGGAATTATTCTGTGCAATTATTTATTTACAAGATACAGGCTGGCAGTGGTGGTCCCTACAAATAAATGCAAGAAATCTGGAGCAAACCATGGGAGATCAGGATTATGTTTTTTCCATGTTTAGAAGCTAGCCAAGGGGAAAGTGCCATTTACTCTGATGGAAATCCAGCTATGTACCTTCACCAGGGAGAATGGAGAAAGAAATCTTTTAAAGTAGTATTGGAGATGTGTAGGCTGATCCTTTGGCCTCTGTATACAAAGGTCAGCCCTATCTACCTCTGAGGTAACTGAGAAGTATTTTTTTCTTTATATGTTTTTTATATACTTATTCTATTTATTGAACCAATAAAGCTTTATGGAAAGGAAAACAAAAAAAAAAAAAAAGAACCTGTGAATGTCTAATCCTAAATTCAGAGACGGGAAGAGAGCAGTAATGATATCTATGCTGTTTTTCTTTGCCATTGTGTTTTCTGGTCTGCTGTAAATTAAACTAGAATGACTGGGACTATTTCATTGGGCAGTGGTTCACAAAATGCAACCCTTAGCCCACCTGCAATATTCCTGGACACACTTGAAGGGTGCTGTGTCTATGGCATCTGCTTCATACCACTTGGGAAGGGCACAGACGTTCCGGGACATTGGGGTCCTGCTGTTTGAGCAGGTTTCCATCAGGTAGTTGAGTGAGGGTCTGTAGCTGTGAAAAAAGGACATCCATCATATAATGTGGAGTTGGGTTACTCAATCTGAATTAGCCCTGTAAATAAATACGAGATACTATGAATTATATGCTTGAGTTTCATGCACACTGGATCATTTTATGTAAAAAAAAAAAAAGCAGAAAAGGAACTATGTCTGCAGCATTTTATCTTTGCACATGGCTTTCTCGATTATTCCCTTGCTGCTTTGCTGCTTACATTCAGAAGCAGTAAGGGCACACAAGGGACTGCAGAAAGCTAGACTGTTGCTCACCACAGGAGCTATATGTAGCTCAGGTGCTAGCAGTGAAAAGCATGACAGGACTGGTCACACCCTTCTGATGTGTTTTGAGGTATGCTCTGCAGCCACCTCAAGGTAAGACAGTCTGAACAGCATGTTGCAAGTGAGGTCTCCTGTACAAGAGGTTTCACAGAAACAGAGAATCATGGATTAATTTGGGTTGGAAAGGACCTTAAACACACCATCTAGTTCCAACCCCCCTGCCATGGGCAAGGACACCTTCCACTAGACCAGGTTACTTAAAGCTCCATCCAGCCTGGCCTTGAACAATTCCAGGGATGGGGCATCCACTGGGCAACCTGTTCCAGTTTGTCTCACCATCCTCACCATAAAGAATTCCTTCCTAATAGCTAACCTAACTCTACCCTCTTTCAGTTTGAAGCCATTACCCCTTGTCCTATCACTACATGCCCCTGTAAAGAGTCCCTCTCCAGCATTCTTGCAGGACCCCTTTAGGCAGTGGAAGGCTGTTGTAAGGTCTCCTGGGAGCCTTCTCTTCTCCAGACTGGACAACCCCAACTCTTTCAGCCTGTCTTCATAGGAGAGGTGCTCCAGCCCTTTGGTCATCTTTATGGCTCTTCTTTGGGCTCACTCCAACAGATCCATGTCCTTTTTATGTTGGGGACTCCAGAGCTGAATGCAGTACTCCAGGTGGGGTCTCACCAGAGCGGAGAAATTCACAACATTCAGTCAGCCTGAGCATGCTGTTTGGCTCTGTGAGCTGCCCAGTGGTTTAGCACACACACCACCAGACACATCCAGACAGCGGGTCTGTTAGGCCACCACCTGCTCAAATGATAGGAGAGAAAGTTGGAGGGAATTTGAAAAGATAGGCTAGTTTTAGCCCATCTCCTTGATCTAAAGTTGGATTAACCATCCTTATACTAAATACTAGAAATCTGTCCTGACTTTCCAATTTTTACTGTCAAATAATGCAAAACTAAGGTTGCTATACTTACCACGAGGTGATCTCTTGCTTACTGCCCAATCTGCCATCAACTGTGCACTGCTGTGTCTGCTACAATAAGTTTGATGGAAGAAGTGAAAATTTAGGAACAGCCCAACATACAGTCATGTTTTCTTCTGCTTTCTTTTTCATTGAAGATATCAAGAGAGGGCTAGCTAATGTATTCTATTGTTAATTTGCCTTTGTAACATATTGCTCCCTGAGCCTTGAGATAGAAGGGTATATCTTCTGCTAATCCAACCCTCTAGAGGCATTTTAGCAGCTAATCTAGTTGAATCAAATCATTCCTGCTGCATATGATTAATTTTGGGCCAATTTAATTTTTATTAGTCATGGGTTTCAGTCACCTACAGTTGCATGACTATAATTGCCCTTGAGCACATGGAATTTCTTTGTAGATTTCATTTCAAAATACATTGGGGTAGCCCCGCCTCTGCGTGCTGCTAATCTTATCGTGCCTAGATTTGCACCCTCTGAAATACAGGTTGGTAAAATAAAATCTTTACAGACGAAACTGGTGAGTCAATTTGCCTTCTAATTGTGGGATTTATCAAGTGAATTTAGTGCTTTAGAATGTGGTGCCTATGGCACCCATGAAAGGATTAGTTTATGAAGGCCAGCTCTTAGAAACAGCCCAACAATAGTGCCTTATCCTCAGGATCACTTATCAGTCAATGGGAGTTTGTTCTCAGGAGGGCCAGAGCCAATGGGTAAACTCCTGTTTATGCTAGCTGTGGAACTCTGTCTCAATGTTTGGATAAATTATCACTTTGTATCCTGTTGGAGGTAGAGTAGTATGGGGAGCTTAGAGGAATCCTTAGTTTTTGCTTGTGCAGCTTTGAGTCGGCTCGCTCCTGCCTGTGCAATGGAATAAATTTATTTTCACATGGAGATGCATCGCCTCATCTTGTACTTCCCTTTTTGCACCCATAAATCCCCTCCGGTTGCACCAACGAAGCTAGGGCATTCCCAAAAAGTGCATGGGTCTTATGGGATCTGGACAACCTGGAACTTTGCAATGAGGAAGGCAATAAAGGCTCTAATGAGTGCCACCAGGGATAATGATTTTTCTGCTGTGGACAGCACAGAAAAAGTGCCTACTCACTTAATAGAGGCAACGGTGGTGGTTTTGACCAGTGCCAGCCAGGGCTGGTTTGGAACTAGTGACCTGGAAAGGTTCCTGGTACCATTACACCACCCCAGGCACCCATATGGCTTTTTAGGGACTGGATTTCTGTGTCTCATGGTGAACATTAGGTCCTAGATAGCTGTGCTTGATTGGCGTGACTTGAAGAGCTGCTTCTTGTTTAATGAGTATAGTGTAAGAACAAATGAAGGGAAAGCCACACTATCTCTTCTAATAACATTCGCCCTTTACTAAAATCCCATAGAGATATGGCAGACATTGGTGGTATTAATATTATGCGACTTAGCTGATGCTAAGAAGCATTTGGGAAAACTTTGACTGACTGGATCAGGCAGCTGCTAATGAGGATAACTCACTTACAGGGATATGGCAGAGGAAAGAGGTTTATTTCTCAGTACGCTGTTGCCCTATCTGAGAGATGAGAGAAATACTCAAGCAAACAGGAAACGACAGGGGTTGTAAACCTCTGGCTTGCCTCAGCCCTGATGACATAAGGCAGCTAACAGTGGCCTCCTCTCTACCTAATCATGGCGTAGACACAGTGATGCTGTGAGCTGCAGGGTGGACCTTTTCCTATGGAGGTGAACATCCAGGAGCAACAGCCAAAAGAGAGTATAGCCAAGGGTCATTTTCCTTGGCAGGGCTTGATGAGAGATGGCTTGAGGCACCCAGGAGGGCTCTCGTTGCAAAATACTCCCCACAGATGAAAGCACAGAAGAATTGCTCATTTTAAAGACACCAAAAGCTCCAGGATATAGCTCTGCCTGCCTCTGAGAGCTACTCATCACCCTTGTTACCCTTGAGACTGCTGGCCCACATACCCTTCTTCCATTAGCCACCTACTTCTCTGCGGCTTCTCTGTGAGGAAATAGTTCTGCATTTGTCAAAGCACAGGAAAAGGGATTTATTTATTTGTTTAGATGTTTTTCTGGGCTGTGCTTTTTTCCCTCTGACAATGGAGGTGGTTGGAATGTGTGATAATGCAGACAGATTGAACTGCACTAAATGAATCTCATGACAGATTCTGTTGAAAACCTATTTGAAATTACTATTATTTTACAAGACAACTTCAGCCACAAGATTTTACCAAGGATACAGTGACTTACTATGTAATGGACTCCAATAAGCTTTGGATTCCAAAATAGATGGAGTCACTATGAAATCACGTGCATGTATTTTTCAGATTTATTCCCAACCTTGGAATGTATTTGCAAGTATACAATTCTTAATGGTATGCTTCACTTAGTACAACTAAATTCTCATATTGTTGTTGTGGAAAGTAATGTGAAATCAGGTTTAGTCCTGTTTGTCACAAACGAGTGGTTTAGGTTAAGTTGCTTAAAGTTAATGAAGCTCCCTGTGGACTACTCAACATGGTCAAAATTGTTTTCACCCTGGTGTTAAGCTGAATAGAAGTCATTGTTTGGAATGTACATTTTTCATGGTACACTTTTCAATGTACACTTTTCATGTACAACTCTCTCAACTGTTTTGAAAAACAGTGGTAAATACTGTCTTTAGGGATCTATGTTTTTTCATCCATCCAAAGGAAAAAAAAAACCCAAAACCAACAACAACAGAAACTCAGGTGTAAACTTCAGGGTTAAAACATTTCTGTATTTCTGGTCATGCCCTTTGTGGTATCTTTCAGAAGGAGGGTAAGCATAACTGAAAACCTGTAAGTACAGTTTATATGCATTTTAAATGGGCTGAGCTAACATTCAGTTTAATTGGAAAGAATCCTGAATGCAAAGCAAAGCCTTCCCACACTGTAGAAATCCATATGTTAAAATACTTCCTTTTTTTAGATTTTCACAGTGCTATAGCCAAGAGTTGCTAGAACAAGGTCCCTGTGCTGTCCTGTTTTGAAAATAAACAAATTGACAAATCTGTTCTTTGTGCCACAGCCACAGTTCCTCGGTATATTTGCAAATGCAGAAACATAAAGCTGAATAATCTGCTTCTCCCAAGACTGCACATTAGGCAATTAACGGGGTATGTTTGCAGGCAGACACACTGGGCATTAGGCACCCAACTATTAACAATAATAAGAATTGGGCATTTAATTCCCTTCATTGGGATGAAAATGTATCTCCGCTCTTTAATGCAAGCCAGTGTAGTATTATGTGATAAACATGGATCAATAGAAAAGGATTTTTAAATTTAGAATGCCATTCCTCTACCACAGAATTGGCAATAGAGACTGTTTCCCAGTAATAGAACCAGCCTACCTCTGCTGAGACAGGAGCAAAGTTATCTGAGGAAGTAGCAACAATGTCATTTATTTTAATGAGGCTTGTTCTCCAACAAATGCTGTTTTTGCACTCTCGGGAAGGTTCCAGTAATGCTATAAAAAATGAAAAAAAGCCCTATCAAGTGCTTGAGTGTGTCTGTGTTTATATAAGCCCAGATCGTGGCACATAGCAGGGCCCTACGTTCAGGCAGCAGCAGCTATCTAACCAAGTATGTGAGGGCTTATTTCAATGTCTACCCTTGTTGGATATTCAGCTTTTTAGTCCTGCTGATAAACTGATTGCCACGTAACCTTAGATGGTTCATCTGTGTGTTGAACACTAATACCTCCAGATTCAAATTTCTCCAGGTGGGTTTTAAAAAAACCCACCTTGCTTTTAGGACATCAGGGTTTCATTATCCTTGGCCCTTTCCATGGTATTATGCTATACACCCTTTTGGCTTGCCAGTCCCAGCCCTGATGGGGGGACCCCCCCCCAACAAATTGGCTTTGCTGTGGGGTTTGCCTGTGTGCATCCAGGGAGAAAACCAAGCCAGAACTGGCACACAGGCTGCATTTATTCTCAGCTTGTGTTTCAACAGTCTAGCAAACCCAATGGGAAACTTAATTTCTAAACATGAACATTATTGAATTGCGGAAGCTATATTTAGGTCAATCTCTTAATGCCAAAATTATTACGCTTTACTAGGAAAAAATACATCACCGACTAGAAACATATTAGCACTAGTTGTGTTAAAATGCACTTTTGCCTAATTCTGAAGACCCAGCATCTACTTCTGGCATTTTGAAAAACCAAAAAAACTTGTATCTGGATGTTTTACAAGTATTTTCTTTATCAGGTAATCACTCAGACTGGGTTAGATGGATATTTCTGTTAGGGGAATGCTCTTGGCCATTTTTTTCCCCTGTCTGTTCTGCTTCTTTCTTCATGCTAGTTCAAGTGTTACGGTGAAGGAGAGCTCGTTCAAGAAACCGATCTGGGAAAAATACCATGCAGAAAAAGATGGGGGAAGTTTAGAGAATGTAAGCATTTGGAAGCAGAAGAAAAATTATGTAATGGTACAGAACCAGTATAAGCATGTGGTGAAAATTTAATGTTCTTTTAGCAGGCATGGTTTTTTGAGCATGCTAGTTGGAGTTTCATTTACAGCAGAGTTATCATGACTTGTCAGATACAAAGCTGTGGGTTTATTATAGATTAACTCGTGACATTTTTAACTTTCCTGAAGCAATTTTGAAATGTAAGTTAAAGCCCAGACAATGTTTGTTCCATGAAGCGGTAACTGATTAAAAGGGGTTTGATGAGTAAAAGAAGTTATGGACCTTTCGTTGAGGGTTAAACCTTATTCATAGAGAAACTGCATAACTGGGGTTGTCATGCTTTATGATTCAGAAAGACAACAATGCTTGTAGCAGTGTGAAATGGAACTTGAGCTCAGCAACAAAATCTTGTCTTCCTGTACACTAGCAACAAGTCATTCTTGATGCATCTAAGGAAGAAAAAACGTAAATTGGAACAAAAATCAGAAAGGCACAGACTTTTCATGCAAAGTGTAGCAAATGGCACCTGTTAAAACTTGCATTTAATGTACTAGTCAGTTTACTGTAGTCCAGAGTAAAGTTTATAATCTGCATAGTATTTTTCTGAACTTCTCTTTTAGAAGAAACCATCTAAGATAAAGTATCACTGAAGAATTCTGTGGTAAAGATGGCTATCAGTTGCCCGTTCACCTTGTCAGTTCTGTATTCTGTGTTTCAAGGGAAGGTGATAAAATACCTTGCTGGCAAAAATGCTACATTATGTGTACCTTTTGTTAAACTCTATTTTTAAATGAAAGCCTTGCTAAATATTAAGTTCCAATTCCACGTGCTGACATGTGATGAAGCCTTTATATTCTGTTGTGGTATAGATTTGTAAAAGGTCAAGCTAAAGTGTTCTGAGTTAGTCTTAATGTATATTCTAAGGACAAAAAGGAGAAAAAAACTTATATTAATAACATTTTTTATTAAAAGCATGTATTTATTTGGCAATCCTACCCTGTAAAATTCTCCAAGATAGGAGTATCATCCAAGGTTAAGCTAAGGTTATCGGTGTAGTATTGGCAGGTTATGCTGTGTCACCCTTTCCTGCACTTCTTAAATAAACCCAGCGAGTATGCAGTACATGATTTTAAATATGCAGACTAAAATACCAATCCCTTTGAAGTCAGTGGAAGGTTTCTCAGAGAAAATACCAAGGCAATAAAGATGCTACAATGGATAAGCAAAACCCACTTAATTGTTTATACATCTATTGAGGGTCAATGGCTTAATGTAGAAGCTACTCCTATTTCCCATAGCAGCATAAGACAGTTTTTTTCTATCAGAGGCAGTGGTACCAATGTGAGGTGTCTGTGTATCAGGAGACACAGACTGTAAAACAATGATCTTGTTGAAATCCGATGTCTGTGGCTCACTACTGGCAATGCATCTACTGCTGTGACATTATCCAGAGGAATTAAGGAGCCCAGGCTGTTCTCTTGAGTGGACACTTATCTTTGACACTGAAGAACTGGTTGGTGTAAGCTAGTTAATGCAACAAAATGAAGGGAATTATCCTTCAAAAATAAAGAACCAATCAGAGTCTTCAAATGCTGCAATTCTAAAAATGAATCTCTTATCCAGTCCGACAAAAAGTCCTGCCTAATTTTATAATTCCTCTAAATTAGACTAGCCACATGCTTACTGCTAAGCTCAAATCTGTCTGCAGGATCTAACATATGTTAAATCATGTGTCTGATTCCCTGCAACCTATTCTGTAACTCAAAAACACACCAGAAAGCTGTCCTGTAGTTTCTACTTATCTACCGACATTTGGAAACAAATCGTGACTGTGTTGCTGAAATTTTCATGACCCAGGAACATTTTGCCGGAGATGTGTTTGTACAAAACCCCACTAAACCCAAAAAGGAGGGGAAATCTGTGTTTGCAGTGAACATTTTACTCTTCTGCAAAAAGAAAAGGCTATAATTGTAATCACTTTGCTCACCACAAAAATACAGTCACCTCTGAATAACTATTTTTGGAAGTTCCTTGTTATAGCTGCAATTGACAGACTGTGAAGAGTCGCTTCGTTTGAACACGTTGAACCTTAGTAATTCTTTTTTTGATTTTGTGAAAATGCAAAATTAAGTATGATTATTTAAGTGTGTACTTCATTTGGAAGGGAAGTGGTTTACAGCATATTGAAACTAAGAAATGAAATTCAGGTCACACTTGTGAAGGACTGTCCTGATTTCTTTACAGATAACTGACTTCAGCATGTAATATTAGGCACTCGATTAATTTGCAACTTGAATTTTTACTCATGGCTTTTTGACTTAAGCAGCTTTGTTTCTTCTGGAAACAGTTGCACGAGCTTGGTTTCTATACAAGTGAGTGGGGAAGGCTCTGTTATGATGCTGATGCATTCTGTGAAATTCCTTGTAAAATATCCAGCGTAGGCAGGCTTACCAGCTACTTCTTTTCTTTTCTAAAAGTTACAGTCTGCATCAAGCTAAAACGACTGGTAACTCAGAAAAACCTCAGACCTCAATTAATTCCAAAGTTAACTGTTGTGCAGCCCTTGAGTCGGTGAGTGTTAACTTCCCACACTGCCCTTTCACTGACCTCAACATTGGACTTCCAGAGCAAACGCTGGTAAGAGGTGAATGACAGTTCAGTTGCATGCAAGCTCTGAGCTAGGTGACGAGTTGCCTGGACCTTGCATGTTCACCTTCTCTACTGGGGTGATGCTGAGAGCTGTGACCTTTATGTTGAAGGTGCTGAGCTAAAAGCACTGAGCCTGTCTCTTTCAGTGCCTGGGTTTGCTTCTAAATGTCAGTGCTTTTATAAGGATGGGTAGTAGAATCACTTTTTTGACAGGACCCACAGGAAAAAGTGAACCCCTCTCCCCCCCCCCCCCCCAAAAAAAAAAAAAAAAAAAAAAAAAAAAAAAAAAGCAGGAAAAGCCTGCTGCTTTTTATAGTAGAGCAAAGTTCCATGAACTCCACCTCAGAGTCACATGGTGCCAACGCTTACCCTCCCATAATCAGTTGTTAGCTATCATCTCCCTACTTTGATAGTTACTTCTCACCTTCTTAATCAAATTGTCATAAATGGGTCCAGGAATTCTTGCTACTGGTTTTATTCAACAACACCTCTTTATCTCTTACTTGTCCTAAGTCCTATCCAATTTTCTCTTACATTTCTGTGTGTTCTGTCCTCATGACAATCACTTCTGTTTGATTACTGCTACAAGGCCCTGATTGCAATCCTTCACTGATGAGAGAGCTCTGGGACTTGGGGGATTAGTAGGGTTGTATTCCAAATTCTGCCAAAAACATGCTGACTTCAGACAGTGCATTCTGGAGATGTGTCTGGATGCTTTTATTCACACAGAATATTCATTTACTCCAGGAGGATAGAGTTAAAAGGAATCAGGAAAATGTATCCCAAAATGATTTTCCATACTACCTGGCAGAATTCAAAGGTTACCAGCCCACAATCATTTTTAACTCAATTTTACTTCTGATAAGATAGTGCTTCTCTTGTGGGGGACTGAAGGTGTATCTCTGTTAATGGCTGTGAGATGGTCCATAACAAGCTTTCCAAGAACATAATTGCTCTCTGACACCAGTCTGGTAAGTGGGAATAGACTACTAACAATCTTAGTTCACTAACAATGGACCATGTTGTTTTGGTTTCCTTATTTCATCATGGCTTGGGTTTCAGACTGTGCTTACTACAATAGGATTTATTTACATCCTTAGCCAAGACAATAGTTTATAATTGTGGGATTATATGGAATGATTGTGGCATTCCTTGCACCCCCATGGGAAATCAGTGTCTTTCCCCACTGATTAAAAGGAGATGAATTTTGTTCTGGTTAAAGTATGAGCCTGGGAATTGGGAAGTCCAGTTTTTATTCCCAGCTGTGTCAGTGATTTACTTAGGGATTTCTCAGCATCTCTGTTTTACTAGAATAACGCTGTTACTTAACTTTTGATAGGAGTGCTATGAAAATCCCTGGATTGTTTGCAGCTTCAGTGAAAGATGAGGTTGCTCCACATTTACCTCAGGCAGATTAGTCATTCAACTAATTCAGCAAGCAATAGCTGGAGACTAGTATGGAAAGTTACAGGTTGTGGCTTGTTTAGCATTCTTCACAAAGTGAGATCTCTATTGTCCCATCCCTACTGGGTGCTCCCTTCATAGGTTAAATGGGAGCATTGGAGGCTGTTGTGGCAATCTGAGTCTATGGGGCTGTGTGCAGCATCTGACCTTTGAATCTTTCTCAAATATCCAAGCTGTTTCAAATCTTCCCATGTTTTTATTCCCCCCACTTACACACATAAATATACTAACATATGCACACACTCTTCACACTGTCAACTTCTCTGTCATCTTTGTCCGGGGGGGGTGGGTGGGTGGGGGAAGGGGGAAACCCCAACACCAAAACCAAACCAAACCAAAACCAAACCCAAAAAATATCCCAACAATTAAGGAACAAGGAAATTGTAAAAAAATCTATTCCCTTCATGGATAAATTGCTCTAAGGTGTTAGAAATGAAAAGACACATTTTTTTCATTCAGGAATGATATGGTGAAGCTAATTACTTCTTAATTTTTTTTTCAACACCCTCTTATGTATATTATTATTATGCCAAGAGTAGGTGTGCAAAGCTTTTTCCTCTGTAGTGAGACTGCTTAGATATATAATCATATTAAGATGACTAAGGAGAGAAGACAGCTCCCAAAAGTGTTTGGAAAATGCTTTTGGACTTCAGGAGCTTTTAGTCTTATATATATAAATAGACATACATAATGTGCATGCAAACAGAGGTATGTATATAGGTACACATGCATACAGCTATAGCCCCTTCAGACCCTCCCCCTGTACACCAAAAAGACACCTCATAGTGTCCCTTTCACAATCTATTTCATCTCACAAAGCATTTACAATTCCAAATGACCAGTTTTAATGAACATAACTTAGTCCTCTCGCGAGGTACAAGGAAATAAGTATCAGAGACCAATTAATTAATTGAGCTAGGAACAGGTTATACCTACACTGCTCCACCATGTGTATTCACAGTGCCAGCCATTGCTGCTGCTGTTCCATCTTTGTTATTTTATTTTTTTTTTCTACCCTTCAGCAGCAGCAGCTGCTGCAGCTCTGATTGCAACAACCAGTAGACATGGTGGGTAGGGTGAAATGTAAAATAACAAACCCTACAGTCTGGCTAGCTTTGTGGATAATGTGCTGCTACAACCAGCCATTTCCTGACGGTGGCTTTGTCAGATGAGCCATCCACAGCCCATTTTTTTCACTCCTGGTTTTTTTTTAATGTGTCTATGAAATCAGGAATAGGACACAGCATGCTTGGAATTTGGCCAGTATCCTGTTGCGTTAGTAGAATTGAAAGAAAATAAAAAGTACACTGACCCAATTTCTTTGACTAAATACACAGGGCCACAACAGCAAAAGCTATGACAATGTTTATTCTTTGAATTATTTTTCAGATGAAGTGGCTTAGGACAGTATATTACAAATGGAGATGGAGATCAGGGAGTGAATTCTTCTCATCAGAATCTCGATTAGCTTCAAATGGCTCTTTACATCCCAAGTCTCAAAGATTTAGAAGTAGCCTTCATTTTTTCTTTCTGTGGTTTTTCTACCTAATTTAATTTCACTGAAAGTTTCCATCACTTTTTTTTTTCCTGTTTTAATTAAAGGAGGGGTATTTTTTAAAAAAAATATCAGTCAATGTATTTTTCCTTTATATGACAAGTACCTACATTTAGGATTTGGTGAGACTGTGCCCCTTGCTCTCTAGTATGAACAGAAATGCAACTGGCTGCATTTGAAAGTGAGGAGAAACATAATAGAACAATCAGTTAGTTTTTCAAATGCAAAGTGAAGGATGCACTTAAAACCTGATAATCATCTAAACTGAACAGCTTGTGCCTACCTTTGGCTCCCCCACACCTGTGCCATTCATCCTGCCATCCCAGGCAATGTGCTGTTCCAGCAAGGAGTGTGCCAAGAGGCTGGCTGCTCTATTCTTGGATCTGCGTCCCAAAGAGGACCAAACAAACCCTGTGATCTCTGTCTCAGTTTCCTCATTCATAAAATGGGGACAATGATCTGCCTTCATCTTTGCAGAACACCTGTATATATCTGAATGCAAAGTGGTAGAGTGGTAGGACACAATAGGAGCCAAGCAGAACTGTTCTTGAGTGCCATATGGCCAGCCAGGTTGCCAGCATTCAGAGCTAAAGAAGCCAGAGTAAATTATAAATCCTCCTTACAAAAGAAAAACCAAAAAACAAAAAAAACCCAAACCCAACCCAATAAAAAACCAAAACCAAAAAGAAACCCAAAAAACCCAACCCCAAAGAAGAACAACCCAAACATATCCACAAAAAAAACAAGCCTCAAGCCCCTAAAAACAAATAAAGGGTTAATTTAGCACTAACAAACAAAATACATTTCAGAAATGTAGTGATAGGGCAAGGGGTAATGGCTTTAAACTGAAAGAGAGTATATTTAGACTAGATATTAGGAAGAAATTCTTTACTGTGGGGGTGGCGAGACACGGGAACAGGTTTTCCAGAGAAGCTGTGGATGCCCCATCCCTGGAAGTGTTCAAGGCCAGGTTGGACGGGGCTTTGAGCAGCCTGGTCTTGTGGAAGGTGTCCCTGCCCATGGCAAGGGGGGTTGGAACTAGATGATCTTTAAGGTTCTTTTGAACCCAAACTGTTCTATGATGCTGTAATTCTATGAAGTACCTGGCCAAATAAATGTTCCCTCACAGCTCCCCACCTGCTGGTACTGGCAGAATAACAGTACTGCCTGCAGTATGGTGCACAGCTCCTCCTTCTATACACCCCTGCTTTTGTTGTCTTCTCCAAACTATCTTATTGCCCTCCTGCTTTTCAGCTTTCCTTTCCAGGGATCCACCAAGAATGCCTAAAAATTGTAGAAAGAATCATGTAGTAGGAGGGAACAAGAGAAAAATATAGGTATCTCTGTGGATTTCTATTTGACTTGGACCTGAGCTTTTGCCTAATTCAACCACCACTCAGTTTGAATCCTCAGCTTGTTTTTGGCAGCCTCTGTTCTCAGCATTGAAATTCTCTGTCATGGGGAGCAGAAGGGCCAAGACCTGAAAAGATAGGGAAGGGATCAAACACTTGCAAGAAGGAGGTTTTGATGAAACTTGTAGATGTATCTATCCATGAGAGTTTTCCTTTGTCATACAACCACGGGTGAGTGTGAGCCAAGATGCTCTAAGGTATCCTGCTAGATTTGGCAGAAGGGTGGGAAAGAGTGGTTTCTCCAAGATGATGGCCTGGGGAGTTCTGTATGCAAAAGACCTAGCTAAGCCATGCATTGGTATTACTCCAAGGAGTCTGAAAACATGAAAGCAGGAATCTCAGGATCACATCAATTTATAGTTGGACCCCAGTTGTTCTTGAGGGCAGAGTCCCTCCATGCAACAGTTTCATAGGCAACATCTGTTTTATAGAACATTCCTGTTGGCAGGGGCTGGGTGAGCAGAGCAAACTACGATGGTATAAGATCTGGGCACTGGTTTCAGTCAAACACAGTTATTTCATACATTTTTATTTTAAATGAGAGGTTTCATTGTGTGTGAAACCCCAAGTAAAGTTTATTCTTTGTAAGAACTGACAGAAGTAAAACTAGGTGAAGGAAAGCAGATGGCTGAAACATGTTGTTGAAAAAAATCAATAGTCCCACTTCTGATGCATCAATATTTGGGTGTGGACACATTCAGAATTGATGTTTAAATGTCAGCTGGGCCCAATTTGTAGCATTTCAAAGCTGCCTTTGTGTTTCACATTCAGCAGGACTGAAGGTCAGAAGTTTTACTAAGTATTTGACTCCAGTGATACACTTTACCAAGATTCATTTTTATTTAAAAAGATTTTCCTTTATCTTGTTCCACTGCTAGTAGCCAAGGTGGAAGAACAAGAGCAGGCATAAATTGAAAGCTTGGTCAATGGACAACAGTTGCTTGTGTTATCCTGACCATAAAGTTCCCATCATTGTTCCTGAAAAACTAGATAGCTGCAAGTCTGATGTTTTTCCAGTGTATAATTATGTTATATCAATAAGTTCTTTTTTGTCCAAATCTGTAAAGATACTGTGGCTAACAAAACTCTTCGCTGAGTTGGTTGGTTTTGATGTGTGTGTCTTTTGTAGTAGAAAGAAGATTGTGGGTCTATTTAATAAAAGTCTTGATAGCGCAGAAAAGGAGAACATAAAAGACACGTATTTCCTTTTTAATGCTATATACTAAAATTACCAGAGCTTCAATTAGTACAGTGTGGCAAAGTCTCTTTAAAACTAACATAAATGTGCATTTAAACCATCTGAAGAGTTAGTTAGGCACCTTAAAATGCAGTAGAAAAAAGAGCTACGTGACATTAGAAAAAAAAAATTAAATCAGTGTTTCAACATGGATACCAATAGAATAGTTTGTTTTAAAATTAATTTAAAGGTGTTGTTACATTACTTTGACATGATTAGTGAATAATATTTTGGACATGTGGAAATAATAATTCATTGGTCCATTTCACAAACGTGAGCAAAGTACTCCTTTCTTTACCTATAGGAGGGACTTCAGGAAGTAGTAAATGAAGTTTAAGCAAAAAGGACATTATAAACAAGATTTTGCTAGATAAATGCGAGGGGCAGTTTTAAACCCATTTACTTTAACTGAAGCAGATGTCAGTCAGTGTACTGTGGGAAAATTTTGCCAGGCATTAGTGGTGGCATTCACTATGTTCTTTGCAAGAGAGAAAAAGGCTGCAGGAATGAGATAGCCAGGACAAGGTAGTCAGGCTTCAGAGATGTTAATAGACTACGTTTCCCTTGAAATTAGTGGGACTGGAGGAAATTCAGTTTTTCAAGAGAATTGCATTTATTTTCATATAATCTATATTATATATTAAGAGTGACAGATATATGGCAAAATAGAGTACTGAAATTTTACTTTAAATTCTGAACTGCGACGATAGAACAATGCTTGTCACATTTCAAAAAGGCTAAAAAGGAAAATACTAAATAGTTAACGCAGACACCAGAAGGAAAGAAAATAGCTGAGCTTTGTAAAAAAAGCAAACTCGTCACCTATATTTACAGCTGTAAAACAATAAGTCTTCAGAACTTTTTTGAGTAATAGAGGACAAGAATTATCTCAAGATCCCAGGCAGAAACTTTATTTTGCAAGTCTTCTTTTTTGAAGAAAATCTTGGACTTGCACTTGTGTTGAGCAGAAGATTCTGTCCATGAGGAAGGGGCTAGGAGACACGTTGGAGGAAAACATTCCCAGCTTGCATGGCACAGCCAGGATGGGTTGTCGGGAGGATCAGAATAAGATACAATTGTGAAATCATCCAGACATTTAGGTCAGCTTGTCCACAAGTTGTGTTAACAGGATTGCGGTTAGGAACCAAGCAGGCAGGCAGCTTAAAAAAGCAAAACAAATCAGAAACAAACCAGCTTTAAACCACCTTGTAGCAGAAAAAGAAAAAAAAAAAAAGGAAAAAAGAAAAAGGCAAAAATTTAAAGCCATTGAAGGTTTGGTAGCTTGATATTGGAATACTAGAGTAAAAGCTGGAGATTCAGCATGCTTAAATGTCTAAGTCAAAGATGGAGGAATAGAAACATACCATGAGATGCCCTCACTGGAAGAAAGCTGGGCCATTCGAAGATTCTTCAGTGCTACTGTGAATCCTTCAGTGGGGAAGATGTACTTTATTTAGGAGCCTCCAAGAGCTGAAAGAAGTTATGTGCCATGTTTTCCTTGTCTATTTTACGATCACTTAGAAAATACAAAGAGATTTCTTGCTTTCATTTATTCTGGGTAAGAGAAAAGAATAATTATATAGAGCCCTGAAGTACCAAGACAAAAGAAAACAGGATCAACTTTATGGCCATGTGCCCCATTCATACCGGACCTTAGACGCACGTTATGTCTCTAATATTGTTAAAGAAAACTTAATTCACAAACACCATTTTGACTTTCTTGGAATGACATCTTACTTTCAGAGATTGTTAGTGGTTCATTGGTTGGCTTACTTGTTTGTTTGCATTAGAGGAGTCTGCTAAAGCGTATTGACTTAAAAGAAAAGTCACCTTGGTATTGGTTGCAATAGCCACACAGGGCTTGGATTTGCAGCGCTAAGCAGCGTTGTGTTCTGCTGTTTTTTGAAGGTTAAAGTTGAACCTATTCTTAACACCACTAACCATGGACCTGCTTCTTGATCTTAGCTATTTGAAACATAACACTGTATGATTTCTCCCCCAGTGTTTAAAACCAATGTTATTCCCTACCCCCACATTCTTGTTAGATTTTGTGCTTAACAGTCCATAGCTTCAAGTTTATGACTGAAGAGGTCCCCCATAGCACAGGAGTCTCAGTAATGGCATTTTCTCCATGTGTGCCCTCTGTACTGTGAATAAAGGGGAGACTTTATCTCCCAGGGTTATCCTGACAGCATCTTCCACAAATACATCCCTTCCTTAACAGAAGAATCTACTTTTTCACCTAGCTTAACTTTGTCTAGACAGCAAATGCAGCCATGTTTCATGTAGCTAAATTAGCTACCCCACCTGACTAAGCTAGAGTGAATGTGATTCACAAAGATTTTCTCTTTATCCTGTGTTTGTCTTTCTAACTTCTCTGGCTGCTTATCTGTGCTTGTACCTGGGAGACCAGGGAAGCTCTGAGCAGTTATCCCACACCACAAGCTGCATGCCAATCACCTCAGCAGGGATATACTAGTGGTAAAATGAGACTTTGGAGAGTCTAATGAGTAACGTGCAGTGCAGATGATGTATTTCTCTTCATTTTCTGTTTCAGAAGCTCTTATTGTTTCTTCATGTGATGCAGTTTTATCTGCTGGTTGTAGCTTATGCAACAACAAAGTGTTTTTAAAGCTGAGGATAGGTGTTTTTCTGCCTTCTTAATTTAAAGTAGTAAATATTTTGGTGAGAGTGACCTTCATTATACCTCAGACCTGATCATCACTCCCTGTGGGCTCCATTACCTCAATGAAAGCCATAGACAAAGTTCACTCAATAATTAGAATGACTGGAGTTGTTCTGGTCTGCAGACCTGACACACCTGCTGTGCTGAATGGCACTGTACAGATGAGGGATTCGAGAGCTAAGAGAGCAAACTAAATTAAGGCTGCCTAAGGTCTGGCTTGTGCATTAACTTGCAAGTAAGATGGGGGCACAACAAAAAGCGAGTGATCCTTTTTCTGAGTAGTATTAAATCATTCCCGGTTAGGATGTACTCAAACAGGTAGATATAAGCTCGCATATATGATTCAAACCTATAGTAACATGAGATTAATACTCTATGTAATAAAAAAATATTGTTTTGTGTCCACTGGCAGGTCTAGTACTTATCCAACAAAACTTGCTGTATTTCTCTGTGCAACCATCTGTTTAGAAAAGAAATTATACATAGGAAATTAATATAATATAAAATACGTGTAAATATATATATTTGCATACACATGCATATAAATACGTATGTGTGCACATATCTGAACTAATCAGTCCATAGCAAGAGTACTTAATACAAGGAGAAAATCTTTCACTGTTAAATTAATGGACAAAATTCATGTGTTTGGTAGCATTGCCCTTTACATTACCACCTACGCCTGCCCTGAAGGACTATCTGAAAGCATGACCTACAGACAGCCTGTCCTATAGCACCCAGACATAAACCAGGTCAGGGCCCAGGGCAGCTCTCATGATGCAGAGTGGACATCCACAGAGTTTAGCTGAGTACCTTTCAGAAAGACTGCATTAAGCTTTGACTTTCTAAGAAACTTAAAGCCATATGTAGATATAACTGAGAACTGGAGGCCAGATATGAGTGAAGATGATTAAAATGGGGCTTTAGAGGACTTTGCACAGCGCCAACCTGCTAGCGGGTAACACAGCCCGCCGCTAGCTGTGATGTGTGCTGAACAGTACTGGTGGGCTTCTGTGGTCTTTTACAACATGGTAGTTCTCTGGAAAAACTCTGCTTACCTTGCAGCTTTCTGCATCCACACACGCCACCTGCCCCACCTGCAATCAGCCCCCAGACCAGGAAAAGCTGCTGCAGGTGGAGGTGCTTTCGTTGCACGCTAATCTGTACTGGCCAGACAGGGCAGTTCCCAAACTGTGATTGAGGCCATTTCATCTTTAAAATGTGGTTTTAAGCATCCCACTTCCCCAGAGTGTATATTACAACCCAAACCCTTAGTTAGGTGGCCTTGGGGAAGGGGGTAGGAAGGTGAGGCTGCCTTTCATCTCCCCTTCTGAAGCAGCGCTACTGTGGAGAGGGGAATGTCAAACCACTCCACCACCTTTTCTAGCTTGTCCTTTCGGACCAGACTTCTGACTAAGGGGAAGCAACCAGCAGAGCTGTTCTCAGATGCTCAAGCTGCGGGTGCCAGGCTCCCCGGGCTCCTGAGGAGCCCAGCCTACCCTCGTCTGAGGGAATGGGGGTCCCAGCAGGAGGGAGGGGTGACATTTGATTGCGTCCACCTATTTTGGCTTTGCAAGGGACTGGAGCAGAGGCACACAGGACAGGATGGCAAAGTTCACTTTCTAACAATAGTGCCATCTTGAGCAGTCCTCACCCCTTCATCTGTTTTCTTCCACGACAGCATTTCTTTTCACTTTTATTTATGCTGGTTTATTTTTCAAGTGGGAGCAATTCCTCTATCTGAGTTGTAAGAAGCGACAGTGCCAGAAGTGAAGGTGTGGTGGGGAAAATTAGCAGCAGGAAAAGAAGGTAGGTAGGGACTCCCAAAACCATCCTAAACTGCACTGCTGCTGAATGAACAGCTACAGCTAGAGGGTACCATTAACTGTTGCCATCATGACAGCAAATGTCTTCTCGATTCTCCACCCTAGCTCTTTCCATCTTTCCTTTTTTTGGATGCTGGTCCTTGGCTTTTCTTCCCTCCTCTGTCATTGTGCCAGCCTCTTTTTGGATCCTCTGCTCAGAGATGTGTTTTATGCTATGATCACCAAGGACACAGGATTATTCCTGCCATTCTGTGACTCCTTGGTTTACTAGATCAGCTGAAGGAGCCCTCTCCCACATTTGTTTCTTCCTGGTGGAGATTAGTCCTTTGTTTTGGGCTGCTTGGATGCGGGCTCTGGCCCACTCAATGCTGTTAGGTGTTTAAGGGCTACCTGTTGGTCCTGTCTGGCCACCAAGCTGTCACCAGCCTCCACCTCCTCCTGTTTGTATGGCTGTGGGTGAGGCAAGATAAGCAGAACATACGATGTGTTAAGAGGAAATTTATACCATATTTGACAGCATTACCCTGTTGATTGCTGCCAAGAATATGACTGGCATCATTTTCTTGAGTCTTTCTCTGATCTTGGATGTAAATTTGATGTGTTCAGGCAAGCACATATTTCAGAATTTTAAAGAAGTCATTCCACATATAGCTGTATTACAAGTATTTACTCTGCTGAATTGAACTCCACCCATCTTCACATTTTCTCTTTGTTTAAGGTGAGTAATCACGGTGTCATCTTTAATAGTACAACTATTTATGGGAATTGGAAATTAAAAATCCCATTTGTGAACATTCAAGAAATTTACTCCCATGTTCCTCTTTAGGAAATGAAAGAGAAACCTACTAAGAGTCACCTATAAAACTGTAGGTGAAAATAACACACCTGTGCTAAAATATGTATTTAGTAATAGGAACACAAACATATTTTTTTTTCCTTTTTAGTTCTGACACATGGTACTGAGACCTATTGCAACATGATCCCGTTTGGAACCAAGCATCTCCCCCCCCCCCCCCCGAGCTTTTATAAAGAACATTTCTACATTGTGCCTTCTTAGTGTCAAAATTTCAAAATGTAACCTTACAGGAATATAACATCACAACTCCAGCTAATTCCTAAGTATAGTGTGTGCTTATACTCTTGTACAGTGCTTTTGACTTTTAAAGAGGAAATTTTTGAAGGAAGCAAAGACAGCTAGGTAGGTTGATAGGAATTACATGTCTCGTTTCGCTTTTGTAAACTCCTTGCTCTAACATATTGTAGCATCAAATATATACAGATTCTGTATTTGCAGTTTTTCTTACTTGATATACACTTTGTCTGGGCAAATTTCTATACTCCTGCTTGATGGAAGACAAAATTTTTACTTAGTTTAAGTAAATATGTAATGTATTAGCATCCATCATTACTTGTATAGCTGAAGAAGGTATAAACCACCTCAACCCTATGTGTTCTCCAGCCAACATGAAGACAGTAAATATATATATATATATATACACACACACTTAGAGAGCAGAGAATTAAAATCATAAACATATTAACTTTGGATTAAGAAAAAAAAAAGACATTTTGTTCTATGCAGAGCATATGTGACAATAAAAAAGAGAGCAAAGAAGCACTGGCAAGGGGAAATGGTGTCCTGAGCCTCTTTACTACCACGTGTCCAGGTAAAAGACCACTTTATTTTCCAGGATGAGGCCAGCTCCATTATTTGCTTCTCTGAGTCAGAGATTGGCTGTAGAAATATCAGTGTGCTTGACAGAAAGGAGTCAAAGAAACACAAAGCAGCAGGGTGATAAAGTGCTATACTGGCTCCTGGACTGAGTGAACACATCACACAGGGCTGCATGACAACGTATGAAAAGAAAATGCAAGAACTGCAGGGAGAAGGGGACTTTTCACAGGGCTAAGGATACAGTGCCTGTGAGTTTTTGTTAAAAAATAATCAAATAATGAAGAAAAAAACAGAGTAGCAGGTAGTACCAAAAGTTCAAGGATTGCTTAACTCCAAAGCTATCTCATCAGAAAACAAGATGAGAGATGGGGTAACATGAAGGGCTGGAGAAGGAAGGGTGGGGAAGGGGGGAGAGGGAAGACAGATAAATTTGGATGGCATCTTGCAGCCTGAGAAGAAACAAAAAAATTATTGGTGCTTCCCAGTGAGTCACCAAGACAACAGCAGATTGGATTTGGAGCTGCCTGTAATAATTTATGACTACTTTGTCTTGGTTGGATTACTGTGTTGCTTCGCCTGCTTGTGTTGGATTCATTAGCTTGGCAAGAGCTTCAGCAAGAAAGACAAGGTAGACGGAGAAGAAAGGGGTAATTTGGGGAAATTTGGATCTACGAAAAGGTGGTATAAAAATACTGGTGAACTTGAAAAAGGTTATTGCTCTTGTTATTTTGAACATCTTTTGTGCTATGATTTCTTCCCAGTGGTAAGAGACAGAGATGCGCACAGAGAGCAGCGACAATGAAATCCCTTTGTTGCTATAAAAGGACCTTCTAGTCCCTGTATCCACTGCTTATCTCTAGTTCCCCAAAAGAAAGGTCAAAATTGTGCCAGGACCTACAGGGACCCCTTGGTCCTGACAGCCAGCTAGAAGGAGAATCATGGTGTTTGGCACCCTCGGAGGGCAGGGTGTCAGGCCCAGAGCTCAGAAAGGTGGGAGGCATCAGAGAAGCTGAGGTCCTAGAGGAGCTGTGTTGCAGTAGTGTGGTATGTTTCAAACACAGGAATGGCAGCAATAATGGGGAAGGTGAAAACAGCTGCCTGAAAAAAAACAGTTCAAAAAGTAACATAGCAGTGGCATAGCAGAGATGGACACACATCAGGCAACATGCTGCACTTTGCACTTCAGTTGGTTGGAGGATGGAGCGATGGATACCGGTGGTGATGGAGGGTGCACTTTCACAGCAGGCAAACCACTGTGTGACAAAAATCCTGTTAGTCCATTCCTGCTGGGATACTCACACCTGTTAGGGGCAAAGATGGTAAATCGCACACACAGGCAAATTGCTCACCATATGGTCTAATTTCCTTTGGAAACGGTGTGTGGCAAAATGCAGAAGAAGCCATTCTACAGCATGCAAATCAAATGTAATGTTATAGTACTGAACCTACTAGGCTTGCTTGTTCAAAAGCCAAAGGTTTTACTGGGGGCTGGCTGTCCTGCAGACTTCTGTTTCTGGGACACCTCAAAAGTATATTAAAACCTCCAAACAACAATAGTAAGAGAGCATTAATGATAGCAGGGAAAACTCTTCTGCACCTCTGAGATGGATGGTAGAAGCTGAGCACCCAAAAAGGGCATAGGATGTTTCTGTTCTGCTCCACCTATAAACCTACCCAGCTTCATCGCCAAAATAACCACAGTTCCATCCAACTATTTAAAAAGAAACAACCTACCACTGATTCCCCCCACTGCATGCCCAAGTTTTATGGCTTCAATAAAGTGACAAATGTGAGGAAGGAGCAGTTTGGTAAGTGTCATGCTTTGCACGTTGCACTGATTGTATTACCTTTAACATTTTAAGCTGACAAGGTTGAAAACATCCTGTCCCTATGCATACAAAGGGCCGGTTCGGTTCAACATGGGGGTGTCTGAACAGTTGAAATCAGTGCACTTCCAACACAAATGTGCTTGTGAAAACAATTTAGCATTGTAGCCTAACCATTTGGGTTGAACCATCCATTTATACGCCTTTATTTTTGTAGCTTTCCCTTTCAAAGATATTACGGCAGACCTTTCTTTTCCCCCGAAGTTGGAGCCAGCTTAGAACACTACATTAACATTAAAATAAATAAACTTTCAAAAAGCATAGACAAGAAAAAGAAGTGGCAACTCTGAGCCATTCATCATTTTTTCCCTTCACTTCTTTTTTTCTCCCTACAGCTATTGCAGTAGCCCTTTATGAACCCCAAATGTTCCTTGCTCTTCTGTGGCAAGCACTTTGTGAATTGTTTATTGGCTTGGAAAACTGTTTCTGTCTCTCAGGACAGGCATCAGTAGAAGATATCTGGTATGAATACTCTGTGAAGGAAGTACCTTTATGCCTTAGGAACCGCTGAACTATTCCAAATGATCCAGTGCTATGAACCATGCTGAACTGAAGACCAGCAAATGTTACCTTCCATCTCTTCTAGTGACTTTAGTGTTGTCTTCATTATCATCTTCTGTTCTCCCTTGCCAATTCACTCAGCAGTTTGCCTCCTGTGCTACATACCAGCTGACAGATGTATCCTTTTCATTTCACATACTCTTAAAGCCTTGGGCACTGCTTTCTGGAGATATTTATACAGCTCTGGGACCTAGTTGCTGGAAAAGTAGTTTGTACTGAATATTTGTTACATGTTCTACAAGATCCCACACACTCTTACTTTGCATAGAGTAAAACAACAAAAAAGGTGCTGATGCATTGTATGTATTTTGTATGGAACATAAACAGCACACCTTGCTATATTCTGACAGTCTTTCAAAGGTTTTCTCTGTAACAGTATGAATTACATGAGAAACAATTTTCATATATGCCACTGTGACTTCAAAACCTATCTGCCACCAAGTTCCTTCATTTCCTACCAGCAAAGAGAAGGGAGCGAGTGAATGTCTTCCTCCTGCACATCACAAGACATCTGTATGTCCTCATCTCAAACACTGGAAGAGGAAAGACTTCTGCAACAAAACACGCTGCTGAGCCTGCTCCCCCACAGGAGTCAGTAAGAGCAGTCAGTCATGTTCAAATTCTGCTGGTGTAATTTCCCCTTCTTATTTTAATCGATGTGGGACAAAGTGCAGAACTGATATAAAGATCACTTGGTTTTATTTCGAAATTCTCCCTTTTCCTATGTGTGTATTTTGCTTTCAGCATACCATATAGATATATTGGCTACCTGTTGAATAACTGACTCCTGGCTCTGCTAGAGGAAGGTGGCAGAATCTGAAGGCTCTTTTGCAGTGTTCCCACTGTTCTCTCATTCAGATGATCCATGTAGAAAAAGCAATAAACACAGAATATTTGAAAAATGCCATAGCGGAACCCTTAAGGTAAAACAGCTGGCCTTTCCTTCAGTTTCTAGGGCAGCATTTTAATAAACATTAGTCATGGTGATTATGGAACACTTTATCAAGGATACATCATTTCCAGCATTATTCTTTTTTTGAGTCTATATTAGCATAATAACTTGCATTATTAGTATAATTTGAGATGTTTTAAGGACATGGCTGGAGAATAAGAAGCTCAGGCTGGAAAGTATCTGATTGCCAGTTGCTTGTCTTGCTTGCCAGGGCCAATTAACATATTTCTTCCATTTTTGCTTTTGTTTGACTGATCAAAATACAAATGTGCTGCAGACTTTCAGAATCACTTAGACTCCTTGTTCAGCCTTTAGAGGCACATAGCAACACGAAGCACATTCATGCAGATTAAGTGCTCTTTGGAGTATTAGAAACCACTTAATCTGTATAAATATGCTTCAGGTTGCTCAGTTTTTACAACACCTTGAGAAGGAACTGCAGTGGTTCAGAAAAGCGTGTGATGCATTATTTAAAAGAAGACATATAAACCATGATAAGTTTATCTTCCAAGTGACTATTGTCAGAATCATAGCTTATTTTTTTTTTATATGTTGTACTTCATTGCACTGTGTAAAGGCAGGTGAAAAAGGGAATTTCCTATTATATACTCTATTACTTTCAAAATTCTGCTTTTTATCACTGTTGATTTAGAAGATAAGCATGAGAGATGTGTAAGTACTGAGCAATTTTACTTTACAAATGTGTGCAGCAGGAAGGGTTTACACTTTTAAACAGAAAAAGGTAAATAGTATCTGTTTTCTCACCTAGCTAAATATGTTAGCCCATGCATAAAGAAGCATACATTTTTATTTTCCCATTTACTCTAATTTTCATTTGCAGTAGAGCTGAAAAGAATGAGGTATGAGACAGGACTAAAAACATCATATTGGAATGTTAGCTGTTTTGCTTTCGGGGTTTACAGTGTCATTCAGTCTAATAATACTTCATAGTATAGTTTAATTATTGCCAGAAAAAGACAGCATGGTTGCAGTGCACAGCTCTCCCAGAGGATGTCTTACATATCCTGAGATAAATTTAAGCTCTATATTTAATATATTTGCAACTGTAACTGTGTATTCTGAAATCCCTTGTTATTCAAATGCTTGCAGCAGCCATTTGTAAGCAGGTGGGAACACGGACAGGACAGTGTTCATCATAAAATGCTGACCCCAAAGAAGTAAATAAGACTTTTGGAGACTGGATGCCCTCTGAAGAAGACTTAATACATTAAATCCTACTTTTAGTGGCAACTTTTGAGTTTTAGTATCAATAAATACCTATTATGAGAAAAACCCTACATACAGTGGTCCATCTCAAAGGGTGATTTAATAAATGCTGGTCTTCACTACTTGTATTTCTGGGGCTATTGCTCCCTAAGTTGAAGTGCAGCATCCATGACAGATGTGGTAAGTCAGGACCAGGTGCTGGAGGCAAGCACCGTGTCCCCTGCACTTCACCAGTGTGGCTTTCCATCTGCTGAGGATGCACCGCTGGAAGCCAACGTGTGGAGGCTTTATCACTCCCCGAGGCTCTCCTGCGTGGGCAACAATGGCCACAGTGGTTTATATTTGGGCCCCAAAGGAAGATTTCCTCTGCCACCATGATCATAACCTCACTGCAATTTTAACAGCTGCTGCCCGGGTTGCCGTGTTTCCTGCCCTGATACACGTGACTGGGATGGTGGGAGCAGGGGAATGCTTATTTACATGTTAAGGCAGGCTGAAGGCTCCTTTGGAAAACTTTAAATAACACAAATGGGACTTGCAAAGGGTAGAATGGTGCCTGTTTGCTGGGTGCAGAGATGAATTTTTAGCCTTCCTTTTCTCTTTTCAAATAAAATAACTCAGGACATGACCTTAGCTATGAAGGCAATAGCTGCGTGTCTGCTCTGGGTCATTTCGTTGTCCCTGTAACAAAGTTCTTTGTTTTACAGACATTTGTGCGTTTATGATATTTTTAGTAAGAATTCCAAATGTTCTCTTTCATAAAAATAAATGTAATAAAATTACAAAGAAACTTTGGAGGTTCTGGCCTTTTGCTGTGATAAGCAGCATCCAACTGCAGTAAACCGGGTGAATAAAGCTTCTCTAATAAATTAAAAATAGATTTGAAACAAAAGGTGAGGTAATTAAGGTAGTTTTCTGAATTTTTATCCAACTTAAGGTGCAGGTTGCATTGTTTCTAGATTGCACATAAAATACTAATATTTTTTCCACTGTAGGCTCAGATTTAGTTCCCTGGGTTATATCCAGTACAAACACAGAAATGTTATATGACCTCTATTGCACAGAGGTCCTTTGCTAGGAGCTCACTGCAGGAATGGGCTTTAATATTTTTTGCATTGGATTTTACTCTACTGTTGGTTTTATCATTCTTGATCTCTGCAAATGTGCTTTATTGTCTGGATCATTTAATTTTGTTAGGCAAACGTGCTTCATTTTTTAATGATAAAATGTTAGCATGCTCTTCAATAATAACTATTTTTCCTTTCAGAGCAACTGATGCATAAAGTCTAATCTTTTTTAGTTGAAGGAAGATGTTCTTTAAGAATTGATTTAGGGTCTGCCTTTGTCTTACTAATTTTTAATTACATGCAGTCAGACCTGATTAATCTGAATTAGTATGCAAAGTCCCTTTTAGAACTAAATAAAATCAGATTTACAAGTAAAGGATACATACAAGGATGTGTTGTAAGGTTGGTTAAAAGTGAAATCCTTCTCATTCTTAGACATACAGACATTTCTGTCTGAAGAGTTTATGTTTTATAATGGCTACATAGCGTTGCTGTGTTACAGAGCAATTAAACTTTTTGACTTTTGAGTGAAGCATCTAGGTATAATAATAATAATATGCAATATAACACCTTTGTAGGATTTTATAACTGAAACTGGACTTAATAAGACCAGTTCAGCCAATACCTTTATCAACATAAGAGTGTTTAAAGAGGTGGCACAGTGTTGCTATTCCAGAAGTTGCTTTGCTTTTAAACAGTGGCTAGTGTTTACCCACTTGATAGGTAGGTGTTCCTACCTGATAGGAATTAAAAGCAGCTGCAGTGAGGGTGAAGCCCCCGTCTCCCCACCCCTGCTGCCCTTCCCTTCAGGATCTGCTCCTCTCTTGCTCCTGGACACCCACTTATTTTGTACTGGCTGTGGTGCTTGCTGGAGCACAACACAGCACCTCAGCTGAACTAAAATGGGAGAAAATAACCTGGAAAAACAGTGAACATGGGATTTTTGTGCTGGTGGAGCAGACTGAATGAGTTTACTTAGGGGTCAGGCAAATGCTGATGTTGATGAGATGGAGGGGAGTGGGTAAATGTGTAGTGAGGAGCAGGAAGGGGAGCAGAAGGAAGAAGAGGAAATGGGCAAAATCTCTGTCCTTCAGACACTGTGGACCATTTGTCAGCTCAGTCAAAGTGTGGGGCTGTGCCCTAAAGAGGCCACAGTCAAGTCGGCAGCTCAGTGATGTGCTTGAGGACCCTGCTTTATCTCATGGGAGTAGCCTCACTACAGTCAGCTGGAATTAAGTTTTTATTTTAAGCAAAGGTTGATTCAACAATCCACCAGGGGCATCCGATTCAAATGTCTCCTAACTCTGCCCCATCATTGCCTCTCCACACACATGCCCCTACCTTGATGGGAGCATGCAACTGCCCTGGGGTTTGGCAATAGGAACAAACATGCTCCTTCCTGGGCAGAGGCCACAGGTATGCAGAAACCTCCTTAGATACAATTGCCTTTTAAAATTGATTGCAGCCTATTATATTACTGCTACACAGTTATTTCTATTTGTTAGAACTGCACAGTACTGTAACTCTGCATCTAATCTCTACATCTCATCTGTGTTTCTAAAACAAAATGTGGCATGTTACACTATTAGCATTATGCTGGAAAAAAATATTTTAAATCTTCTCAAATGCAATGGAAAAGCAATACATTGGTTATTTTAATCTGAAACGATATATACACATCTAGCAGAGGACAATAAAGGCTTTATACTCAACTAACCCATGCCCTATTTATACTGCATTTTGCCATGATCTATTTCCGTACTGTATACAATAAAATACAAATGACTCAAATTCATCAAGAAGGGATTAATTGGCATGTAATAGGGGATCTGGCTACTATAGTGGCAAACTGCCAAAATGAAAGAAGAAAGAAGCTTGTGGGGATGTAAAAATACATGTGAGTGCAAAAAAAGCCAGCAACTATAGGTATAAGTCTATGTGGAAGCTAAGTCCAACTGTGTGACTTGGCTTATATTAAAGAACAGTAGCAACATTATGAGATTCCCAACATGGAATGACCTCTATGGGTTATTCATATATTTCATTTTATTTAGGCTTAAACTTAATTACTTGAGCAGATAGGTAGAGGTTTGATATGTTTTTCTGGAAAACGTAGGAACCCAGATGACCAGAAACCACAACTATGCTGTCATGCTGATCACATTTGTTCAAGCTGAAAGGCCTAACGCTGCAAATCCTTGACTCTGATTAAACACTTTGCTTAACTGGGGCCTAAGTCAGGAAAACTCATTATTCTTTTCTCCTTTTTTATCTTTTTGTTTCCCTGTTTCTTATGACTATATTCCTCATTCATTTCTTGTCCTGCTGCAGATTTTCAACAATGATCACATTATTGGTCAAACACAGACTCCCTTCCCATCCCCTGTCAAAAATGAACAAACAGAAAGGCTGTACAATTTCTTAAAAATCTGCTGTTGCACTTATGAACTTTAGCTGTCAGGCACTTAGATGCAATGTTTTTCAGGAGGGAATACAAATCTGTCCATTTCAGTGCTATTTCGCTTGCCCTTAATTCTCCTCCTTCATTCTAGGTAAATAAAAAGATTAATTCCCACACATTCCTAAAGCTCTGCTTGGCTCTAAATTAGATCAAGTTGGGAGTTTTGCTCATTACAGATCTTCTTCCTTGCTGGCAGAGAGAGTCTTGCCTTTGTCACTTGTCTTCTGCCTGTCCTCCTGTCCTTAAAATTCAATTGTAAACCCCACATGACCATCATTCAGCCAAAGAACAGACTATCTGGGCTTTTAAACATGTTTCTTACAGTAAAACATGTACAAATAAATGCACGTTACTTCCAGAAAAACCCTTATACTGCTAATAAAGTTTTAGATGCATAGAAAATAATGCAGTTGAAAATACGATGGAGCACAAATTTTAAATGGCTGCTTATCTCATTAGAACAGCATTTCAGCATTTCAGTGTGGTGGAGTGTCACTTCAGTTTTGCGGGTCCTCCCCTTCATGAAGAATTGCTTATGCAGGCGTATTCTGTGACAACCATTCCCACCATGTTGTTAATACATATGTATATACATTTCAAATGCATAAAAAGCTATACATAGTATGAGTCATCTGTTTCATAAACTTGACTATGCTGTTGTCAGAACCTATAAAAATAATGTGGCAGGCAGACCTTAGCAGTGTCTATCCACCAGCTATCACGGTGAAGACAATCGACCACGTTCAATCTTCATCACCTTGTCTGGAAACCTGTCCCTGGAAGCCAGAGGGAATACAGACATGCAGGAAGCCAGAAGTTTGACAGATCTGATTTTTCAATAACTAGGAATATGTGTTTCATAGCAGAGGTCTTTGAAAATACCTTGTCAGTCTGACTTTCCTGTTTATACTGAAGGAGCTCCAGGCTGAGCAATTTTGCTGATTAGAGCACCAGCGAGGCTGACCAATATGATACCATCTAGAAGCACTGCTACTTCATAAACCTTGCAACCTTTCTAATACCTTCCTAAAAGTTTATGCAGTCTCCTGAGGTATGGTATGCTTCTATACATGGGCATGCACCCAGGGCGTTTCTTTCCTGCTTGTCATCCTAGACGGCCACAGACAAGCATCACTGAAAGGATTCTTCAATAGCCGAGTATGTTTGTGTTTTTCTCAGTGATGTCAGGTTAATACTGCTAATGCTTTTTGTTGTAAAGCCAAATGACAAAGCTGAGTGGCTAATGATGGTAGTAGTAGGTCTCCTTTCACCAGAAGACAAACTATCTTAAAACCCTTTTAGGGGTCTGTCCTTATGCATGCTTTTAAAAAAAGGTGCTAAAATACCAGGACTGGTCAACACAAAGCAGCCGAATCACATGACAAGTTGGTTTACATGACTAGGCAATTAGTTCTGTGAACAAGGATCCAAGGAAATTATCTTAGCACTTTCTTTACCTCTTTCATCTGCCTGTAAAATTGCTAAAATGATCTGAGTGGCCAGTGTGGACACAGGGATTTTAGTCATCACTAGATCAGTCAGACCATATTAATTTTGCCATCCACAAAAGGTGTAGGAACAATAACATAATAATGCCCCAAACACTTTTGGGAATCCATACAAAGCCTTATTCAAAATTATGAAAAAGTAAAAATAATACTTAGTTCCACTTCCAGAAAGCAAGACTTGTGTCTACTATGAAATCATGTGAAATGTCATGTGATTTCGTGTAATAAGGTTTATGATCATGTGCTTGCTAGTAAGCCCTTCTATATTTACACAGCTGAACTGAATTTCACCCAGGCAATTTGTATTTAGGTGAAATTAGCAGGTTTTTATACTGAAAAGCATCTATGAATGACAACAAGCAACTGTCCTTATCTTGCTATTGTTCTTGAACTAGCAAGTTCATTAAAGACATTTAAAAACAGTTTAATACATGCTTGACCTAGAGCCCTTATTTGGGCTTGAGTTTAATGATATGCAAGTTCTCATCTGATTTAGAGCATAGGTTGAAGCCTTTCCGAAAGTGGAGATCAAATTTCCATAATGCAGATTTGTCTGCAATTCAGATAAGACACAGACAGGTGAAATGTTACATCATGCTGATATGTGGTACATGGCTTTTTCTTCAAAATTGTCACCTGTCAGCCCCCTACATCCTGGTTACCATATTCAGAGACATAGGAAAGTTCAGAAAGGAATCATTTTCATTTCCTAAATTTCAATAACCTCAATTCTGCCTAAATATGAGACACAAAAGCTGTCTGAAAGAGAAGAAATCATTCACTTAAATTAAGATGCAACTGTAATAAACATTTGGCTAGTGTAGAGGCATTTCTGATGGTGAAAAATGTGTATTTAATATAAGACTTGTAAAGGCAGACAGGGTATACGTATATATAAGGGGTAAACTTCTGGTGAGATCTGCTCAGCTGTGCTTCTGTTTCCCTGTTTCAGCACTGGAAGTCCCCTTACTTCTATTGAAAATAGCTTGAACAAAACACTAATGAATATACATAGATGCAACAAATCCTGTGCTGGCAGAGGAACAGATTTTATGACCTAATAGGTCTTTTCGCTCTCCAAAGGCTATAATTCTCTGAAAAATTAATCCCTTTCAATTGAAATGTGGGCGTTTACTGCACAAAACAATATTATTTTGCAGAGTGATGTGAGTTGGTTATACTATGTAGAGCACACCTACACTGTGATAAAGGTAGAAAATGAGCAGATAACCAAGCTGTTAACAGTAAAGGCCCAGAAGCATCAATGATTTTTTTTTTAAACTACATCAAACAATTACCTCATTTCTAGGCAAACCAGGCCTGAGTAGTTTTGTTTTCTATAATCCCACTAAAGTCTTACGCAGCCTTGCTGAATTTAATTTCTTCAGTTTCCTATTTGTATCCTTGTACTTTCTTAAATTAGCCATTATTCTAGTGATGTTGAATTATATAGAACCTTTTGATTAAAGTGCTACCAAACACAAGGAACCTTCAGTATAGCTGAGGTTTCCACAGGGATCAAACCAGCCTCATCTGCTTCTTTATGCCAAATTACAGAAACCATGTGACATGGCACACATTCTTCCCTGCTTTGGCAATCCAAAACACTGCTTAAACAAGAAGGTACTTTGGCACTGCATATAATTCCCAGAAACACAAAGAAGAAAATTTCAGAGGGGTATGACTCAACAAACAGCCTTAAAAAAAAAATACTTTCATTTCCTGCTGGAATCAGTAACAAAATAAATGCCCTGGTGTTTTTGGTTTTTTTTTTTTTTTTTTTTTTTTTTTTTTTTTTACCAGCATCAAATTAGCTCTTTCCAATGTGAGCCAGACTCAGCTGCTGTTCATTTGGTACTGCTTTCCTTTGTGCTTTAGGCTAGGCCTTGCAATTAATTTTTACTAAGGTCTGTTGAGTAATTTTACTGAAGCTCACTAGTTTTTACCAAAACCCTGTGGATAATTTTGTTCAGGTCTGCTCAGCAGGAAGCTGCTCTGGTGCCAGCTCTGATGGTCTAGCCAAATGTTGGATGCTGCCCTCGTATCTGGGAACAGTAGCAGTGTGCTGCAAGGGCTTCGGAAGAGATCAGGGCATGTTACAGATACAGTGGCAGGAATGTGCTTGTGATCTGGGTGAGGTCTGCTCAAAACTGCTTTTATTCCTAATCCATCTGGAATCTCTTGTCTGAGCTGGTGCAGTTGTGCATTTTATTCATCTGATATTTGTTTTACCCCATGTTGGTGTAATTCCATGAAGTTGACAGAATTATTTTTATTTATAGTATTGCTAAGGAGGGAAGAAACAGGTCCTTTACACAGGAGTTTTTCTGAAACTTCGAGCTTGCTCTCTGCTATTTGTGACACTTTACCTGCCAACCTTTTTTGGATGCAATTATTATATTATTTGTGAATGCATTTTGTCCTTCTTTTCCATAGCAGGTTATACTGTAGATATTTCAGTGGCTTGACTTAATGAAGTCTTTCCTAACATAGTAAGCACAGTTTGAGAATTCCTGTGTATGAAACAAAAGATGAACACAGAAAATAGGAGATTATTTGCTTCCTTTTCATGTAAAGTGTTTGAATAAAATTGTTGAAAAATTGTATATATCTGTGGAGAATAAAGGCCACTGAGTTATCCTTTTTATAGCCACGTATCTAAAAGCCATTCTGAAATCCATGGGAGCTGGACGTACTTCAGGGACAGAAGATCAATTCTTTGTTAAGTGTGAAAACCTCAGAAAAGATTACAATTGTCCAGAAATCTGCTTTTGCCTCAAACCATTGCTTGGCATATTGATGTGTGTATTTTCTATATCCTCCCTTAAACAGACTGAGGAATCGAGTGATGCAGGCTTTGCTGCAGAAAGCACACACTCCTTTTTCAGTGTCAGGATAAATTCTTTCTCTATCCCCCCTCCCTACATTATTTAGGAGATGTTATACCCCTAGTGCTGTGGATACCAGAAGTCTCTGTGTGGAAACGTTTTCCTCTTGCCCCATTGATATTTTACAGATGATGCAATTGATGTTGTTCTCCACCTGTAAATAAGGAGTCCAGAAGAGATGGGGACTTCTGTCATTTACATACTGGCTGAATCCACAAAGCCATTTAAACACTTATCTCCCATTGATTTTTATGGAGGTCTGGCTCCTAAACGTTTTTGTGGATTTAGCAAGTCATATTTTCTTCTCTTTATTGAGATGAAGGTAATTATATGGCTAAATTCCTTCAAAATACAAGAACAGTGTTGTCACTGTAATGTATGCTTTTTGATCAGTACTTGAAAACTTGTCAGTGTATTTTACTGCTGTGCTCAGAAACATAATTACATGCTTTACAAAGTATAATCAATATTAGCACACTAAGGTGGAGAACAATCTAGATCTCTTAATTTGCCTGCTTTCCATATTAATACTTTTTTCAATATGTTTGGAAACATTAGCAATTAAATACCATCACGACTTAGAGAGGGAAGGGGGAACAGCCTGGGTCAGGTGTTCCAGCTCCTTTTGTGCTTCCTTAGAAATATAAAGCAACCTCAAATGGTGTTTATCTGACCCATCAGACTAATTTTACATCTTTCTGTAGCTGGTGTAGTGCAGAACAGCCAGAGCATTTTGGTGACTTTGGCTCATTAATTTTAACTGGACACTGGACCTGAAGGTTGTTTAATACCTCTGGACTAACAGCTTTCTCTGCCTCTTCAGAGACATGATTAGTGCGGTTGGTAATGCCATACCTAGGGCAGCAGTCTTCTGACTAACACTTCTCCTAACCACACTAAAACACAGCAATGAATGCAGCTATCCAACAAGCAAAAGAACACACCCTAACACCCCTTTATTTCCCTGCTGCACTTTATGGCCAGTTTGGTTTCACAGATAAAATGCTCTATTTTTAGGAGACACGGGGGGGGGGGGGGGGGGGGGGGGGGGGGGGGGGGGGGGAACCACACCCTGTGGGCAATGGTGGAGGAGCAAGTCTGCTCTGCTCTGCCAACTTGCAGGAGTTCCCTGGGGGTGGTTACCACACCTAGGAATCACTGAAATAAGCTGCTATATTAGCCTCACCCTCACTGTAGAAGAACAGTGCACTGAAGAATTTGCATGGAGATCCTCAGCTGCTGTTACAAGGCTTTTTAAAGTATCTTGCAATGTCAAGAGTCAATCTGGCAGCGGTATACCTTTAACTTCATACTTAAGATCAATGAGGCAGCCCTCACATAAAAGTGAGGAATGCAGAATGCTATTAATCCCAAAAGGTACTGCGTTTAATGACACATTACCTAAAATATATTGTCTACTGGTTACAAAGTTAACACAGAAATATAACGTGCAGGTGGCTTAGTCTGTGAAATAAGGTTTATGTCTAGAGGTGTCCTGGTTGCTGCTGGAACACCATCAAACTCTCTTCTACCCATAAATATCAGACTTTAGAATGATCCAGAGCAGGGCCAGCTATAAAAAAATGCTGTTTGCTATTAACAAACTCAGTGCACTATCCAAACAAGATTAGGGAACTCTAGGACTTGGCCATGAATACACAATTATATGATTTCAGCAGAGGCAATATACGCTCTAACATTAAGAAGGCACCATGGGTTTTAAGAACCTATCCTACTTGAAAAGAAAATCAGATTTCAAATATATTACACCCATGGTAAACCGAAGTTGGCTGATACCACTAAGCATTAATCTGCATCACCGAGATACAAGCCAAACTCATAATTTTGCATCCCAGGGCAAATCATGAGTTATTAAAAAAAAAAAAAAAAAAAAAAAGTAACAACCAAACCAAAACATTTTTGCCAGTATTGGGCAGTCATGGGGTGCAATAGGATGTAAGGTCTCTGACCCTCATAGAATCATCATAGAACCACCATGCTATTGAAAGATCATTTCTGGTTTCACTCGTATCAACCAAACCTAGCCATTTCAAAACCATACAAAATGTGATTACTCAGATCCTCCCTTATGACTAAAACTTCACATTTACTTTTCAAAATGGATCTTTTGTGTTCCTGCCCCCTTATCTGCTCTTATTAACTGAAGATTATCAGAAGTGCCAACCAGTCTACAGAAGCGATGAGGCAAAACTCTAACACTTCAAGGTCCAGGCACCTCAGAGGCAACAGCAGCCCTCATCACCCAAAGAACCTATGGGAGACATACCCACCCACCACCAGAGCACTTTGTGCCAGCCCTGCTCCTCCTCCCAATGTCACCCCTTCCAGCGTGGCAGCTGATGAGGGAGCTCATTGCAGAGAGATGCATGCCTGGAGGCAGCTGCTTTGAATAATGTCCATTTAATCGGGTATTCTAGTGCTTCTGCTCTTCATTCATTGTACTTCTGCAGGTCCTGCTTCTTTTTAAAGCTAAAAATGTGGGGGCCTACAGCAGTTAACTGTCCATCTGCATTCATTAAGAGGGTGCCAAGAAGGTGAGCATGCAGAGCTTCCCTTTATGGGTGCTGTTCAAGGAAAGAAAAGAGGAAAATCGATGAGTACAGAAACTAGCATAAAATTAAATCTTGTGCAACAGACATTCCCACATTTATTTACGTCCATTTAACCTGTTAAATGGGCTATTAGAGGGCCATAGCTTTTCCAAGTGTCTCTGCATAGACCAGCCCTCACAGTACTACCTCCTTAACACTTCTAGAAAGAGTAAGACAGCAAAGAGATTTAAAGTTAATTTGTAACTGGGGTCTGTGAGTAGCAGCGTGCTGCATGTTTATCAATGTGCCTTTCAGTCTTGGAAGTACAAAACTGGATGTTTTCCTCTCACCGCTTGCCCCCTGTTAATAGAGCAGCATACAATTGTCAGCTCCTATGCACTGTTTCAACAGCTACAGGCTGAGAATTGGGGTCAACACAGGAAAGGAAAACACGATCCCTGACAACTGTGAAACAGCACAAATCTGCCTGTTCACTTTGGAGACCCTGCACCTTTCTATGGTGACAGGCCATGAGGAAAAATGAGGAAGGCATTTGGAAGAACACTTTAAAAAAACATGGGCAAGAGAAGTAAACAAGCGAGCAGCACAGAAAGTAGCTTACTAAGTGCTTACATGTTAGAGGGACTCTCTGCACTCCAGGCAGCTTTGCTTGGTGTCCATACAAACTTGCGTAGGCTTCTTGAGCCATAGTCCTATTTCTCTCTCTAGATGTTTGCATCTCTGTTGTCCTTGCATACCCCAGCTTATCAGCTTTGTCTAGTTTTCTTAGGAAAAAGTGAAATAAAAACATAAATCAAAAGAAAGAAGAGAACTTCTATCAGTACATAAAATGCTTCAGGCAGATTTTCATCTGGAAAAATATTAAGGAATGAAAGGGAATGCATAAGTGAGCTTCTATGAACAATAATAAAATATAGTGATGAGAAACTATATGCAAAATAGAAACGAGCCATCAGCAGAAAGCCCACAGGTTGCTCCTGCAGCACACAAATGTCCAGCCTGTCATTTGAATGCCCAAAGACATCTGTATCATTTGCTTCCTCAGCACACTGTGGGCAGTGTTCTTTAACAGTTACCCTCATAAATGCTTTGAGGAAAACACCCTCATATTTTCCATTGATATGCAAAATATTTCCTTAGAGAAACTAAATAAAATAAGCATGAGTAAGTTTAGGCTCTTAAATTAAGACATTCCTTACAAATGAAAATCTGGGCCAGGCGTCAGCTAAATGCAATAATATATTTCCTGAAAAAAAACCAAAACAACCCCAACCAAAGCCTAACAACTCAGAAACAAAAGGTATGGTACAGAAAACAGTGGTATTTCTTCTTCTTCTTCTTCTTCTTCTTCTTGTTATGGTTATTGTTGTTGTTGTTATTGTTACTTGTATTGTATATTGTTATTTTATTGTATAACTGGCTCCATAAGGGACCCATCAACATCACAGCCAAACACTTTCATTGTACCAATTGATTAGTTGCTTCTCAAAACATCCCTCCAGGTTGGTGTTGCTGATTCTGTTCCACAAATGAAGTTTAAGGTTATAAGGGAGCATAAGCAATTCCATTTCCCCTTTGTATTGCTTATCTGCATCAACAACCGTTTTAAAGTATGAGTAGTGAGAGAAAAAAGAAGCAGAAAACATAAACTATTAACTAAAACCTCTAAACTCTGTAAAGGTGAGAAATGGGTCAGGAGGCAACAGTGTCCAGGGTAAAAAAAAAGCCTTGCTGTGATTACTTTCTTCACAGAGATAAAAAGGACCAGTCTGGGGTACTTAAGTCCCTTCACTGCTCTGGGCAAGTGACTCCTGTGTAATTGTGGGGGGTTGCAGGGTTAAGCCAGGCTTCAGCCCTCTTGGCCTTGTCTCCCCACCTGTGGCAAAGCTGCAAGCAGGCTGGTGTGTACCTGCTTTGAACTTGGCAGCCTACACACGTAGTTCCACTGTAACTGAAGGCTATCTTCAAATGTCGCTGACATGGTCCTTCCCTCCCTCCATCTGTGGCCCTTCTTTTGTGGCGGGATTTTGGTAGAACAGCCCTAGCTCGGCATCAGCTGCTGCAGGAACCCACCCTGTGCGTGGGACCCACCTTCTGCCCTAATGAAAGGGCCATAGCCACAGGACAGTAATGTTTCCTGCTGCGGCATCAGCGGCAGTTTGCTAAGCCTTGCTCCGCTGTGCTGGGGTGTTGGGAGCCCTTCTGTGGGATTGGGGGGTGTCTTGTGGAGTCTGGTCTCTGATTCCTTGGGGACCAACTATCTGCTACAGAGCGGCCGATGTGGTGGCCTGGGCTCAACGACGCCAGTATACTCCTCCACACTACCCTTGAAGAAATGTGGAAAATCATATCCTTTATGTATCAAGAATCAATCTTACTCCTGTCAAGGTTAATGGCAAAGCTGCAATTTATTTAAGTGGAAACAAGATCAGGTCCCGAGTGGCTGGAATTAGAGCTTGGAGCAGGAAAAGACATTGAAAATTAAGAAGGTGGTTGTAGTTACATGGACATTTTTCTATTGTTCTGCGGCTAGAACAGCCCTGCAGTCACTTGTTCTTGCCCTCTTTGTTACACTGACCCCAGAGCTTGTATATATATAGCTAAATTACTTTCCTGGGTGGAAAACATGCAGTTTTGGTGGACGTTAATTTTCAAATGCATGAGATCCCTCATGTAGTCCATTCTGTGCTCCCACATATGCTTTGCAGACACGATGGGGCAGGTGATAGGGAGCAGGAACAAGTGGCCAGGGAGGCTGGGAAATGCTTAAACTACTTTTAACACCAAATCACTTTTCTTTACTTTCTTCCTACTCTTTTTCCTGCTCCCATTTCCAGGCACCAAGTATGAGAAACAAATGGTATTTCATCTCTTCTTGTCACTGCTGGCTGCGTGGCCCTGTCATCTGCTGTCTTGCAGAGATGGTGGCTGTCTGGTAATGCTGAGGGCAACTTCAGGTAGATGAGGTGGCAAAACTCTTGTCCCAACTGGAAGTCAGCAGGTGGGCTAACACCCTCACAGGTAGTCAGACTTTGTGTGCATTGGATAGTAGCATGAATTACTGTCACTTAACAACCCACAGCTTATCACTTGAAGTACAATAGCTGCCAACGTGCATGTCCTCAGGCAAATATAGACGAGTTGGCTTACTTAAACCTTTCTTATAGAAAGCTGAACTAGGGAAAATTGCATTAATTTTCCCTGGGCAGATCACTGGACTGATGTATGGTGATCTGACTCTATATCTAAGTCCTTAGTCCAATAGGAAGCCATGAATATTTTAAAGGATCTACTCCTAAATATTAAGGCATTACTCTGTATGTCATCAGACCGCTCTAGTACGATATTCCCTTCTGGGCCTTCCAGTTTATTTGCCTTCCAGTTTTTCTCCTTTTGCCTAAACACATGCTTGTTTCTTAACCTTCTTTTAAAAGTGCCACTAATTTTATGGGTCCATTGCCAGCTGCCGTTGCTGCTGTTGGTCCCTCCTCCCAGCTCCCCTGACTCAGCATCTCAGGAAACCGCGCTTGGCAGGAAGCAAGCACACTTTTAGCAGGACCAACTGTAATTTAGACAAAAAGACCATTAGCTGCACTCAGCAGCAATGGAAGATTGCTTTTGTGCTACTGCATTAAAGCAGAGAGAGGCCAGGAAGAAATACATTATTTACGCTTACTAAGGTTTGGATTGACAGCTTTTTAAAATTTACCCTGCTTCTTTCGCAGTATTTTGGTCAACGAGATTACAGGCTCTGAAGAGAGATCCTTCTCAGTGGCACTAAGCAGTTAACGTTTAACAGGATGCAACCCACAAACCCACAGATGTTTCTGTGGGCACTTCAAAGGAATGTGGCATTTTCTAAATTGGGAAGACCATAGCATGTGGTGACCAACATCAGCATGGTCTTTGACTTGTTTCCCACTCCCTGGAGACTGGATTCCCTCCAGAATTGTCTGCTTTCCTTATTAGGACAGAATTACTGTTTTCTCCACGGCCAACCAGCCACACGCTCTGTTTGTGTGCCCTCTTTTGGATGTCAAACAGAGGAGAAGAGCAGAAGCAGTTATGGGCGATGTATTTACCTCTTGTCAAGGTGGGGTATTTCTATTAAAAGAGCAGAACTCTTGCCTGAAACAGTCAAAGTCTCTTGGAGTTGTCAAGGTAGATACTCTTTTAAAATATACAGCTTCTGACAAAACAAAGAGAAGTTTTCCATGGGAATAGAGCAGTTGAAAAGGCTATTCAGCCTTTATTTTAGGCAGACTGTACAGTGTTAAGAACAGGTCAAGGATAATGAGCTGTGATTGTAAGAGTCATGTAAGAGAGAGAGATGTAGCGATGTGTCATTTCAATCAAGGCAGAGCGAGCTGGAAGGGTGTTTGTCTTCTGCCTTGTCAGGGAGAAATCTGTTCCCTCCTACAGCACCGCCGTCACCCCACAGCAGGTCTGGGGCTGAACCGGCAGGTTCTGCTCTCTTTCTGGGCCTCCTGAGAAGTGGAAGAGCTCACAGTAGCTTTTGATCTGCTGCAAAGCCCGGCTGCAAAACAACAGACTGGGCATTGCAATGCAGTGAAATAAAAGCCATCAGCAATTAAACAGAATATTCATGACAGTGATTGAAGATGACACTATTTCTTGCTGCCTTTGTTGAAAGAATGTCCTTTCCATATACTCATAACGTACACAACAAATGACTACATAGCTGTGGGGGAAATACATAATGCTCTCTGTCTCCGATCCAAGGTTGATCACCATATAATTAAAGCATAGTTGTTTAAGGTTATTCCCAACAAGGACCTGCTAACTTCTTTGTTATTGATGTTTATTTGGGCAATTATACAAAAGTACATTAAGTATGCAAAGAGGAAAACTTTTTAATGCAGTTTCTGAATTCATGCATGTATGCATATATAAACATATCTATGTGTAAGCAATATTTTAAATGTCTGACAAAGAAATGAATATAGAAATTAGCATAAACAAATGCAAACGAACATGTGTTTTTTGCACAAGTAACACATTCTCTCTCATCAGAAAATCTGAACCTACTGGTTAAATAAATTCTGAGAAAGACTTAGGGTATTTAGTCCATCTTTTTTTTTTTTTTTTTTTTTTTTTCCTGGGGAGGAATAAAGCACCAGTAGATATGATTTGGCAGCCCCCCCCCCGCCCCAAAAAAACCAAACAAAAACCCCCACACCTACCACTAACCACCAGGACCACCCCCACCCCCCCAAATCCAAATGCAACAAGTTGGAACACCTTGATCTCAGTTAAGAAAAAAAATGCTCACTGGTTTAAGTTTGCTACCAGGACTGTTCCCCTTCCACAGATCCTATGGATTTTATAATCGGTTACTTTGGATAGGAATTTATAGGGAATTATAAAGTCTGACAATCTGAGAATGCAGCTTTTTAAAACAGTTCTTCAGGACTACTAACCTGTTTGTGATATATACACTTTTCTCAAGTAAAAACCCAGTTATTCTAAAACAGAGCAGAACTAAAAACACTGTGGAAATTCAACAGATATGATTACAAATTTAATGGCCTGATTCACCCCTGCTCTGCTTCAATTTTGGAGCAGTGTGAATCCAGTGCTTTTTATCTCCTCACCCCAGACACAATCTGGATGAGCACAGCAAGGAACAAGTTTCTGGGAGCTTAAGCTTGTTCTGCTTTATTCGTTTTTCTGTTTTTGGAAGCAGCTGTCTGAGATTTGTGATCTTTTCTAAAAGCATGACCATAGTGATCATAAGGGCTTGGTGAATTTATTAACCTTACTTGATTAAATCCTCCTTTAACTCCATTTTGAAAGAATTAGTTCAGGGACACAGATTTAGATCTCTTCTACCATGTATTTGCCAGATGTAGTATGAACTTTGTAAGCATTTTGTTCCTGCTTTGGACTTGGACAAGAAATATAAAAATATGTACTGTAGACCACTAAAACCAGCAGTTAAAATCGCATTGAGATTCTTATTCCAGGTCCTGAACTTTAAAATGGATCATCTAATGGTACCCAGCTAGCCTTGCAGTCCAGGAATAAATGTGTGATCTTGGCTTGACAGTTAAGTGATACTTTGAGGGAGCCAAAAGTGGTTATGTTATCTGTGGACAGTATTTTCCTGACCAAAAATCCTGTGACGAAGGAGGTTGTATTTTAGTCATATCATCAGATATTTCAGAAAAGAGGTGAAACTTGTGAGATCTCCAGTGCAAAGACATCTAAAGGCTGGACATTTGTCTCAGGACAAACTCCACCTCAACCGAACCTGTAAACTGTGGAAATTGTCCTTTTCTTGCATCTGCTTAGATGTTAGCAATGATTACTTGTGTTTAAATATGACCAAAACTCTCCTTTCCCTCTCTCTTTCAACTTGTTAAGGTTTTATTCTCCACTGAAATCATTAAGTTAAACCTTGCTAATCCAAGGAAAAAATAGAGGCAATAGTTCAAGCCCCTTTGCGTGTGTTTAGAAAAATGAGACACAACTTCACAATTAAAACTCTTAATTTTCTATCCAAATTCTAATAAACACTGTATGATAAATAACTTTTAAATGTTCACAGCACGTGAATGGGCTGTCCTTGGAAGTTGCATGGCTTGAGCACAGTATAAACTGGCAATTGTAACATAATTATACGCAAAGGAAAGGGAAGAATTTCTGCTGACATTTCAAAGCTTCTTATAGCACAGTACCTCCACCTATAATTGCCAGCCAAGATGTTACCACAGGGCCATGGATTGTTATTTAAAAGGCTTGTAAATGTTTGGTGTTTTTTTTTTTCCCCCCTAAAACTAATGATGAAACTAAACATTACCATTTAAAAACTTTTAAAAACAGGCTCCTTATCTTCTCCCATTCAGCAGCAGTGCCCAGCTTAGGGAAATGAAGAGGATGTGCATGATTAGCTAATGTCAGATGATATCCTAAATGACACTGTGTAAAGATTAAGGCACTTGGATTTTTCTAAATGTGTATTTAGTGCTATATAAAGGTACTAAAATGACAGCTCTGGAGGCTGAAGTCTCTCCTTATCCAGCAGTGGACAGAAGACAGGATCATTCAGTCTTTGCTTCATTCAGGAATTCATTCATTCTTCATCTGTCTCCTACAGCTGCCATTCAGTTTCCAATCAGCCAAAGTTTGCAGTAAAGATTTGTCAGGACACTTCAAAAATTAGGTTAAAGGTGGAAGACCACTGATATCTTTTATCTAGGACATCCACTATCAGTAGTTTTACTTACTTGAATCCATGGTCTGGTAATCTAGTTGTAGAGACTCACTTTTTTGATCATCAGCTACATCTTTAACTTAATTGTTTATCTGCTTTCTAACTGAAAACACACCTTATAACATGCAAAGCTTTGAAGACAAGTTTTGGTGGAAAAGTGTATTTGAGAAGAGACTGGAAACAATTTCCAGAAGTGAAGAAGCTGATTTACATTTAAACAAACTCTTTCTTCAGAAAGGAAGTTTACTTGGAGTAAACTGCTGGGTGGGAATGTCCTTTGAAAGGATGTTAATTGTACCTTGTTCAAAGAACTCGTTGAAATTCCTGTAATGCAATTATGCTAAGTTAGAGGAAGTTAAAGGGTTGTGTATTGGCAAAAATGCAGTTAGAATCCCAGCTGAAGTCATGTGTCAGAAGTGCTATTGATGATAACATTGACACCTGCCTCTGACAACTTCAAAGTCCGTGCTCTCTATGAAGTTCACTGAGCTCAGCTAGCAAAAGGACAAACCAAGACAGACACACCGGTCCAGACCTTCAAGAAGTGTAAATGGAGCTATACCACTTAACAACAGCACATCAAAACTGAGCTCACCACCTTTTAACATAGAGGATACAATGACTGTGCTCTACCAAATGAAGCCCAACATCTGTAGACCTACAGCTGTTAGACAGAAAGGGATCTCTGTGACTATCTGCTTTCTCTGTGCTGACGGAAAAAATAAAATCGCTCTGTGTGAGTTTCTGGGGAAAGATTGAGTGTAAAAGAGAGCATCCATGTTGGTTTCAGAAGGTACTGAGTTTCTGAGTGTTTCTGATGTCTTCTGGGTGTGTTCCACCCTTGCAGGGGGTCATGTTTAGACAGAGGACAGCAGGTTTTTTGTCTGTCCCACAGAGTGCTTCCAGAATAATGAATGAAGTCTGAAATGCTGAATGCACCCAGAACTTAACCTTTGGGAATAAACCTCATCACTCTATGCATCTCCCAGGGTTTTGCAAGCTACTGTTTTAACAAAAATGTGTATTTTGATTCTGCTTTGATTATTCCTTTCTTTTAAAACATAAATCTGGTATTGTATTTAGTTGCTGCTCTGTTCTGCCCATTTCAGTGTAATAACAAGCTCAAGCTGAAGAACCCCAAGAATCGCCTAGGATCAGGCCCCCTGTTTGGATTTGGCTGTGTATGTGGAATAGGAGTGACTTGGCAGAAGTCCAAAGAACGGGAATATTAATAAAGGTGCTATTAACCTTTGTAGGGGATTCCAGATTTAAAAAATGAGGTGGGAAAGGGCTAGATTTTTCAGTCCAAAGCACTTCTAATTATTTGGTTCAAAGTCTGCCCTGTCACAGAAGCTCTGCCTTTGGGTTCTGGTCCCTTGGTTTCCCTCTGAGCACACCGACTGAAATGTGCAACAGTTCTCACCACAATCACGAGCTTCTTTTCTTTTTTTTTTTTTTGAGAAATCAGGCAATGGGAAAAGTGCAAAGCAGTCTGGGTTCTCCCCAGTTCAGAGTTCCCATGCAGGTGAGGCACGCAACAAGATTTGGGAACTACAGAGCTCTCCTGGCTTCCTCTGCAGAGATGCAGCCAGCCTGAGCCCTTAAATGTTATGGAAGCCAGGTCCTCACTCTTCAGTTTCAGTCTCTTATTGCTGATCTCCTTAGTACTGAATATTGTCCACAGCGTAACTTAAGAGTAAGAGATGTGAATGTTTCACATCAGGAAATATCAGTGGATTTCAGAATATAGAATTCTACAAGGCAAAATGCCCACCCTGGTCACACAGTCTTGTTGTGCACATACTCTAGAGGTGCTTCTGATCCATGGTTCAAATGAATTTTCAGTGAAAAACAAAATATATGTGTGGTGAAGAGGAGAAAACCCATCCCAAATATTGGTATGGTGGAACTGAAAAATATGGAGTCATAGAATCCAGATGAAAAAAATAGATTAATTTTTCATGTAGTGCACTGCGATTAATCTTCGTGCTCACAGTACACTTTATTTAGAATCACTGCAGAATTCCTCCTCTGATATTTCTTCCTGAAATTAGCCTGTAGTGCTATGC